>NC_044037.1:40832065-41558624 GCF_901765095.1 Microcaecilia unicolor
AACACTGCGCGGCGTGAAGAGAGCTTCCATAAGAAACCAGTCAGAGTTGAATTAATGACTTAACTTTAGCTCCTCGATGCGAGACCACATTTCATGATATACTTCATCAGGAGGAACCACTCCCTAAACCTATAACAATCCAATAATCCATAGCTGAACAGTGTTGATATAAACACTGCAATGTTTCATTGAAATGTTGAATTATGTGGATGGCGCATAGATGCTATAGGCGCTGATGTGGATGACGGTGTGAAAGGCTTGTAAGCAGGGGCGTATCTGGAATCCGGCGGTAGGGGGGGCCAGAGCCAGAGAGAGGGGGCACATTTTTGCCTCCCTCCCCCCCCCCCCGCTGCCGCCGCCACTCTCCACCCCCCCTCCACCATCAACCCTCCCCCGCTGCTTACCTTTGCTGGTGGGGGGCCCCAACCCCCGCCAGCCGAGATCCGACCCGCAGTCTTCATATTTCGTCTTCCTCCGACTTCTCCGTGTTGGGGCCCCCCGCCAGCAAAAGTAAGCAGCGGGGGAGGGTTGACAGCGGAGAGGGGGGCCAGGGCGAAATCTGCGGGGGCCCAGACCCCTGTGGCCCCACGCAGATACGCCCCTGCTTGTAAGAGTGAGTTCCAAGGAAATCAAAATTAGGTTGTGGATAGTATATGTGCATATATTATTACTTATTAAAAGCTGATGTTAAGCAACATTGGAATACTTTTGTAATAGAGCTTTATTATATTATGACATAAAGTAAAAGAAGTGGGAGCTGAGCATATTGAAGTAGTCAAACCATGTTTTAATACTGTGTGAAAGTCGCAACCAACTTTAGTATTGAGATGTGGGAAGGGAATATAGATTTCAAATTTGAACCAGTCATTGCCATCCATAAGTTGGCCAATAAACCATATCCCTAATTGTTGCATATCTCAATCTACACCTTCCCAACTGCAAAGGTCTCAAGTACAAAATGTACTACGCATCCAACTTCTCCGTTATAGGCAGCCAACTCTGGAATGCCTTACCAAGCCCCATTCGAGCAGTTAGCGACCATCTACCCTTCCGGAAGTTGATAAAAACTTACCTCTTCAAGCAAGCCTACCCAAATGACCAGACTTAACCTATGAACCCACTTTACACCACTCCTACCTCTCCTACCTCTACATCCCCTGCCCATTTCACCTATCTCAACCTATTTCCTAACAACCATATCTTACCTGTACTATTGCTACAGCTGTGTTCTTTCTGTGATACTATGTAAGCCGCACTGAACCTGCTACCGAGCAGGAAAGAGCGGGGTATAAATGCAACAAATAAATAAATAAATAAACCAAGTTACACGATGATCTTGAATTTTAATGTCAGGATTATTCCAAAGTAGAGTAATTTTAGATTCATGCCATTTTGTCTATGCATTAGCTTTTTTTTTTTTATAGAGCCGTGCTTAGTGCCAAACTTTATTGGTGCCCATTTTTGAGCGTGATTTATAGAATTTCCCCCATATTGCATTCAGTAAATTGACGTTAAAGTGGTTTACAAAGAATTGGGTAACATAAAGGGAAAATGAGAGACATCCAAAAATACAAAAGACTAAAATCCTGACTGTAAAGTTGGATAGACAAGATCTTACGATTGTGAATCATGCTTTGTGTAGACTGGGAGAGAAGATCCACCAGCAAGCGGAAAACTGGGAGCAGGCAAGGAAGTGATATGTAGAGCAGCACAATTCAGCCCCTCTGCTTATAACCTGTATGCATAACTTAGGCCAGCGAAAAAGCAAGCCTAACTTTTATATAGGAGCAGTGATAGAGTCACCACTTGCACGTATATTCACCAGCACCATTGAAATAATTGGTGTCACCGAGTAACAAGTTAAGTATCATCCCTGATGCTTTATTCAGCAGCCGTAGCCGTGGAAAATCCAGCACAGGGTTTTGTTTTGCAGATCTTCTGCTGCATTGCTGAAAAAGTAGGACGTTTACAGTGACAAAACTGGCAGAAATGATCCGTGAGAAACAGCCAGGTCACCAGAGTGCAAACAGCCAAATCTGCAGAAATAATTATTTACCATGTGCAGTCTGAGAATTGGCACTGCGTTTGCAACTGTAGCAGTTCATCAAGAGGAAACTTATTTAGCAGACACATAAAGTTGTTAGTGCATAGTGCTTTTTTTTTTGGTGCACATTAGGCAGCCTTTGCAGGAACCAGTGAGGTCTGATTGCTTTAAAAGCAGAAGACTCAGTGAATGTTGATGGCATTGAGGTCTGCATCTGTCTGTATCGGGATTTCATTTGTGAACAAGGAGACATCAAATTTTATGAGGGGAGGCAACAAAATTAGGTCATGGGTGAAAAACTCCAACTTTTACAACGGCGAGCAATTTAATTGTTGTTTGGATCATCAAGAATTTTTAGTTGTTATATAGTGAAGCATTTGATTATCCTGAATAACCTTTACATTTAAACTACACTATTTCCAAGAAGGCAGTTTAGATAGATGTGTCGCTATCTTTCTGCTGTTCTTTGGCTGAAATGCCACTTGAGGATAAAATTAGGGCTCATTGAACCAGAGATGCAATAGCAACGCTGCATAACCTCAGGTCAGCTCCGTTTTCTAAGTTCTGTAATTCACAGCACTTGGACTTGATTAAAGATTGTGCCTTTGAAAGGCATTGCTACCTTGACTTTGTGACAGCAGAATTCTAAATTTAGCTGTGATGCTTTGCATGCTATTTCCTGTCTGAGTGACCAGCTCTTTCATTTAGAGTTCAGGTTTGAATCCAACAATTTCCATTTATAGCTTTCCCATCTTTTGTGCACAACTAATCAAGCAATTGTTTAACACAGTAATCTAGTAACATAGTAGATGATGACAGATAAAAACCTGGAACGTCCATCCAGTCTGCTCAACAAGATAAACTCGTAGTATATGATATGATATGATAATATATGCATACTTGATGTTCATCTCTCCCTTTTTTTTCTTTCAACTTAATCTCCCAGGACTGGGCTGAGGGAATTTAGGAAGAGCAAGGAACTTCTATTTTTATTTTCCTAATGTATTAGGAGTAGAAACCAGGAGGGAGGGGAGCTCACTATCTTCTGGGTTGGCAGGGGCCCCATAAAGACCTCTGACAATGTGCCTCACCAAGCTGGGATGCATGAACTAGATCTGGAGGCTGAGATAACACAAACTCCTAGTTTAACTGGAAGTACGGACTGCAGCCCGAACTTTGGGAGCTGAGGCTCTACAAGGCTCAACCTAGTTGGACACAGGCTGTAGGCTGCACCCAGGAAGTTGAACCTACCTAAGCTATCCTATCATACCAACTCAAGTTTAACAAGGTCTTTGGTATCTCTTAATGCTAAAATAATATTTGATTTGATATGCTGCTATACATGTCTGAAATAAGAGCACTCACCAGATGTGAATCTTCTGCTCACTGCAAGAGTCTTTGCGCTATGTATCCAGATTGCCTTTATTGCAGCTTGAGCAATTACCTGGTTGGGAGTATATCCATTTTGTTAGACAATGGTAAGATTGAGTTTCTCCTGAAAATAAATATTTCTGGTTATCCTTGACTGTTAGATGTAGCAGATTTTAATTTTCATGTAGATGCTAAGTGTTTAGAGTCTCAGATTCTTCAACTGAGCACCTCCATTTAGGCGCCCCAGGGACACGGGATGGAAGCCTTTTCCAAAATGGCATATTGGCGCACATTCCATTATAGAACCCTAGTGTAATTGAGTATCAGCATGTCTTACATTTATTCATGTGTAGTTACACCAGTCATAGACCTAGTATAGCAGCAGCCATGTAAATGCAGCACAGATGTATAAGTGGGAGCCCTGCCCATACCTTGCCCATGCTCGGTCCATATATATATATATATATATATATATATATATATATATATATATATACCCCCTTGTATTCATGCACTATATAAGATATATAATGCCATTGAAGAATAGCACTTAGGCACCCTGATGGAAATTTAGTGCACAAGTGTATACTTATGCATGTGTTGGTATTCGATACATTTATATACAAAAGGGGCACAGAAATTATATATTTGCCCTTTTAGGGAAGTTACTAAGTAGTAAATTTTAAACAAATCAGAGAAAATATTTCTTCACTTAATGTGTAATTAAACTGTGGAATTCATTGCAGTTAGCTTTGCAGGATTTAAAAAAGATTTGGATAATTTCCTAAAAGAAATGCCCATAAGTCA
Organism: Microcaecilia unicolor; assembly: GCF_901765095.1. Taxonomy (NCBI): domain Eukaryota; kingdom Metazoa; phylum Chordata; class Amphibia; order Gymnophiona; family Siphonopidae; genus Microcaecilia; species Microcaecilia unicolor. The sequence continues at coordinate 40,836,288 of NC_044037.1, forward strand.
TTAATAATAAAACTTTATTTATAACCCGCTATATCTTTAAAAGTCTAAGCGGGAAACAAATCATATACAAAATATTTAAAAAAACAAAAGAATAAAAATTATTTCATTACACAACAAACTATACAAAAACTCCCGCCAGACAGGAAATAATGAAAGCATGGGTGGGGACCCCGGCTGATGGAAGCCTGCAGGGCTGGTGCAGGCATCAATAATGAATCACTGTAGGTGCAGGGAACGCCTGTAAGGAACACTAGGGAGGGATGGGTTTCAACGATGGGTGGGCAGATGCCAGGACACTGCAGAGGAGGAGAGATGTTGATGTGATGTGCTGCTGCTCGGTGGGGCTGAGCCAAGAATGGGTGGGCCTGTGCCCATCCAGGCCCACCCATAGTTACGCCACTAGTCCCATGATCAAATTAGGAGGAAATACAGAGTGGATAAAAAAACCTTCTGTCTCACATTTAGCTGAGTATTTTCACATGAATGATCAGAAGATAAGAGAGCAATTTGATAATATCGATTCCTATTGGGACCCACCTTTTTATAATTGTCTCTAATCTCAGTTGATAAAATCTGGTCAGAATTTACCCCTTTAGAATGGCCAAATGTTGCTGTTCTTTTTAGAAAGTATGTTACTTCTTATTGTATATTGGATAATGTTCCCCTTATATTTCAAAAACTCTTCTTTAGAATTTAAAAAATATACTTTTCGGTTGGTTACAACAATGTTTATCCATAGGATTCTTCCTTTCACAATTGGGAGAGATCACAGTTACCCCTACTGTGAAAAATCAGAAAGATTCTAATAGCTTAATTACTAACTATAGACCAATAGCTTCAATTCCATTTTTTGTGAAACTAATGGAAGGTATAACTGAGTCACATTTGGCAAATTATTTGGATCAACATGACATATTGTATTCATCACAACCTGGTTTTATATCAACATTCAGCACTGAAACTATAATAGGTTCTTTAATGGACAGTATACGTCAATTATTCTGTAATGGTAAAAAGGCACTGATTCTTCTATTCAACCCATCTAGTGGCTTTGATCTGGTGGGTCATGACATTTTATTACAAATATAGGAAAGTTTAGGTATCTCTACTCATGTACATGGGTGTTTTCAGGGTTTCTTACAACACCAATTGTACAGGTTAAGATGCATAATTGTTTTTCAGATAGTTGGCATATCCCTTATGGTGTTCCACAAGGCTCTCCCCTATCTCCATTACGTTTTAATGTATTTGTAAACTCATTCAGTTTTGACCTGGAAAAATTAGGTGTTTGCTCTTACAGTTACGCTAATGATGTAACAGTTTTGATGCCTATTCATATTTCACTGTCATCTGAATCTAATACAATTTCTAGAGTTACTAGTACTATCGAAAAATGGATGGCAACTAAACATAGATAAAAACGAAATTCTTATTTATTAATAACTCTTCAGTCACTGAGGAGACTAGCATCACTATAAATCAAATGATCTATCAACTTTCTTCTACTATAAGGATCCTACGGGTACTTTTTCATTCCAAATTGTCTTTACAAACCGCGAGTTAATTTGTCGATACAAAGATCTTTCATACTCGTGCAAAACATCTGTTGCCTTCGCAAGTATTTGAACGGAAACATTTTCATTTACTTGTGCAATCTATTTTATAGTTAGTGCCCTGTTTACTAAGCCACACTGTAGACACGCTAGTGTTTTTAGCGTTTGCTAAAAATTAGCACATGCTAATGCTAGAGACATCTATATATTCCTATGGGTGTCTCTAGCATTAGCATGCGCATGCTAAAAACGCTAGTGCACCTATAGCACGACTTAGTAAACAGGGTCCTTAGGTTGTTCTAAGTGATTAATAAAAAAAACTTCAAACCATCCATAACATAATATTATCCCTGTCCTACAGTGGCGTAGCAAGGGCAGACGGTGGGGGTGGTCCGCCCTGGGTGCACGCCGCTGGGGGGGTGTCGGCTCCACTGGTTCCCTGCTCCCTCTGCTCTGGAACAGATTACTTCCTGTTCCGGGGCAGAGGGAGCAGGGAACCAGCGGAACCAACACATCCCCAGCGGCATGCACAGGCAAGAATGCACTCAGGGGGGAGGGGCTTGGGTGATGAGCCTAGGGGGGGGGGTTGATGCGCCGAGGGGGGTGCGCAGCAGCTAACCGCCCCGGCTGGCAGTCACCCTCGCTACGCCACTGCTGTCCTATACATTAAAAATAAACTGATAGTTTAACACCAGCATACACTAAAGCTCATTGTTTTTCTTCGGTTTATAAGGTTTCATTTGGGCTCATTCCTCAGTATTTGTAAATCATTTTCTATTTTCGATCTTAATTAGACCACTGAGAAATTTAAGTTTGTTTGCCTTTCCACTTTCTCTTTTTAGTCAGCAAGATTAGATATATATATTTATTACTAACTTCCTATTATCTGCCAGGGATTACAGACATTTCAGGAATTTGATTAAAACATACTTATTTAGAAAATTCCTATTAAAGAAATAGAATCATACGACACAAGAAGTTTATTCCTTTCGCTGTATTTTTCTAGTCTATTATCATTATTGTTTTTTTCTTTTTGTAAAGTCTGTATTTCCTGGTAATGACCAGTTTCTTTTGGTTGTGATCCACATAGAACCACAAGGTCAACAGCGGAATACAAGACATTATGTTATGTTATGTTATGGATTAAGTAAGGACATGATAGTTTCCCAGGGTAAGATAGATGTTAGTTCAGTATTCAGATTCCTACTGATACTGTGGGTTTCAGCATCTTAATTGATAACCACATAGAATTGAATATTGTCCAAAGTTTTAGATGTGTTTGTGCTTGGGAAAGAGAAGACAAGAAAGATGGGAGTTTTAGCCTGTAGTTTTCTACAGATTTAGAGGAGCAAATTAAACTGGTAAGTGGACTAGAAAGGCTGTGGAGACAGGCATTTAGGACTATCTGCTGGAAAGCTGCTAATTAGTATTATGCAGGTTTTGTGAGGGCAAAATAAGATCATTTTATTTCTTGTATTCAGAAAGTAGAAAATAGTTCAAGAAATGTTTCAAGTGGAAAAATGGATTGAATCATTGGAGTAATCAACTTGCTAGGATTCCAGAATGCATAGATGATTTATTTAGCCTTTGAAGTTTTACAGTCTTTTTTTTTTTAAATGTGGGTTTCAGGAGCTGTTATTATAGAGGTAAGGTAGAGCGTTTAATCTGAGGGGTGAAGGGGATGATAATGAAAGAAGTAAATAAAGAGAAAAAGGAGGGTAGGGTCATTTTAGAATTCTCCCCATTAAAATATCTCTGTTTGATCTTAAGAAGGCATTAAGCAGATTAAAGATTTCAGGTTATTTGACCCTTGCCTAGCTTAATTAGGAAAGACTGCTGTCAAAGTGTTTGACTGGCTGGTTGGGGCAGATAATGCTTCACTGAGAGAAGGAAGTTTACCCCTCTCCATCCGGATCATTTTGAACAAGCCAGCTTTGAATCCCATAGTTTATGCTAATTATTGGCCTGTTTCAAAATGTGGTTTTCCTCTCAAGATGATTAAGAGGTAGAGACCTCACAGTTAGATCCTTTTAAAACTGAGGTGAATCATAGCATGGAATCAGTATTGATTTATGGAGCTAATGAGGTTATGGATTTTATTGATAAAGGGGATTGTGCTTTCCTAGATTAAATTGGTAGCACAGGCATTTTTGATTTAGTGTAATACCGCATCCTTTTGAAGGTGTCATAAGCTGGAAATTGGAGGGAAACCCTTAGCTGGAGGAGAGGTAAAAGTTCAGTGTGAATTTGAAGAGATGGGGAATGTCTTGCAGCGCTATACAAGATTCTACACTTTACCCTGTTTATGTATTATTCTTATGCAAACAGAAGAAAGTTAGGGATTCTGATTTTAGGCTTTATCTAATAAATACTGATAAAACACTCTCAGGGCAAAAGCTGTAAAATAAACAGTATTTATTGGTTAAAAACATGAAAATTCACTTCCTTAGTATATGTTCATCTTTTTCCTTGCCTGCTGTGGATCTCTCAGTCTGTTTCTATGCTTTTTCTGCATCAACATCTAATCATCTGTCTAAATGGATGTATTTTATTCCACCAAACAAGGTACCCAGCAGTGGCATCTGCACCATGAAAACATTGATATACTGTGATTTATTTTTTGTGTGTGTGTGCTTTCAGAGAACCCTTAATTAGAAAGAAAAATAAACTAAGGGACTCTTTTACTAAACTGTGTTAGGAAATGGGCTTAGTGCATTTTATCACAGGACTTTCCCATACACTAAGTCCATTTCTAATGCAGGAGTATTTAAGGCATTTTTCAATTAATTTTTTTTTCAGATTCTGTGCTAATGTTCGTATTAGTGTGCATTGCCCGATGAAGTAGCTAGATAATGCATCTACACCCATTCCAGCCCATGACATGTCAGCTTCTGAAAAAATTATTTTAAAAAAAAAGTAACATGGGATTAGCATGCACTGACAGGCAAATTACCGCAAAATACCTTAACGTTTTACGGTAAGCCTTTTCCTGCATTAAGCACATGTTAGTGCTTATCGTGGTTCAATAAAAGGGCCCCTAAATATTTTGAGCACTGTTCATACTTTGAACAAGATAGTCTACACAAATAAAGCCTATGTCCAGCTAATATTTCTAGTGGGCTAAGACTTACTGTATCTGAGGTGATTCAGTCATTATATAAGGAATTCCAAATTATACACCAGTTCCTGGAGAGAAGTTTGTTATTGAATGATATCAAGAAAGAAGTTCATTTTTTAGGGAAGTGATTTGCTACCAATTATCTTGCATGAAGTGTGTCTTGGTCTAGAGGAGAAAGTGCATGAGTTGGGAGTTTTAGTAGATTTTCATTTTTATTTTTATTTATTTTTTTATTTGTTACGTTTATATCCCACATTTTCCCAGGCTCAATGTGGCTTACATAGTACCGGAGAGGCGTTACAGACTCCGGTGTAAACAAATACAAAGTGATGTTGTGGTAAGATAAAGTTCATGTGGCACAGCCACACTAGGGAATCGTACAACGGAAGAGTTGCGTTATGTCCATTACGTTCTTTAGTTTTGTTATGTTGCAAAGGTCAGCAATTTATGTTGGATCAGTAGGGTATGCCTTTTTAAACAGGTTAGTTTTTAGTGTTTTCCAGAAGTTTAGGTGGTCGTTAGTAGTTTTCAAGGCTTTTGGTAATGCGTTCCACAGTTGTGTGCTTATGTAAGAAAAACTGGACGCGTAAGTTGATTTGTATTTGAGTCTTTTGCAGCTTGGGTAGTGCAGATTTAGATACGTTCGTGTCGATTCGGATGTGTTTCTAATTGGTAGGTCGATCAAGTCTGTCATGTATCCCAGAGCTTCAAAACCAAACTGTTTTTAGTTGTGAAGAGAACATTTTACAAATTGAGGCCCTTTTACTACAGTGGCATAGCCACAGGTGGGCCTGGGTGGGCCAGGGCCCACCCACTTAGGGTTCAGGCCCACCCAACAGTAGCACAATTTAGCGGTAGCTGATGGGAATCCCAAGCTCCGCCAGCTGAAGACTTCCCCCTGATCGTAACAAAAACACTACTCTCCACGATACCGACACCTGCACATGCTCAGTTTTCAGTACATGCCTGCTTCAGACTGCCAAGATGGAAAGAAATGTTTTCCCGCCAGCTGAAATATTTTTTTTTTGGTGGTGGGGGAGAACACATGTTGCCTACCCACTTCTTGCCTAGGCCCACCCAAAATCTGTTGCCTGGCTACGCCCCTGTTTTACTAAGGTGTGTATGTGACTATGTGCATCCAACATGTGCCAAATTGGAACTACTGCCCAGCTACCATGTGCCCCAGGCGGTAATTCCGTTTTTGACACGCATCCAAAACACAAGGTAGAAAATATTTTCTATTTTCTACCACGTGGCGCAGCGGTAATTGGCAGTTTACGTATGCTGGGTATTTACCACCCGGTTAGCACATGAGACCTTACCACTAAGTCAATGGGTGGTGGTAAGGTCTCAGGCCAAAAATGGACGCGCGGTGGTTTTAATTTTGCCGCACGTCTGTTTTCGGCCACAAAAAAAATGCCTTTTTTCCAGGTGTGCTGAAAAAATGACCTATGTGTGTCCAAAAGATGCGCCTACGCCAGCGCAGGCCACTTTTAGATGTGCCTTAGTAAAAGGGCCCCTAAGACAGGTAGGAAACTACACCCTTTTTTGCATGTGTCTTCTTTCAAAACAGTAGTCGAGGCATCTGCTGTGGAGATTCTGGACTATTAATTGGCATATATTCTGATATTCACTATAATAAACTTGGGTTCAGAATAATTTATCTTTTTTTATATATATATATGTATGCACTTTAAAAAAATGCTAAAATGTTTTAAATTGTTTTAAATGTGCTCAGACCATACCGTTTACACCCATTATATCCCCAAGAGGAATATGTGGTGGTGTCACTTGGGCTCAGCTGTATGTACATACACGAATATTAGGAGGTGGAACATCACATGTGCAATGATGGTTCCATTGTGACACCACCATATATTCCTCTTGGGGATATAATGGGTGTAAACGGTATGGTCTGAGCACATTTAAAACAATTTAAAACACTTCAGCATTTTTTTAAAGTGCATACATATATATATATATATATAAAAAGATAAATTATTCTGAACCCAAGTTTATTATAGTGAGTTTAAGGTTTAACTTGGTTTGTTGGATTTGTTCTTCCTGATTTCTTGTAATATATTCTGATATACCAGCTAAAATCATTAGCAGGTCCTGCAAAATCTAGCAGCAGATTACTTTTTTAAAGCTTCTTGCAGGCATTGTGATGGACCTTTGTTATGCAGGCCTCATTTGATTCTGATTAAGACCTGAAACAATTTTTAAATTGCCTACTTTGATCTTTAAGATGATGAGGGTAAATGGTCTTATTTATCACATATATTGAACTGGTACCAGCCAAATGGTCCATTATGATCTTCTAGGAGTGAAATTCTATCATTCCATGTGGTCAGCAAATGGACTTTTTATTCAAGAATGTTTTTGGTAGTGGATCACAGTCTTTCAAACTCTTTCTGCTACAGATTAACTCAGATCTGAATTATGTAGGTTGCAGAAAAAAATCATAAAGTGAGGAATTTATCAAGATGTGGTAAAAGGCATGCTGGTATCCAAATGGCTTTGATGACCCCTAGCAGTAATTTTGTGGTACTACTGCTAGGGTTCATGTTTCCATTTAAGGGTTGTTTGGTACAGGAAAGAAGGTATATGTATCAATTAAGGAAACTAAAATTAAATTTGATAGTTTGACACATGTCACCTTTCTAAATAATGTTTCACGTTTTTCTGATGGCCATGCCTCTAGTTTCATTTAATTCTTTCCCAGATTTCACTTCATTGTTGACGGTGCTTTTCTGCTTTGCATGTTTCTCTCTGGCAGTATGGAATTCTGATGGGAGCTTGTTCTACTGTGCCCCAATTTTACTGGCAGCACGGATTCTCCCTTGGTGCCACTCTGACTCTGAATGGACTGGCAGCATTCCCATGAGAAGTAGCCTAATGGTTAAAGTACTAGTCTGAGAACCAAGGGACCTTGGGTAAACTCTCACTTCAGCTCTTTGTTACAGCAGAAGTCCAAAAATCCAGACTGCTCTGGGATCGGGTAAGTCCAGATTTTTGGACATTCCAGATTGTTAGAAAATACTTGTTACCCAGCAACCAGCCCCTCTCCCAGGCCTCCAGGACCCCTCCTCTTTGGCTATCCTTCCCCCTTCCATCCCTCCTCTCTCCTCCCTCCCTCACCACATGGTCCGGTGTCTTTCCCCCACTCCTGGCCCTGCCCATTTGCTCTTTGTTACCTTTCCTGAAGTCTTAGGTGCTGCAGCACCAGTGGCATTTTGGCAGCCTTGATCACTGGCTGCCTCCGGAATGCAGTGGACCTTTCCCCTCTCACCCGTCCCTCCCTTTTGATGCAACTTCCTATTGTCAGAAGGGTGGGACAGGTCAGAGGAGAAAGGCCCACTGCATGTCAGAAGCAATCAGTGAGTAAGGCTGCCATTGGTGCTGCAGCACCAAAGACTTCAGGAAAGATAACAAAGAGCAGCAGGCAGGACCTAGGAGAGGGGGAAAGATGGGCATGTGAGGGGGCAGAGAGAGGGAGGAAGAGATGGAAGGGGGGAGGTACAGCCATGGGGGGGGGGGGGCCTTGGAGAGAAGCAAACGCAGAGCCAAGAATGGAGGAAGAAAAGCTGTACGGGGGGGGGGGGGGGGTGGAGTCCAGATTCTTGGGTGGTTGGCAGACAATTTTAAAAGGTCGGATTCTCAGATGGTGACATCTGAATTTCCACACTTCTACTGTTTTATTTTTTTTAGACTAAGCCTTTCAGGGACAGAAAACACCTACTGTACTTGAATGTCTAAAAAACCTGCATTCCTAAAGCAGTGTATATTCAGATACAGTAGATATTTTTATTTCCTGGAGGGATCACAATGTTAAAAAAAAAAAAAAAGACAATTGGCTGAAGAGGGATTAGAACCTGGATCCCCTGAGCCTTGTTGCACTACTAACCATTAGGCTACTCCTCTGCTCTGCATGTATGTCTGTGTGGCTATAAAATGGACTTTCTATGCTGCCACAAAGATGTTCTGCGTCATTCATCGTTTGGCTGTTTCAATTTATAAAATGGATATTCATGCAGGACATCACCAGCACATGGATTTCCATTTATGTTTATACCACACTTGATATACCACCTTTCTTTCTCATGTATTTTAGGGCAGGCTGTATGTCACCAGATCCTGTTCTAATATATACGAGAAGCGGACATCCACATGGGATGTACTGGCTTGAGTATCCATCTTTTGAGTTGGACATCCTTTCCAAAACGCTGCTCCATATATTTGTAGATGCTTTCCTGTAGGAAGAAGGAACAACATTATTGGTACTTCTGCTCTCGTGTAATGGCTATTGGATAAAACCCAGTGTTTAAAGGTGAAAATTATTTTGTGTTTCCATCAGTGAACTGGTCGAACAAATCATTGGACTAATTTATATCTTTGGAAGGCAAAGGCCAGTCATTCTCTTCACTTTTGAGATAACATAGGCAGCCGAGAGACCTCGGTTTGCAATTTTAAAGCAGTAACATCATTAATCATCATAAGACACAATGTATTTAATCTGGTATAACTCGGCCGCAGCTTTATTTATATACAAACATCTTACATATGGGTATACCCAAGCCTCCTCCAGCCTCTGGCTCAATGTCCATCCACCGTCCTAGCAGGACTGACCAATCGTAAACCTGAGCTCCCCGCCGTCTAGCAAGAGAGCTCCACCGTACTCGCAGCTGCCCCAGCTGCCTAGCTTAAACCATCAGGCTTGGGTACCCCGCCAAAGCTGCGACAGTATAGAACAATGTACAGTAAACATAGCATAAATTGGGCAGGGAGGGCTGGGTGCACCTGGAGCCCGGACACGAAAGAGGGTGTCCGGGCTCCTCCCCGGGGCTTTTATACCCCGTTTTTCTCTCCTCCTTCTCCCAGCGGGGTGCCCCTTTCACGTCGGGCACGCGAACACCTAGTACCTGTCCTGGGCACCCCACTGGCCTGAGCGCGCATGCCCCCTCGGTGCACGGCGCCATGTTATCTTCGGCTCCGTACACCCAAGGGGGCACTGCGCCTCTCTGAAATAAGAGAAACTACAGTTTGTTTGTTTCTTGAAACACATACTCTGTTTCAAAGGAAGTACTCAAAGGTATCTTGGGGGCTGAAGATGTCAATTGAACAACAGAACAAAGCAGCAATTCGGTTGCACCTGTTCCAGTTGGCTGTTCTCACTTCAGCTGGAAAAGTTCCTCAGCGATTATGCTGAGAGTGGGCAGCCTGCAATTAAATGACTGAAGTGTGTCAAGATTTTCAATGACAGAAGAATTCCAGTGAAAAGGAGGACGGGACCGGCACTTCAGTTTCTGGCTTTGATGACATTTCAGCTGAGTTGGCTTTGTATATTGAAAAGATGCCTGCCCTGCCCCCCCCCCCCCCCCACGCACACACACACACACACACACACAATCCAGAGCATTCTGCAAGAGGAAACTGACATACTGACATTTACCATGTTTTCGTCAACAACAGCTGACCATCTTCCAAAACTGAAAGTATTGGGACTGCTATTAAAAGTATTTATCCATGTATTAGTAGCTGGTATTTGAATAAATGCCCTATTCAGGAATTTTCAGCAGCTCTATCTATATAGTGCTGATATACTGGATACTGCCGGGGCAGAGTGAGGGAGAAGCAGTAAAAATATACAGATACTCCAAATTCTATAAATGGTGCTAAGCATGCAGTTATAGAATTGGGCCTGTTGCACACATTATGCAATTAACTAATTGACATTAACAAGCACGAATTGTCGCTAATTTGCTATAGTGCTTGTAACACACTTACACCCCTGTTCTATAAGCAGTGCACCTAACGTCTCTCACATTCAGATGCAAAGGGGACATTAATGTGGGAGAGGCAGTAGTGTACCATTGGCGGGGCAGTGGGGTTGGTCCGCCCCAGGTGCAGGCAGAAAGGGGGTACATGGAGCAGGCACGTGGCTGTTGACTTTGCCGATCCTCCTGCCCCCTCTGACATTACTTCCTATTCTGGGGCAGGGGACCGGCAGAGATGACAACCACTCGCCTTCTCCATGCGCCCTCTTGCTAGGAGGAAAAGTAGTGGGGTGATGTGCTTTGGGGTGTGTGGCGCATCTTGGGGGAGTGACACGTCGGGGGGTGAAGCGCCGGGGTGCACAGAGGCGACCTACCCCAGGTGGCGAACAAGCTAGATACACCACTGGGGAGAGGCGTAGGGTGTTCTGACTATTATTATGTGCACTTAGAATAGTTGCATTTCTGCACACAACTGCTGCATTTAGGCACCACAGTAGACATGGCATACAGTGGTGGAAATAAGTATTTGATCCCTTGCTGATTTTGTAAGTTTGCCCACTGACAAAGACATGAGCAGCCCATAATTGAAGGGTAGGTTATTGGTAACAGTGAGAGATAGCACATCACAAATTAAATCCGGAAAATCACATTGTGGAAAGTATATGAATTTATTTGCATTCTGCAGAGGGAAATAAGTATTTGATCCCCCACCAACCAGTAAGAGATCTGGCCCCTACAGACCAGGTAGATGCTCCAAATCAACTCGTTACCTGCATGACAGACAGCTGTCGGCAATGGTCACCTGTATGAAAGACACCTGTCCACAGACTCAGTGAATCAGTCAGACTCTAACCTCTAGAAAATGGCCAAGAGCAAGGAGCTGTCTAAGGATGTCAGGGACAAGATCATACACCTGCACAAGGCTGGAATGGGCTACAAAACCATCAGTAAGACGCTGGGCGAGAAGGAGACAACTGTTGGTGCTATAGTAAGAAAATGGAAGAAGTACAAAATGACTGTCAATCGACAAAGATCTGGGGCTCCACGCAAAATCTCACCTCGTGGGGTATCCTTGATCATGAGGAAGGTTAGAAATCAGCCTACAACTACAAGGGGGGAACTTGTCAATGATCTCAAGGCAGCTGGGACCACTGTCACCACGAAAACCATTGGTAACACATTACGACATAACGGATTGCAATCCTGCAGTGCCCGCAAGGTCCCCCTGCTCCGGAAGGCACATGTGACGGCCCATCTGAAGTTTGCCAGTGAACACCTGGATGATGCCGAGAGTGATTGGGAGAAGGTGCTGTGGTCAGATGAGACAAAAATTGAGCTCTTTGGCATGAACTCAACTCGCCGTGTTTGGAGGAAGAGAAATGCTGCCTATGACCCAAAGAACACCGTCCCCACTGTCAAGCATGGAGGTGGAAATGTTATGTTTTGGGGGTGTTTCTCTGCTAAGGGCACAGGACTACTTCACCGCATCAATGGGAGAATGGATGGGGCCATGTACCGTACAATTCTGAGTGACAACCTCCTTCCCTCCGCCAGGGCCTTAAAAATGGGTCGTGGCTGGGTCTTCCAGCACGACAATGACCCAAAACATACAGCCAAGGCAACAAAGGAGTGGCTCAGGAAGAAGCACATTAGGGTCATGGAGTGGCCTAGCCAGTCACCAGACCTTAATCCCATTGAAAACTTATGGAGGGAGCTGAAGCTGCGAGTTGCCAAGCGACAGCCCAGAACTCTTAATGATTTAGAGATGATCTGCAAAGAGGAGTGGACCAAAATTCCTCCTGACATGTGTGCAAACCTCATCATCAACTACAGAAGACGTCTGACCGCTGTGCTTGCCAACAAGGGTTTTGCCACCAAGTATTAGGTCTTGTTTGCCAGAGGGATTAAATACTTATTTCCCTCTGCAGAATGCAAATAAATTCATATACTTTCCACAATGTGATTTTCCGGATTTAATTTGTGATGTGCTATCTCTCACTGTTACCAATAACCTACCCTTCAATTATGGGCTGCTCATGTCTTTGTCAGTGGGCAAACTTACAAAATCAGCAAGGGATCAAATACTTATTTCCACCACTGTACATGGTCGCACCTAAAATTTGGTGCATAACTGTGGAGTTATGCCTCTATAACACATTAGCTCCTGGATTCTACATAAGGCGCAGTGAGTAGCCTTTGAGGCGCACACCTTAATTGAGTAACGAGTCATTCAGTGATAAGTGGCCGATAACCAGTTATCACTAATTGGCAATAATTGGAATTTACACATGCTTTTGTTAGGCATATTATAAAAAGATGCACGCGTAAATTCCAACGTGCATAGCTGAAAAGGGGGTATGACCATGGGAGGAGTGTGGGTGTGTCAGGTCATTCCTTAAATTTATTCATGTCATAGAATTTGGAGGAATGCATCTACATTTAGGTGTGGGTATCTACACCAGGGTTTCAGTGGCGTAAATGGTCGCACCTAAATGTAGGCATGTTCTCCAGCCCTATAAGCTATTCTCTAAACCACGTTTAACTTTAGGCATGGTTTAGAGAATAGCTTATAGGGCTGAGAACATGCCTGGGATTTGTGCATGCATCTTGCTAAGTGCTATTCTAGAAAGATTTGTGAGCAAATGTTTTACTGCACAACTCAAAAGGGGGCATGGTGATGAAAGGGGCATAGGTGGGTCAGAGGCATTCACTAAAGATGCGTGCAGTATTATAGTATTTGGGGGATCTGCACCTAACTTACGTGCCATGATTTACACCAGGTTTCAGTTGGGGTAAAGCCTTATGCTCAAAGTTGGGTATGGATCCCATACCTATTCTATTCTATAAATGGCATGCAATTTGGAGCACCGTTTATAGAATAGCAAAGATTTGGGTGCTAGATACTGAATCTAGTCCTAGTTGTTTATTTTATGAAATAATGACTTAGATGTCGGCATTCATGCAGGGTTATTTTAGGTTTGAACATAGGACTTAATCAGATAGGATAGCAGATAATCAAGAGTCCTCCAGTTGGTTACAAAAAGATTAAATAATTAAAACTTGAACTATAGATATAATTCACGGTAGATACATTGAGGATAATAGACACAAGAACAAGAAATTTAATGAGCAAATGGAAAAACGCTGTTGCAAGCTGAAAAGGAAAAAGCTGTAGACGCATTTGTACAGAAATCACATAATCGGCAGCTGGACTGAAGAAAGCAAATTGGACACTAGATTGCAGCTTGATCTTGCTAAAGGAGAAGAATGTATAATTTGTTTCTTTTTGTAACTTGGGAAGCCTGCTGCCTGCAAAAACTCAAAGTCTGCTCAGAGTGGGAAAAATGTTATCTAACCGGAAGGATGTATGCCCGCATGATCCCTCTTGAAGAAAAAAATATAAAAGTGGCCTACACACTAAAAGTGAGAATGCATGCCAAGGCCATTTAAGGTACACACAAAAAAAAAAGTGATATGCACTAATGGTCTAATGTACCTAGGGCAGGTTTAATCATGAGGCAAACTAGATGGTCACCTAAGATAGCACCTTCTAGGGAGTGGGTGAGGGGCACAGAACAGCTGTGGTCAAAGCAGAATATGTCCTGATAGGCCCATAAAGTCAGAGAACCAGTAACCAATGCTTTTCACTTTTTGATCCTGAAAAAACATACAATTGGACATCATACTTTAAATATTATTCTAGGAGGGAAGATGCTGGGATAGTCAATGATTGTTGACTTTAATTATTACAATCTTTTTGGAGGACAGGCTTAAAGGTCTGAAAGGTAACTGAGAAGAAGGGCACAAAGCTGAAGGTTTGCCTAGGATGTCTAACGACCTTCCACTGACCTTGAGTGGGCCTATTAAATCAGTATGCTGAACATAAGAACATAAGCATCACCATACTGGGACAGACTGAAGGTCCATCAAATCTAGTATTCTGATTCCATCAGTAGTCCAGGGCCACCGAGAAGGGGGCCAGGGAGGTCATAAATTCCCCAGGCCCAGCCTCCAATGGGGGGCCCAGGCCCGGCACTGACAAGCTTCTTCCTGCCTGCCTGTTTCTGGGTCTGTCCTCTCCTGCTCTTGCGTGCCACCCAGGACCCGGATGATTGCATTAGCATGCTACCGCCTTAATGCAATCATCCAGGTCCCAACTCCCAGCATGGATAGAAACAGGAGAGGACAAATTAGCAGGCAGGAAGAGGCTTGTCGGCACCAGGCCTGGGCCCTCTTTGGAGGCAGAGACAGAAAGGCAAGGGAGCGGGAGGGAGGGAGCAGCGATGCAAGTGGGAGGCGGTGCGCAGTGGTCTGGTTCTGCCCCGGACCCGGCTGTATCTCTCAGCAGCCCTGCAGTGGTCAATCCGGATTACAACTACCTGGCAAGATCCCAAAAGAATAACAGTGCACAAATTTTGGCAAGCACCCAATCTGCGCATGCAATTTAATTGAGCAACAATCCAATTAACACCAATAATTGGACACTAACAATTAGTTACTGGCACTAATTGGCAACAATATGAATTTACGCGTGCATTGTACTATGCACTATTCTATAAACATGCATGTATAATTTTTTCAGCATGCAACTAAAAAGGGGTGTGGCCATGGGAAGGGCATGGGCGGTTCAGGGGCATTCATTACAGATGTACGCAGTTTTATAGAATATGAGAGATCTGTGTCTAATTTAGGCATGAGGATTTATACCAGGTTTCAGTTGGTGTAAATTCTCGTGCCCAAACTGGATGTGGATCCTGGTGTTGAGCGCTATTCTATAAATGCCACTCAAGTCGTGCCATTTATAATTCTATAAAAACACACCTATGTTTTTAGGTGCCAAGAATGCTCCTATTTAGAGCCTATTCTGTTAAGAAAAGTAGGTGCCTACTTTTATACTAGTGTAACCATTTAGAACTGGTGTAAATGCTTGCACCTAGATTGGAAAAGGCGCCTAGATTGGGAAAGTACATGCCCGAGGCAGCTATAAATAAGGGGAGTGGCTGCACGCCTGTAAAAGCAAGCTGGCTGTATATTTGAAGCCTGCAAACAGAAAGAGAGCAGAACTGGTATATGGATGTCAGCAGAAACCTCCCTTGGAGCTGTAGGCTGCTCATCCCAAGAAAAGCCAGGCTTTTAGGGGAGTGAAATGAGAGCCATACAGAGATGGAAGCACTTAGAAAGGAAAGGCATTCTGGATAGTTCTTTTGAGAGTTGAGCTATCTGTCTCATAAGGAGAAGACTAAAATCTGGTCCCCCTTTTCTAAGTAAGTGAAATTTGGTTATTTCCTTTGGGGGATGCAAACTATGTTGCCATGAGCAAGAGGAGACTGAAGAGGAGGTCTTGGCCCAAGGAAAAGAGGGTTTGCATCCAGGAGAGGAAAGGTAATATAAAACATGTTTTATAAAGTGAGAGGTAGAAGTAACAAAAGTGAATCACATTCTAGAGCAGGCATAGCAGTCACTATGTTAGAAGCATGGAGGTGTATTTTCAAAACACTTAGACTTACATAGAGGGGCATTTTCGAAAGAAACGTATAAGTTGGAATTTGGACGTCTTTGTAAAATGTCCAAATTTGGAGGCGAGGAGAAGGTCATTTTTGAAAAAAGATGGACATCCATCTTTGTGTTTGAAAATACCAGTGGATGTCCTCGGATTTGGACGTCCTTGGATTTGGACGTCTTTGATTTTCGGCCATTTTCGAAACCAAAAAACATCCAAGTCTAAAACATCCAAATTCAAGTCATTTGAATGTGAGAGGAGCCAGCATTTGTAGTACACTGGTCCCCCTGACTTGCCAGGACAGCAATCGGGCACCCTAGGGGGCACTGCAGTGGACTTCATAAACTGCTCCCAGGTACATAGCTCCCTTACCTTGTGTGTTGAGCCCCTCAACCCCCCCAAAAACCCACTACCCCCAACTGTACACCACTACCATAGCCCTTACGGGTGAAGGGGCACCTATATGTGGGTACAGAGGGTTTGTGGTGGGTTTTGGAGGGCTTGCTGTTTCCTCTACAAAAGTAACAGGTGGGGGGGGGTATGGGCCTGGGTCCTCCTGTCTGAAGTGCACTGCACCTACTACTAATCTACTCCAGGGACCTGCATGCGCTGTCATTGACCTGAGTATGACATCTGAGGCTGGCAAGTAATATTTCTAATCATGTTTTTTTGGGGTGGGAGGGAGTTAGTGACCACTGGGGGAGTAACAGGAGGTCATCCCCGATTCCCTCCAGTGGTCATCTGGTCATTTTGGGCACCTTTTTGTGCCTTATTGTAAATGAGAAAAAAATAAAATAATAAATAAAAATTACCTTTTTTTCTCGAGGGTTGGGGGGTTTTATAAATGGTGTGTTCCCGGTGGTCTTTTGGGCCATCTTGGGCTGCTAGTGTCAATGAGTTGTGTGTGCTGAGCCAAAGCTCAGTAACAGGGGAAACGTTGTTTGACATAGGTTCAGGGGCAGTTAGGAGCATTGTCTGAGATACTGCTAGGTGTCAGCAATCGTTGTCTAGGTATGGTCCCGGGTCCAGTTCACAGGATTGTGAAAAATTACAGAAGGACCTTACGAGACTGGGAGACTGGGTAGCTAAATGGCAGATGACGTTTAATGTGAGCAAGTGCAAGGTGATGCATGTGGGAAACAGAACCCAAATTATAGCTATGTCATGCAAGGTTCCACGTTAGGAGTTACGGACCAAGAAAGGGATCTGGGTGTCATCGTCAATACTACACTGAAACCTTCTGCTCAGTGTGCTGCTGCGGCTCAGAAAGCGAATAGAATGTTGGGTATTATTAGGAAAGGTATGGAAAACAGGTGTGAGGATGTTATAATGCCGTTATATCGCTCCATGGTGCGACCGCACCTTGAGTATTGTGTTCAATTCTGGTCGCCGCATCTCAAGAAAGATATAATGGAAATGGAATTGGAAAAGGTGTAGCGAAGGGCGACTAAAATGATAGCGGGGATGGGACGACTTCCCTATGAAGAAAGACTAAGGAGGCTAGGGCTTTTCAGCTTGGAGAAGAGACGGCTGAGGGGAGACATGATAGAGATATATAAAATAATGAGTGGAGTGGAACAGATGGATGTGAAACGTCCAAAAATACTAGGACTAGGGGGCATGCGATGAAACTACAGTGTAGTAAATTTAAAACAAATCGGAGAAAAGTTTTCTTCACCCAACGCGTAATTAAACTCTGGAATTCGTTGCCAGAGAACGTGGTGAAGGCAGTTAGCTTGGCAGAGTTTAAAATGGGGTTAGAAGGTTTCCTAAAAGGATAAGTCCATAAACCGCTACTAAATGGACTTGGGAAAAATCCACAATTCCGGGAATAACATGTATAGAATGTTCGTACGTTTGGGAAGCTTGGCCTGGATTGGCCGCTGTCGTGGACAGGATGCTGGGCTGGATGGACTCTTGGTCTTTTCCCAGTGTGGCATTACTTATGTACTTATTTACTTATGTACTTATGTAGAGGCAGTTGGGTCCATTTCACAGAGGCAGTGGTTTCCCAAAGAATACACAATCCACACGGGGTTTGGATATATATAGAAAGTATATTGTATTTGCATATATAGGATCACAGCACTTAGTACAGGTAAGTATTCCAATGCTGTATCTATATGTATATTCTTCAGTTTCCCAAATTTGTATTAATTCCCTCGTGTGTGCAACCCAATCAAGTATATGATCAATGTATATGACTTCTAGGATGTTAACTAGTTATGTTCTTCGGCTTCCCAGATTGTAGTTACTCTAAGCATGTAACCCTTGCTATGTAATCTCTGTTCTTTGTAAACTGATTGATTATTCCCTGTTCATTTTCAGTTGATTGTACTCCAACTAGAACTTAATGGTAGAGTGGATTATAAATGCCCTTATTAAATTACATTTATAAAAGACTGACTTTTCTGCATGAAGCTCCACCCTCCCAACCCCTTTCCCACCTCTCTGGAATAAATCTTTTCTCACTCTAGAGTTTTCACCAGCAAGAGGAGTGCTTCTACTGTTAGCTTAGCAGTTAGCTTAGCAGAGTTTAAAAAGGCGTTGGCCCTTGGCCTGGATTGGCCGCTGTCGTGGACAAGATGCTGGGCTCAATGGACCCTTGGTCTTTTCCCAGTATGGCATTACTTATGTACTTATGTACCATTGCAATCACCATGTGAAGGGGGTCAGAACTTAATGAAGAGGTTGGGACTTGGTGTGCTGGGGTTATGCTCTTGATGGAGAGGTTGAGATTCATACAGAAGAAAGGGAAAGGGAATTGATGTACTAACTGTCTGTGGTTACAATCAAAGCAGTTTACATACAGGTACTTATTTGGTACCTGGGGCAATGGAGGGTTAAGTGATTTGCCCAAAGCCACAAGGAGCTATAGTGGGAATTGAGCCCAGTTCCCTAGGATGAAAGTCTGCTGCACTAACCGCTAGACTACTCCACTCCAAAAAGAGACACCACTGATGTGGGGTGTAGGAGGAGATTTTAATCCTTAATGCTAACCAATCCAGAACATTTTTGGCCAGTAATCATGGGGATTCTGTAACAATCATGTGCAGAATAAACTATTGTGGATGGCCTATATGTTAATAGTATGTGATTGCAGGAGCAAGCTAAAACTTCATGCACAAAACGTTCCTTTGCAGAGTGCATGATAAATGCTAGCTCAAGGATGCAGAAACTTCAAAGGAAATTGATAGAAGTTCTACAATTCTGCGAGGGGGCAACAGAACTGATCAGGAAAAGGCCTGTCACCAACAGGCACAAAAATAGCACAATCAGAATGTTTTATTCATATAGATAATGATTTTTGAAGGGGGAAAATATCTCATGAGACAGAGCGTCTATCAAAAAGAGCAAGGTGACAATACAAAATGCTTTACTTGTAAGTAAATATATTTATTACAGTCTGTCAGATGAACACTTAAAAAGACATATACACTAAATAAACATGAATGAACATTTTTGGATTATTTTAGTGAAATGTATTAGGTTGAATTAGCCTTGTTAAAATTTGAAATGAGGCATTAACTGTGTTTAAAATGTTTGGAGGGCCTGATATAATAGAGGGATTTTACCTTGACTTTCAGTACACCAGTGATTCATTTCGAAATGAAATAGTTTATTTATGTTTTCTGGATTTCTGAACCTAAACGCTATAAATATTCTTTTACCAGATTTGAATTTACATGATTTTGCCTGGAACAGGCTGAAGGAATGAATCACATTATAAGTTCATGTTGGAAGTAATAAATCTCCAGGAGAGTTCATTATAAAAGTGCAACTCAAAATTTAAAAACAGGCGTTCATCTGCTCAGGGCTAAATCAAATAAAATGTACGTTGGGTGCCCAAAGGAACTTTTAAAGATTGTATTTTACCATGTATTCCATTATTGTTTTTTTAAGTTTAGAAAATAAGCAGCAACAAACCTGCCAAAGAGTTTTCTTACACAATTCTGAAGTAGTCCATCTGCTGTCCAGTTTTGCATTCCCTGAGCTTTCTGAAACAACAGACAAGAAGGGAAACCTAAGTGCAAAAATGTAATTGTATAATATATAGAGCAACCAGGAATATCTATGTATGTTGATCTACCTATTAACCCTGCCAGAATTCTGCACCAAAAAAGTCAAACTTCTGTGTAATATATTTCAAAATTCTTTGCACAAAATTTGTAAATTCTGCAAGTTTATTTGGCATAATTTAACCAATGCTACAGCACCCCTCTTCCTGTACACATATACCATCCATATTTTTCCAGCTCCCCTGCACCCACACACAGCATCCCTCTTTTTTACACCCCCCTCTCTGTCCCTGCCTCCCCCTCCCTGCACCCATACTTAGCATCCTCCTTTTTTCCAGCCCCCTCTCTCCCTCCCTCCCTGCACTCACACATAGCATCTCTCTTTTTACAGCCTTTCCCTCCCCCACACAGAGCACCCCCTTTTTTGCAGCCCGAGGAGGAGGAACTGCAGCAGGAGAACCTCTTTGGGGCAGGAAAGAACCCCACTCGTTCCTGCCCTGCAGCTGCAGCTCTCTCTCTAGTGCTATGCTTTTTCCAAATGGCCACTGAGACTTGCAGCAGTAGTCTCACAAGATTACGCTTGAAGTCTTGGTGGCCATTTTGAAAAATCATGTCATCAGCAAGAGAATGGTAGCCATGGGGCAGGAAAGACTGGGGTTCTTTCCTGCCCCTGAAGAGGCCACTAGACCACAAGGGTGTGCTGTGCTTAGTTGGGCCAGGTGGCAATGGGCAGGGGAGAGTGTAGATTCTGCACAGAAATGTTGAATTCTGCACAACTGGAGAATTCTGTGCACATTCTGTGCTCCACAGTCACGTAGAATTCTGGCAGGAGTAATATATATATATATATAGATATCAAACAAAACAATTTTATTTCAAAAATACATCTAAAAACATATACACAACAGTTTTACATTATATAATACAATGGGTTGACCCAAGAATAAAATAGTGCTTCCACAAAAATAAATGACTGTCATTTTCAGTTTGTTGCATATAATATCACCACATATCAAGTACCCAATATGTTTTGTTGTAATGCCTGTTTCAGGGGCCTTTTAAACTTGTGGAGGGGCATTTTTAATATGACATCTAAATCTGAATTGAAACGCTTTACCGTAAACGTCTCAATCCAACGTCTCGCATTTAGCCATAATTGAACCAGAAAAACTTCTAAATTTCTGGTTTAATAATGGCTTGGAGGTAGACGTTTTTAGGCTGAATACATCCATCTGTAAGTACCATTTAAAAAAAAAAGTCCCAAAGATAAACGTTGAAGACAAGCCATAGGGATGTCTGTCTGGCAGCATTCCTAGTGAACTGACCACACAGACATCCCAGCAGTGCAGAGGGACAGCCTAGTAGTCAGTACAATGAACTTCACATAAAAGGACCTAGGTAACAATCCCATTTAAACCCCTTCATATTGCATTGTGAGCCCTCCAGGAACAGAGAAAACCTACTTTACTTAAAGGTCCACCACTACAATAGCCCCTCCGGCTTGCAGGTCACTTATATATTTAGGCAGGAGGTATGTCTATGTTCCACGAGGGTTCACATATTTGTGCTGAAATGAAAGAGTTATAGTGGGAATTGAACTTGGGTCGTGTTGTTCACTGTCCACTTCAACTGACCACTAGGCTAAGAACATCAGAATAGCCATACTAGGTCAGACCAATGGTCCATCTAGCCCAGTATCCTGCTTCCAGCAGTGGCCAATACAGGTCGCAAGTTCCTGGCAGAAACCCAATTAGTAGCACCAAATCATG
Source organism: Microcaecilia unicolor (assembly GCF_901765095.1). NCBI lineage: Eukaryota > Metazoa > Chordata > Amphibia > Gymnophiona > Siphonopidae > Microcaecilia > Microcaecilia unicolor. Next base: position 40,858,024 of record NC_044037.1, read on the forward strand.
CTACCAATCCCAGGGTAAGCAGTGGTTTTCCCCATGTCCATCTCAATAACAGACTATGGACTTTTCCTCCAGGAACTTGTTCATACATTTTTTTAAACCTAGATACTCTACTCCATTCACCTGCTCGCTGATTTCTTAGGAATGGCCATAATATCTGGAGCTGTCATAGAGCCTGGAATCTACTGTCACTGTCACATCTTTGGGGGGGGGGTGGGGGGTGGGAGGGGGTAAGTGACCTCTAGGAAATTAAGGGGGGGTGAGACCTTGGGCAAGGGTTATGGGGTGTGAAAATAAATGTTTTAGTCACCTGAGCCCTGGAACCTGTTACCTCACAGGCCAGGAACCTCAGATGCAACATTTTCTCTTATTTAGTGACAGTCTGGAGAGGGCCTCTGGCTAGCAGGCCAAGCAGTTTGTGGCTGGTGAGGCTGCTCTGCCCCAAACATAGCCTATAAGTTCTCAGGTCCTGAAAAATAAATTTAAAAAAACAGAGTTAAAGAAAACCCTATTAATAGAGGAAATAAATATCATCCATTAGTCCACAATGTTGCTGGAGTCAAGCAGGAAACATAAATATAGAAAAAGAAATAAAACCTTAATAACAAGACAGATGAATCAAATACAGTGACAGACAGATTACGTGCTAACTAACCAAAGGGAAATACCAGCGCAGTCGGACCACCCCCTCAAGCCACCAAAAATTACAACAATTGCTTAGGTTCAAGAAATAAATCACCAACATTAAATTTTTACATGGCATATAACAGGAAATTTTAACAAGTAAGATGACCCTATCACCAAGACCCTTGGGCAAAATCCCGAAAAAGTCCTTACAGTACATTGGGATCACCAAAGAAAAATCAGGAAAATAGATGAACATTAGAACCCAAAAATTGGTCATACATATATCTGAGGTAATTATATTACATCAAATTTCTGTATAGTTCCAGGGCAAAAGGTTACTAAATGATAGATCTAAACACCTTGTATTTCCACCTTAACCTGGATAACCCAGACTTCTCATACGGCATCACAGTCGACTACTACTGGTTTCTGTAATCCACCGAGGGTGACATTGAACCAACCCAACAGCACTAGACATTGTTGCAGTGTCAAGCCTTGATCCTTAGTAACCTCTCTCCCAGCCACCTCAAAAAGGGTAACTTCTCTCCTGGCCACCTCTATGACTGGCTTCCCACTCGATAAGGCTAACTTCTGTCCCTTTACAGGCAGTGCAAAAACCAACAAACTGCTTCCCAATCTCCAAATTAGCGTGCAGTAAGCCCACGTTGGGCTTACCGATGCTTTGTAAAAGGGACCCTTAATGAGCATCATGAACCTGTACCTGAAAAAGGAAACTGCCAATCCCTTGCGAGCCTTGTTCTTTATAGACACATTTTCACAGGGTGCTGATTGTCCAACTCTTTGAAGCTAGACTGCCCCAGCTGGTGCTGATGTACCCAGAAAGCCATATAAAATTTGTCCCCTGGGTCATTAGGCACCACCCCTGCTGCCAGCCTCCAGTCAGACAACAGTGCAGTCAACCATGTCCCACAGCCATGTCAGATTATGTGCCCTACATAGGGAAGGAAAGATATTCCTACAGCCCTGTTCCCCATCATTATTTTTTGGCTTGACACTCCTACCCCACACGTCCCATCTTCATTAAGAGCTGCTGCTAAATTTCAAGACCTGCAAAAGTTACTTTCAAAGCTTCCTAGAAATCATTATTCGGCAGGCCCTGACCAATGGCTGATAGGTGAATTTCCGAAACCCAAGAAGTAGAGGATAACACAAGAACTTCCAACTGCTTGGGTTTCTTTCAGATTTTCATAGAGGATACCTTCCTGTTTCTCTTTGGACTTTTGATAGGTGAATTTCACCACCCTGACAAAGACCTGCTCATCCACTTGTATCCAGTTATGGTTGGTCTTTCTACCACCTGTGTTGATGGTCAGATTTATCCTATCTCCTGTCTATTAAGCTTCAGGCTTCAATGCTATAACTTATGATGTTTTTACTGCCAACAAGGTCTAAAGGAGGAGTAGCCTAGTGGTTAATGCAGCAGACTTTGATCCTGGGGAACTGAGTTTGATTCCCACTGCAGCTCCTTGTGACTCTGGGCAAGTCACTCAACCCTCCATTGCCCCTGGTATAAAATAAGTACCTGGATATATGTAAACTGCTTTGAATGTAGTTGCAAGCAACCTCAGAAAGGCAGTATATCAAGTCCCAATTCCTATTTTGCATAGAATGTTGAGATCATAATTCAGACGTCTAGGTCAAGATGTATTTTAACAAATTCCAGTGGTATTTTAGAAAAGGCTCTGCCTAATGTGGAGATTTTATAGAAGGCCTATAAATAAGGTCATGCAGGAGTACATATGTATGTGCTGGTATCCTATAGTGGGAGCAGTCATTTTACCAATATACACTTGGAAAAAAATGGCTGTGGCATGAACCTAGCAGCATCCACATGCATCAGCAATTCTTCATGGAAGCGGCCATTTTGCAACTTCTGTATGTAAGTAATACTGCTTCCACATGCCACTGTCCCATTTTACAAAGTTATGGGAATGATTCTATATAGGGTATTACAATTCTAGCACAAAAAAAGTGAGTACTAAGCCACTATTCTCTAATGGCCAAATTGCACGATGACCACTTATGCCTACTCTATATCAAGCATAACTGCTGTCATTTAATGTGACAGTTGTCACATAACTGCCAGTATTCTGGAAGGTGCGTACTGAAATAGTCAACATCCCCCTGACCTGTCCATACTCCACCCACGTGAATGTCCCCATTGTAGTTGCCTGCTAGAGGAGTTAGGTGCTAGCTTTATAGAATAGAACTCTGGGCTGGTATTAAACCCCATAAGGAAATTTGTTCCGTAAATGTGTATTCCCTGCATAAAATGAGGACTACACGTGATTTTTGTCCTACTCAAGGCACGTCCAAATTATGCCCCTACCATTCCGCCTTGAAATCTCTGCAAGGTGTGGAACTCCATGTGTAAATAGCAGCTTTCTGAAATTGCCATTTAGTTATACTGTAGTTTCCACGGGTTTGAATTTGAAATTGAATTGGCTATCCCTAATGTGAAACTCTGCTCCTGATTGGCTCAGTGGGTCATGGGTTCAAATATATGTTAGTTCTGTGTGGGGTGCCATTTTAGGTAACTAACAGAAGACAGATGCCAATATACATGTAAGATCAGCCTTGAAGCAGCATTTTGCGAACATGGCCCATGTCGGCTATGGGGTCCTTCGTCTATAACCAGACTGCTGGGACTAAGTTAAGTGTGCAACATGTAGTCTTAAATTACTTAATTTATGTGTTTTCAATAAAAATATAGAATGTACAGAATTTTGAAACTTCTCTAGACTAATGACAATGTAGGTGAATCATAAACCTGTTAATCCCATGCAAAACGACTCACCATTGAGGCCTGGATTCAGATACAAGCATGTCTAAATTATAGGCATATATTAGATGTGTTATGAGTATTTTCTAAAGGAAGACTCTACATAGGCATACTCAAGGCACCTAAATATGGAATTCTATACCTGAACAAATATGAATGCTTTTTGGATATTTACAATTTCGTAAATAATTGAAGACTTATCTTTTTAGTAAGTATTTGGATAAATAATATGGTAGGGCTATCAGTATCTTTAATTGTGTATTTTGAACTTTATGTAACTTGCTTAGATTCTTCACTGACTGTCGCGGGATATAAATACCCAGAATAGAATAGAATCAGCCTCACCATTACTGCCATTTCAGTATTACTTTCAGAGTGATAATCTGACTTGCAAAAATGTCTCAACTGGAGCTAAAATTAGCTCATGCATTTGAAAGTAGATTAAGTCAAACTTGACAAAGCAAAAAAGAACCTTTGCTGAGGTAGCACTCAAATGATATACTGCATTAATGATTCATTTTAGAGGACAGATGTATTTTAACCATTGATAATTTCTTAGCAGCTGTAAGAGAAGTTAAGAAAAACCTGTCTTGAAATATTTACCCTGCTTATATACTGATATTTTCCTGTTGAGACTTTGGAAGTCTATATTAAACTTACCAGATGATAAAGGAGTATCTTAGAGATTTAAAAAATGCTAGATATAAATATCAACTATATATTGCAATATAGAACATTGATAGTTCTCTAAAGTAATTTATTCAAGATGATATTATAATTTTATGCAATTGCTTGAAAATCTTTGCAATTTTGCTTGAAAAAAAAAAGTCAATGTTACGTGTTTCTAAATAATATTGATTACTTCTGTAATGCAGAGATCAATATTTTTAGTTCTTATGTTAAGTTTGTAATTTTTGTTATTTTGATTGTATTTTAATTATGTATATTTATATTTGGAAACCACTAGTTTATAGGTTTTGTCTATACATTTTTTAAATAAATAAATATGACTAAATTCAAGTCCGACAAAAATTATGCAGAGATCTGCATAATTTAAAACTACAATTAACACCTGGAAATGAACCTTTGAAGTTGTTGCATGAATTTATTACACTGCCAATACATTATTAAATTATTTTTCTCTTGAACTATCAAGTCAGTATTCAAAAAGATAGTACCAGTGGATGCTCTATCAGTATTCATTACACTATCGCCCTAGACCTATAACAGCCACTGGGTACACAGAGGTCATTTATATGCATAAATAAGGGACCCTTTTACTAAAGCTTAGTGCCTGTTAACGGAATTAGTGTGTACTAAATTCTAAATTCTTAGACCTATCCACCTTGGGAGACCCTGCCAGTAGTTACCCACCAATGACATAGCTCTCAGTATCACTGATATAATCAAACCCTCACAACACGACACGCTGCAAATGAAGCGAAAGACACACAAAGATGGCCATTTCCAAAATATAACAAAGTGCTCCAGCAAAAGCTGCCTGCTGTAGTGCTTACTTTGTTGCATTTTAGAAATGGACTGTGAGAATGTGTAATGTAAAGACACAACAAAGATGTGTGAACATTTCTTCATGCTTAATTTCTTTTACTGCAGAGATTTATATATTGTTATGACAGTGTGTATAACCATGTGCAAATCTCTGCCGTAAAGGAAATTAAGCATGATGAAATATTCACATATCTTTCTTGTGTTTTTATATTACATTCTCACAGGTCATTTCCGAAATGCAACAAAGTACTACAGCAAGCAACTGAGTTTTACTGTTAGCCAGTCCCCCTCCTCCCATGCCCTTACTGGTAAAAGAAATCCACTTCTGTGGTAGAGAGTTGCATGTAGACAGAAATTTCACCCTTCATCACATATCTCCGCTGGAATCTAACTCATGCCTCCCCCCCCCCCCCCCCCCACACACACACCAAAAAGAAAACACCACCACCACCGTACCCATTAAAATCCTTTCCATCTTTACCCATTCTAGCAATTAATCTTCCTCAATCTCGCCCGTATCCACAGGAGTCGATACTATTACTTGCTCGCAGCTCTCTGTTTCCTCCCAACCCCAAATACCTCCTGTGGGTTGTTTTTTTTTTGTGTGTGGTATTCACTATTCAACCAATGAGTGTTTTAAGCCATAGCCTGGTATACTGGCTGCATCTTTGGACATTCCAAGCCTCATTCTGGCACTCCGGTTGCCTTGCTCAGCGCTTTCCAAGCTTCATTCTGGCCAGAGATTTTGACTACACTCCTGCGGGACTCCTGCAGCAACTTCTTCCATCCCCACAGGAATCCCATGTCAACTTTTGCCATCCCTGTGGATTGCTGAGGGCAGACACTCGCTGCATGGCATATAGAGGCATTTTTTGAAGGAAACGTCTAAGTCGGAATTTGGACATTTTACAAAGATGGGTTCAATTCCCACTGCTGCTCCTTGAGACTTTGGGCAAGTCAAATACAGAAAGGGCATTTTTGGATATGACATCTAAGTATGAATTTGGACGTTTTTTGTAAAACGTCCAAAATCAGAAAAGGAAAGCTAATTTTCTACAAAAAAAGTCTATCTTTTCCTTTTGAAAGTGCTGTTTGGAAAAATGTTTTGGGGTGTAGCTGGGTCTCTCTTCCAGGTCCCAGCCAGGCTTGACCCTGCTTAGCTTCCTTCTTCACCTGACTGTTGCCTCGCTCCACACCACCTTGGCCTGTTCTGGGAACTCAGCGCCAGACCCCCTGAGAGCTTGCAGGACTTCCTCCGCTCTCTATTGTTTCCACAGAGGCTCAATCAAGGCAAAACGTTTATAGAAAAAAAAAACTTTATTTTCTTGCTTCCATTCAGCATAGACACAAAAGGAAAACACCTTACTCCCAGGTTGTTAAGGTTTGCTGCCAAAGTCTCATTCAGGGTTTAAACAGTCCATATAACTTCACTTTAGCCAAAATTACTTCTTTTAGGGAACAGTACCTTATCAGAAAGAAAACACAATAGCTTAGTAGGTTGCAGGCCCAGACCTTTTCAGTATGAAACAGTTTACACAGTCTTTCTTACAGCACAGCTATACGGCTTTGGTCCCACCTGGTTCAGACTGGGGTTTCAATTGTGCCCAGCCCTCTTTCTCTCCCAGTGGCTGCACCTGTTTCCTCTTTAGTAGAGATCTCCCCCAGCGCCTCAGTCTCTCTCCTCTGGTCTTCCACCAGTCTCTCCAAGGCACAGCTAGCCACTCTCTTACAGCAGCTTTTCGGGTTTGAGCCAGAGCTCCAATCTCCATCTGTTCCTCCTCTAGTCCTTCAGTAACCTCCATTTTATCCTCCTCTTCAACTTCCCCCGCCCCCAACCTCTCCAGCTGGCCCTCATCACCTTCCTCAGAGACCATTTCCCAATCTTCTATCTCCTCCCCTAACTCTTGCACAGCCGGGTGGGGAAGAGAGGGATTCTGGGACTGGTAGTTCCTCCTCTTCTTCCTTAACCCAGCCAACCTCTCTGCCTCCGGTAGCGCAGCTTTCTGAATGTGGGTGTTGTGCACATGAAGTCTGCCCCGTTGGGGTTCCCCGGCTGCCTGCACCCATCTTCTGCGTGCCTTCCCGGATCCCCTTTCACCTACCTTCTCACAGGGGGGAGTAAGGGACGTGATCCCCGAGTCCCTCCAGTGGTCATCTGGTCATTTGGGGCACCTCTTGTGTGAAATAGAGGAGTAGCCTAGTTTGTAGTACATCAGACCTTGATCCCGGAGAAGTGGGTTCAATTCCCACTGCAGCTATTTTTTATAAAAACAGGTCTAGCTCAAAACATCTAAGTTTTAGTCTTGGACGTCTTTGTTTTGTTCCATTATCACTGAAAGATGTCCATGTAATAGGAACACCCAAGTCCCGCCTTGAACATACCCCTGGCACACCCCCTTCAGATTTGGATGTCCATCTGACAGACTGCAGTTGGAGACATCCAAAATCGGATTTCAATTATACCGATTTGGATGTCCCTGGGAGATGGACGTCCATGTTCCGATTTATATCGAAAGATGGACGTCCATCTTTTTCCAAAATGAGCCTGATAGTAATATAGTAAGTGACATAGATGTAGTTTGTTTCTTTGTTGGGGGTATAGATGGAGGTAGGGAGATTTGATTGTCAAGAAGTAGAGGGTAAATATTCCCCTCCCCTGATTGGTTTGGATTAGCATTTGCCCCCTCCCCATCCTATCCACTCCCTGACACATACACATCTCTTTATCACACTCCCTCCACCACCAGCCCCCATTCTCCATACTCCACCAGCCTTAACCTTCTCTCCTGTTCAGCTAAAACTGCAACAGTGATAACAATAAAATAATTGAAAAAAAAGCCTTTAAAATAAAAATCTTCCTTTCACTTCCTTGATCTTTCTTCAATTTCTTTCCTGTTTTCTTTAGTCTTTTATTTAGATTTATTTTCATTTCTATTCCTTTTAATTATTAATTCTTTTTTCCATATTTCTTCTCTGATTTCAAAGTTTCCTTCTTGTGTTGCCCATTTTATTTTCTCAGCATTTCCTCTAGATTTTTCCACCATTAAAATCTGTTTTGTATTTGTGTTAGACGCTGTGCGATAAGCCATCAACGCCCTACTGTAATGCAAGTTTTCTACATTGACCCTTCTGTTTGCCAGGCTGTGCTGGAGACATAGGAAGTTGAATGCTGCTGGTTTGATAGATTAGGTAACCTTATTTGTGAGCATAGATTAGTTGGGTAGATTGGATGGGCCGAATAGTCTTTTTATACCATCATTTACCATGTTACTAGGAGAAGGTAGGGGTGGGAACAGATATTCAACAGGCCACTTCTGCAGAAAGATAACTAGCTTACTTATCTGGCAACTTTTAAACAGATTTTCAGATGACTTTGTGGTTAAATCAGATTGCAGAATATGCTGCCCTAAACTTAATTGGATAAGTAATCTGCTTAGCACAGGACAGCTATGTATACAGTCCAATTTAAGTGGATTAAGATAACCAGATAGTGGTGAATAACAGCTGCTGGAATGCCTCCAATCCCTTCCAGACAACACCAGAATTCGGGGCTGACATCAGGATATATGGCCAAAAGTTATGCTTCTAGGCACTCCACATTTTCAATGCTAGTGATTTATACAATTAATTCTGAAGTTAACCAGATAAGTCATTTTAAATGTTACCTTCTGTGTTACAATCATCCCACACTGTGTGGAAAATCTATTCTCTGGTACTTGATCCATATCCTTCAGAAAAACAATGAAAGTTCACATACAGTTTGAGTTCAACAAATAGCTTCATCCAGAACAGAGGAAAAACTTCAAGTGCCACTTCTGAAGTTTTTTTGCAGAGATGATGATGTGTGAAGAGAAATGTCGTCCCCACTCTGCTGCTACTCAATCACACCAACCTTCTCCTTTCCTGTAAAAACCTAGAGCTTGCTGGAATGTTTCTTGGAACAAACCATTCTAGCAATGTATTACAGTGCCTTCTGCCTAAAAATTCCAACCACATGTCTTCTCTCTGAGGATATCGTCCTGGTAAGGATACAATTTAGTGGTTGTGCTTAAAAGTTAACCCCCAGATTCTATATAGCATGACTTATGTTGCATGCACAAATCCAGTCATATTCTGTATTTATCTGTGCAACTTAATTAGTTAACAAAGCAACCAGTGCCGATAATTGCCACTTAACTGGCAATTATTGACACCATTTAACATTAATTAGAATTCACGTGCAGAACTGTTTAAACGTATTCTATAACATGATGCATGTAAATTCTAAGTCGCATAGTTGAAAAGGGGGTGTGACTATGGCCATGGGCATGGAATGGGTGGGTTGTGGGTGTTTCTAAAATCTATACAAGTTGTTATAGCATATGCCCGGTCTGCGCCTAATTTAGGCATTGGCATTTGCACTAATTTTTACTTGACGTAACTGCCCATGACTAAATTTAGTCACTTGGATGGGCACTCAACGTATTCTATGAACTGCATAGAAGTTTAGGCTTATTCTATAAAGTACGCCTAAATTTAGACATACTTTACAGAATACGCCTACACATACTTCATTTTTTAGGTGTGAAACATAGAATCCAGTCCTAAGTGTATAAAACCAGACTTACACTGGAAATGATAATGGAATTATCATTATAGAATTCACGCTTAGCACGCATATTTTAGGCACCTAACTTTAAGAATCTGTTTGGAATTACCCCCATAGAGTGGTCTCATAAGCTTTTTTTCTCCCTTCAAAAAGTAGGATAAAAATGTGTAAGTGGAATTTGCTACTTCTTTTTTTTTAATTAGAAATGTTTTAAGTATAACATACACAAACAAAAGCAAATAATTCCAAATATTAGAAGAAAAATTAAATGAAGCAAGATTATCCAAAATAGCACTTTAAAGTCTACATTAATGAGGAAGCAAACACCAAAAAACAGAAGTACCTTACTAAGGGGTCCTTTTGCTAAGCTGTGGTAAGGGCTAACACGCTTACTGTAGCTTGAAAGGGCTTATCACTGGATGCCCCGAGGTGTCCTGCTGTAACATCCCAATATGCACGCATAAACCACATCTTTAAAAAATTACTAAATATTTCTTGGAGGGGCATCTCTGGGGACAGAGAGGGGCATGACAGCTACAATCAGTGCAGCCATATTACTGTACACTAACAGATTAGTGCAGGATTACTGAGTGAGCCTTACTGCCTAAAAAATAGGCTTACATGCGAGAGAAGTCCCATCATGCTGCTCAGAGCCAGAAACAAGCAGCGGGGAGAGGTAGCAGTCTATGTATTGGTCGGTGGGACTCGGCATCCCTGCCAGCCAAGGTATGCCTAGCGTGCCCGGATGAGGGAGGGAGAGAGACATGCATTGCCTCCGCCAGTGCACCCCAACTCCCCCCCCCCCAAAAAAAAAAAAAAATTGCAGGGCTGGTTACGCCCGGAGAGAAAGCCCATTGTTAAACTTACCAGCACACCCCTACACGTATTCATTCTTTCTTGCATGTATTTTAGAAATGGCTATACGTTGACAGATTCTTCTCTAAAATATTAGCAGCCCTTGACAGGTCCTGTACATTCCTTCAAAAATCTGTCATCACATGTTCCTGCCCACACTAGAACTTGGTACATTACCAGAGGATTTACTAATCTATAGTAGACAGGCAGCACAGATTAGTAAATCCCATGACATTATATTGTGTGCTCAAATTTCTCTGTTTTAGCATGGTTTAGTAAATAAGTTTCTCAATCTACTGTTGACTCTGGTAACCACTTAGATTGTAAAAACTCTGGCAGCCCTGGAATAACCATTAAGCAAAATATGAACGAGCTTAGGGCACCAAGGGAAGGGGGGGACCACAGAGGTTTTTTTCCCCTAGCTATCATGCTTTTAACTCAGTGTTTTTCTAATCATTATGAATATATATAACATTTTGTTTGATACAATAATGATAGTTCTCAGCACTTGTTGAGTCTTAATGTCTTTTCAGTTAGATGATGGAAGGGTCAAGGGGCACCATTTTGGGGTTGTGCTTAGGGCATTAGTTGGATTTAATCTGGCCTTGCTCTCTGGGGAAAGGATTTACTATACCTGATAAAAGATGTTATAAATTGTCTTCAGCTAACATTAGAAAGTTGGGCTAGAAATATAGAGGTCTATTTTTAGCTGTTGCATATACTATAAATGCCATCAATGGCGTTAAAAGAATTGCAGGAAAAAGAGGCAAAATGTGACCATAGTATAGAGTAAATCCAGAGACAAAAAGCAGCCTTGCTGACAGCCAGTAATAATGAGTTTATTAAAAAAAGCAACTTTAAAAAACAAATAGCGATCAAAATGTCTTAACATAATTGGTCAAATGCCCAACAAGTCTTTTTATTTTTATATTAACCTCATTCCCACTTCCACTTTTTTTTTTCTTTGTTTTCCTTTCCACGTGTCTATTTTGATTTGTTAAGATTGTCAGTAAAAGCTTTATAGGGGATAAGAACATAGTACATCAAAAGTTAGAAACAGTGGATAACTATAATTGAGAATAGCCATAGTGGGTGAGACCAATGGTCCATCTAGCCCAGTATCTTGCTTCCAACAGTGGCCAATCCAGGTCACAAGTACCTGGCACAAACCCAAATAGTAGCAACATTCCATGTTACCAATGCCGGGTAAGCAGTGTTTAAGATTTGAAGCTGTCCCTCTCTTTATTTTAGTAATTTCCTTTTTATTATGAAACTACTATCTCTCCTTTGTTTTAAATTTTTTTCATTCTGGAGCTCCTCACATTGTGGTGTCTGGAAAATCACTGCCAAAATGTTTCCTGTTTAAAATTTTTGCTTCTTGTTAATATTTATAGCATTATAATTCCTTTTCCTAATAAAGCAATTAGCTTGTATATTTTCTTGTTTAAAAAAATGTTTTTGAAATACAAAAATAAAAAAGATACTGTTTAGAAAATATTAGGTAGGATCATAGTTCAGATAAAATAGCTTTTGAATTTGCATCTGAGGTGGGCACCAGGCATTTGACTGATTATCTCATTTTGATCCATGTTTTTTTTTTTTAAAGTTCTCTTTACATACATTTATTATTACTGGTTTTTAAAATGCATATTATTTCATGCCCCTAGAACTTACAGTCAGCTCTGAATATATGAGCAGTATGCTGACTGCTACTCCATTAAAAAAGGGCTGCCTCGGGGGTATATGACTCTTCAGACAACTTCAAAAATGATGCTGAGGTGGCAGTAAATAACGTTCAGAATTGTGGATACATCTGCCACAAGGGACATTTTGGATAAATATTACGGTCTCCTGGGATTCTGATTTCCAGACTGCAGTTAGCTTAAATCTCGAGGAGATGTGAGAGAGATGCTGCACCTGTGGAATCCTGTGAGGGAGTTCCTTACTCCGGCACTATTTTATTGGGATCTGGATTTGGGGTCTGCTTTTTGTTTTTTTTGCATGACGTTTGTTACTTGTTAAGAGCTGTTCTCAACACTAATTAGCTTGTTAAGCTAATTAAGTTACGTGGATTGTTATAGAATGTGCCTGGATTTCAACCTAGATCTCTAGGCATGTTATATAGAATCTGGGGGATAGGGCCCAATATTGAAAAAGGCTTATCCTATCAAGAAAGGCTCCTTCCCAGTTAAATCCCTCTGAGCTGGCTATCTGCAATATTCAGTGTCAGTTAAGCGGGTAGCCTTGCTGAATGTTGTCTCTGACTATTGCATCACTGTCTGGTTATGACAGGAAAAGAATGGAAAACAAAAATGAGGACGTTATAATGCCTTTTGTATTGCTCCATGGTGCGACCGCACCTGGAATATTGTGTTAAATTCTGGTCGCCGCATCTCAAAAAAGATATAGTGGAATTAGAAAAGATACAGAGAAGGGTGACGAAAATGATAAAGGGGGTGGGACAACTTTCCTATGAGGAAAGGGTAAAGCGGCTAGGGCTCTTCAGCTTGAAGAAAAGATGGCTGAGGGGAGATATGATAGAGGTCTATAAAATAATGAGTGGAGTTGAACTGGTAGACGTAAATCATTTGATTACTCTTTCCAAAAATACTAGGACTAGGGGGCACGCAATGAAGCTAGAAAGTAGTAAATGTAAAACAAATCAGAGAAAATATTTCTTCACTCAACGTGTGATTAAACTCTGGAATTCGTTGCCAGAGAATGTAGTAAAAGTGGTTAGCTTAGCGGGGTTTAAAAAAAGGTTTGGATTGCTTCATAAAGGAAAAGTCCATAGACCATTCTTAAAGTGGACTTGGGGAAAATCCACTGCTTATTTCTAGAATATGCAGCATAAAATGTATTGTACTGTTTTGGGATCTTGCCAGGTACTTGTGACCTGGATTGGCCACTGTTGAAAATGAGATGCTGGGCTTGATGGACCTTCAGTCTGTCCCAGTATGGTGATACCTATGTACTTATGAGGCAGTCCATATATGGAGCTTGGGTGGATCCTGCACTTAACTAGTTAGAAGTGATATTTATGGGCCAACGCACAAAGCTGGGTGAAGAAGAGTATAACACAAAATCCATTACACAGAAAAGAATACAATGAAATAGCAAAGCAATGCTAAAAGAAATGCAAATGATATGTGCAGTTAATTGGCTCTAACAAACTAAAAGCAAAGGGAGTACCATGCCTGGCACATGCGCACAAAAGGTTTGAAGTAAGCACGGCTCTTGTGCTCATGCCCAGACAAACCTGAAAGCACGTGAACACAATGACGTTGTTGTGTGCACTTTTAAAAATGAGCCTTTCAAACAATTGTTTGCACTTACATTTTTTCAAATGCTCATATTTAACCACAGAAAAATAGGCACTGATGTTTGCTTTTACAATTGTTTTTTCTCTGACTTGCGCACGTGCTTGGTTCTCATTAGCAGCACTCAAACTTGCACAGGCTTCCGTCCGCTTGTAAAAGAAGACAAAATCACAGTGCAATGTGAAAAACTGACATGAAATTGCCCAAAAACCTTCTACGCTGCCTCTGACCTGGTAGTGAAGTTTTGGCGCTATGGGCCATCATTTTATTCTGTGCATTACAGCGCATTCACTGTGCATTGGGAAGGAACACTAGCTGACCTTATTCGCGTCCATTTATATGTGTTTCAATACAATTTGCAGCAATGTTTAGCACACATGCTAACACTCAAGCTTAATCCCTTTTGAGCATTCTGTGCACGATAACATCCGAATAAATCAGGCAGTGCCGTAGCGAGGACAGCTGACACCCGAGGCGGGTCACCGCTGCGCACCCTCCCCCCCGGGTGCAGCACGGCGCCCCCCCCAGAGCGCATTGTTACTTACTTAGAAGCGAGGGGCGGATGGGCCGATCCGCCCCCGAGTCCACGTCGCTGGGAGCTGCGTCGGCTCCATTGGTTCCTTGCTCTCTCTGCCCCGGAACAGGAAGTAACCTGTTCCGGGGCAGAGGGAGCAAGGAACCAACGGAGACGACACCCCCCCCAGCAGCGTGCACCCGGGGCGGACCGCCCCACCGCCCCCCCCCTTCCTACGCCACTGAAATCAGGCACTAACCACTTTCTAACACTGGCATTAGCTTTGAGCATCAACTCCTCAATCCACTAACAGGTTAAGTAAGAGCATAATCTGAAGACAGCACAAAGGTTGTCTAACTTTATCTGCCAGGTTAACTGGTGACTGCTTCACTTCTAGGTGACCGAAATATTCAATACCAGAGGCCAGATATAGTCCAGAATTGAATATCTGGGCTTAATCCAGCCCATGGCTGTCACAGACTGAATATCAGGGCCATAATTATCTTTGAAAATTGGCGTAACACAATTTTTGTTCTCTCTCCCAATCAGAGTGCCTCTAGTCAATAAAATGCTTTGGATATAGTAACAGTGGAGGAGTGGCCTAGTGGTTAGGGTGGTGGACTTTGGTCCTGAGGAACTGAGTTTGATTCCCAGCACAGGCAGCTCCTTGTGACTCTGGGCAAGTCACATAACCCTCCATTGACTACCGCATTGAGCCTGCCATGAGTAGGAAAGCGCGGGGTACAAATGTAACAAAACAAACAAACAAACAACATGAGTTGACTAGTAGAAGATGTTTATATTCTTGCACAAATCTCTTGGTTTAAAAGTAAAAAAAAACCATACAATTACAATGATTTATATCTATTAATATGTGGTTTATATCTCTGTGCTTTATCAATAGACAAGATAGACAGATAGGTAGATATAAAGAGAGAGAGGGGGGGGGGGGAATTAAAATATTCTCTACTTCTACAATATTTTCAAGCTCAGACTCTAGATGTAATCTGAGAAGCTGCAAGTGACAAGACAAAATGAACATTATCGCTTTTTTGCAAAAATCCTTTTGTGGGGTATAAATTTCCTTTGGTGCTTCTGGTAAACTCCTGTAGTCAGTATAATTCGCCTGATGTTTCCTGTTGAGATCAGTTTTCATAAAAGTAATATAAGCCTTCCTAGTAACATGTAAGTACCTCTTTGTGGTTACAAATATTTTGATCAGGGAAGATTTAGAGGCTTGCTGTTACAGGGTATTTATTAATCTGCTTTTTGTGTGTTCTCCTATTATGAAATAGTTCCCAGCGCAGCATTTTAAATTTCAACTACAGATGCAGCCATGTATTGTGGGTCTGTTGCTAATTGTGTTCTTTGGATCGACTGACAGCCAGTTGTGAGTGGCAAAGAGACCAGAGTTGGCTCTTTTGACTGTAAAAGCTAAATGGGGCTCAGAGCTCTGCCTATATAGTACCAACACTGGCCACCCTGCTAGATAGACATATCGAGTTTGGCACTGCTGTGTCCATGTGGGAATTTTACACCACACTGCACACCCACGGCATCACTCCCCAATTCCTCCACCCCCTGACCACATTTTCCAATCTCACCTGAAATGACAGGAAAGTTAATCTGACATTGAATTTTGCACAGTATTTGGACAATAGTTTTAGTTTTATTATATATATATATATATATATATATATATATATATATATATATATATATATATATATACAGTGGTGGAAATAAGTATTTGATCCCTTGCTGATTTTGTAAGTTTGCCCACTGACAAAGACATGAGCAGCCCATAATTGAAGGGTAGGTTATTGGTAACAGTGAGAGATAGCACATCACAAATTAAATCCGGAAAATCACATTGTGGAAAGTATTTGAATTTATTTGCATTCTGCAGAGGGAAATAAGTATTTAATCCCTCTGGCAAACAAGACCTAATACTTGGTGGCAAAACCCTTGTTGGCAAGCACAGCGGTCAGACGTCTTCTGTAGTTGATGATGAGGTTTGCACACATGTCAGGAGGAATTTTGGTCCACTCCTCTTTGCAGATCATCTCTAAATCATTAAGAGTTCTGGGCTGTCGCTTGGCAACTCGCAGCTTCAGCTCCCTCCATAAGTTTTCAATGGGATTAAAGTCTGGTGACTGGCTAGGCCACTCCATGACCCTAATGTGCTTCTTCCTGAGCCACTCCTTTGTTGCCTTGGCTGTATGTTTTGGGTCATTGTCGTGCTGGAAGACCCAGCCATGACCCATTTTTAAGGCCCTGGCGGAGGGAAGGAGGTTGTCACTCAGAATTGTACGGTACATGGCCCCATCCATTCTCCCATTGATGCGGTGAAGTAGTCCTGTGCCCTTAGCAGAGAAACACCCCCAAAACATAACATTTCCACCTCCATGCTTGACAGTGGGGACGGTGTTCTTTGGGTCATAGGCAGCATTTCTCTTCCTCCAAACACGGCGAGTTGAGTTCATGCCAAAGAGCTCAATTTTTGTCTCATCTGACCACAGCACCTTCTCCCAATCACTCTCGGCATCATCCAGGTGTTCACTGGAAAACTTCAGACGGGCCGTCACATGTGCCTTCCGGAGCAGGGGGACCTTGCGGGCACTGCAGGATTGCAATCCGTTATGTCGTAATGTGTTACCAATGGTTTTCGTGGTGACAGTGGTCCCAGCTGCCTTGAGATCATTGACAAGTTCCCCCCTTGTAGTTGTAGGCTGATTTCTAACCTTCCTCATGATCAAGGATACCCCACGAGGTGAGATTTTGCGTGGAGCCCCAGATCTTTGTCGATTGACAGTCATTTTGTACTTCTTCCATTTTCTTACTATGGCACCAACAGTTGTCTCCTTCTCGCCCAGCGTCTTACTGATGGTTTTGTAGCCCATTCCAGCCTTGTGCAGGTGTATGATCTTGTCCCTGACATCCTTAGACAGCTCCTTGCTCTTGGCCATTTTGTAGAGGTTAGAGTCTGACTGATTCACTGAGTCTGTGGACAGGTGTCTTTCATACAGGTGACCATTGCCGACAGCTGTCTGTCATGCAGGTAACGAGTTGATTTGGAGCATCTACCTGGTCTGTAGGGGCCAGATCTCTTACTGGTTGGTGGGGGATCAAATACTTATTTCCCTCTGCAGAATGCAAATAAATTCATATACTTTCCACAATGTGATTTTCCGGATTTAATTTGTGATGTGCTATCTCTCACTGTTACCAATAACCTACCCTTCAATTATGGGCTGCTCATGTCTTTGTCAGTGGGCAAACTTACAAAATCAGCAAGGGATCAAATACTTATTTCCACCACTGTATATATATATATATATATATATATATATATATATATATATATACACACACACACACACATATACATACATACATACATACATACATACAATAGTTAATATATATACAATAGTTAATATAATATATATAGTAGAGGGGCATCACACCTCCTTTCTTCGCTGGTTATACCACTCTCTATGCAACCTAGCAGCATCCTTCTGGCCAGAGTCGTCACCTTGACTTGTTGGGAGTCATTTTATAGATGATTGAGAGACACCCCAAGGTCTCTCTCCTGAGTCGAGCTTACTAATCTCTCTCCTCCTATTCGGTCCTCTGTGGGGGACCGTATCAAGGGCTTTGCTGAAATCCAAGTAGATTACATCTAGTGCACAGCCTTCATCCAGTTCTTTGGTCACCTAGTCAAAGAAGTCATACACACACACAAAAAAGCACCTATAAATTGGCTCCCTATTTGTGTTTGGTTACTGGCTTGTTAATAGGTTCAGTACAATAGCTCCTCATGTATATCAACACTTGCCCTCTGAGTCAGAGGGCAAAGCAATAGCCTTCTAACCAGTCAGACCCTCCAGTTCAAGATCTACTAGTGGCCATTCCTAACAGTAACCACTATGTAGTAGTCTCTCAGTCCTCATCCCATAGGATAGACCTACCATCACTTTCACAGATATTTAGGGATTGAAAGATTGTCTAGCACATTAGATTATGATAGGCTTTTAATCCTGCTTTATCCCTAATTAGATCAGTGTGTATTTGAACATATTCTGGTCACCAGGAGAGCAGAAAGTGTCTCTACATTAAAAGCCTTGTTTATTGTACTTTTCCGCTTTAATCATAACAAGGCGGCGTGAGATTTAAAGACAAAATGTCAAGGTCATTTATTAAATAAAGCACATGGAAATAATTAAGTATGATGCTGATCTCAATAACTTTAATATTAGGTTAGTGTCAGTGCCGTTGATACTACTTCTCCATTTGAGTAGGAAAAACTAATAGGGCAAGAAAGGAAAACTGTTCTCTTCTTTCCTTTTTTTACAACATCAACAAAATGATAGATGGGCGGGGTATGTGAACTAAGAAGGTCATTCTACAAAAATGGCTGCCAACATTTACGTATATGCCGCTAATGTTTAGAATAATGGCTTATATGCCGAAATTCCACTTACGCACTATTCTGTAAGTACACTCTTATCTTACGGAGGGTCTGGGCAGAGTATGGACAGAACTCACATAAGTGTAACTTAGAAAATACTATGGGCTCAATATTCAGCCAGCAGCAATCAGCATTAAACCCGGAATTTAAGAGTTTCCGGAGCCGTCTAATGCATAGCCGGATAAGTGCGATATTCAGCACTTAACTGACTATGGGTTACCGCGTAAAGATAGGATTGACTTTTATGCAGTACTATTTATGCAATTAACCTGGCCAAGTGCTGGCTTTGCCACCAGAATGCCCACCAAAATAACCCTTTTTGAGTTTTACAGCTCACCGGTTATTTTCAGCGACACTAATTGGTTAAGTGACATTGAAAAGCCGATCCCCAAACAGCTGATTTAGGCAGCTAGGAGTCATTCCTGGCCATTTAAATCATTTTGAATATTGACCTCTATAAGTTAAGTACGTGTCTTTAGTATTTATCCATGAGTAATATTATCATGCTTTTGCCCAAATTATAGATGTATATAGCAAAATTACATACCTGTAGTAGGTATTCTCTGAGGACAGCAGGCCATTCATTCATTCTCACATGTGGGTGATCTCATCCATGTTGCCCAGTACAGGGCATTAAAAACCTAATATTGCTTTAAGACTACACGCAGTGACCCACCACGCATGTGTGACTGCCTTCCCGCCCGCTGTGAGAGCAGGGGACCAACAGTACAATACTACAGCATGGAATCAACTCCAAGGGAAGGTGGGAGGGTATGTGAGAACAAATGGCCCGTTGTCCTCGGAGAATACCTGCTACAGGTAATTAACTTTGCTTCCTCCAAAAAAAAAGCAGGCCATATTCCCACATGTGGGAATCCCTAACTATCAGGCTCACCAAAAATAACAACCATTGGTCAATTGGACCTCACAACTGTGAGGTCAAAATTCTAATTAACCTGAAACTATATAGAAAGTGTGAGAGTGCATCCTGGAACAGAACAAAATGGGACTAGGGAGGTGGAGTTTGATTCTAGACCCCAAACAAATAATGCAGTACTGTCTGTCCAAACTGACTATTACATCAGATATTCTGCTCAAGGCAGTAATGAGATGTGAATGTGTGGACTGAAGACTAAGTTGCAGTATTGCATATTTCTTCAATGGAGATTGACCTCAAGTGGGCTACCGACACCACCATGGCTCTGACATTATGAGTCTTGATATGACAATCAAGAGTCAACCCATCCTGGGCATAAGTGAATGAAATGCAATCTGCTATCCAATTGAGAATGGTGCATTTCCTGATGTCACCCCTATTCTGTTGGGATCAAAAGAAACAAACAGCTGGATAGACTCTCTGTAGGGCTAGTCCTCTCCAAGTAAAAGGCCAGTGCTCGCTTGCAGTCCAAGGTGTGCAGTTCACTTTCACCAGGATGGGCATGAGGTCTGGGAAAAAATGTTGTAAGGAAAATCTACTGGTTCAGATGAAACTGCAACATGACCTTAGGCAGAAAGCGTGTATGTTGAGAACTTAGTGTAAGGTGAATCTGCCACTAGGTCCTGAAGCACATGACCCTGTGAGCTGAAGTAACAGCCACCAAAAACAAGACATTCCAGGTGAAGTACTTCAGATGACAGAAATCAAGTGGCTCAAAGGTGCTTTCATCATCAGTGTGAGGATGATGTTGAAGTTCCATGACCCAGGTGGAGGCTTGACAGGGGACTTTGTCAAAAGCGAACCTTTCATGAAGTGATCAACTACAGACTTATCTAGATATGGGCTTACCCTCTACACATTGATAAGTACTAATCATACTAAGAGAACCCTTATAGAGTTGGTCTTGAGACCAGACTCAGAGAGGTGTAGAAGGTATTCAAGCAGGGACTGTGTAGGGCAAGAAAGGGGATCTAGGGCCTTGCCTTCCCACCAGATGGCAAAACTTCCTCCATTTGAAAGAGTAACACCTATTAGTGGAATCTTTCCTGAAAGTCAGCAAGACCTTGGAGACACCCTCAGGAAGATGCGCTGACTCTTGATTGTCATGTCATGGCTCATAATGTCAGAGCCATGGTGGTGTCGGTAGCCCACATCCAGGCCGTGAGGGCCAGAGACTGGAGGTTGGGTTGTAGAAGAGATCCCTCATTCTACATGATGAGGGTCAGAAAACACTTCAATCTCCAAGGTTCTTTGGAGGGCAACTCCAGAAGACGAGGGAACCAGATCTGCCTGGGCTAGTATGGAGTGATCAGTAATATGGTTCCTCAGTCTTGCTTGAGTTTCAGCAAAGTCTTCTCCACAATAGGAATGGGAGGATACTCATAGGGAAGACCTATCCCTCAGTGAATGAGGAAGGCATCCAATGCTAGTCTGTCATGGGCCTGAAGCCTGGAACAGAAGTGGGGACTTTGTGATTGAACTGAGTGGCAAAGAGATCCACCAAGGGGGTGCCACACACTCAGAAGATCTCATGAACTACACCCATGCTGGGTGACCACTTGTACAGTTGCACGACCTTGCTCAGTCTGTCAGCTAGGCTGTAGGATTTGCCCGAGAATGTTGATGTGGGAATCCATCTCCTGGGCTGACCAAGCAACTTGGATGTGAAGCCCATCTAAGTGAACTCTCCAGTCCAAGTGGGATGCATGCATCATCAGCATGTTCTGGATCTAAGGAATTTGGAAAAGAAGTCACACAGTCAAATTGGATCGAATTGTCCACCAAAGCAGAGACTGAACCAACTCTGGTGTCACTCGGATGACATCAGCTAGGTTCCCCAAGGCTTGACACCACTGGGAAGCAAGGGTTAACTTAGCAGTTCTCATGTGAAGATGTAACATGGGCATGGCATGGATAATAGAGACCATCAGGCCTATTTTCGAAAGAGAAGGGTGCCCATCTTCCAACACAAATCAGGAGATGGGTGTCCTTCTCTCAGGATCGCCCAAATCGGCATAATCGAAAGCTCATTTTGGGCGTCCTCAACTGCTTCCCATCGTGGGGACGACCAAAGTTCACAGGGGCATGTCGGCACCGTAGCGAAGGCGGGACTGGGGTGTGATTAAGAGATGGGCGCCCTCAGCCGATAATGGAAAAAAGAAGGGCGTCCCTGACGAGCACTTGGCCGACTTTACTTGGTCCATTTTTTCTTGCGACCAAGCCAATTTAGTTCAATAGCCAATACTGTTTTAAAATGAAGCAATGAATGTTCACTCAAAAGTATTTTCAACACAAGTGAATTCCCTGAGTGATTTAGTTTGCTTTGGGGCTCTGCTGGAAAATATATTTACTGTAATTTTGTCATAAAACTTGAACATTTATACTGCTTGCTTTCAACTTTACAAACCTCCTAAGCCATACAGATGACTGAATATTTGGAGAGATTTTAGCCTGGTGCTTTTGATACTGTATCCATTGTGTTTTATTTTTTTTATATATACTTCTTGCTTTAATGTTTTCATTTACATGTTTAAGTTGTCAGTAATATTGCATAAGACATTAGGTAGATGAATGCAAAAGGATCAATATAACTGAATGTTCTCAGTTTTGACCCAATGTCTTGGCTCTGGGTCTCCAGGAGAGCTTGCAGCTCCTCCAGCTCCACAGCTGTTCACTACATATGATTGGTGACGTCTCCTTGCAGAGTGGTCACAAAGGTATTCTTGTCTCCTGAGCTGCTTTTCCTACCTCCTCCCATGATCTAGTGCTTTTTAGCACAAGTATTTAGACTGCAAGAAAAGACACAGGCAGCAGGGCAGAAGAGAGAAGCACTTCTTGCCTGTCTACCACTGCTATCGCTACTGATAGTTACCCTCAATACTGAAACAGCGCTTTCAGGGGAACTGAAAAAAGGGGAAGGAAAATGAGAGTGAAGCTACTAAGGAAGGAAAGAAAACAAAAGAGAGAACAAAGAAGGGGAGACCTTAATTGGGAAAAAGGACTAGTAACATAGAAGATGAGGGCAATAAAGATCTGTACTGTCCATCCAGTCTGCCCAACAAGATAAACTCATATGTGCTACCTTATATGTATACCTGACCTTGATTTGTCCTTGCCATTTTCAGGGCACAGACCATAGAAGTCTACCCAGCACTAGCTTTCCTTCTCAATTACCGGTGTTGCCACCCAATCTGTAGATTCATTCCTTCAGAACAGGATTCCTTTGTGTTTATTTATTTATTTATGTATTTATTGCATTTGTATCCCACATTGTCCCACCTTTTTGCAGGCTCAATGTGGCTTACAATGTATCGTATTTGGTGGTAATGGATTAGAACATAGTCACTTATTGTTACATAGAGATTTTGAGTAACATGGTAGAAGTTTAAAAGAAGCAGAGATTTTAAAATAATTACATATTGTTACATAATTTGAGTAACATAGTAGAAGTTTAGAACAAACAGATTTTATCCCACGCATTTTTTAATTCCGTTACCATTTTCATCTCCACCACCTCCCGCGGGAGGGCATGCCAATTATCCACCACTCTCTCCATGAAAAAATACTTCCTGACATTTTTCACGAGTCTGCCCATCTCAACCTCAATTCATGTCCTCTAGTTCTATCGCCTTTCCGTCTCTGGAAAAGGTTTGTTTGCGGATTAATACCTTTCAAATATTTGTCTGTTTCATATCACTCCTATTTCTCCTTTCCTCCAGGGAATACATGTTCAGGTCAGTAAGTCTTTCCTTGTATGTCTTATAACTCAAATACCATACCATTTTTGTAGCTTTTCTTTGCATCGTTTCACATCTTTTTATATCCTTAGGGAAGAGCAGCAGATTTAAACTGATTTTCTTTTTTTTGGGGGGGTGGGGAGAAGGGGGACAGCATTAGTCACTGCTATGCTAGCTAATGAACACAACCTTAGCATGCACCTGAAAAATGGATAGTCTTCAACAGCTGTCATGCATCATGGCTATTGTGTCAAGTATTTGAAACGCTATTATTTCAAGCACTTACCAATGCTAAAGCCATCAAGACACTGATGAAAACAGTTCAATTATATTTACATGTCTCAAGAGGCAACATCCCATAACTAAACTTGACCAAACAAAATGTCTGCTAGTAAGACAAACATTGTAACACAAATCATTGCATTTTTTTTCATAGTTCCCTCTCCAGAATGCTCAAGGTGAAAAACACGATAGCTATAGTATAATAGATTTTCAACTGATAATTACTAAGAATTACTCCAGTTATACAGATTTGGCCTTGGGAAGTGTGTATATGATATTTTCTTTTAGTTATATTTATTAGTAATCTTTAATTTGTTATATTAGATATTGCCCCTTATGTTAGAAGCACCCACATGTGGAAATAGCAACTTTTACACATGTCGTTAGACAGACACCTATGAAAGCCATTTAAAAGGGGGGTTATTTACATGTGATGATACTCATCACATTTACATTGCCAGGAGGTGTGGTAGGGGGAGGGGAGAAGGAGTGGTTGGGGCAGGCCTAAAATAATGATGAAGATTTCCTATCATATAAGTGGAATCCACATAGATAAAAAGAAAAGAAAATCATATTATGAGCATTTACACCTGTCCCTAGTCACCCCTAAGTGCCTGCCTTAGGGGACACATTTCAATGCAGAGATCCAGCCACCTGATTGCCTTAGTCATAGAGTCTCCCGCCCCTCCCCCCCTAAATCACCCCTGTGGTGGCTTTTTAAAGTCTTCCCTCTTCTCACCAACTCCTGGCAACAATGAACACCCTCTAGCTAAAAACACTGCCATGCCTTTGTAAACAGGGCCCCTAATGACTTTTATTGTGTTGGTTTTTAGGTTTTTATTTTCCCGTGGTTTGATTATGTCAGTATAATCTTTCAGGCTTTCCTAACATCACCCTTTCGGCACCTCAGCTTCTGTAGAATTTTGCTGTCAGACTGCTGCTGGGATTGTCATGTTCTCAGCACACTGGGCTAGATTCTATATAACACGCCTAAATAATCTGTGAAAAGTATGCCTAAATTTAGGTGTACTTTATAGAATATGCTTAAATTTTGGTACGGTTTATAGAATACACCGAGCACCCTCAGGGGTGGATTAATGCCAGATGGTGTGAAACCACAAGTTAACTGAGGCTGGAGACACACTGTTTTTATCAGTTTGGTGATGCTTGAGATTTCACACCAGCTGGTATTCATCCGCCCCTGAGGCAGCAAAACATGGCCATGTCGGGTATTATTTAACATGACCTTTATGGATTTTGGTTTCTCCTCTTTGGGAGTTAACTACTATTCATATGCTGATGATATGTTGCTGCTTGTCCCCAGTTTGTGATCAGCTGTCTGACACTGTTTCAAAGGTGGCTAGTTGTATGAAGAAGATCAAACATCTAAATTCAATTCGTGGTTTTAAATTAAATGGGGATAAAACTAAGCTACTTTGGCTAGCATGTAAAGGCAGCATTATACCTGAAATTCTTGTAGGGTTTTGGATTCTCTCTCTCTCTCTCTTTAGAGCCCCATGTGAACCATTTATCACGAGTTGTCTTTTTTTCAACTTGTGTCAGCTACGTTGTATTCTGAACTATTTTGACAAATATAATTTTACTATTCTAATACAAGCATGCATTTTAAGTCATTTAAGGGTCTGGTTACAAAGCTACGCTAGCAGCTGTCCATGCGCTAGTGCCAATACGGTCCATTCAAAGTGAATGGGATGTGTCAGCACTAGCGCATGGACAGCCACTAGATCTGCTTAGGGTCATTTACTAAGCCACGGTAAAAGTGTCCTGCGTTACTGTGGTGTGCGTGTTTTGGCATGCACTGGGCCAGTTTTTTTACTACATCTGGAAAAAGAGCTTTTTTTCAATAGGTCAGGAAAAGGGCCTGCGGTAAAATTTATTTTTGACCGACGGCGTTCTACAGGAGCCTCTGCATTTTCCTTGGTAGGGAATTATACTTTAAACTAGAAATCAAACAAAATAAAACATGGAAAGGAAAATAAGATGATACCTTTTTTATTGGACATAACTTAATACAATAAAAAAGGTATCATCTTATTTCTTTTCCATGTTTTATCTTGTTTGATTTCTATTAATAACCTTTAAGAGTGGACTAACATGGCTACCACACCTCTCTACTTTAAACTAAAAATCTGTTCCTACAGAGCTCCCTACCTTGATATTGAACTTGGACCCCTGAGGCAGGCGTTGTGGATGTCGAAACACAGCCCATGTTGGGTCTTATCTCAATAAAGGGCTCCTGTTGTCTCCGTCTTGAAGGCTCAGTTGTGCTTTTTTTTTCTGTTTGCTATTTTGTGTATACTGTTTTACCCTCTCTGGTTGCCTTGTAAAATTGAAACCAGCATGTGCCTATTTATGGCCTGAGTCCTTAATACCACCCATTGATCTAGCAGTAAGGGCTCACACACTACCTGTGTGGTGACCGGTCGGCACGCACCAACTGCTGATTAACGCCAGAAACGCTGGATCATGGTAGAAGATTTAAAAATAATTTGTCCTGGCGGTATGGGCGCATGCCAAATCAGAAACTACTGCCGAGGGTGCGTTAGGCTGGCGGTAGTCTCGATTTGTCATGTGCTGCATGCGTGTAGAGTCTACCACAATTTTATAAAAGGGCCCCTTAGGTTATTCGAATGGCTTACATGCCTCCTTTACACAAAACATTTTCTTTCAAATTAGTTATTGCAGAATATGGCAGCCAAACTTATATTGGTTTTGAAGAGATCTGGCAGCTCAGAAGCTGCTCTCGCTACCTTACTTTGACTTCCTATCTGGTCTAGGATTATGTTTAAACTGGCATGTTTAATTTGTAAAATATTTCACAGTTCTGCACTGGAATATTTTCTTAAATTAGCCTCTTGTCGTGGACTCTTGACAATCCGAGATCCATTTCATCTTCTATTGCCTTCCTTTAATGGAATTAACTATAAATAGATTTTGGTATCATCGTTCTGTTTTCAAGGTCTCAGTTTTGGCTTTCTTTACCCCAGGTATTATGTGAGTTTAATACTTATTTCTCTTTCAGAGAACAGTTGAAAACTTATGGAATTAAATGCTTTATGTCTTAAATTCAACCCTTTTTTTGTTTTTTATTCTTAAACTGCTTTGAACCTCTGTTTAGAGGGTGTTAGCAGTATACAAGAAAAACATCACATCACACACGATCTTGTTTAGACCTGGGAGTTATAAGTGGCAAAAAAAAAAAAAGCCTGTTTTTTTATATGGTCTGCTTCTCATCTGTTCTCCATATTGAATTTCACGGACTGTTTGCCTTGATGCTTTCTCAACCCTTCCCAAAATGCAGCCATTAATATGACTAAATAGCTCTGCATATACAGCATTAAGGAGTCATTTTGCTAAACTACAGGAAAAAGTGGCCTTTGTGCAACCTTATGTGGGTTTTCCCCATACGCTAAGGTTATTTTTAGTGCATTAGTAAAATGGCTGATTTTCCATTTTGTAAGGTCTCTTGCACCGGGAGACTCTTGAAAAAGTCTCCTGCACCGGGAGACTCTTCACTCGGCCCGTTAGCTGAGCTGTGTGCTGCAATCCACTGCTAAAGAACACACGGCAATCCACAAGGTCAGATCATTATATTTTATTGCAATCCCTTTGTGTCAACTGCTCCTCAAAAGGTAGTTACCACCACAGCATTTCTCAAGAAGCATAGCAGTTCAACAGCATAGTATTCAAAAAAAAAAAAAAAGGTTCCAAAATCCTAGTAGTTCATATAAAACAGTTATGCAAAGCAATTCTTCAAACAAAGGATCTCAAAAAGGGCTCAAACTCCCAGCAGTTCATGTATAGCAGGTATGCAAAACAATTCCCCAAACACAGCAGATCATGTATAACAGTTATGCCCTAAACCACCACTCCTCCTCTCTCCCTTTCAAAAGAAATCAACCTAGGGAGAATGGCAAGGGTCCCTCCCCAACCAGGCCAGCATTATACCCTGACCACCACTCGCATGATCCTTCCGTGGTAAACCTGTTATCTCAGCTCCCCTCGTGGGATAGCCACCTTTTCCCTTCTTCTACCAGGCTCTCCTCCCGAGCAGCCCTCTCCTGTTTCACCTCCTTTCCTTCCAGTTTAGTCAGAGCAGCAATCTCCATCGTCTCCTCTTGCTCTAGTTCCTCCCCCCTTTCCTTCCCCTTGCCAATCCATAGGTTCCTCCCCACACCCATTGCTCAGCTTGTCTCCATTTGCTTGCTTGATTGGGCAGGTTCAGAACTCCTTCCCTCATCCTGGCCCTCTAGGACAGGTTTTTCCACCTTCTCTTGCCCTTCTCCTGACCTCCTCTGGGGGCTGTTGGGGATTGAAGTCCCTGTTTCTACCATGGGACCTACTCAGGGGCTGCTGGGAATTGCAGTATTTTCCTTTTCTCCAGTCCCCCAGGAGAAAAGACTCCTTCCTTTCTCTACCCAGTCTCCCTCCCTCGCGAGCCTCCTTGTTCCTCCATGTGCCTTCATTCTCCCTCTCACCCTCATATTCCTCACAATTTATTTTATTAATGGCCAAGTGTTAATGTGCCATTAGTGCATGGCAAAAAGTTAGCACATGAGCACTCACCGCCACCTACTGGGTTTGTGAGGTACAGGAGCAAGAACATAACATAGTAGCATAGTAAATGACGGCAGATAAAGACCTGTACGGTCCATCCAGTCTGCCCAACAAGATAAACTCATTTTACTTTATATTTGATGCTTTATATGTATACCCGAGTTTTATTTGTCCTTGCCTTTCTCAGGGCACAGACTGTAGAAGTCTGCCCAGCACTCTTCTTGTACTAAAAGTTCTGAAGCTATTGTCAAGGCCCCTTAAAATTTACACTCCAGCCCATCCCTATCTATTGAGTCGTGATCAGGGCATAGACCATAGAAGTCTGCCCAGCTCCTGTTTTGTTTCCCAATTACCGGCATCGCCACGGAAACTACAGAAATAATTTTTGCTATTTGTGATTTGTTTTGTTTTTGATCTGAGGTTTGTGATGTATTTTATTACTGTGTATGTAACTTTGTAATCCACCAAGAACGCAGGATTGTGCGGAATAGAAATGTGAAATAATCAGTTTGCGCACGGTAATGTAGATCATCTGATTAGCACAGAAACACCCACCCTCTGCCTCAAAATGCTCCCCCCCCCCCCCCATTTATTTTGCATGTGGTTTGCATGCAGAAATGTAAAACTTACCACAGGATTACCTGAGTGCATGCATTAGTGTCTAATGCAGCTTAGTAAAAGGACTTTTAAATATCCACTGTACCCACATAACATCTGAGCAGTCAAAAAGAGAGGCAAAACCCAACACAATGTATTAGACTAGATTATCTTCATTTAGCTTCCTAGGAATGTTCTGGCTCCTTGTTTTGTAATCTGCTTGGAACTCTAGAGGATATTTCAGAATATAAGAACACAGAGACACATAAGCATAGTCAAAGATCAACTCTCCTCTGGACGCACACCTAGACAGAATAAATATGCATGAGATAGATTTGCATACAACAAATTTCCACTGTGCACATGCGTAATCATTGTGGTAATCCTGAAAACATGACTGGCTAGTGTTTCTCCATGGGAAGGTTGAGTTGCATTGCACTAGCTCATATGCCATTCCCTCTACACTATGTAGGATTCACTCGATCTATGTACCAATTCTTAAATATATTTCTAATTTCCTGTGCTTCAGCCGGAATGACATTTCTGCCCTTTGGAATGCCATTGTCATGTTTATGTAAATTGGAGTGTTAGCATATCAATTATAGGCTTTATGCTGGATTATTTTATTTCTCCAAACCATTAAATATTTTGTAGTATGACATTCTTGAATATTCCTAGCTGTGCTTGTAAAACTGTTAGGTAATACTGCCACCTTCAGGTAAACATTAGGCAATACTGCTAAATGTCGATTGAGAGAGACAACTTGAAAAAGAGTCTCCTGTTATAAAAATATCCCAATTCAACAGAAATAGCAATATAAATATAGATAAAGGTAAATCTAGATATAGACATGGGTGAATCTCTTCATAAATGTGGTTAATAAATCCCAATAAATAAATTTAAAAAATAGATATATCGCCCAGGATATGATAGAAAGAGGGGAGGAAACAGTATGTGATAAGGAATTATAGGCAACCACCTGAATGGCATAAAAAAACCTCTGTAGCTGAACATGTTTATGAAAATGTTGCCAAATAGATCACACCAACAGTGGCCTGTTTTCACACTCCGCTATTTCTGGGCATTCCTAATGATCAATCCATAATCTTGCACTGCTGGCCAGGGCTAATTTAGCCAGCTGAGGGCGCCTTTTACTAAGGCATGCTCACGTTTTTAGCATGCGCTAAAATTGGGGTGCGCTAAACATTAGAGACGCCCCTAGGAATGCACTGGCGTCTCTAATGTTTAGAGCGCCCATATTTTTAGCATGCGCTAAAAATGTGAGTGCGCCTTAGTAAAAGACACCCTGAGTGAATATTCAGCACTGGCTGGTTAAATTAATAGCGGACAAAGATAAGACTGCTATTTATGGGGTTTGATTTGTTCACTAAACTTAGCTGGCCAATGCTGAATATTGCTGGTTATTGCACGATATAGCCGGTTAACTTTTCGGCACTGAATGCAAAGATTCAGCAGAAATAACCAGTTATCTCATGCGGAATATTCTCAATTAGGCCAGAAACTGGTCGGTGGTTATTTCTGGCTAGTTAAATATCTTTGAATATCTGGGGAAATAATAGAAATGGGAAGCAGGAAGCAATATGCATTCTTTTGTATTGAGTTGCCTAGACTATGGCAATGTGCTGTAATAACACTGCTGACCTGAAATGGCTGCAAACTGTGCACAATCCTCCCCAGACCCTATATAGTGCACCTAGAAATCTGCACCAAATTCAGTATGGATCAGTAGCGTAGACAGAGTTCAATTTTTAGATGGGCCTGGAGGTGGACTGGGTGGGCACAGGCCTCGCATTTCCTCTCCACCCGCTACCCTCCTTCGCCCCCCCGCCCCCACCCCCAACTGAACTGTTTCAAATTTTTACTGCCCTGAAGCTCCGTTCTCCCTCCAGCACTGGCGATTCTCATCATAGTCAGCCTTCTGCCAGCGTGCGTCATTGGGGCCTCTCCTCAGACACGCATCCCACCTTTGCGGAAAACAGGAAGTTGCAGAGTAGGCAGGACGCGCCTGAGAAGAAGCCCCAACAACGCACGCTGGCAGAAGGCTAGCTATGGGAATCGCCGGTGCTGGAGGGAGAACGGTGCTTCAGGGCAGTAAAAGTGAGCAGACCATGCGGACGGGGAGAGCGGGCAGAAGAGGCAGGAAAAGATTGGAACCTCACTTGGGAGAGCTTCGCCAGTGGTTGGGTTGGGGCTAGTTAGGGTGGGCGGGCCTGGAGCAAAAGTGGCTGGGCCTGGGCCCGTCCAGGTCCGTCCCTGGTATGGATTCTATAACAATGCATATAACTTAGCAACAAGCTAATGAGCGCTGATAACAGCACTTAACAAGCAACAATGAGCATTGATTAAAATTTAGGAACACAACTCGCTAAGCGTATTCTGTAACGATGTGCCCTGAACTTCTAATATGCACATACAAAAAAGAGCGTGGTTCTGGGAAGGGAAATTGTCATTTCGTGGGCATTCCAAAATTTAGGTGCCTAGTTATAGAATAGTAGTTATAGAATATAGCTTAGTAGACACTGATTTCAGCGCTGATTTTTTTAGGCATCATATATAGAATCTCCTCCAATGGGGCTATCAGAGTACTCTGTTCAGCCACAAAATCTGACTTTCCCTCATCTTCCTAGGCCTAATTGGAAGCAAGACAATCAGCCTTTTTTTGTTGCTGGTCCAGCACTTAGGTAAACAGGCAAAGAATTCCACTGTACTGAGAGATCTTCTCAAGGTTTTAACCAGGGGCATAGCCAGACTTCGGCGGGAGGGGGGGTCCAGAGCCCGAGGTGAGGGGCACATTTTACCCCACCACCACCACCATTGCTGACCCCCCCCCCCCGCCACCACCACCAACAACAACTTGGGCCCCCCCCTGCCGACGACCCTCTCGACCCCCCCCCCTCCACCACCAATCCTTCCCCGCCGCCACCTACCTTTGCTGGCGGGGACCCCAACCTCCGCCAGCCGAGGTCCTCTTCTTCCGGCGCAAGGCTTCGTTCTGTTTCTATGAGTCTGACGTCCTGCACGTTGTACGTGCAGGATGTCAGACTCACAGAAACAGAACGAAGCCTTGCAGATCAGCCAGCAACTCACAGAAACAGAACGAAGCCTTGCGCCGGAAGAAGATGACCTCGGCTGGCGGGGGTTGGGGTCCCCCACCAACAAAGGTAGGCGACGGCGACACCAGCGGCGGGGGAGGGTTGATGGCAGGGGGGTCCAGGGCCAAATCTACCGGGGCCCAGCCCCCGTGGCCCCACGTAGCTACGCCACTGGTTTTAACAGAGCCTAAAAATCTCTTCTTTGAGAAAGCTTTTGGGATACTTTTGGGTGAAATCACTGGGGTGTGGGGTATTTTCTGTTTTACCTAAATTTGTACCTGATTTTATTGCTATGGAATTAGTCCCTTTCTGTGTGCTCCATGCACTGTTAATTCTATGCTTTATTTCTACTCCTGCTTGCTCCTTTTGTTTTACTAGTTATAAACCTGTTTGATATGAAAAGAGGTATATGAAACAGTGGCGTAGCTATGTGGGGCCTGAGGGGGCCTGGGCCCCCGTAGATTTCAGTGGGGACCCCCCTCCCGGCGAACCCGCCCCCGCCGCCGCCTACCTTCCGTTTTGCTGGCGGGGGACCCCACTCCCCACCAGCCGACTTCCTCTCCGACCGTAGAACGCAGCGGCAGCCGGCAGAGAAAAGTCTTCTTCTTCCTTGCATGCTGCTGACGTCCTGCACATTGTACATAAGTACATAAGTAGTGCCATACTGGGAAAGACCAAAGGTCCATCTAGCCCAGCATCCTGTCACCGACAGTGGCCAATCCAGGTCAAGGGCACCTGGCACGCTCCCCAAACGTAAAAACATTCCAGACAAGTTATACCTAAAAATGCGGAATTTTTCCAAGTCCATTTAATAGCGGTCTATGGACTTGTCCTTTAGGAATCTATCTAACCCCTTTTTAAACTCCGTCAAGCTAACCGCCCGTACCACGTTCTCCGGCAACGAATTCCAGAGTCTAATTACACGTTGGGTGAAGAAAAATTTTCTCCGATTCGTTTTAAATTTACCACACTGTAGCTTCAACTCATGCCCTCTAGTCCTAGTATTTTTGGATAGCGTGAACAGTCGCTTCACATCCACCCGATCCATTCCACTCATTATTTTATACACTTCTATCATATCTCCCCTCAGCCGTCTCTTCTCCAAGCTGAAAAGCCCTAGCCTTCTCAGCCTCTCTTCATAGGAAAGTCGTCCCATCCCCACTATCATTTTCGTCGCCCTTCGCTGTACCTTTTCCAATTCTACTATATCTTTTTTGAGATACGGAGACCAGTACTGAACACAATACTCCAGGTGCGGTCGCACCATGGAGCGATACAACGGCATTATAACATCCGCACACCTGGACTCCATACCCTTCCTAATAACACCCAACATTCTATTCGCTTTCCTAGCCGCAGCAGCACACTGAGCAGAAGGTTTCAGCGTATCATCGACGACGACACCCAGATCCCTTTCTTGATCCGTAACTCCTAACGCGGAACCTTGCAAGACGTAGCTATAATTCGGGTTCCTCTTACCCACATGCATCACTTTGCACTTGTCAACATTGAACTTCATCTGCCACTTGCACGCCCATTCTCCCAGTCTCGCAAGGTCCTCCTGTAATCGTTCACATTCCTCCTGCGACTTGACGACCCTGAATAATTTTGTGTCATCGGCGAATTTAATTACCTCACTAGTTATTCCCATCTCTAGGTCATTTATAAATACATTAAAAAGCAACGGACCCAGCACAGACCCCTGCGGGACCCCACTAACTACCCTCCTCCACTGAGAATACTGGCCACGCAATCCTACTCTCTGCTTCCTATCTTTCAACCAGTTCTTAATCCATAATAATACCCTACCTCCGATTCCATGACTCAGCAATTTCTTCAGGAGTCTTTCGTGCGGCACTTTGTCAAACGCCTTCTGAAAATCCAGATATACAATATCAACCGGCTCCCCATTGTCCACATGTTTGCTTACCCCCTCAAAAAAATGCATTAGATTGGTGAGGCAAGACTTCCCTTCACTAAATCCGTGCTGACTTTGTCTCATCAGTCCATGTTTTTGTATATGCTCTGCAATTTTATTCTTAATAATAGCCTCCACCATCTTGCCCGGCACCGACGTCAGACTCACCGGTCTATAATTTCCCGGATCTCCTCTGGAACCCTTCTTAAAAATCGGAGTAACATTGGCTACCCTCCAGTCTTCCGGTACTACACTCGATTTTAGGGACAGATTGCATATTTCTAACAGTAGCTCCGCAAGTTCATTTTTTAGTTCTATTAATACTCTGGGATGAATACCATCAGGTCCCGGTGATTTACTACTCTTCAGCTTGCTGAACTGACCCATTACATCCTCCAAGGTTACAGAGAATTTGTTTAGTTTCTCCGACTCCCCCGTTTCAAATATTCTTTCCGGCACCGGTGTCCCCCCCAAATCCTCCTCGGTGAAGACCGAAGCAAAGAATTCATTTAATTTCTCCGCTACGGTTTTGTCCTCCTTGATCGCCCCTTTAACACCATTTTCGTCCAGCGGCCCAACCGACTCTTTGGCCGGTTTCCTGCTTTTAATGTATCTAAAAAAATTTTTACTATGTATTTTTGCTTCCAACGCTAATTTCTTCTCAAAGTCCTTTTTTGCCCTCCTTATCTCCGCTTTGCATTTGGCTTGGCATTCCTTATGATGTATCCTGTTACTTTCAGTTGGTTCTCTTCTCCACTTTCTGAAGGATTGTTTTTTGGCTCTAATGATTTCCTTTATCTTACTGTTTAGCCACGCCGGCTGACGTTTAGTCTTTTTTCCCTTTTTTCTAATACGTGGAATATATTTGTCCTGAACCTCCAGGATGGTGTTTTTAAACAGCATCCACGCCTGATGCAAGTTTTTTACTCTGCGAGCTGCTCCTTTCAGTCTTTTTTTTACCATTTTTCTCATTTTGTCGTAATCACCTTTTCTATAGTTAAACGCTAGCGTACTTGATTTCCTAGTTTCACTTCCTTCAATGCCAATATCAAAACCGATCATATTATGATCAGTGTTATCAAGCGGCCCTCGTATCGTTACCCCTGCACTAGATCATGAGCACCACTAAGGACTAAGTCTAGTATTTTTCCTTCTCTTGTCGGCTCCTGAACTAGCTGTTCCATGAAGCTGTCCTTGATTTCATCAAGAAATCTTATGTCCCTTGCGTGTACAGATGTTACATTAACCCAGTCTATATGCGGGTAATTGAAATCCCCCATTATTATTGTGTTGCCCAGTTTGTTTGCGTCCCTGATTTCCTTTAACATTTCCGCATCCGTCTGTTCGTCCTGGCCAGGCGGACGGTAGTACACATGCAGGACGTCAGACTCAGAGAACAGTTCTGGTCTGCAGGACGTCAGCAGCATGCAAGGAAGAAGAAGACTTTTCTCTGCCGGCTGCCGCTGCGTTCTACGGTCGGAGAGGAAGTCGGCTGGTGGGGAGTGGGGTCCCCCGCCAGCAAAACGGAAGGTAGGTGGCGGCGGGGGCGGGTTCACCGGGAGGGGGGTCCCCACTGAAATCTACGGGGGCCCAGGCCCCCTCAGGCCCCACATAGCTACGCCACTGTTTCATATACCTCTTTTCATATCAAACAGGTTTATAACTAGTAAAACAAAAGGAGCAAGCAGGAGTAGAAATAAAGAAATAAAGCATAATGTCCCCCTCCCCTCGAGCTCTGGACCCCCCTCCCACGGAAGTCTGGCTACGCCCCTGAAAATACAAATAACCTAAGCTAATGTGTATTCTGTTATGCAGATTTATGAAGAAAATAATCAGAATCCAAACTTTATTCTTAATCTACAGTTCTCTAGATTTTAATGGTAGATCATCTGATTCTGGTTGATCTGGTTGATTTTGACATTTTTTTCAAATCATTTCTGTGAAATGTATGATGACAGTCCTGTGTGCTGCAAGCAGTTACAACCTCAACATATACTTTTTATTTTTTTAAAGAAACATCTCCACACCCCCCCCCCCCCCCCCCAGGAGGGGGGGTTTGAACACAGAAGGAAAGGGAAAACTTTTGATAAAAGTGGGTTTGGGAAAGCAGTGTGACTCTGGCTGAGGTAAACTGAGAGTAAAATGAGAGCATTCTAACTGATATACTTTGTGCTGTTCACAGCAGGCCTCTGGAAAAAATAACATTTTGATACATTCAGTAAGATGGTGAACAGCACAATATGTACTTTTGTCACTGAGAGAAAAACAACTCCAACAGAAGGGAACCTCTCCACTGAAGATCAATGCCAAGCAAACAAATGGAGAAAAGTAACCTCTCTCGGATGGTGTCCTCAACAAGCTCTTTATTCAAAAACAGTAAGCAAAAAAGCAACCCAACACGGGTCGTGTTTCGGCCCTACTGGCCTGCATCAGGGGTCTACAGATATTGTAAAGCAGTACACTTTCCTAGAGCGGTTGGATTGTAGCCAAACTCCTATGTAGTATGTATATCACACAGTGTTTTATGTTCAAAGATGAATCACCTTGCAAAATAACTGTAAAGCGCTCAAGGAAACTGTACTGCTATACAATATCCCTAGACCCCTGATGCAGGCTGGTAGGGCCGAAACACGACTCGTGTTGGTCGCTTTTTTGCTTACTGTTTTTGAGCTTGTTGAGGACACCATCTGAGAGAGGTTACTTTTCTCCATTTGTTCACTGAGAAAAAAGACAGGCCAATGGTCAACATGTCAAACTTTTGAGGATGATTGTCCATTAAAGTTAATAAATAAAGTTGGGGTTAATGCACATACACTAAAGGCAACTGAAGTTGGTTAGGGGGTCAAAGAAAACTCACCAGAATGAATTTGGGGCAGTTTAGCTATGACCTCACTGAAATTCAGATTCAATTTCTGAAATATATACAGATT
Source organism: Microcaecilia unicolor (assembly GCF_901765095.1). Classification (NCBI taxonomy): domain Eukaryota; kingdom Metazoa; phylum Chordata; class Amphibia; order Gymnophiona; family Siphonopidae; genus Microcaecilia; species Microcaecilia unicolor. The sequence goes on from NC_044037.1 coordinate 40,894,803, forward strand.
CTGCCCTAGGATCTCTGTCTTTAAGGAGCTTAGCCGAGATTGGGTGGCAGAGCTAGCCGGTGGTGGGAGGCGAGGATAGTGCTGGGCAGACTTATACGGTCTGTGCCAGAGCCAGTGGTGGGAGGCGGGGCTGGTGGTTGGGCGGCGGGGATAGTGCTGGGCAGACTTATACGGTCTGTGCCCTGAAAAGGACAGGTACAAATCAAAGTAGGGTATACACAAAAAGTAGCACATATGAGTTTGTCTTGTTGGGCAGACTGGATGGACCATGCAGGTCTTTTTCTGCCGTCATTTACTATGTTACTATGTTACTATGTTTTGGTCTTTTGGCTAAGAAGATAGACTTCCCTCTATTGGCAAAACCCTGGAACTGCAGGCCCCAGGCTCAAAAGAGCTAAGAACTGTGAACATGGCAGGGAAGGGACACCTGGAGGCTGCTTCTAAAGAGAGCAGGCAGCCTACCAGGAAGAAGAGGGAGCCCAGCAGTGCTTCAGAGCAGGCTTGGGGAAGGAAGGCCCTTGGAAGCAAGCTCAGGGTGAGAAAAAGGCCTCTAAGGGCAAGATCAGTGCCTGAGGCTGACCACCTCTTGGGAGCAGGTTTAGGACAGGGTGGTTCTTGATCCAGAATGTTTCAGCAAGAGGGTGAGACCTGGGGGACATGATGGGAATGGACAAGGAGAAAAAAAATCAATGAAGGAAAAAGGCAATATAGGTAATACTACCACTCCAATTAAAAGACATAATAAAAGAATAGAGAAAGCTGTTTAAAGCTGCCACATTGTTAAAGAGATTAACTGGTTCCAAGAGTAATGTTTAAAGGTTGCTTATTGAACACTATTCACTCAGAAAACTTAGTAAGTTGATTAACAAACTACTTCTCGTTAGCAAATGTCTTAATGCTTTCATATAATATGAGTTGTATACAGTTCAATAAACTGTTTAACATTTTAGCCAGCCATGTTCTCAGTGATCTTTCTTCCCAAGGTGCCAATTATTTCAGGACCCAATGGAGACTACCCAAGAGAGACTCCAGCCAGGTCGGCCCCAGACCCAGGAACACTCACAAGGGGGCAATTCATATATGTCTAAATAGCGGCATTTATGTCTGTAGATTGCATACACATGTCAATGGTGGTTTTAGAAAGCTGCTGTTTAGATGGTGGGAGAGCAGTTTGTGTAACACAGAGGGGATAAAAATCTAGACAGTGTTCAAATTTGCAGATCACAGAAAATTATTCAAAGTTCTTAAATCACAGGCAGATTATGAGAAACTACAGGAGGACTTTATGAGACTGGAAGACTGGACACTCCCAAATGACAAATGAAATATAAGGTAGACAAGTACGAAGTGATTGCACATAATTAGCATGAGACAAAAATGTTCAGGCTGCCCTCCTCTATTATTTTATTATTATTAGGACTTGGCCCATGTCTTTTTCAAGCTCTCACCTTTTCAGTTGTAGCTCAAGATGATATCCCCCTGTCCAATCTAAGGGGTCCTTTAACTAAGTTGTGGGGGGGAAGGGTCCTGTGGTAGTGGCGGGGCCATTTTCCCATGCTCCATGGCCCTTTTTTCCACAGCCAGTAAAAAGCGCCCTCCCCCCCCCCAAAAAAAATGGCCATGCATGAAAGAACTCTTACTGCGTGACCATGCGGCAGGGAGCCCTTACCGCCACCCATTGAGAACCAGGCAGCATATGGCGATTTCCGTGGGTTTTCTTTTTTTCCCTGAAAATGGCGCATGCTCGCAGTGGGACTACCGTGTGGAGCCGGCTGTAGTCCCCGAAAAGCGAGCGGTAAGCTCACATTGGGCTTACTGCCACTCTGTAAAAGGGCCCTTAAGTTTGTGTTTGAGGTAATAGAGAGTTAAGTGACTCGCCCAAGGTCTTAAGGAGCAGCAGCAGCAGGATTTGAATTGGGCTTCCCTGGTTCTCAGCCTGTTACTCTAACCCTTAGGCTATATCTGTGCAACAGATGTGCTCATTTTACTGCTCTGCAAAAATCTATTTTGTTTCACTCTGTCATGTCCCTGTTGAAACAGATTTTTTTTTCTGTGATGAATGTAAGAGTGAGACTTTTCACTGAAGCATAAACTACTACTACTACTATTTAGCATTTCTATAGCGCTACAAAGCATACGCAGCGCTGCACAAACATAGAAACTTTGGTACTTCAGTCCCTATTTCCTATGGTACAGGACATTACAACAGATCCATCTAAACAGGCTTACTCTAAATTCCTGAGTTCGTATAGACTGGTAAAATTGCAAAACTTCATTGTTTTGCTTCCTGGGAGAAATGTGCAATGCTGAGCTTAGTACTGGGATTTTGTTTTGTGACTATTTTGCAAATATAGCCTTTTCTTGCCACCAGGGGGCACTGTTAGACAAAGCATAGGAAATAGCATCTAGTCACAACAAGGTGTACCTTGCTCTGCCCATTTTCCATTCTCTGCTGCAAAACTGCTGATTTCACTTGATCCCTTGCCTTTACATCACTTTCTTGCAGTTATATATCCTGCTTTCTCGTGCTTTCTTGAACACTGAGATTGTATTTGCTTCCATTTTCTCCATGGGAAGGCTGTGAAGAAATATTTCCTTATCTTCGTCCAAATTCTACTCTCTTCCCTACTTCTCTAATGCATTATATCCTTTGTCATCCTGTGCCACTTTAGATTTATAAAACAATTTTCTGCTGATCCGCTGAATTTGGAGTGCAATAGGTTAAAAAATACACATGAAACCATATCGACATTGAAAATATAGAAAAATTCAAGAATAAAAATTACTAATCATAAATAACTTGAAATGCAGTTATGTAATATGCCAGATCCAAACTTTTCAGCATTCCTATAAACGTCAAATGGTCAATCAGGAGCCTCTCCTTGGAGAAGGAGCTCCACAAGTGAGGGGCAAAACTGGAAGATACATTCTTTTTCCTATTAAACACCTCTGGGTAGGGGGTGGGAGGAAGATCCCAAAAGAATGCCTGATAATTGCAGCTTCCTGATATTGCAGCTGTTGGAATATGTAAGGTCTAGCGACAGTTTCATAGAGTAGTATTGGGTTGTATTGCAAGGCTCTGTTCTGGTGCCTATGCTTTTAATATCTATTTATCCCTCTTGCCCAGGCTCATCCAAAGTCTTGATTCAGTTGTTTTTACGCCAGTGACCCTGACTTCCTAGTCCTTGGCTTCTTAGATCTTCAGTATGTTTAGATGCTCTTGCTCAGTGGCTTAATAAACTTAAGCTTCAGCTCTGTCCTACTACCTATGAAGTCATCTCAATCTGCAGGAAGATGCGCTTTTCTATCTCACCTACGGGCCCTTTTACTAAGCCGTGGTAGGCTCTATGTGCGTGCACCAAAATGAAAACTACCGCCAAACCGGTGCTCCCTCCTGGCGGTAATTTCAGATTTGGCATGCGCCCATAACACCTGGATGAATTATTTATTTATTTCCTCCTATGCGCACGGGTTCCAGCGGTAATCGACACTTGGCACGCAGCAACCGGTCACCATGCGTGTAGCACGTGAGCCTTTACCACTAGATCAATGGGTGGCATTAAGGGCTCGGGTCGGTCTTGGGCACGCACTGATTGCATTTTTATGCAGGCCCTTTTCCCGTCCCATTAAAAAAAAAAGAAACATTTCTTGTAGATGCGTTAAAAACTGACTCTGTCACCACATCAGAGAGGTGATTCTATGTGCGCTTATAAATAGGGGAGACCTGTCGGACACAATTACTGCTCTCTATCCCTTTGACTTTCTGCTTCCCTGTCTCTTTCCTGTCGTACACTGTAGCTCCTTCTATCTCTTCTCTACTACTGTACCTCTTGTTCCCCTTTTCTTTTAGTATTTTACACCGCTTAGATGGTTCCCAGTTTGCAGTATATCAAGTTCTAAATAAACTTGAAATTTAAGTAGTCCCAGAGAGTGCCTGGTATGAGTCTATCCTATAAGGAATGAAGGCTCCTACTTTCCTTCATAGAATACTAACATAACAGCAAAGATATGAGCCTATAATTTAGGACAAGCTCTTACCTCTTCACACTTGATTGATAACCATGCAGCAGTTTTGTCAGTCTAGAGGGGGATAATTGAACGGGGGCGCCCATCTCTAAGGATGGCCCCATAAAGGGGCGGGGCAACCCATATGATCAAAACAAGATGGACGTCCATCTTTCATTTCGATAATACGGTTGGGGACACCCAAATCATGAAATTTAGGTCGACCTTAGAGATTCTCGTCCCCGGTTTTCGGCAATAATGGAAAGTGAGGATGCCATCTCAGAAACGACCAAATCCAAGCCAAAAGTTTCTTTGGGGGTGGGAGGTGGTTAATGACCACTGGGTAAGTCAGGGGAGGTCATCCCCGATTCCCTCCGGTGGTCATCTGGTCAGTTCGGGCACCTTTTTGATGCTTGGTCGTGAAAAAAATGGACCAAGTAAAGTCGGCCAAATGCTCGTCAGGGACGCCCTTCTTTTTTCCATTATCAGCCAAGGACGCCCATCTGTTAACCACGCCCCCGTCCCACCTTCAGTACACTGCCGACACGCCCCCTTGAAGTTTGGTTGTCCCCGCGACGGAAAGCAGTTGAGGACACCCAAAATCGGCTTTTGATTATGCTAATTTGGGTGATCTTAGGAGAAGGACGCCCATCTCCCGATTTGTGTCGGAAGATGGGCGCCCTTCTCCTTCGAAAATAAGCAGGCTACTGTCCTATGCAACTAAGGTGCGCAAGATTCTTGGCTTATTTCGCCCAATATTCAAAGCCAATTATATGTGGTGGCTAGTGAACACAATTGTCTTTGACACTGAATTTGGTAACAGGCCCAATTATATGCACAATTTATGCACCCAATTGACATGGACAGTGAACCTATTCTATAACAACAATTATGCATAAGTCGGCATTAATGTGCCCATATTTAGGCCCTTCCACTTACGCCATGTCAATAGCAGGCATAAATGCATGCACCTAAATGTGGCATTTGCACACGTTACTTACAGTATTCTGTAAGTAATGCATGTGAGTGTCACACCTATGCCTCGCCCGTGCTTCTCTCCTTCTTAACTCCCCTTTGCATTTATGTGCTAAGGCACTTGCCCCCTAAAGTTGTAGACTTCTGCTCTGGGTGAGCCTAGCACTTACACATGTAACTGTAACAGGGGACAAGGGCAGCCCTACAAATTATCCAGATGGAGGCAATACTCAGCTGCCATCTAGGTACTTGTTTTTATATGGACAGTGACATTGAATATACAGATTAAGCTAAGAACCAGCACCACAATGGCTTAAACTCCTTTCCATTATTTATTAGTTAGTATTGCTGTTTAAGACTCTAAGAACATAAGAGTTAGATATACCCAGTATCCTGCTTCCAACAGTTGCCAATCCAGGTGACAAGTACCTGGCAGAATAGTAGCAACATTCCATGCTACCAATCCCAGGGCAAGCAGTGGCTTCTCCATGTCTGTCTCAATAGCAGACAATGGACTTTTCCTCCAGGAACTTGACCAAACTCTTTTTAAACCCAGATTTTTAAAACCTACAGATTTCGATAGAAATGTCTGTCTATATGCATTATACAACATATTTCACTGTTATTTGTGTATTTGTAGAGTAATGATGTCATGATATAGTCAAGGTCTGGATCACAGAAACAAAGTCAGATTTTAAAAGACAGGATTACAAAATGTCTTAGTAATTAGAAATGCACAAAAGCCCTCATAATGGGCTAGATTCTGTATATCACGGCTAAAGAACCGGCACCAAATCAAAATAAATGTAGGTGTACTTTATAGAATACCCCTAAATTTCCATGTGGTCTATACAATACACCAAGCGCCTGTCCACGCCACTAAACTTAGTTGCAGGCGGTTATGCCAAGTAAAACTTAGGGACCTGTTTACAAAAGCGCACTAGTGCCTGTTAGCGCACACTAAAGAATGCTAAGTGCCTTTGTAAACAGGGCCCTAAGAGTAAATATCAATAGCTAAATTAGATGTGGACCAGGTGTATTCTATAACAATGTGCATAGATTTTAGAAACGCCCATGACCCTTCCATTCCATTCCCCATAGTCATGCCCCCTTTTCAACTATGCAACTTAGAATTTACGCGCATCGCATTAAAGAATACGCTTAGACAGGCCTGCGCATAAATTCCAATTAATGTGAATTAGTGTCAATAATTGCTTGTTAAGTGGCAATTATTGGTGCTGGTTGGTTTGTTAACTAATTGGATTTGCGCACGCAACCTGTCGCACTATATAGGATTTGGGGGAATTTCTGTTGGGTTGATATTCAAAAGATTGGTCTGGTTAACTTTGAGACTAATCTTTATGTTTTAATCTGCTGCCCTGGGAACCAGATGGCTTCTCTGAACATCTTGATGTCTGGACAAAAGTTACCTGGTTAAAGTGAGGAGGAATGAAGAGGTGCGCTGTAGGTAGTTAAAAAAAAACGTGGGGTTGGTGATTTTAGGTGTATTGCCTATGTGTGAAAGTCAGGTGAGCTCCTATTTCCAGCTTCTTTTATAAAGAAGTGGCACCTATGTGTCTTTATAAAATACTAAGGACAAAACAGCAAGGTTTTTTTTTTTTATTATTTCCCTTTTTATGTTACCCACCTTCCCCTCTTTATTTACCTCTTGGTTTTTCCCCCCTCTTTCCCTGCTTGCCTATTTGAAATTGTAGTTCTTTTCTGCTTTGTTTTTCGTCTTACTTTGTAAAGTACTTGGTTCTGTGTTTCTGTTGAAGCGGTATAGTAAATGCAAATAAACAATAAAGACATCATGGCTGGGATTAACATTTATGTGTAAAAGGGCATTTAAAAAATCACCCTTCCCCCAGCTTATGTGTTTACATAGTAACATAGTAGATGACAGCAGATAAAAACCTGTACATTCCATGTAGTCTGTCCAACAAGATAAACTCATTACATAAGGTATGATGTGAAACTTCATATGTATACCTGATCTTGATTTGTCCTTGCCGTTTTCAGGGCATAGACTGTAGAAGTCTGCCCGGCACTATCCTTGTCCTAAAACTTCTGAAGCTGTCATCGAAGTCCCTGAAAAGCTTCACTCCAGTCCACTCCAGTCCATCCAAATCTATTCAGCCACGATCAAGGAACAGACCGTAGAGGTCTGCCTAGCACTGGCCTTGTTCTCCAACTTCTGAAGCTAAATCTGTCCAGCCATGATCAGGGCATAGACTAAAGAAGTCTGCCCAGCACTGGTACCTAATCTCTGCTAAGCTTCTTTTGATCCATTCCTTTTAAACAGGATTCCTATTTAAGAGTGCATACGGTATCACGGCAGCATGCACTTTTACACAACCCATGTGCAGGCATGTTCTAAGGTAGCGTTTGGGTGAAGCATGGATGGCATTGTGATTTACACATATATTTTATTCACGAGTATTTACATCTTCACCTTGAGCAAGCACAGTGTCTGCAGCTTCAATGTAGAATTGCAAGACATAAGATTGAATTGTAAAATTGGAAAACTGTATATTTATGACTGATTCTTGTTAATTGTATCTTTATTCAATATATTGTTAATGTAATTGAGTTCTATTAAATGCAAGCCCCATTGAACTGAAATTAATTTTTGGATAATGTGGGATATAGGAACAAATAAATAAATCTAGGCGCCTTGGAGGGAATTCTATACTTGGGATTCTACAATAAGACCCTCGTCTACAAAGGAACGTAGGTGCTACTCTCCTTCATAGAATACAGTTGTAAAACATCTGCCAAAGAAGTAAGAATGGGCTGTGCAGTATCCAAAGATTCCATCAGTTATACATTCGGTACCCTATGGAGAAGAACTACTGGTTCCTGATGAGCCAGAATCATTCTCACTAGAGTCCAACAAAGAAGAGGATGGAACTTCTGGTCCTGAGCCATCAATGTCACATGCCCCAGATTTCCTCCCATCCTCCTCATTTTAACCGCACCTCATAACACATAGAGGCATATTTTCAAAGCACTTTGGGAGGCTAAGTTCCATATGTTTCTATGGAACTTTGGGAGGCTAAGTGCTTTGAAAATAAGCCTCATGGTGAACTGAATGGCATTCTCATGGATTTTGAATTACCTATGAGTAAAGCAGATCTGTTTGGCTCCAGCCTACAGCAGTAGAATCTCCTGGCAAGCGGTTAGGGTTTCTATGTGTTGTGACCGTCAAAAGCATTGAGGCCCATTCTTCTTCTTGGAAGGTGATCTTTTAGCCTGCAACAACATCAATGGTCAATTGACAGCCCAACATCAGCCATGATCAAGATGAGTGGAGACTGTTCAGTAATTCATTGAAGATAAGTCTTAATGCAGGAATGGTGTTGGATCAGCTTGGAAACGATGATTATAACATGATCAAATTTGAGCTGATATCTGGAGTGAAGTCACTTAAGAAATCCTCTGTATCAGCTTTCAATTTTCAAAAGAGTGACTATGACAAAATGAGGCTGTATCTCATAGTATAGTAAAATTAGAAAAGGTTCAAAGAAAAGTGACCAAAATGATAAAGGGGATAGAATTCCTCCCATATGAGGAAAAACTAAAGAGGTTAAGGCTGGAAAAGAGACAGCTGAAGGGGGATATGATTGAGGTCTACAAAATCTTGAATGGTGTAGAACGTGTAGAAGTGAATCGATTTTTCACTCTTTCAAAAAGTACAAAGACCAGGGGACACTCACTGAAATTTCATAGAAATACTTCTAAAACAAATAGGAGGACTTATTTTTTCACTCAAAGAATAGCTAAGCTCTGGAACTCGCTGCTGGAGGGTGTGGTAACAGCGGTTAGTGTATCTTGGTTTTAAAAAGTTTTGGACAAGTTCCTAGAGGAAAAGACCACAGTCTGTTATTGAGATGAACATGGAGGAAGCCACTGTTTTTTCCCGGGATTGGTAGCATGGAACGTTGCTACTAATTAGGTTTCTGCCAAGTACTTGTGACCTGGATTGGCCACTGTTGGAAGCAGGATACTGAGCTAGATGAACCATTGGTCTGACCCAGTATGGCTATTCTTATGTTCAGCTTTATGGCGATTTGAATGTTGTTCTTGTTTGGTCTGCGGACTGGATGCACAAAGTACTGCTATTTTCTCTGTGAATGGTATAGTAATGCAAGAAATTCCCACTACATCAAGAGAGACTGCCCCCCCTAGACAATCATTGGAGCCTGGGAGGAAAAGTGTTCAGCATCCATCACTTATTGAATCAAAGCTTTTGTTACCACTCTTATACATCAAGCTGGGTCTAATGAAGAACTTTGCCAAGGCTATGGACAAGAGAAAAGCAGCTTTCAAGTACCTTTTTGGAAAATTTTCAAGGTTAAGTGAGGTTAAGATAAACGAAGATGTCTTTCTGGGTCCTCAGATTTGCCAGCTTCTGCAAGATGATGCATTCGATCACACGCTGCATGATAAAGAAAAGGCGGCATGGAAAGCCTTCCAGTTAGTGGCAACAAATTTTCTTGGAAACAAGGCAGACAATTACAAGCAGTTGGTAGAAAACTTCTTTAAGGCATACAAAAGCCTTGGCTACAGCATGTCACTACAGATATACTTTGTGCAGTCTCATCTAGATTTTTTTTTCCACCCAACTGTGGTGCAGAGAGCAATGAGAATGATGAGTGGTTTCACCAGGACATTTCAAGAATGAAGCAATGCTATCAAGGCAAATGGATCCCATCAATGCTTGCACTGTTATTGAATGACCTTCCACATGTGTGAATTAGCATATGGAAGTAGGAGCTATTACTGTGCTGACATGACAATTAACATGTACTAACTGCACATCCTGTAATGGGTGAGTTATGGTCACTCACCATGCACTGTTATGCAGTTAGTATGGATTCACAGTAATTTGGATACTTAACCACACTTGTAAAAGACCCCTTCACTTATACGCTGTTAGACCAACAAGTTTTAGGCAGCAAGGACAGGTCTAAATGCCACTATTCTAATCAAATATGTACATATCTGGGCATAACCTTGAAGACTTGGAGGTCCTTTTTATTAACCTGCGGTAAGCACTAATGCATGCTTACCACAGCAAAAAAGGCCTTACCGTGGGGCGCACTCAGGCATCCCACACAATTTTGTGTTTGGTGCATGCTTCCCATGTGTTAAAAAAATAGATTTTATTTTTTAGTGCTAGGAGCAGGTCAGGGGGCGCGATTAGCATGTCAGCCCTTACTGCCTACAAAATAGGTGGCAATAGGGGCTCAGGAGCTAATGACCGCACACTAATGAGAAAATTAGCACATGATCATTAATTCAAAAAAATAGAAAGAGAGGCCATTTTACTGCTGCAACAAAAATGGCCACAGTGTGTGGCAATGAGCTGTGTAAGGGCATGCTAACGCCACATTTTGCTGCAAGTGTCCCTTGGTTTTTTAGGCAGGCTTTTGAATCTTTCATTAGATGAATGTTAATTCCCTGACCATCCTTTAATCATCCTTTTTTCTCTGCAATTTCCCTCCCCCCCCCACTTCTTCCTAGGTTTAGCTATTTCTATGTTGATTTGCCACTTCAGTTGTAAAAGGCTATTTAGGTTATGCTCTGCTTTCCCCTTCCTTCATGGCTACTTCTTTCTCTTGTGTGGTTTGTTTGCATCTTAATTTTTAATCAGTTTACCTATACCTTTTTGTAAACCAGCTTGATATCCTTGGATCATTTGGCGGTAAGACAAATGTTCAAATAAATAAATAAATAAAGGGCAAGATTCTATAAATGGTGCCTAAACATTTGCCGCTGAAAACCCCCCACTTAAACAGTATTCTATAAGCCATGCCTAAAGATCAGCGTGGTTTATAGAATTAACCCTTAAGCAGAGAGGTTGCTTGTAAATTTAGGTGCTTCCATTTGCACCAACAAAAACGTGATGCAAATGCTCATGCCTAAATTTACACGCAGTGCATCATTATTCTATAATTACGCACGTAACTCATAACTGTTCCCCCTAATTCGTCCTGAAACACCCATGACCCTCCCATTTCCATGCTCCCCTTTTTTTGGGTTGTGCGTACAATTTAGGTGTGGATCCTACACCTAACTTTATTCATGAAATTCCCAATTAAATCTAATTAGAGCCAATAACTACTTGTTAAAATGCAATTGACTCGTTATTCTATTACATTGTGTGCACCTCGCTGGTTTCCCGGAGATTTGTTTTTACAGAGTTGTTGCATTTGCTCTTCACTTTGGAATGGAGATTTTCAAGGAAACAGATTCTGATACTGCTCTGGTTCTACCTTGCAGGGTATTAGATCAAGTACAAGGAATAAATAAATTTTAAAAAATGAATAGCAATCTAATACCTCTGTGACATAGAAGACCTACCCCGCCTTCGTTTAAGGTGACAGTTTGAATTGAAAAAGATTTGGAGTTTTAAATCCAAGCTCACGGTACAGGTGATAGGTCCCTGTCCAAGAGGGCTTACAATCTCGGCATTACCTGGAAGACTCAGCAAACAGTAATGGGAGATTCTCACCATATTCTGTGTATGTTTATCATACTGTCATTTGTATCCCTGATAGCACAAGATCTTCCATTCATCTTTTTTTTTTTGTCGTTGTTCCTCTAATTTAAATGAACTGTTGCATTATTGGGAGATAAAGTATCTAATGACCTGTCTGCACAGCCCTGGGAGTGCTACTGAATAAGGCAATAAACAGAAGGAAATCAAATTCTATTTCCTGTCATTTTTTACAGTTAATCTGACATGATGCCTGCTTCCTGTCATTGCCTCACAGGATAGAATTGAAATACAGTCGTTTGCCAGAGTGCATTACAGCACATGTAATTGACATTAATGCATAACCGTATGACCAGGAGTTGATGTGTATGTTCTCATTTGCTAGACTAGGGTGAACAGAGTTCCTGTCAACAGATCTATTAGCTACCCAAGTACTGGTACAGGGTACAGAACAGGGGCGTATCTGCATGGGGCCAAGGGGGCCTGGGCCCCCCGCAGATTTCGCCCTGGACCCCCTACCACTGTCACCTACCTTTGCTGGCGGGGACCCCAACCCCCGCCAGCCGAGGTCCGCTTCCTCCTGCCGCTGCCTTTAAAAATATTCCTTCGGCTGGCGGGGGACCCCAACCCCCGCCAGCCGAGCCGAGGTCTTTTAAAGTTATTTTTCGTCCTCCGGAGTCCGTGCTGTTCAAAGCTGCTCCTTTCGAAGTCTGACGTCGCTACACGTTGTGCCCCCTCACTCTAGTCCTGGCCCCCCCTACCGCCGCATTTCAGATACGCCCCTGGTACAGAAGAACCTCACTGATTATCAGCCTTGTTTGCTGATGGTTAGTTTAGTAGGGCTACTGCTGTACAATAGAAGGGGGGGGGGGGTTCCTTTTACTAAGCTGTGGTCAAAGGGGGCCTGCGCTACCCTCATTGCGCTGAGGCCCCCCTTTTACTGCAGCAGGTAAAAGGCTGCCCATTTTTGGGGAAAAAGAAATGGCCGTGCGGCGAGTGAACCACTCACTGCACGGCCATTTCGGTGGGGAGCCCTTACCGCCACCCATTGAGATGGCGGTAAGGGATCCCATGCTAACCCAGTGGTAACTGGGCAGCACGAGATGCTGCCCGATTACCGCCGGTTAAGTTCCGTCTGTACAAAAATAGGGCATATTTTTTGTAGCGCTGGAAATGGTGTGCGCTAGGGGGTGGGAAGTACCACCAAGCTCCTGCGGTAGCCCAGCAGTAGTTTCAGATTGGTCATGCGGTAAGCCCACGGTGGTTCTTACCACTGCTTAGTAAAAGGGTCCCTAAGATGCTTCTACAACCATGTAATTTAGCACTATTGTTGGGCCAGAAGAGATAATGAGATTATGCATGTTTTGTATTATCTTGTTTTTATTGTAATTTTACATTAAAAAAAAAGGGGGGGGGGCCTTTCATAAATTGCACTAAATTTGCAAATACCATGGCTTAACACTGGGATTTTACATCGCGATAGCTGCAAATTTTACACAGTATCTTTTGGAGGTGTACCCAGTATTTTTATTGCAGATTGTGTGTTAATGTTCCCATTAGTGCCTGCTCAGAGTTGAGGACCACTTACTGCCTCCTATTTAAGAGGGGGTAAGTGGTCCCATGTTAACTCTATGTTAGCCAGGTAGCACACAGTAAGTGCAATGCACTAGTTGGTTAACACTTCCATGCCCACTCTCCAGCCATGCCATGCCCCGGAGGGGAAACAAAATCTGCAAAATGCTGTAATGCATGGTTTAACACAAAGAAACAGACCAACTACTGCAAAACCCCTTAATACGGACTCCTGGAAGCCTGTAAAAGGACCCCCTAAGTATACAATTGAGGAAATGCTAGATGTCACTTGCATGTGCAAATGGTCATGTACTTGTAAGTAGTGGGTTTAGAAAAGTCACTATTTATTTATTGGGATTTATTAACCACCTTTATGAAGAGATTCATCCAAGGTGGTGAACAGCAGTTACTGTTCAACATAAAACGTACAATGTATTGTGTATACCAGCAGCAAGCACAGATTTTGAAAGGGTTGTGCTTTGGATATGGCTTGGACCAGCCTGATATTCAGAAGGGTTTAACTAAGCAGGAGAGGCTCCTCCCTGGGTAACCTACATTGAGTGGGCTGGGAAGTGATATTCTGTAGTACATATTAAGGCGGGGTCACCTAATGTCTCTTTTGACTGCTGCTGCAGTGCTGGGGCAGTCTGGGAAGGAATCTGGGTTGAGCTGGGATTTACCCAGTTAGAGCTAGATTCTATATATGGCACCTTAAAACTTGGCACCGAAAATACCCGCTTAAGTGTTATTCTATAAACCGTGCCTAAAGTTTGGTGCGGTTTATAGAATAACGCTTAAGCATTATGGTCATGTGTAAATTAAGGTGGTGCCATTTGCACCAATGAGAACATGCAAACGGTCACGCCTAAGTTTACACGTGAAGCACTTTTATTTTGTAACTCAAAGCAACACCCCCATTCTGCCCTGAAACGCCCATGACCGTCCCCTTTCCATGCCCTCTTTTTTGGGTCGTGCATAAAATTCAGGCGCATATCCCGTGCCTAACTTTATGAATATAACCCCCAATTAAATCAAATTAGTGTTAGTTGCTTGCTAAAAAAGACAATTATTGGTACAAATTGGCTCATTATCCTATTAAATTGTGTGAGCAAATCAGGACTGTGCCTAAATTTGCGCATTCTATTTTCGGTGACTCTTACAGAATTAGGGGTTAGTGGTGATAAACAGTCTGCTATCTGGGTAAGTAAGTAGATAAACACTGGGGTTTACTAAGCTGCTAGCATGACTGGCTGTGCGCTAGTGCCGACACAGCCTATTCACTTTGAATGGGCTGTCGGCAATGCCGTGTGGAAGCCACTTGCACAGCTTAGTAAACAGACACTAAAGTTAGAACGCCAAAACAGCTGTACTAGCTTTATCTACCATACCAGGGTGGTCTGATTATCAACTGGTGCCCGAGTAACTTCCACATAGTTGTGCTTACATGGCCCAGCATTGATTATCTGTGTCTATTTCAGCACATACTTGCCAGTGGCTTGAAAGCTGACTGCTGCAGGCTAAATTTTGGCCTCTATCCCCCGGATTCTATATAATGCGACTGAAACTGCATGCGCAAATCTGGTCATATTGTGGATTTGTTGTGTGTGCAATCTAATTACTTAACAAGCCAATTAGTGTCGATAATTGCCACTTAAGCAATTATTGACGCTAATTGGCATTAATTAGAATTTACGCACACAGTTTGCTAGGTGTATTCTGTAAAGTGGTGCACATGAATTCTAATGTGCGCTACCAAATAGGGGTCGAGGAGTGGGTGGAATGTGGGCATTCCAAAAATCTATGCACACAGTTATACAATACACCTGCTCTGCGCCTAACGTAGGCGTCGATACTTATACCAAGTTCTACTTGGCGTAAATGGACACAATTAGAGAGGTCCAATTACTAAGCCAATTTTAGCACTCATCCATTTTCCGGCCCCTTAACTGAGGCCCTTTTTCCTAGATGCAGTGAAAAATGGCCCAGCATGTGCCCAAAAGATGCGCTCGCACTACCGCAGGCCAGTTTTTACCATGGCTTAGTAAAAGGATCCCTCTAAGTGTGCCCATTTAAGTGTTTTTGGCACATACTGGGCCAGTTTGTACCATGCCTGGGAAAAAAGGGATTGGGAAAAGGGCCTGTGGAAAAAATTGAAACCTGCGTGCGCCTATATAATGCCACTGATTGATCTAGTGGTAAGGGCTCATGTGCTTACACGCACGGTGACCAGTCAGCACACGCCAACTGCCGATTAACGCTGGAAACGCTGTGCACGGTAGGAAATTTTTTTTTAATTTGTCCCGGCGGTATGGATGCATGTCAAATCCAAAATTACCACCAGGGGGTGTGCTAGCTTGGCGGTTGTCTCATTTTGGCATGCGCTGCATGCGCATAAAGCCTACCGCACCTTTGTAAAAGGGCCTCAATCATCTATTTGGCACTGCATAAATATAGGATAGACTGCAGTCCTATTTATGCGGTTACTTTGCTGCGTCAGGGGTTAAGAGACCACCATCTATTGTGCTCATGGATTCAAACTCTCTTCACTGAGCATATCCTATTCTGAATGGTTGCATGTGTGTTTGCCTGCCGAGTGGCGCTTTAGATGGTGACTCTAGATGTGAAGAACAAAGGCCGGTGCTGGGCAGGCTTGTACGGTCTGGGTCTCATATATGGCAATCTGGTTTAGGATGGGCTGGTGAGGGCTTCAACAAACTCCAGTAATTTGGAACATGAGGACAGTGCTGGGCAGACTTTAACGATCTGTATCCTGCAATTGACAAGACATATTTGGATAGGCTGAAATGGGCTTCAGTAGTTGGAAACTAAGGACAGGTGGACTTGATTGGTCTATGTCTCAGAAATGCCAAAGAGATACAATGGTCAATCATTTTAAATCTTATTCATTGTAGGTTTAATCATGACTTAATAATGAGTGTGACTGTTGGGCAGACTGGATGGACTGTTCAGGTCTTAATCTGCTGTCATTTACTATGTTACATCTGATTCTCCCTGTCTCCCAGAAGGCATCATTCCTCCCAGATACCAGCCCTCCAATCATAGTGCTTCTCCATATGTGGGCAAGTACCATGAGGTCTACACCACCCCAACGATCAAAGTATTTAAAATGGACCTCCTGGCAAAAGCCCACATCCTCAATCTCATTCCTAGGCTTTTACCAGGGCTCCCTGAGGTCTAGTGGGTGGGAGCAATGCCCACTTGCTCTTCCTTCAAAGTTCAGCAACCTCAGATTTGTTGTTGAGACATCTAGCAGTAATATCATGGTATTTACCACTAAGAGTTAGGTTTTCATATATGTGCCATCACTTATAACTGGTGCATAAATGTACATACCTGAATGTTGGTTTGTTTGTTTTTTAGAAAGGGCTCTACATTGGCAGATCATTTTCCAAATTACTAGAATTTGACATCATGTCTCAGTTCCAATTTCTATGTTCTGTCTAATATGAAGCTGCAGTGTATTTTAGAAAAGGCTCCATGTTCAGTGTGCCCTTTGTAAAATACATTGCAAATTATGAATGCCCTGACTTGGGTATCCTTTTTCCTACCAAGACAAAATATGCAAAATTGTCTTTAAATGAATGGAGATGGCATTCAGCTCTGTTATGAGCTTGGGGGAAATCAAGTTCCTTGATTAAGTTGAACATTGGTTGGCCTTATAACACTACAAGGGTGGATTGTACCAAGATACTAGCTCAGGAATTTTTTTGTAAATATATTTATACCATCTTATCCAGTCAAGCCCACATTTCTCTTCCCTCCCCCTTCCATCACCTTAAACAGTAGTCACATGGACACCTGCACCCTATCTTGCAGCATGGAAGCAACAAGTGTGGACCCATGAACCACGGCAAGACTCCTGCTCTCTCCTTCAGTACATGCTTTCTTTTTTTATACTTAATTTCCTTCCTCGGTGCCAGTGTTCTTCCGTCCCAACCCCAGACAGCACTCAGTCCAGTGGGGTGTGCCCAAATACCCAAAACGGCAATCCACCCCTTTCTTAGGAACTGAAAATGCTAGATGATTCTCTTGTATTCGGTGAAGTATGTACAGCCAACCTCTTTGAAACAAATTTTGCCTAAAGTATGGTTTCTTTATGCATTTGTTTGTTTTAGGATGGTACTAACTTTGTCTTTTATATTAGCTATATCTGAGGTACACCATGAGCCTGAGGAGAGTAGTATAACTTTGATAAATAAACATGTCTAGTACTGTATAGATACATATATGAGTTCCTGCCCCGTGGAGCTTACCATCTAGTTGAAACAGCAAACAAGATAAATATATTTCTAATCATCACTTTACTACTACAGTAAAAACGCATGTATCATGAGACCGCTAATTCCAGAAAGAATCAGGGGGTTTGGATTTAAAAGCAATTCTCTATTGAGCTTTTTAATGCCATTAAGGTAGAGAATTTCCTGTGGAGGTTTTGAACTGTTTACTTTAAAAAAAATGTGAATTTAAAAATGCAGTGTGCTATCTGTTCTTAACTTCTTTTCCAAGCTTGTTGCATCCTCTCCCATTCTGGTTAAATGACCTGTCTGTCTGACTGAATGGCTGTTGTCTACAGTCTCTGAATGGTTTCCTAGTATTTCGAATTTATGCTTTGTTTTATTCATTGGTTGCAACTCTGAAATTTCTGTCTGTCTCTCTAAACTGCGTGATTATCATCCGATATAACTGCAGTGTCAATAACAATCAAGGGTGTTGTCATGGAAAGACTGCTAAGCTATTAAACTGCTGAAGTGTCACATGACTTTCCTAGCATCTAAGTTCATCCTGATTAAATATTTCTAGAGTCTGGTCCCTAGACAGGAGCATCAGCTGAAGAGTGAAATGTATTCTCTCCCATTATCAATAACAATCAAAAGGTATTTCCACAAGCCAAGGGTAAAATACGTTCGGACTCCCCCTAACAAACACTATCTGCCCTTGATGATCTGAATTTAAAAAAAAAATAAAATTAAATTAAAAAAAGACTTTTCGTTTCTAGTACAGCCCATATTTTTCATAAGATTTAAAGAGAATATGGTCATCTTTGCAGAGAATCACCGTTTGTGCCAGGATTACAACCTGGTGCACAAATTAAATATTGTAAGTTGTTTAGTGTATCTAATTCTTGTAAATGCTTCCTACAATTGTAATATTTATTGCGCATAAATAATTCAACAAAATAAGACAAATGAACAGTTGTGATTTTAGTGCTGGTACATAGCCTTGCTCTGTTTACCAAAAAGAAAATCCTGATCGGGTTTGAAAAGCTCTTAGTGTGCTGTGGTTTCATGTTACGTTCGTTTTTCGTAATTCTAGAAGTCAGAAAACATCATTTTCGTACTGAATATAATGTGTTTAAGCAAATCTGAAAGGGGTGGGGAGAACATTTACAAGCCCAAGAAACGTTTTGATATTGCCAGAAGACTTACTGCCACGTAATGAATCATTAATGACCTCTGAAAGTCATAATGGTCTGTCACTAATGCCCATTAATGATCTCTCTATACCGCTAGTATGAGCTTGATGGTCCTGGGCAGTACCTTGGAGAATACTTTAAAAAATGCCTTAAACTTTCTCTGATCTAGTCTGTGCGGCTGCTTCAAATGTAGACTGCCAGCATCTGCTAGCACCACCTTCAGAGAAGCATGGCTTTAGGACTAAGGAAGTCGTATTCAGGTAAACATACTTTCAACTATTTACAAGAAAAATGAACGTGGAGGCATATGTTTGTAACTCGTCCTGTGGAAAGATCTAGGGAAGGGGTACCCAGTTGAGTCTATTTATTGTGTAAATATTGCGCGTGCGTTCTTCCTAATGCACCATTCCTGAATTTGCAATGAAAGTTTTTTTTTTTTTTTGTAAATTAAAAGATACATATTTATTTGATCGAAGCCTGCAAATCAATTGAATTGTGCAGTGTAACCAGCGCACGGACCCCCCGTTATGTAATAGCAATGTTAATGCAAGATCTATGGATACAATTATTTAAGCAAACAAAGCAATACAAATGGTAAATTTTAAGGTGAGGCCGTTATCAAATGTGAAGTTGTATTATTTGTAAAGAGCAAAAAATTGTTTATAATGAATTATTCTCTTTATCCATATTTATAGCTATAGCTACCTACAAGTGTTACTTTTGATATGTTACTTTGTCCTTAGCTGCTATTTAAAAAAAAGTACCTAAATATATCTATTCTGTTAAGGTGATAGATGTTCTCTCTTATTTGAGATAATCCAATAAAAAAATATAACAGGGAACCGACGCCCTATGTGAAAACAGCTGAATTAAAAAGATGAGGGAGCCCAGATAGCATCTCTGGTTACACACTGACAACAAAACGGATTTCTTTAAGATAGTAGTGTTCTTTTATCTTGTTCTGTTCCTTATTTCTGAATCGCAGACAAGGTAGCTCTTTGCTTAATTTCTGCGGCACATAATGCATCCACATTAACTCAACAGGATCGATGAGAATGGAACAACTGAGGACATATTCCAAAATGCAAACAGAGTGTTGTGATGCCTAAGACTTTTAAACAAAATGTTTTATTCAAAACAGCTTTCAAGACCCTACTTCAGTTCAGCCTATGGCTGTTTTAAATCAAGAGAGTAAAGATAGCAAGAGAGTAAAGATAGCATATCGAAGGATCTGGCTTTTAATGTCTTTATAAAGAAGGAATAAAATTGCTTTCCGTTCAGCACCATGGACAACACTCAGTTGAGGTTCCTATTTAAACATGACGTCCAAACCTTATATTTTTTGAAAATGGAAATGATCATAACAACCATCTGGCATTAGTTTTGCAAATGAAGATTGAGGAGAGTAAATGATATACAGGACACGTGGAAATATGTTTTATGAGATGAGTTTGGAGTTGTTAAAAATGAGATATATATTGTGAAACTGCACAAAACCTTCTGTTATAGGTTAGTCTGTCTGCTCTTATTTTCAGTTTCAATAGTTTCATCAGCTCTATTCTGTGATGCTAATGTAACTAAAAATGTTAAAAAAAAAAAAAGGTTTAAAGAGGTACAATAAAAGTAAAATGAGCGCACATATAAAAACAAACATATGGAAGCATTGCCCCGCTAAACCAGATTCATTGATACCTATTTGAAACAGATGTTCTGTTGAGTCACAGTAATCATAATTAGTAACTGACACATCAAAACATAGTAGAGCTAAAATGAACAGTGGAAAATAAATGCACTTTTGTTTTGAGTCAAGTTCAGGTGCACCTAGTCTTACCACTGCTACTGATGTTCTGGGAGAATTATACCTTTAGAAAACAAAAACAAAAGAATCCAAGCATCTTTTTGCAGATTATTTATATCCAGTAAACTCTTAAAAGTGAACTAAAAAAAATCTACTTAGTACTCCTTTCTCTAAGTTACATGTCAGCTTTATGTTTAGATTAATATGTAGAAGGGTCGTTTATGAAACTGAATCATTTTATACTAATTTTCAGGCTGTGTATTTTAAAGGCTTGATTCACCAAGGAGCCGATGATCAAAAGTAAATATGGGAGCTACAGGTCATTAGCGCTGTACTCGCACCCACAAATACCAGTGCAGAATGATGACAGGGGTCTAGCGCAGCAAATGAGTGCACCAGGCCTTAGCGCAGATAGCATGTACATGTAGTCAAGCTCATTTAAATGAGGTTATGTTGTATTCTTCCACAATGATCAGAAAAGAGCACCCGAAACAAAGGAACCTTATCGCTGTAAAAAATAACGCCAGGTCCGAGCAGGCATTAGGGTGATGGAAGAGAGGATTTCCGATGATTCTCATGCTTCTCTCATGATTCTTTCTACAAAATCTACCACTTTAGATTGCTTTTGGAATCAGAAGGAAGCCCATACAAGACAGCAGACCCAAACGTGAAGCACACATTGGTGTTCTTGTCCTGCGTCTAAATTTAAAACAGCCATGGTTAAAAAAAAAACCAAAGCACACATTGGCGTCTGTTACTTGCATCTAAATATAAGCATACAGAAAAAAATAAATTAAAAATGCTTATATTTAGGCTGCAAAAAACAGATGCCAATGTGTGCTTCACATTCAGGTTTTACTAGGTGCATACACATGTGAGCTGAGCTTAACGCTGAACTCTTCTCCGCATGCGCCAAGCAAAATCCTCCCACCGAACTCCCTAATGCTTAAAGCTATGAGTGCCCCAATAGCTTGCATCTCATTAGCTTTGAACATTAGGGCATTGTTCTGCACTGTTCCATTGGTGTTTTTATGGCACTATTCAGAATAGCTTCAGAGTTTTGATCATTGGCCCTTAATAGAGGACTAGTGGTGTAAATGCAAGTTCCATTGCTTGATTCCTCTGGGTGGAACTACTGCTCAAATTGCACTCATTAAAAAAAAATCATTCAGTCCTAAGTTTGTTTTACAAGGCAGTATTTAAGGCACAGCGAATATTACTTGGTCACAAGTTAGGAATCTCCATTTCATCTAAAACCTAAAGTATCACATTGTTGCAGCAACTGAAAAGTTACAGAATACAAAAGCCACTTTGTAGACATGAAAAGCTTACTGTACATGCAGGATCATCACCTGGACCATATGGCTCACATCATTTACAATGAATGTGTTAGTATCTCAGTTATTAATCAACAACAATGGTTTATGAAACCCAAATAGTGTTACCCTTGTGCATGACCTTATAATGTGCCAGCCTTTGTCCAATGGTATCATAAACCAGAACTTCCCAAATCAGGAGTCACAAAACTTGCATTTGAGGTTGCAACCTGGGTGGGCCCTCCATAAATACATCATTATTCTGCACCTCTATGGTTCACACGATTTCAGTTGGTGGCAATTATGGAGTCACAGCCACAAAAAGATTGCTAAGCACTGACATAGGCAGCAAAAACAAAGATATAGTTAACAATCTATTCATAAAAAAGAACTGACAAGATAAAAAAAATTCTTAATTTTAAACATTGGTCAATTTCTGTACAGTATGGCTAATAATATTAACTTTCAGTGTTTTCAGTTGCATCTGCAAAATGTTTGAGCAACTTTCACTCAAAATCTCAATAGACAAACACTACTACTACTACTACTACTATTTAGCATTTCTATAGCGCTACAAGGCGTACGCAGCGCTGCACAAACATAGAAGAAAGACAGGCCCTGCTCAAAGAGCTTACAATCTAATAGACAAAAATAAAGTAAACAAATCAAATCAATGTGTACAGGAAGGAGGAGAGGAGGGTAGGTGGAGGCGAGTGGTTTCGAGTCAAAAGCAATGTTAAAGAGGTGGGCTTTCAGTCTAGATTTAAAGGTGGCCAAGGATGGGGCAAGATGTAGGGGCTCAGGAAGTTTATTCAAGGCGTAGGGGAAAAAAATAAGAATGCTAGGCAGGGGAAAAAAGGCAGATAGACCCAGTGAGACTCATGCTCTGCAGAAGGGGTTATAGCATGTTGAACTGGAAATATCAAAGCATGAGTTTGAAAATGAACATAAAGGCTGGATGCAATGATGCGCTCACAAGCAGCTTTGGCAGTGAGTAGATCCTCTCTGATTTCTTAAAATAATTTAAAGAAATCCCAGGAACCATCAGCAGTACATTACTAGTTAAATGTTTTGTGGCACATGTGTGTATATGGAGGAAAAAGCCTCGAGCAAACTCCTATTGTACTATAACAGATGGTTTAGTCAGAGTTGGACTTCCTTATCATCGGCTAAAAAACCTCCAGGTGTTTAATATCAATGATTAAGTAACAAAAAGCTTTCAAACTTAGCTTTAGTAATCTTTAGTGATCTTGGTCTCAATGCCTTTCTGTAAACGTTGGCTGTGATCTACGGCGACCAGCGTTTCGAATTCCTTCTGCATCAGGGTCACAGACCAAGTGGTCTCTGCTCAATCTTGCTGGCAGTCGCAAATAAGACCGCCGGAAAGATTGAGTGGAGAGTACTTGGTCTGTGATCCTGACGCAGAAGGAATTCAAAACGCTGGCTGCCGTAGATCATAGCCAACGTTTACAGAAAGGCATTGAGACCAAGATCACTAAAGATTACTAAAGCTAAGTTTGAAAGCTTTTTGTTACTTAATCATTGATATTAAACACCTGAAGGTTTTTTAGCCGATGATGAGGAAGTCCAACTCTGACTAAACCATCTGTTATAGTACAATAGGAGTTTGCTCGAGGCTTTTTCCTCCATATACACACATATGCCATACTTAATTAGAACCCTGCTTTCATTTGATTTTGTTTATAGAATAGCACATAGCCAGTACATTAGCATTTACATGTGTATGTGCACACATATGTGTGTATATGCTGGTATTCTGGACATTATGTGCACTCTTGGCACTTAAATGTTGGCAATTCCTTTATAGAACTACCCCAGAGGGTCCATAGTTTAATCAAAAATCAAGTAGACTCTGCAGCATTCAATAGGCAAAGTACATGAGCCTAGTAATCTTCAGTTGGCATTATATTCTTTTTAGTATTTATAAAGACTTGTATTCTTTGTTTTCTCTTGGGTTTGTATGTTAAACTTTTAATTGTTTTCTTAGCAAGTACCTTGTGCATTTGTTGCTCTTCAGATCATCATAGGATACTTGTTTAAAAATATTTTAGGTGAATAATAGGAAAGGTGACTTATTCATGCTAAGATTATATTTACCTTGTAGAGCTACATTTTCTTAAAAACAAGTGAAATTTAAATCCACAACAAAATAAATACTAATTTACAGTAAAGTTCTTGCAGAGAAGGATATTAATGACATCTAGTATGATTATCATTAAACTTGCATATACTGAATATAGGCATGAAGAGAAAGGAAACAGTATATTTGGGGGAGTGTATTTTTAAGCAATTATAATGCTAAAATTGTGAATAAGCTAAAAAGATACAATTTAGCACATATTGGGGCATATTTTCAAAAAGGAAAATCATTTAAAAAGTAGCACAAAGCAGTATTTGCTTGCCAAAATGTTCAAATCACTATGTTTGACACCTATTTTACAAAGTGCCAGTTCCTTAGCGTCTTAGGCATGGAAGACTACTCTGCCTGTGCTGCTGTTGCCAACTTGCACTTGGCGTGGGAGTTAAGCTCCGCCCATTATCACCTGACGTAAGATTCCTTGGGTTGATTTAAACTGCGGCACCTAAGGCGCGCACCTTAGTACATGCCTTTGTGTGGCACCTGAAGTGGGTTGCAGGAAGGATTGTAAGCTTTCAAATATTGCTTTAGTAGGTGTCTGTGTTTAGGATTGCTAAAATGGATCAGTTATGGTTTTATGTTGTGATATTTTTAATTATGGGTGGGATTATTGATAAATCAGATTTAGTCACTCATGGTTTCCCATTTTATTGACTAATAGTTTATATTCAATAGAAACTGGGGAAAAAAGCAGTCAGATAGTATCTGTTAGACTGCTCCAGTTATATAGCCTTGAGGTTTTGATTGGAGATTGAAAAAGATCCTCATGTAGACATAAAATTGCATATGGGAACAGGAAAAGTTATAGGATTTATTGTTCACAAACTTCATAGGTCTTTATACAAAGATCTGAAAGTGTCCATAAACCAGCTTTTTATGTAAATGTGCGCTCTCTAAGAAACAAAGCGAATGTTATACAGGATTGGATTGCAGAGGCTCAACCTGGATTTGTTTATTTTACTAAGACATGGTTAACTTCGGATGACAATCCAGTTTTGAATGACTTGTGTCCCCTGGGCTATAAATTCTTATCTGTATCACAAGAAGAAATGGGGGAAGCACTGGTGTTTTATATAAAGGTTTTATGTTAGAGGAATCATTTATTTTATTTATTGATTTGGATTTTGCTCACATCTTTTTCAGTAGTAGCTCAAGGTGAGGTACATTGAGGTATCACCTCTCGCCTAGACTATTGCAACCTGATTCTCATCGGCCTCCCACTTAGCCATTTCTCTTCTCTTCAATCAGTCCAAAACTCTGCTGTGCGACTCATTTTCCACCAGAGTCGCTATGCTCACATTAGCCCTCTCCTCAAGTCACTTCACTGGCTCCCTATCCGTTTCCGCATTCAATTCAAACTTCTCTTACTGACATATAAGTGCATTCACTCTACCGCTCCTCAGTACCTCTCCACTCTTGTCTCTCCCTATGCCCCCCCCCTCGGGTACCTGGTCCGTGGATAAATCTCTCTTGTCTGTCCCCTTCTCCTCTACTGCTAATTCCAAACTCCGTTCCTTTTCTCTCGCTGCACCTCACGCCTGGAATAGACTTCCCGAGCCTGTACGTCTAGCCCCGTCTTTGGCCGTTTTCAAATCCAGGCTAAAAGCCCACCTCTTTAACATTGCTTTTGACTCCTAACCACTACTCACTTGCCCTGTCCCCTTTTATCCCCACCTCTCGTTAATTCCCTTACCTCTTAGTTGTCTGTCTTTGTGTTTGTCCTATTTAGATTGTGAGCTCTTTGAGCAGGGACTGTCTTTTTCATGTATGGTGTACAGCGCTGCGTATGCCTTGTAGCGCTATAGAAGTAGTAGTAGTAGTAGTACACTGATTTTTTAGGCACCATTTATAGGATAGTTCTCCATCCATAGAGATTTTGTGTTATAAAATATGTGATTCCTCTTTACTAAGCTCTTTAAACTGTATTTTGTTTTACCGTCTGCCAGGCAAATGGCTAACTGCTAAGGATGATTTTTACGATTTTGTTGGTAAAGCTATCTTGAGTTATCCTTACAATTTATTGTTGGGTGATGTAAATTTACATTTAGAGCTAGTGGATAATGTAAATGTGAGAGATTTGAAGTCATTTTTAGAAAGTTTGGATTTTGTATTACCACCAGCCTCAACAACACACAAAAAGGGCCATTAACTTGATGTACTAGCTTATTCTCACAAAACAAGGGGGAATATAATTATTTCAGAGCCGATATGGAATGAAATTATATGGTCGGATCATTTTCAAGCTTCCTGGACCATGTACTGGTCGTCAGTGCCCCACACTCAGAAGAAACCTGTTAAAATTGGTCCAATTACAGAATTATATAGGCCAAAAATTGATCACGCACTATTTTGGAATGAGATTATGTTACAGTTTCCTTTATCAGAGGACAAGCAGATTGACATGATGCATAACTGGAATGAATATTGTGATGTAGTTCTAAATAAGATAGCTCCTATTTGCCAAAAAAAAACATTAAGCAGCCTCGTGACAAGTGGTACACAGTAGAGCTAGCAGATATGAAGCATAAT
This sequence comes from Microcaecilia unicolor, assembly GCF_901765095.1. Taxonomy (NCBI): domain Eukaryota; kingdom Metazoa; phylum Chordata; class Amphibia; order Gymnophiona; family Siphonopidae; genus Microcaecilia; species Microcaecilia unicolor. The sequence continues at coordinate 40,921,095 of NC_044037.1, forward strand.
TGCAGGATTTTGGAAAGGTTATGGAGGAAGGATAAATCCCACCTAAATAAAAAGAGATGGAGGATAGATATAAATACATACAAAAAAAGCAATTGTTAATGCTAAGACGAAATATTTTTCAGATACCATAGCACGAGATATTACAAATGTGGGCCAACTTTTTCACACAGTAAATAATTTAATTGATGCATCACAAATATCTGAGAAGTCAGGGGGTCCTTTTACTAAGGTGCACTGAAAAAATGGCTTGCGGTAGTGTAGGTGCAGGTTTTGGGCGTGCGCCAATTCATTTTTTAGCGCGCATGTAAAAAAAGCCTTTTTTTAAAATTTTGCCTAAAATGGACTTGCGGCAAAATCAAAATTGCCGTGTCCATTTTGGATCTGAGACCTTACCGCCAGCCATTGATCTAGTGGTAAAGTCTCACATGGTAACCGGGCGATAATGACCTATGCGCGCCAAATGCCACTTGGCGTACGTAGCTGATGCGCACCAGAAAATAAAAGATATTTTTCAGGCTCACGTAGGGGACGCATGCCAAAAATGAAATTACTGCAAGGGCCACACGGTAGCCATGCGGTAACTCCATTGTGGCGCACGTTGGGTGCACGCAGATGCTTACGCGGCTTAGGAAAAGGGCACCTGGGTGAATTATTGCCTACTATTAACCAGTTTGCTTCTCATTTTCAGGCAAAGGTTACTGCTGTGTTTGAATCTTTACTTAAGTCTACTGGAAGCATAGATAGATTATCCAATGAGTTATATTCAGACGAAGGTTGCTTAGCGGATTGAAATTGGAATACATGCATGATTTGGAACTATTCCCTTGCAGTGGCGTTCCTAGGGGGGCTGACACCCGGGGCGGATTGCCGATGCGCCCCTGCCCCCCCCCCCCCAGATGTAGTGCGACACCCCCCCGGTGAAAGGACACCCCCCCCCCGCAAAAGAACCCCCCTGGGTGCACCCCGCTGGGAGGTGCCGCACGCGCCTGTAATTCATTCGTTCCATGCTCCCTCTGCCCCGGAACAGGAATTGTTCCGGGGCAGAGGGAGCATGGAACGAACAAAGGACAGGTGCGCGCGGCACCCCCCCAGCGGCGTGCACCTGGGGCGGACCGCACCCACCGCCCCCCCTAGGAACGCCACTGTTCCCCTGGATTCTACATAACGTGCTTAGATTTAGGCGCCAAAATCAACGCGGATTCTATAACATCATGAGTAACTTAATTGGCTTTACAAGCACATGAGCACTGATAACAGCACATAACAAGCAATAATGAGCACTAATTGGCACTGATTAGAATTTAGGTGCTCAACTCGCTAAGTGTATTCTGTAATGATGTGCGCCAAACGTCTATTGCGTGGAGGCAAAAAGGGGTGTGGTTATAGGCGTGGAAATGGGTGTTTTGTGGGCATTCCCGAATTTAGGCGCCTAGTTATAGAATGTGGCCCAGTGCGCCTAAATCTACACACTGAGATTTACACCAGGTTTTCATTGGTGTAAATGGATATGTGTAGGTATCGGTACTGAAATATCAACTAAGCATATTCTATAATCAGCGCCTAAATCCAGGTGCTGATTATAGAATATGCATAGTCGGCAGTGACTTCAGCATCTGTTTAGGTCGCCCAAATTGGGGTGTGGATTCCAGATCCCCGCATAAACGAATTAGTTAATTATGCGCTAATAATAAATAAATAATAATAATAAACATGCACTTGATTGGCATTAATTAGGAGCAGGGCTTTTTTTGAGGGGGTACTTGGGGGTACTGAGTACCGGCACCTTTTCCATTGTCTGATAAAATTGACCCATGGTCCTCAAGTGTTAATGAAAGAGCTCAAGCTCTACATACCAATTCTGCCTTGTCATAGATTCTGTGACTGGTTGCAGGGGGCCTGGGTATTGTGGGGTGGGTCCCTCAGTGATCACACCACCCTTGAAAGGTGGCCTAACATTTGAGTACCGTCACCTTTTTTGCTAGAAAAAAAACGCACTGATTCGGAGTTGCATGTAGATCTGCCCTATACCCTATTTTATAGCATGTGCACCTAAATTTTATAGTATACAACTCCAAAGGGGCATGGCCAAGGGAGGGGCATAAACAGGTCAGGGGCATTCCTAGAAATTAGGCGTGATGTTATAGAATACCCTTTGTCATGCCAAACCCAAATTATATCTGTTTTTAGGCTTCTGTGACACTGCCAAAGGCCTCTTAAAGAGGCATTATGCTGGGCAGCGTCCACATTGGGCTCTGTTGAATGGCATCACCTATATGTGAGAAACAATGTCCTGCTTGTCCTTGGAAAACTTCAAATGCAACTGAACAAACACAAGGAAATTAAAAAAAACAAAAAAAACTAGCTCAGAGAATCAGAACCCTAGGTTTCAAAGTCAAAAAGTCCTGGCGTGTCTTTCATAGCTTCAGATAAATCAGGAAATATATGTACCTTAACCTCCAAAAACCGCTCGTTCACAGTCTGCACCATTATTTCAGTATACTTTTATGTGTGGCTGTGACCACATCTCCACCTAAATGAGAGCTTCTCTCACAAAGCCGCGCTAGCGATTCCCGTGCGGCAAATGAGAGGAAGCCCATTCCGTTCCTATGGGCTTCCTCTCATTTGCCGCACTGAGAATCGGTAGCGCGGTTTTGTAAAAGACGTCCTGAATAAAGTACCACAAAAGGGGGTGTGCACTTTACTGCTTAAAATATACGCCCCCTAAGGGGGTAATTTTATAAGAATTCACCTACATTTAGGCACCTGTTTTATAGCAGGCATTCATTTTCCTTTATTGAATAGTAGTAAAAAAGGCCCATTTCTGACACAAATGAAACAGGCCGCTAGCAAGGTTTTCCTCGGAGTGTGTATGTTTGAGAGAGTGTATGTGAGAGTGACTGTGTGTGAGAGAGAGAATGAATGTGCGAGTGTGTGTGTGTGAGAGAGAGAGAGTGAGTCTGGGTGCGAGTGTGTCTGTGAGAGAGAGTGTGTGTGAGAATGAGAGTGTGTGCAAGTGCGTATGTGAGACACAGTGTGAGAGAGAGAGAGAGAGAGAGTGTGTTTCACACAGATACAGTGTGCGAGAGAGAGAGTGTGTGTGAGACACAGACTCTCTGTGAGACTGAGTGTATGAGACCAAGAGAGTGTGTGAGTGACTCTGTGACACATAGAGAGTGAATGTGATACATTGTGAGACATAGAGTGTGTGAGAGACAGTGTGTGAGAGAGAGAAAGAAAGACATTGACTGTGAGAGAGAGTGTGTGAGAGTGTGTGTGAGTGACAGAGATACCTCCCCCCCTCCGGTGTCAGGCCCCCCCTCCCTCCCTCTCTCTGGTGTCAGCCCCCCCCCCCCCTCTCTCTCTCTGGTGTCTGAGCGTTACTGTGCAGGACGCTGAGCTCTGGCTGTGTTTCAAGGAACTGACCAATCCTATTTAATAGAATGCACCTCCAACATTCTGAAGCCGAGAAACCTCGTTTGGTTGGTCACTTCTGCTTGTGACGAACCCGGAAATACGTGATGTCAATTCAGGAGATGGATACAGAGAGCAGGAATGCCTCAGCCATGCAGTCAGCTTCAGAATGTTGGCGGTGCGTTTTATTATATAGGACTAGTGTCCAGAAAACAGAAAAATCAGCCAGAAGAATCAACTAGTGGCTGATAAGGAAAGAATTTGGACCTCTTTTATCAAGCTGCTTACAGATTTAGTGCATGCTAATGATTAGTGTGTGCTAAATGATACGATGCCCATAGGAATATAATGGGCTTCTTCTTATTTAGCACGTGCTATTCATTAGCGCATCTAAGTAAAAGGACGCTCTATATTTCTAAACCTGGACTCCAACCTGATACAAAGTTCCTGTTGATTAAGACTCACATTCTGGCCATTCAGTGACTCGCAAAGCCAGTATTTTCAGTAGCACAGAAAATTAACAAAAGTATTCAATCAGGACCTGCTGCCGACAGCCTGAATGGTTTTGAATATTAATCTGATAGTTTTCAGATAAAAACAAGTAAATATAATCCTGATTAGAAGAAAAGTGCACATTTTATGAGAGGAAATTGCCCATCAGCATATCTTTCAAATTCATACTCGAGCTAAAACAAAAGTTAAGTACCAATAAAGGTCTAAAAATATGTTGCAGTACCTCTCTAGTGGACTCAATACATTTGTGGCCAGCTTTTAAGAGCTATGGGCCTTTTATCAGGTCAGTGCCGACTGAGCTGGCAATCACGTTGCCTGAATATGACAAATAAATTATAGGTTGTATTATAGCAGAGCTTACAGCTGCAGAAGGATTGCATCTAGTAATAGGTGATATGCGCCTCCCTCTGTTTTCTCACCTCTCTGCAAACACATTTCCACCTCCCCACCCCCAACCACTATCACCATTCAAACCTTTTACTTTACAACTCTTACAGCTATGAAGATCAAACATCACTGTACCACCATTCCAATGTAACCTGTAATTTACTTGACATTTTCAAGCAACACCATATGCTGTTTATTCTACACTAACCTGCTGAAAGGATTGTATCTTTTAAAAGTTCAAATTGATTCAGTTAGTAAACTGAAAAGGTAGCAACTATAACTTTATTATTATTGGGGCTTTTTTGAGGGGGTACTTGGGGGGGGGTACTGAGTACCGGTGCCTTTTCCATTGCCTGCTAAAATTGACCCGTGGACCCCAAGTTTTACTGAAAGAGCTCAGGCTCTACACACCAATTCTGCCTTGTCATAGATTCTGTGACTGGTTGCAGGGGGCCTCAGTGATCACCCCACCTGTGAAGGGTGGCCTGGCATTTGAGTACCGGCACCATTTTTGCTAGAAAAAAAATGCACTGATTATTATTATTATTATTAGTTAGTTAGTTCTATGTATTCATGTAGTCTAGCATGGCAACCTCACATCTTTAGTCCAAATTAAACAGCAAATTAATGTGATGATTTATGATTCAGTATAATCCAAACTTTTGCAAACCTAACTTTCCTATTTCAATTGTTATTTCAAAATTTCCAGAGTAATTTTTGGCATATTTTAAGCATTGTTTGAATACACTTGATTAAATAGTATAAGTAAAATGTATAAATAAAACTGGAGACTGTGGTAACTTCAAAACTGAACACTAGATGTCCCTCCTGTTTCTCATTCATTTTTTTGGCACTAGGCCCAAAGGTCTAAAATAAATGAAAGTCATATTTCAGCTTTTATTTGTTGTGTTTGTTCTTTTAACATTGACACAACTGTATATATGAAGGACAACATTTCAACAGGGCATGAGAACTAAACAAATCTATTATTTATTTAGAATTTGGTTTAGACCCTTTCAGTAATAGTTTAAGGCAAGTTAAGTACATAAGTATTGCCACACTGGGACAGACCAAAGGTCCATCAAGCCCAGCAACCTGTTTCCAACAGTTGCCAATCCAGGTCACAAATACCTGGCAAGATCCCGAAAAAGTTCAATACATTTTATGCTTATCCCAGAAATAAGCAGTGGATTATCCCCAAGTCAATTTAATAATGGTCTATGGACTTTTCCTTTAGGAAGCCATCCAGACTTTTTTAAAACCACGCTAAGCTAACATGCATAGTTACATATGTTCCTCTCCCCAGAGGGTTTAAAATCTAATTTTAAACCTGAGCCACTGGGGGGGATCTAAGATGGCGGCGATACAGGAAGGCTGAGGAGAACGCTCTTCCACTAAAAGCTTGAAAACTTTAATTTTCCTCACAACGAGCATGCCGAAGAGGAAGGGGAACCTTAAGGGACCTCCTCTCCCAAAGCTAGAAGCCCCCTCATTGTGTCAAGCTTCTATCTCAGCCTATTTGGTGTCAACCTCGTATTCGGGTGCTTCCGTTACCGGGGTGAGGAAGAGCCCCGGTCAGGAGGGCGAACTTTCGCTCAGCCCGCTAGGACCAACTACCCCTCCACTCCTGCGACCGGATGGGGCAACAGTACTGAGAGAACAGATTAACAGAGACTTGAAAGGGAGGTGAACCTCATCTCAGGAAGCGGTTGATGGAAATACTGCCAAGGTTATTCCTTGGCCTTCAGTGGAGGGGATCCAGCAATTTCCGACTATGGTGTTGGGAGAGGCAATGGTGGAGGTTGTTGCTACTGGCTATTCTCAGGAGGAAATTTCCTTGTGTGCCTTGGCGATTCAGTCACTGAAAAGACCACAGGAAATATCGCTGGAATCCATTTGGACTGCTCTTGAAACCCTGCACAAGTTTTTTTCTTCTTTTGTATCTGTGTCTTTAAATAATTCTGTGCAAGTAAGAAAGGTCAAGAAAACTATTGAAAATTTTTCCGCTAAACAAATTAAACTGGAAACAGACATGGTAAAAGATCAAGAGAATCAAGCTCAGTTCGCAGGAAATAGATTACTTCTTCATCGTAAAATTGAAAATTTAGAGAATATAACAAGGAACTTTAATTTACGAATACTCAATTTTCCATACTCAAAGTTTATTGCTCCAAGGGAAATGTTTCATAAGTTTCTAAAAGAGAATTTGAAATATCCAGATCAATCTTTTCCACCAGTTCAGAAGTTATATTACTTAAATACAAAATTTAAACAGCAGGATACTCGAGAGCAATAGGTAGATCAAGAACAACAGGAAACATCTGTGGATGTATTAAATATTTCTACGTTTCTGGAACAATCTAAAGAGGAAATTAAAACCAGAGCTACACTTTTGGTCTCTTTTGTATTCCTACAAGATAAAGAAGACTTATTAAGACTATATTTTCAAAAAAACCAACCTGAATTTCTAGCAGAGAAAGCAACAATTTTTCCTGATATTTCTAAATGGACTCAACAAAGGAGGAAAAAATTCTTGGAGATGAAACAAGAGACTCTTTCATTAAATGCTCGTTTCCAATTGCAATTTCCATGCAAATGTACTCTTTTCTTTAAAGACAAAAAATATGTGTTCTTTGAACCTCTTCAATTGCGCAGTTTCTTGAATTCACAGGGCAGCAAGGGAGGAGAACCAAATGTTTAGCTGATCAAGAGTAAAAGGAGTAACTACCTGCATTTTTCTTTTATAATATTTCCTATATCTAACTTCCTTTGGACATAATCATAGATCCCTCTCTTACTTGTGGACTAACTAACCAAGAATTTAACTCACAGTTGTCACTTTTCCTAGAATGTATTTTCTTTTGGATATTGGTGTATTCTTTCAAAGATTATAGTATCTTTGTATTCAATTGAAAAATTTATAAATAAGATTTAAAAAAAAAACCTGAGCCACTGGAGGGTTAAGTTGACTTGCCTAAGATTATAAAGAATGACAGCTGTAAATTGAACCTTGGCTTCCCTGGTTATCAGCAGACTGCTCTAACCATTAGACTACTCCTCTACTGACTGATGCTGCTGTAAGTTGCCAGGTCAACTCAGCAGAGGCGTACCAAGGGGGGGGGGGCGGTGGGGGCGGTCCGCCCCGGGTGTACGCCGCTGGGGGGTGCCGTGCGCCTGGCGGCTCTTTGTTTTCATGCTCCCTTTGCCCCGGAACAGGTTACTTCCTGTTCCGGGGTAGAGGGAGCATGAAAACGAAGAGCCAGCAGGTGCGCGGCACCCCCCCCCCCCCAGCGGCATGCACCCAGGGGGGGTCCTTTCGCTGGGGGATCGGGGGTTCTTTTGCTGGGGGGGGGCGTCGCGCTGTTCTGGGGGGGTGCAGCGCATCGGCGATCCGCCCCGGGTGTCAGCCCCCCTAGGAACGCCACTGCAACTCAGTAACTACTGCAATATACACTTGAGTGTGCTGTGTGGCACAAGGTTGAAGATCATGCACTGAGCCATATATTTGACATAAAAATGAATGCCATTTTCAAAGCAACTAATAAAGCCCAGACAGTGAGAAGGAACAAGCCTTCCTGCTGGCTTTCTTCAGGTTACTTTGTGATAGATCTGAAGAGTAGTGGTAGGGGTCTGCAAACTGAGGGAGATTTATGCAGATATAGAGAAGAGAGGAATTGGGAGATGACCTCTCTTCTTTGTTTTTATCAGGTGCCAGCAGTAGCATCAAAGTGAGGAACACCCAGGAGTGGCCTAGTGGTTAGCGTGGTGGACGTTGGTCCTGGGGAACTGGGTTTGATTCCCACTGCAGGCACAGGCAGCTCCTAGTGACTCTGTGCAAGTCACTTAACCCTCCATTGCCCCAGGTACAAATAAGTACCTATATATAATATGTAAGCCGCATTGAACCTGCTCTGAGTGGGAAAGCACAGGGTACAAATGTAACAAAAAAAACCTTTCTGGTGATGATTGATGAAGGCAGCCATTGGATTAGGAATTATTGACTGTTCTTTAAAAACAAAACAACCAATTTACTAGGAGGTCCTTTTTAAAAGGCATGCTAGCTTTTTTAGCACATGTTAAAAATAAGCATGTGCTAAATGTTAGAGACACCCATGTATTCCTATGGGCATCTCTAGAATTTAGCGTGTGCTAATCATTAGCATGCGCTAAACACGCTAGCTCACCTTTGTAAAAGACTCCTTGGTTAGTGTTGATAGGCACCATTAAGGAATAATTCTGTAAAGAGGGTCCTAACATTTACAGGCTGGTTATGAGTGATAATGATTAGAATAATAGCATAGACTCACATTATGCCAAAAACTAGCAGCCATGTCTGCACCTTACTCTAGGAGCGTCCATTTATGCCAAGTAAAACTTGATGTAAATACAGGCGCATAAGTTAGCCGTGGAGCAGGTGCATTTTATAAGCGTTGTGCCTAGATTTTCAAATAGCCACACCCCCTTTTGGCACCACACATTAGAATTTTACCTTACTGAATACGCTTAGGAAGTTGTGTGCATACATTCTAATTAATGCTAATTAGTATCAATAATTGCTTGTTAAGTGGCAATCAACACTGATTGGCTTGTTATTATTCAAATCTTTTTATTGATAATTGAAAAGAACCATACAAGCATAAAAATTCAACATTTTAGTATTATTAACACAGTTGTCTCCATTCAGAGCTAGTTCAAACAGTCAAACAAATTCTTCTATGTCTCTATACCCTTTCCCTCCTTTTTCCCATCTCTATTATAAAATGTTTTATCAACGTGTTTTGAAACAAAGCCAGTAATAACTATCCAAGACTCTTAATATCTCCCTTAAGCAATTATTGACAGGTAAAATAATATTTGTCCTCAGTTACAAATCATCATCCTAAAATTAACATCCATCAGTAATACCACTCCCAGCCTATGTCATTTGTGTGCTGTCTATTATTATCAATGATGGAGTTGAGGTCTCCTCCTCCCTCCTCCATATGTTCTTCCAATTGCTTCTTCTTAAAAATCCCCTATTTCCCACCCCCTCCCTTTCCCTCCCCAACAGGAAGTTTCCCATACTCTCAGGGGATCTATATCACCAGCCAGTATTACTAATTATGTCATGCAGGAATGTGGGGGTCTCCCAGTCGATTAAGAATAAAACTGCGGGCTCTAGGTGCAAGATTATGTATATAGTTCCTCCAGATCAAATACAGTTCTTTCTGTTTTTTGAGTCTCAAAGAAACATCTCGCAATTCCATCAGCAACAAAGCATGGAATCTATTACGCCATTGCCAATACGTGGGTGGTTCGGGCTTAACCCAATTGACCATTATGCATTTTTTGCCTATCAAACATGCTTTATAAATCAATAGATTATGATGGCCAGCCCCAGTCTCCAACACAGCATCTTCCCCCAGGAGAACCTGTTCAGAGCATGGTGTGATGTGTTTATTTAACAAAAATCCCAAAAATCTAAATATCCTAGTCCAGAACCGCTGGATTCCCTGGCATTCCCACAGGGCGTGGTAAAAAGTACAGGGGGCCCTAGTACACTTTTCACAAACAGGGGAATCCACTCCTCCCATTTTATAAAGCCTCGATTTAGATGTATAGGCTCGAAAAATCACCCTTCCTTGGCATTCTCTCAGTTCTGCACTATGTATTTTTCTGGGGATCTGTCTCATATTGCTCAAAAGCATTTGCAGTGTTATCACTCTCTTAGTATCCGCCGACCATTTTGTTATAAGATGCTCTATGTGCTTATGCTTTTCCTGCTGCAGAAGCCATTTGTGTAGTATTGATATTGATATGGCTTCGTCTGTGGGGGGCATAACATCACCAGTTAAGAGATCTAAGATTTTGCAAGCATTGAATAGACGAAAGGCACATATAGCACTGCTTCAGGAAACGCATTTGAATGCAATTGAACACAAAAAACTGGGCCGATGGTGGGTGGGTGATTTAGTGGACAGCCCCACAACTAATAAAAAGGCGGGAGTAGTAATTTTATTTCGGAAGGGGCTCCAATATGTGTTACACCGTAAGGTCACTGATTCTCAAGGGAGATACAGTATGTTATTCAGCACATAACACTAAACAACAGGCCACTGCTATTGGTTAATATATATGCCCCAAACCAATATGATAAAAAAAAAATTCTGAATATTATCAGGCAGATACAGAGTTTTGAGCAGATGCCAGTGATAATGGGAGGAGATTTTAATCAAGTATTTGACCCATTGGTAGACAGTACTGGCCACTCCCGGATTAAACCGGTGAACTACTCAAGGGGAGTGCCCTGGATGTGTTCGGAGTTAGAGCTGCTGGATTCTTGGCGCCTGCTGCATCCAGGGGAGCGTGATTACACCCACTTATCTAGGGCCCATGGTACACAATCACGTATAGATTATTTGCTAATATCACAATACATTACGACTCACCTGGAGGCAGCGGAAATAGGCCCAACACAAATATCTGATCATGCAATGATATGGGTAACATTGAATTGGAATAATGAAACCCTGAGACCTTTTTCTTGGAGATTCCCTAGGGCTTTATATTATGATTCCCAATTCCATGCATTTATGAAAGAAAAATGGAGAGATTATGGGGAAATCAATAGAGAAAGTTTTCAATCAAATCCAGTACTTTTTTGGGAAGCCGCTAAGGCGGTGCTGCGGGGCCATATAATATCTTACTCTGCTCATAAAAAGAAAATGAGGGAAGCTGAGATGAGGAGATTAGAGGAGAGGGTGCGAAAACTCCGACAACTATATGGTCAAACACTGATTGGCTTGTTAAGTAATTAAACTGCACACACAAATCCAGAATATGACCAAATTTGCACGAGCATTTTCAGTTGTGCTGCATAGAATCCAAGGGATAACTACAAATTAGTGCCAATGAGCACAATTAACACCAATTATCGCCAACTATTGGTTGTTGGTGCCAATTAACAGCTCATTTGTCGGTTAAGTTATCTATATTACTGCAGGTATTATACAAACTATGTGTGCAATTTTGAGCGCTGTGTAAAATTTTGTATGCATTATAGAATGAGGGAGTTACCTTTTAGCATACAAGTTACTGCCACAGCATCTACACAGTTTGAATGTGCATATTAACCCCAAAAGTATAGCATCTTCACCATTTTCCTTATTATCCGACTTTTCACTTATCCGACAATGCGTCGGTCCATTGACATTGGATAATCGAGACTGTACTGACTGTATCTACCCCATGGGAATTCTGGTGCTACCTTATTATGAATCTTGTATACTAATTGCAGATACGTAGCCTGGAAACACAGTATAGAAGGCATTACCAGGTGCCTAAAAGGTATCTAGCAAAGTTATTTCTAAATTACTAAATTTTAAAGCTGAACTTTGTACCGTCCTAGTGGAACATGCTTCTGTTACAACTGACTTGGGTTGTAGTGTTGCTCTGATGGTTTACTAGTCACACAGTCCCTAGTACAGGGGCAGCAGAATACCTTTTTGGTAGGAGGAGCCAAACAAACCAATCTCCAGCCCGGCCCTCAAGCTCTCTAGTTGCTGATGCTGTGTTCGGCAAAATATTGGTCAGGTCGTAGTCCCTGTGACCCACCACATGCTGCTTCCTATGCCCTAGTGTAATAATGACAATGTGCTTCATTTTAATAGTGGGAGGAAGGAAACCTATTTGGAAGGACAGCTTTACAACCAGCTTCTTATGCACTTGTGTCAGCTTATTGTGCATTTCTTTTAACCATAATTGTAGACCCCAAGGTCATTCTGGATGGGATTTTTATGGATAACAAAAGTTCCTATGACACCCCAATCAGAGCCCTCACAGTTTCACCAGACCTTACCTACTCACTCTGCCACTTCTTAGACTCACTCCTTTACCTTTTCCTCCCATGTGGTTCGCAAAATTAATTTCCTTGATCCGTGTGTGGTGCTCAGATCTGATGATATTTTAGAAGAGGATCTGCTGACTCCAGGGGCGGTCCAAAGCAATCTGCCGCTTGAGGTAGGGATGAAATGGAACCCCAGCCCCTAGCATTCCACATCCTGCCAACTCCTTCCCGCCCCCCTTAGCCATGGTCTAGCTTCTCACCCCCTCCCCCGAGCTTACCTTCTCTTTTTTTGTTGTTTCAAAAGTTGGAGGCGGCAGCGATCCCCATATGCTGCCCTGCCACCGGCACCGGCATCTCCTCTGAACTGTACCATGCCTCTGAGGAAACAGGAAATTATGTCAGAGGGGCGGCCTGTAGTACAGAGGCGACGCCGGTGCTGGCAGCAGGGCAGCATATGGGGATGACTGCCACCTCCGACTTTTGAAAAACAAAAAAAGAAGGTAGACTGTGGAAGGGAGTTGAGGAAGGAAGGGGAAAGATGCTACTCCATAATGAGTATACTTATAAGTACAGAACACAGTTGTCAAAAGGTAATCAGAGTTTATCTGATTAAAGGAGGAAATCGCCTCAAGAATAAGCCCCTCCCACAAATACAACATGGGGTAAAGGCTACAACTTCATCATCATGGGCGTTTCTATAAACCTCCTCTTTTTTTCTTTTAACATTTTTCTCTGAAAGTTATTTTTCTAAATGCTCAATAAAAAAGCCGCTCTGCCGAATTTACTATATAAAACTTTTTAACTTAACTTCGGCTGACTGCAGGCTTTCTCCTCCCAGACCGTGGTTTAACTGTGGTCAACGGTCCCGTTTCACATTCCGCTGCTTCAGGACCACAGCCATATAATCACCCGGTTCTCCGGTCACAAATCAATCCGTTCATTATTGCCGACGGTAGCATGAAGGGCCCTGCTACCGTCGGCAATAATGAACGGATTGATTTGTGACCGGAGAACCGGGTGATTATATGGCTGTGGTCCTGAAGCAGCGGAATGTGAAACGGGACCGTTGACCACAGTTAAACCACGGTCTGGGAGGAGAAAGCCTGCAGTCAGCCGAAGTTAAGTTAAAAAGTTTTATATAGTAAATTCGGCAGAGCGGCTTTTTTATTGAGCATTTAGAAAAATAACTTTCAGAGAAAAATGTTAAAAGAAAAAAAGAGGAGGTTTATAGAAACGCCCATGATGATGAAGTTGTAGCCTTTACCCCATGTTGTACTTGTGGGAGGGGCTTATTCTTGAGGCGATTTCCTCCTTTAATCAGATAAACTCTGACTTACTTTTTGACAACTGTGTTCTGTACTTATAAGTATAGTGAAGAAGAAGTGGAACCAGTCTCCCTGTGTATATATCTTTAGTTTGACTCCATAATGAGTGCCATTTGAGGTCCCCTTACTCAGTTGACCTGAGGGTAGGGCTGCCACAGATCCATTTCTAAATTGTGTTTTGGTACACTCATGGCAGGCTCAATGTGGCTTACATGGAGCAATGGAGGGTTAAGTGACTTGCCCAGAGTCACAAGGAGCTGCCTGTGCCTGAAGTGGGAATTGAACTCAGTTCCCCAGGACCAAAGTCCACCACCCTAACCACTAGGCCACTCCTCCACTCAAATATCTGCAGTAGTGCATGAGTATTTGCTGGCAAAGGCAGTGAGAGTGGCTATTTTACAAAGATATATGCTGAGAAACGGCAGGGATCTACAGTAGCAGCTTGCATGTGGAAGTGTCTGCACTTACACATGAAAGTGGTGGTTTCACAACTTGGGCATGTAAGTGGTACTGCTTCCATGTGCTGCTGCTCCGTTTTACAAACTCACATATGTACATATTATAAATTAAACATTAAGGCCACATTTTTAATAGCTTCATTTTGGAGCTGGAAATAAAGAATTTAGGATTATGGAGAATGACTCCCTTAATCCCTCGTGCAAAGCCTTGGCCGAAGCAAGCACTTTTTAAAAACCTATTTGTGGCTTTCAGCAAGTGTAAATCCAAAATGAGAATTTTCCCCCATACACATGTATTTCATTTTAAAATGGGAAATACATGCATAGATTTTAGTCCCACCCGAGCCATACCCAGACAGTTCCCCCTTGATGAGCATATCTACATGCAAATATCAGCTTTCTGAAATTGGCATTTATGCTATATTCTGAATATGTTTCTAAAATACTGGTCATATTCCAGAGATGCCAAGGGTGGCCCATTCCAAAGCTAGAGATAACCACCCCTATGCTGGAGAATGCTAAAGGTTTTTCTCATAAGCCCCAGCCATGTCTAAAACCAGCTCTGGCAGATGTACATTTTAAAAACTGGTATATTCTAATCAATTTTCTACCTTTTTTGTTTGCTCATTTTATTTTTCTAATTATGTTGGTTCCAGACTCTGCTTTCCTCTGCCTTCTCTTAATTCTCTTACCAGGGTCCCTTTGTCCATTGGCATGTCCTCTCTTTCCATGTCCACCATCCATCTTCCCTGTGTGTTGCTATCCACCCTGTCCAGTATTCCCCTGGGTCTCTGTTCCTATCCTCCCACCATGTTGAACATCCTCCTTCTCTGTGTCCATATTTTTGCCCTGTCCAGCATCACCCCTCTGTATCCCCATCCCTCCTCACATGTCTATCATCATCCCTCTGTGTCCCCGCCACCTGTCCAGCATCAGCCCTCTGTGTCTCTATCCCCCCACCTGTCTGAAATCCCCCTTCTATGTCTCTAACTCATGCCATGTCCAGCATCTCTCCCTTTCTCTTCCCTTCCTCCTGCCTTCCTCCTCTGGAATTCATCAAATGTCCCTCTGTCTCCTGTCCTTCACCAGTAGCTCTCAGTATGGGTCCAGTATATCTCCCTCTTCCTCCTCCCTCCACAGGCCCAAGCATCATTTCCTTCCCTCCCCCTCCCAATTCCAGTATCTCACACTCTTCTCCTGCAGGTCCTGCATCATTTAGCTCTCTCGCCCTTGCAGAATGGCACATTGCACTCACGTCCCATCCCCCCCCCCCCCGGTCTTCATCTCTCACTCACTTCTCTCCTCCCTCCCCCTAGCTTAGCATCTTTGATTCACTTTCCTCCTCCCTCCCCCATCGGTTTGTCATCTGTCACTCACTTCCCCTTCCCCTCCCCTGGTTTGGTATCTCATTACGTTTGGATACCAAGTTGTCAGCTGTCCATCATTTGGCAACTGGGATGTCGCAAGGATCAGTTTTTTTCAGTTACTTTATTTAATTTGCATCTTCAACCTTTGTGCTTTGTATTACAATCTTTAGGAGTTTCTTACAAGATTTATGCAGATGACATTCATTTTGTTTTGTTTTTTTTGCCTGTGACAGTGACAGATACTAATATGATTTCCCAATTGCATTTGATTTTTGAAGCAGTAATGGGTTGGTTAAAAAAGAAGACTGAAATAATGTGGGTTGTGTCAGATTATTCATTGGTGTTGCCTTGACAATTGGAGATACAGGATGTACCTCTTAAGATTGTAACGCAAATTAAGAATTTGGGAATCGTGTTAGATTCAGCCTTTATATTTAGAATGCAAGTCCAGGATTTGATTCGTTCTTTGTATTTTATGTTGAGAAGGTTGTCTCGATTGAAATCTCTTTTGTCTTGGCATGATTTTAAAGCAGTGTTGCGAACTAGGGTGTTTTGCTGCCTAGATTATTGCAATATTGTGTACCTTGGCCTGCCAAAGTATTCATTTCAAGCACTTCAGACAGTCATGAATTCTGCTGTGTGATTGCTGATGGGACTTTCCCATTCTGAGCATATTACTCCTTGTTTGAAGTGCTTGAAAATGGTTACCAGTACAATGGAGAATACTGTACAGGTTGTTGAGCATGGTTCATCAGGCTATTTACCAAGATTCAGCTCAATACTTAGAAACTGCTATGCATCGGTATACGCCATCTCGATCTTTGCGATCTGAGCTCTGGCATATACTTGTGATTCCAACATTACAGCATGTGCGTTTGGAACTTACAAAACTGGGAACTTATTCCATCCGAGATCCCATTGAATGGAACAGTTTGTCACTGCGGCTCAAATGTGAAACCAGTAAGTCAGCATTTCAGAAGCACCTAAGACACTTTCTTTTATTTAAAGCCTTTTGTACTTCTGAATGATGATGGATTTGTGATATGTTTTGATTTTTCTGTTTTCTGTATTTGTTTATTGTATTTTTTTGTTTTATTGTAGCCCGCCCTTATCCGAGTAATAAATCTAATCTAATCTCTCACTTGCTCCCCTCCCTCAAGCAGCATCTTTTAAACCTGCCCTCAATCCATGCCACAGTGGTGAAAACAGGCTGCTTGACAGTGGTCCTGCCCCTCTGGAAACAGGAAGTAGAATCAGAGGAGGCGGGGCTGGCAGAGGAAAGGCTTCCCAGACCACTCACAGGCAACCTTTCAGTGCTTCAGCTGCTACTGCTGCTAGCGAGGATCCAGAGCAAGTTTAAAGGACCCCAGGAGGAGGGAATAATTGAGAAATGACAAACTGGAGGAGGGGGAAGGAGGGAAGAAGTGGGTCAGAGATGCCAAACCCGGGGGGGGGGGGGAGGGAGGAGTCGGTGCTGGAAGAAAAGGCACAGGGCACTGTGGTGTGTGAGCTGCAGAAGGGCAGCAAATATGTGTGTCACATGCATAATGTGAATTGGCACATCTATTATTCTGCTGCATATGATTTATAACTTGTGTGATAAAGTAGATCATTTGCCCTGTCAGTATAAAGAAAGCCTAGAGTTAGACCCCTGTGTGAGAAGAGAAAACCCGGGTAAGGCATTCCATGGAAGGAAGGGGATTGCAGAGCCATGATAGCCACCAGCATACAGGCAGAAAGCCTGAAGGGCAAGGGGCAGGGCAAAGCAGTACCATACTTCCCCAGGCTCACAGTGCACTAAATAAGGGCCATGGTGGGGGGGGGGAGGGGATAGGAAGAGGAGTCTCAGCCTAGTGCTGCCTAGGAAAGACACTGACAACCAGTGGGTTCAGACCCACCCAGTAACAGCATACCTATGAAGTGGCTGGCAGGGATCCCCAAGCCCCACCAGCCGAAAACTCCCAACAAGTGTCCCTCCTGCATACCTTGTAAGTAGCAAATCTTCGCCTGCAGTGAGCAGTGACATACATACTGCTCGCACCGGCCCTACAGCCTTCCCTCTGATGTATTTCTGCCTAGGCAGAAACAGGAAGTTGCATCAGAGAGAAGGGTGTGGGGCCAACATGAGCAGTGTGTATTAGTTGGTGCTCGCTGCTGGTGAAAATCTGCTATTTAAAAGGTATACGGGAGAGGGGGGATGTTTGAGAGACCATATGGCATGCAGGCGAGAGGAGAGACCAAATCGCCTGTGGGACGGGGCAAGGTTCTTCTGCCCACCCATCTTGGGTCCAGGCCCACCCAAACTTGGGTGTCTGGCTACGCCTCTGCTGACAACCAAGGGAGGAAGAGGAATCCACCAGGTGCAGCCCCACACCAGAGACTGACAGCTGGATTGGATGGTAGAAAGAGGTGACCCCCCCACAGGGAGAGTATGGATATGGGTTTCTGAGAAGTATTTTTGTTTACACTGAAATAGTAAATAGACTGAGGAAAGTGTGGGAGGCCCATAGTGAAAGCGACTGTAGAGAGGGAGATTACTGTTGTTCAAGCCCTGAAAACTTCTTCCCAGAGCTTAAAGAGGAGAGCATATCATATGACTGCACTGCAAAATGTGTGCTGATAAGACTGCAACATAAACCATTTTCTTTTGGTTGTTTACTTGTAAGAGAAAACACAGCTCAGGCTGGAGGAGGGATGGGCTGAGCTCCAGGGAGCAGTGCTGCAGCTGCTGGAATCACTGGAAATGCTGAAATGGCTGCAAAATGGAAGAACTTTAAAAAGACAATTTCACATACTGTTATGCTTGCTTGAGCTAGGAAACTGCATGTGCCTTGGGTCAGCAATTAAGAGATACTATTAAATTTGGCAGTCTGGAATTTCATGAGGGAGGATTTTGCTTAGTACCTGAATAGGACTCTGGAGGCAAAACCCAAAACACGGAATGGAGTAGTGGAGGCAGGTTTTCTGTATTATTAACTTGAATTAAGAAACTGCTTACTCCCTGGAACAGAACTGTATTCCCTACAAATAATAGTGTTTCAGAAAATAAATATTATGAAATTTGTTTGATGTTGGGACACAGGAGATCTGAGGCTGAAACCAATTGCTGGCATGTATTAATGTCCAACGAAGACTGATCTATGAGCAGGAATACATCTTATGAACCAGTGGCTGCAGGGACCCCCCACTACTCACCGAACTTGCCACCTCAAATCTTAAAAAACATGACTCTGTGCTTTGTAGTGTGTTACCAAAGGGGCCGGCTCATTTGCTGTCATCAAGCTACTTTTGTGTCATCAGAATATGGAAAAAAGTAACTATTGAGTACTTTCCTGCTGACTGATCTCAGGAGCAACTGTCTTATGCCACTCCCTGATCACTATCAGTGAGGGGCAAGCAAGGCGTTCCTTTTACAGAGCTTAGATGTCCTTTCAAGGGCAGAATTTTGTTTCTCTCTAAGACTTCAAGGCTGTTTTCCAAGACTGATATAGGTCAGTCTTTGGCTAACTTCAAATTAAAGACTGGCTGACCGGAGAATCATTTAAGGCCAGTTGCTAGAGGCCCAACACAATTTGAAGATATGCTTTCCTCCAAGAATAAAAGCCTCATTTCTAAATTATATCACGTGTTATCTTTGTCTAATAATGAGGCCTAGAAAATAGCTTTGATAGCAGACTACTTGCTGGTGATTTGGAAACACAACAGGACACGCTGTTTGTACTGTTTTTTTTTTTTTTTCATTTCCTTTTTCCTTGTCCTGAAATGCAATTTGCAATTGTTCTTATTCGTAGAGATACAGACTAGCCCCTGACGCAGTCCTTTTGTGGGCAAAACACGGCCTGTGTCGGGCAACTGTCTTAAATACGGTATCTTCAATAAAATATTTTGGACAATATACTGATCTGCTTGCTCATTTTCCACGTTGGATTTAATAATGAGGCCTTACAGGGATTGAAATGCTTCTGGGAGGGTGATCTTGGTGCTGAGGAGAACCAGTTAATGTTGTTTGAGTGATGGAAGAAAAAGACCTTGATTGGCACAGTCACTGGTCTTATATCCTTGAACATCTGTATAAAATGAAGTGTTTGCCATGTTGCATTGAGTTAGCACAATTGTGAAGGACTGGGATATTTTTTTTTTCATATTTGGTGGTCCTGCTCGGTGATTATTATTATTATTATTTGGTCTGAAATCCTTTCTTGGAGTCACAGGATTACCAAATGTCAGATCCCTTGCAATCCCTTAACTTCTGTTACTGGGTTCTGGCCTGAAGAGACACAGGCATGGCATTGACAGAGGAATATATCTTGAAGACCCATTTATAGGTGGCTTTGAGGGTCGCCGTAACCCTCCATTTGCCAGAGGTTTCTGTTTCAAAGGATATCAATAGAAATCAAACAAAATAAAACATGGAAAAGAAAATAAGATACCTTTTTTTATTGGACATAACTTAATACATTTCTTGATTAGCTTTCGAAGGTTGCCCTTCTTCGTCAGATCGGAAATAAGCAAATGTGGACAAAGAGTGGACTAACACAGCTACCACACCTCTTTACTTAAGATGTTTCAAAGGAGAAACTTACCTTCATGATGAGGGACAAGTATGTAGAAATTATGGCTATTTTTGTAGAGGATATGAAAGAGATGATTTATGGCTGAGGGGTGTTATTCCCATATGGAGAATGATAATGAAGCCAGAGACACATGTAGGTCATATTATAATGCTTCTTATTTTGAACCCGAGTAGGTAAATTGTTTTGTTTTTATATTTTTACTCTTCACTTGTAGTTCTCTTTGGGGGTCTTTTACTAAAGTTTAGCTCGAGTTATCTGCGGCAGAGCCCATTTTATTCCTATGGGCCCTGCTGCAGATAATGTGAGCTAAGCTTTAGTAAAAGACTCCCTTTGTGTGTTTCCTTTCTTGTATGATATATGCATGTTGTGAACACTTGATTGAAAATACAAAACAAAAGTCTGCCTTCATGTTCATTTAGTCATAATTTAAGCTTCCTCTTGGTGCAAGCTACTTATAGTTAAGGACACGAGCAGTCTATATAAACTACCCCTGTAGAGGTTCAATTGGTATTTTATCATGATCAAATCTTTCATCCAGTAGTTAGATGTTACCATTCCAATCCCACAATGATTTGTTGGCAAAAAGAACAAGATTCCCAATACTGATGACTCAAAGACCTCGGCTCCATCTGTGTTGTTAACTACAACATAAGAGAATTGACTGCTTTGTCCTTACTGTTTGATCTACATGTAAAAGAAATTGAAGGTGTCTCCAAAAAGGTGTTTTTGAATAATATTTGCCACTCCCCGAATCTTTTGCAGAAAAATTGAATGTACACACAGTTCTATCCTGTACTTCACATTGTTTATACTGTAAAAAATAACTCCCATGCACTAAATGATGTTTTAATTGATGATAGGGGAAATCTATACACTAATATGAAGGCTTAAGAAACAGTTATTGAGGTGCAGTAAAAATTGGGCTTATACCGCACCTTAATTTCCCAAAGGAGTGACTAACCTGTGGTAGCTCAGTACTGCAGGTTAGTCACTTTTGCAGTATATGAAAAACACTGTTTGCAATCAACCTCATAAGCAGCATTATTCTCACTGCCCAAGAGCATCGAGCTGCGAAGCATTGGCCCAATACTCCCAGGCACTTCTTAAAGGGACTTGGCAAAGTGAAAGTGTGCTTCCCCTATTAGCCCTCCCAATCACAAGCTTCCCTTCCTGATGACTCTGCCCAATTCAAGCCCCCCCCCCTTGCCTGGAAGGACCCCCCAATCAGCAAATTCCCCTCCCCCCAGGCCTACTTGGCATATTCCCTAGTGTCTAGTGGGGTTAAGTCAAGAGTGATCCCTAGTTGCTTTTGCCCCAAGGATATTCCAAAATGTTGTGTGCAGTGTAATAGAATAATAAGTCTCTATGTAACCGGTTAAGTACCGCCTCTGCCCCTTGGATGCCCCCCCCCCCCCCCCGAGTACTTGGTTTTGGCTTGGGCGTTAACTAGGCATTTTCAGCAGCACTATCTGGTTAAAAATGCTTGGCTAGCCCCAGACAGGTGATTTAAACAGCCAGGAGTCTCTCTTGGCCTTTTTAATCATTTTTAATATCGGGCCCATTGTTTTTTGTTATTAACTCTATAGAATGATAAGTCATGCTCAACACTTTAGATTCATGCATAATAGACCCTGCTCCTTGGAGTTTCCAAGCTACTTAAGACAGACAAGCAAGACACACCGATAAAAATATGAATTAACACTATGGAGATGATAAAAGAAGGGAACCAGTGGCGTTCCTAGCCTGGATGACACCCGGGGTGGATCGCCGATGCGCCCCCCCCCCTGCGAAATGACACCTCCCCCCCTGGCGAAATGACACCCCCCCCCGGGTGCACGCCACTGGGGGGGGAGGTGCCGCGGCACGCGCCTGTCAGCTCCTGCAGCTCCCTCTGCCCCGGAACAGGAAGTAACCTGTTCCGGGGCAGAGGAAGCTGCAGCAAACGAGCAAAGTTAGCAAACTCGGAGCCGACAGGTGCGTGCCGCGGCGTGCACCCGGGGCGGACCGCCCCCCCCCCTTGGTACGCCACTGAAGGGAACCACATAGGTAGTGAGTAAGGTGAATATTTTAGAAGTGCTATTCGCCTTTTAGATGTATGTAAACTTCCATTTAGACATCTGTATTGCATAAATGTCGAAATACCAATTTTACAAAGCTAGAATATACACATCTAAAACTGAAAAACATGCATATGACAAGGCAAGGGTGTAGCTAGAACTTAATTTTGGAGGGCGTACAGGGGTAGACTGGTGGGACCAAGCATTTTCTCTCTCTCTCCTCCCCATCAGCTAAAGAGATTCACCATTGTAGCCCCTGCCCCTGCTGCCTAAGAAGTGAGGAAGCTGGCAGGTGCTCTAGCTTCTGACAAGGTCACTTCTGTGTATGCTCAGTTTAATGCATGAACTGAGCATGCATGAATGTGTCAGCATTAGTGGTTGGAACACTTCCTGCTGCTAAGGCAGCAATGGCTGAGGCTCCAGCAGTGAATCTCTTCGGCTAATGGCGCTTGAACATCCCTGCCAGCCATGCATCTGGTGCTGCAAGTTTGAAGGGGGCCTGAGCCCAAGGTGGGGGGAGGAAGGCCCCTGACACCCCCTCATGGGCTACACCACTGTGAAAAAGTGGGATTAGGGTGCAAAAAATGTATCTTGCACATTTCATATGATTAATTATAACCAAAGTGTTGTCTATTAAAATGTTTTTAATGTGTGTTTTGTTGACATTGTAAGTGGCATACCATGCTAGACTGTGGACTCTTATTTGAATGTTTTTTTAATTACTTTAATTGCTTATTGCCTATGTCCAGGTTATTCTTGCTCTACACTACCTTGGGTGAATTTCTTCAAAAATGTATTTGGGTAAACAAATCCTAATAAATACATGTTTGTTTGTTTTTTAAAGCCCATAGTGCCCTGAACCCCCGGAGCTTTTGACTCTACCTGTTCTTTAGTCTTCCCCTTCCTCTTCTCCATCAGTAAATACAAAGACAAAAAAAGAAGTCACACTTTATACATAACAACAGGAATTGCAAAAATGCTCCAAAGTTGCCCCTTTGGTCATGCGGACTGTGAAAAATTGCAGAAAGACCTTAGGAAATTGGAATGCTGGGCATCCAAATGCCAGATGAAATTAATTGTGGACAAATGCAAGCGATGCACATTGGGAAGAATAACCCAAATCATAGTTACCTGACGCTAGGGTCCATCTTGGGGGGTCAGCACTCAAGAAAAAGATCTAGGTGTTGTTGTACACAATACACTGAAATCTTTTCCCCAGTGTGCATTGGCAGCCCAAAAAGCAAACAGGATACTAGGAATTATAAAGAAAAGGATGATAAACAAGACCAAGAATACGATAATGCCTCTGTATCGCTCTATGGTGCTACCTCACCTTGAGTGTTGTGTTCAATTCTGGTTGCTGTATCTCAAAAAAGATATAGCGGAATTAGAAAAGGTTCAAAGAAGAGCAACCAAAATGATAAAGGGGATGGAACTCCTCTCGTATGAGCAAAGGCGACAAAGATTAGGGCTGTTCCGCTTAGAATAGAGATGGCTGAGAGGAGATATGATTGATGTGTATAAAATCCTGATTTTCTTTCAAAAGTACGAAGACTAGGGGACACTCAATGAAGTTATTATTATTAGCATTTGTATAGCGCTACCAGACGCACGCAGCGCTGAACACCTGATACAAAGAGACAGTCCCTGCTCAAAAGAGCTTACAATCTAAATAATACAGACAGACAAGACAGTTACGGGTGAGGGAAGTAATGGGTGAGAAGGGAGGAAGGGACAAGGGGAGGGCAATTGTGGCTAGGAGCTAAAAGCAGCAGTGAAAAGGTGGGTTTTCAGCATAGATTTGAAAACAGGTAGAGATGGAGCTAGATGTATAGGTCCAGGAAGTCTATTCCAGGAATAAGGTGCCGTGCGAGAAAAGGAGCGAAGCCTGGAGTTAGTAGTGGAGGAGAAGGAGGACGACAAGAGAGACTTGTCCAGTGAGCGGAGTTCACGGGGAGGAATGTAGGGAGAGATGAGAGCGGAGAGGTAATGGGGGCTGCAGAGTGGATGCATTTAAAGGTCAGTACGAGAAGTTTAAACTGAATGCAGAAGCGGACAGGGAGCCAGTGAAGTGACTTGAGGAGTGGGCTAGTGTGGGTATAACAATTCTGGCGGAAAACAAGTCGTGTCACAGAATTTTGGACAGATTGGAGAGGAGAGAGATGGCTGAGCGGAAGACCAGTGAGAAGTAAATTGCAATAGTCCAAGCGAGAGGCGACAAGGGTGTGGATAAGGGTTCTGGCAGCGTATTCAGAAAGGAAGGGGCAAATTTTGCTAATTTTGTAGATAAAGAAGCGACAGGTTTTGGTGATCTGTTGAATATGGGCAGAGAAGGAGAGAGAGGAATCAAAGATGACTTGAAGGTTATGAGACGAGGAGAAAGGGAGGATGTGAGAGCCATTAACAGAGATAGAGATAGAGAAAGAGGGAAGAGGGGAGGTGGGTTTAGGGGGGGAAATGAGAAGTTCTGTTTTGGTCATGTTGAGCTTTAGATGGCATTGAGATATCCAAGCAGCAATGTCTGACAAGCAGGCTGAGATTTTGTCCTGGATCGAGGTTGAGATTTCAGGGGTGGAGATGTAGATCTGAGAGTCATCAGCATAAAGATGGTACTGGAAGCCATGGGATGAAATCAGAGTACCAAGGGAAGAGGTATAGATGGAGAAGAGGAGGGGGTCCAAGGACAGAACCCTGAGGCACACCAACAAAAAGCGGGATGGAAGTTGAAGAGGATCCACCAGAGTGAACACTGAAAGAACGAAGCGAGAGGTAAGAGGAGAACTAGGAAAGAACAGGGCCCTGGAATCCAAGCAAGGACAGTGTATCCAGAAGTATAGTGTGGTCAACAGTGTTGAAAGCAGCAGATAGGTCAAGAAGGATAAGGATAGAATAGAGACCTCTGGATTTAGCCAGTAGTAGGTCATTAGTTACATGGAAATACTTTTAAAACAGGTAGGAGGAAATATTCTTTCACTCAGCAAATAGTTAAGCTCTGGAACTCTTTGCTGGAAGATGTGGTAACAGCGGTTAGCATATCTGGGTTTTAAAAAAGTTTAGACAAGTTCCTATAGGAAAAGTCCATAGTCTGCTATTGGGACAGACATGGGGAAGCCACTGCTTGCTCTGGGATTGATAGCATGAAATCTTGCTACTCTTTGCGATTCTGCCAGGTATTTGTGACCTGGATTGACTGCTATTGGAAACAAGATACTGGGCTAGATGGACCATTGGTCTGATCCAATATGGCTATTCTTATGTCTGTAGATTTTTAAAAAGTGTGTTTAATTGCAAAAGTGCATGTTTATTTTTCATCCTGCATAAACCGAAAGAACCAGGTGGATAGTGTTTGAATACGGCATGTTAAGCTACTAGAAGTACAATGGCCACATACAAATAAAAAAAACAAAAACAAAAGACAAGACATTTAATGATGGGCAGTTTAAAATCTGAATAAATGAAACAAAAAAATATGAAAAGGCAGGTTATCAGCATGCCTATTTTGCATGTATATTTTTGAAACCTAAATGTAAGCACGCGGTTTCCAGTCACATCCTCAAAGCTTCAACACCCCTCCCCCGCACCCCCCCCCCCCCCCCCCAAGATTATTTTTCTATAGCTTACAAATATGTACGTTTTCAAACTACTGGAATATTTGCAGGCAGCTGGGAATCTACTAATACAAATTCATTGTTCATTGTAAAATTAATAAAGTTTGAGATTTAAAAAAAAAATCTAATTTGACTATGTTGATTCTTCTTCTTTATTCTAAGAAGATTTATTGTCTGAAACCCAGAGATAGAAAGGCATTTTAGCTGGCTACAGAGGGAAAATGTAAGAATTAATTTAGCTTAACATCCAGCATGAAATCCCAGGAGTATGACTGAAACTAATATGCAAAATTACACTCTAGAACAGTCACCATACTGGTTAACACTGTTCTACGTGTATAACAGTCAGCAGCACATTATGTTACCTTCCGGTCTTCAAAACACACTTTCTTGGTGAAGTTAAATAGTAAGCACCATCTGAAAATATCCATGGCCAAAAATAATGAGCACTTCCATTCAAGTTTTAAGTGCTACGCTGTGAATGTTGAGAATGTAGTACATAAAATAATGTATCTCTTCCACTGAAATTAAATGCTATATAGATCCTGTCATCAAGTTTACTACTACAGCTAAACACAATCTTCTGGCCAGCGGGAAACAAATTAAAAAACCCAAGGAAATAGTCAAAGGGAACAGACACACCAATCAGAGACTGCCTAGAGTGACCAATCAGGAACTAGTTTACATCTCGAGTTTAGTTAACAGGTCTCTCTAGTTGTGCTGGGAGAAGCACACAGTCCTGTGTGGAATAAATACCCTTCTCTCTCCGGGAGGTGGCTCTTGCGAGCAGCATCTCCATTCGGCTCATCCTGACCTGCTAAGCCTTCTGGTGAAGGAAAACCTCTGCGTAGACTGAGAAGGCTGGAATACACCTTTCCACTCACTCCCAAAACCAGCAATTGGCGTGGCTGTATTCCAGTGCTTTTGCTGTGCAATTAAAAAGTAACTGAAGGACTGCAGAAAACAGACATCAAGGGAGTAAGTACTAGACTGTTCACTTCAGCTTTCTTTCTTTATTTTGGAAAAGAAGAGGAGAATCATTGTGCCTGCATTCTCTTTTCTCTGTCTCTGACACCCAGTTACAAGTGGCTTAGGTGCCTGAAAGACGAACTGCAGCTGCAGCTGCAGTGCAAGCTGACTAAATCCCAGAGAGGCTGCATTTTCACCTAAGTGAATAAACCAGGGTTGCAATGCAAAAGCTAAAATGCATTTCACAGCGGAGAGGAGGTGGACACAGGATCTTAGCTTAGCTGATAATAAGACGTAAAAAATGATCTGAAGCCTGACACCAGGTTATGTCAAGATTTACACATTGTTTTTTTTTTAAATCTTAAAGTCAAATGCAGATTTCTACTAAGGAAGAAGAAAATTCAGAGCAGAACATCCAAACTGTGGACTCTTAACAGGTATCAGAATTAGACAAGTTGCAGCCATCCTGAGGGGAAAAAAAAAAGATGTGATTCCCAGCCGTGAATGTGTGTCTACAGTGACTGGACCCAAACCATGCTGTGTTTTCATTTTGGAAAATCACCAAGAACCTTCTAGGATTGTCTGCTGCTTGATACAGAAGCTTTCCCCATAGCCTCATGTTCACTTTCCAGCCTTCAGCTTTGAAAAGTGAAGTTACACCAAGCAAGACTGTTGCACAGAGCATTTTTGACAACTAGTGCGTGCTGGCTCTTTGGTAAGGGACATTATCCATGGCTGCTGCCATCGCCAGCTCTCTGATCAGACAGAAGCGACAAGCCCGGGAACGGGAGAAATCCAATGCATGCAAATGTGCCAGCAGCCCCAGCAAAGGGAAAGGCAGCTCTGAGAAAAATAAACTCAGTGTCTTCTCCCGGGTCAAGCTCTTTGGCTCCAAGAAAAGGCGAAGGCGGCGACCAGGTTTGAAGACTTATTACAAAATATTAATTTTGTGCTGTCCGGTGTTCCGTGCAGCAAGTCGGATGTTCATTATTTTCATGAATTTTGTGCATTATATAAAAAAAAGTAATGTAATGGAAGTAGCCATTGGCATTTCTATTGTCAAAGCTGGAGAAATAAATATGGTAGCTGTGAAATAGTAAAAACAATTGGCCTGAACTTCTGCTTAGTTTTGTGGTAGGGGAAGCTGTTCCTTTTGCTGTTGTAAGGAAACAGTTAAAACTGGGAATTCCAGCCGGTATTCTCTTAAAAAAATAAAAAACCTGACTGTTATCATCATACCTCTAAACACATTACCAACCACTCCAATATAATTCTACACTCCATCACCAAGAGAGATTTTGTATTTCCCTTAGAATTGCAGTTTTTTTAAAACCCAATCCCGTGTGCTGTGCAAGAAAACAAGGGTTCTGTGTCTTTCAATTCGCTGATGAATAATATAAGTTTTACATCCTTCTGGTGTGCTTATTAAACCTTTCTGGCACTGCACTAAGTAGACTTAATAAATATGTCTTTCTATAATAATGGAACGTGGATAAGGTAAAAACCCACTTCTTTTGTTTCTTTGGCTGAGTAAGGTCCCCACATAGAAACTTATATTCAGTGATTGGTTTCTAATAATCCCATTCTGTTTCATTTAATTCAGCTGGATGCTCACAAGCAAAGACCAGTAGAAATCATTCTTGGCACAAGCCCGCGTAGATTAATTGTTCAGTGGTAATAATGATCTTGCTCATTATAATGAGGATTTCGTCAAGGCTTTATGGAAACAGATTGTTTTCAAGTGATTGATGACAGCCCAGTGTAGGTCATTACACACATGAGGTAATTCTAAAATGAAGGTGCCAACATTTAGTTACTGAGAGCATTCATAAATGACCAGAATAGTGGTGTATATATGTGAAGATATGCGCAAAAATGCCAATATTCTATCTATACACTATTCTATACAATGGTGCAATAGGAGGACATTTTTTTTCAGTCAACGAATGCTTACACTCTGGGACTTATTACCAGAGAGCACATCAGGGTTTTAAAAAAGGTTTGGGCAAGTTCCTTGAGGAAAAGTCCATAGTCTGCTATTGAGATAGAAATGGGGAAGCCACTGCTGTCCCTGGGATTGGTAACATGGAATATTGCTACTCTTTTGGATTCCGGAATAACAATATAAGAATAGCCAAACTGGGTCAAACTGATGGTCCATCTAGCCCAGTATTCTTCTTCCAACAGTGACCAATTCAGGTCACAAGTACCTGGCAGAAACCCAGTTTCTACTCTTCGGGATTCCAGAATCTTGCTACTCGTTGGGTTTCTGCCAGGTACTTGTGACCTGAATTGGTCACTGTTGGAAGAAGAATACTGGGCTAGATGGACCATCAGTCTGACCCAGTATGGTTATTCTTATGTTCTTATGCGCTTAAATGCAATAGTGAATAGATTGACGTTGGGCATACACATGGGCAGAGTCTGGGTGGAGTAAGGATGGGGTGAACAGGTACATTAAAATACTGTAATTTACACCAACTTTTCATTGGCTTAAATGGACGAATGTAGATTTACGCACATGAACTATGGCTAAACATATTCTAAATCCCATGTGTAGATTTATGCATGGTATTTAGAATACGTTTAGCCGTAATTACCTAGCACGCGTTAATTTTAGGCGCCATATATACAATCGGGCCCTAAGTGCAAAAACGTAATGCACTTTAGAATAAGACCCCCACTTGTAATGGTTTGAGCAGTTAGTCTGTTTGGTTGCATTAGGTAATTCATGAATCTCAAAAATACTACATACTCTGTTAAACATTGATCTTTTTCATGTGCGTTCAGGTCTTGCTTACATTGTTTTAGCAACCTGAATTTCTGAATTGGAGAAGTTATTGATGGCTAATTGTGTGCTGCATATATTCTAGGCTTTATGTTGTTTATCACAGTAGTAGTGACCTGTGAATAAGTATTAGCAGCAGTGCCATCCCATGATTGGTACTGAACTCTTGGCCACACCCAAAGCTAAGTGTCAATTTTCTTATTGTTCAGGAAAGATGCAAATCTAAAAGAGGACAGGATCCACATTGGCAACCATTTCAGTCTTAAGCACAGCTAGGCACAGGATGCCGAGATTTTGCTGCAAACCAGCATTAAAATCTTGGGAGTAACATTGGATTCTTCCTTATGACATATAAATGATATTATTCGGAAATCTTTTTATAAACTTAAGATCCTACGTAGAATTAAGCCCTTCTTAGAGCCTTCACATTTAAGAACAATTATACAAGTTACAATTTAGTAATAGACTATTGTAATATTGTCTTACTGGGTTTACCTAATTCGGCAGTCTAGAATTAACACCATGAAGAAAATGCAGAAGCTATATTGATATTGGGAGGCAGATTGTCTGATTATGTAACACTGCTTCTCATTGCCCTGCATTGGTTGCCAGTCCGTGTGACGATACATTTTAAGTTACTTATATTTGTTTTTAAAAATGTATATGGTTTTGTGCCAGACTATCTCTCTTAAGAGGTACTGCTTTATTCTACCCCCAGGTCCTTACGATCAGCTCAAGAGATAAGATTAAGAGTGCCTTCCTTATCAGTTTGTCATAAATTACTAACTAGGAATAGACAGAAGACGGGGAGATTCGCTTCAACTTGTACAAGACAACAGTAATGAGAAGGCGAATCTGTTCACACAAAATATTGTGCAGGGTACAAGAATTAGGAAGAAGAGGGGAAAGACCTCGGAAAGGTGACACACAGCAAGACTGCTAAAATTGTTACAAAAAGAGTCACTGCACCTTCTTCAATTATTGGTCTTAACACCCCCCCCCCCCCGCCTCCCTTTGTGTGGAAATATTTTTTTCAAAACTAATTTTTTTTAAAGATATGCTCAATATACTGTGACAAAATTGTAGAGACTCAGAAAAAGAAAAAAAAAACACTTAGCTGAATAGCAGCGTCTTGAACGGGCATCCCCACCCGAGGGACCCATTTTACCGAGGGGCTTGTTCAGGGGATAAGTACGCCAAGCTAGGAGTCACTGCTCCAGTGGATATTTGTTAAGTCCTACAACAACAAAAACAAAATGTGAATAACAGATAATGAGCCACTTACCCCGCCACATGGTGATGTGAGAACTGAAAAACAAAAGAAATGAACACACATTCAATGAATCGGCCTGACTGGTGGCTCGAAACACAGCTGCTGCACAAAGTGTCTCACAAAAACGGCGTCTCTTATATGTTCCAGCGTCCTTATCCCCTGAAGAAGCCCCTCGGTGAAACGGGTCCGTCGGGTGGGGATGCCCGTTCAGTACGCTGCTATTCAGCTAAGTGGTTTTTTTTTCTTTTTCTGAGTCTCTACAATTTTGTCACAGTATATTGAGCATATCTTTTTAAAAAACAATTTTTGAAAAAAATATTTCCACACAAAGGGAGGTGGGGGGTTTTAAGACCAATGATTGAAGATGGTAAGGTGACTCGTTTTAAAACAATTTCAGCAGTCTTGCTGTGTGTCACCTTTCTGAGGTCTTTCCCCTTTTCTTCCTAACTAGGAATAGAACCATAACCTACACGGGTCCAGAATTATGGAACAGTTTGCCCAAAAAAATCAGGAGTATTCCTTTTTACTTAATTTTTAGAAAGTCTCTTAAGACTTTATTTGTTTTCTTTATTCTTGAATGATTCAGAGGTCTGGAGTACTTTGTTAGTTTATAATTTGATTTTTTTTTTGCTTGTATAACTTTGGTTATTTATTTGATTTTTTTTGTTCCATATTTTGTTATTTTGTTCCATTTTTATTTCTTTTGTAATCCGCCTTGAGCCCTTCCTGGGTAAAGTGGACTAGAAATCTGTGTGTTAGATTAAATTAGATTCATTCACTGTATATGAACAGTTAAAGTAAATTTGCATAGTAGAAAATGGCCTTACGATAGTTTAAATGATCGACCTTTTTGTCAGTCTATGTTTCAACAAAAAGGATTTTTAAAAATAAAGTTGCCTATTGCCTTTTCTTCAAATATACACCTTTGAAAGAAACATAAAGGCTTATTTTGAAGCCTGATATGCAAATTCATGTTCATTGATTTAAAATAGGGGTTTTCCTTTCTTACAGAGCCCCAGCTAAAAGGTATAGTAACAAAACTATACAGTAGACAAGGATATCACTTACAATTACAAGCAGATGGAACGATTGATGGAACGAAAGAGGAAGAAAGTACTTATAGTAAGTAGAATTTGTATGCATGAGATGTTTCCGCTCTTTTTGCATGGTTTTAAGATAAGATTTTAAGTTGGAGATGCCTCATCGTTATAGACGAATGAAACTTCTTTATTTCGTGCACTTCGTTTCATTCTAGTACAACAACCCCCCCCCCCCCCCCCCCCAAATCCCTGTTCATCATAAAACAATGGACTAGATTCTATATAGCACGCCTAAAAAATTTGTGCTGAAAAAAATATGCCTAGGCGTATTCTTTCAACCATGCCACATGCTGAGTGAGGCCTTTTTTTGCACAGTGGTAAAATGGCTCTGTTTTCCATTTTCCTTATTAACAGTCATGAGCTAATTTCCCCATTAGCGCATTAGTGCATGAGCGCTTACTGATACCTATTTTTCTGGCGGTAATCGGTTAGCACATGGTGATGTAGCTGCGCTAACTGATTATTTATTTATTTGTTGTATTTGTATCCCACATTTTCCCACCTATTTGCAGGCTCAGTGTGGCTTACATTGTTCCGTCATGGCGATCACCATTTCCGGAGTGAGAGATACAAGTGGTATTACATTAAAGATCATTATTGACATAGTGGGTTAAGCAGTCAAGTGTAAAGAGTACATATTCGGAATGAGGGATAAAGTGGTATTGTGTTAAAGTTTACTCGTGGTAGAGTAGACCTTGGTAGTCGAGTATAGAGAGTTAGGTTTTATCCAGTACATGCCTTCTCTCTGCCCCCCAGACAGGCCCCCCAGCACTAAAAATTAAAATCTATTTTTAGCATGTGGGAAGTGCACACCGATCCCGAAACTGAGTGTGCCTCGCGATCGTGGCTTTTAACCTGCGGCATGCATGCATTAATGCTTACTGAGCTCAGTAAAAGTGCCCCTAAGTTTAGAAAGCTAAAGCGTACTTGTTCAGAGCTTCTCAAACCAGGCCTCAGGATACACCAGGCCCCCAGTCTGGTTTTCATGATATCCACAATGAATATGCATAAGATACATTTGCATGCAATACCGCCATTGTATGCAAATATGTCTCGTGCATATTCATTATGGGTATCCTGAAAACCTGACTGGCTTGGTGTGTCCCGAGGATTGGGTTGAGAACCTCTGTTCTAGTTCAATCTTCATTTAGAGGTCCTTTTACTAACATGCTGCAAGGCCTTTGCGTTTACAAAGCATGGAGCAAACAAAGAGCAGATCACTGAAGAAAGTCCATAAAATTGTTTATTCACCACAACTCTTAGATAAAAAAAACCTAAAGCCTGACATGGCAGTGTTTCATTTTTAGGGGTTTTTTTTTGTATCTGAGAGTTATGGTGAATAAACAATTTTATGGACTTTCTTCAGTGATCTGTTCTTTGTTTGCCCCATGCTTTGTAAATGGACTGATCTGTTCTTTGTTTGCCCCGTATTGGATCTTACAGATCTTCTGCCTCCTTATTTCTTAAGGTTTTGCAGTTATTGCCCTTTTAACAGCAAATATTAATACATGTAAAGTGCAGAGACTGGGCAGTAACTGTTGTGGGTGTGTCCAGCACGTCCTCTGCCGTCAGTGTTGGGTAAAATCATTTTGAATCAAAATCACTAAGTACAAAATGAATTTGAAATCAAAATCAGTAAGCCAGCTGTGATTTCAAATCGAAATGAGTTAACAAATGATTTCAAATTGAATATTGGCAGAGAAAGGTACAACTGTTAGATCTAATTGTCATGGGACAAGAATATAGACTAATCTTTCAATATTGATAAGTGTGAACATGTGATTACAAGTCTTTTATATAGCAAGAATTACCCCCAAATTCTATAAATGGTGCTGTAAGTTGTGTGCGCTAATTTGGCCGCATTGCCAAATTGTGCACACAACTTAATTGATTAACAAATCATTCGGTGCAGATAATTGGTACTTAACCAATTAGCAGCCCTAATTGGCTTTAATTAGAATATGCATATAGCGTTCTATTCATATTCTGGAATGTGGTGTGCAAATATTCTAATGTGTGCAGCCGAAAAGGGGGCATGGCCTTGGGCATGTTGTATGCGTTTCAAAAAACTATTCGCGCTATTATGGAATACACAATCTGTGTCTAAGTTAGGTGCAGGTATTTAGGCCTGGTTTTAGGTGGCCTAAATGGGTGCACCTAAATTTTAATCACAAGAACGGCGCGTGAGCATATTCTGTAAACTACACCTAACTTTAAGCGTAGTTTATAGAATCATGCTAACATCATGGTTTTTCGGCGCTGAGTTTTAAGGCACTATTTATAGAATTTGGCCCTTAATGTATAAGTAGGGTTTATGGACTTCGGAAGCTTAGGCTCGAGTTTAGACCTCGCCAATATTATTGACTATCACAGTAATAAATCAATGAATCTTAACATTAAATCAGTGTCCATCAGCAAATGAATTTTGATTTTCTGACAAAAAAAAATTCAAAATCACTTGAATATGTGATTTCAAATCTAAAATCCAAATCAGGTTGAAAGAGTGATTTCAAATAAAAATCATCCAAAATGATTTTAAATCATTATGTCAATGTACTTGATTTGAAATTGTATCCAAGACTGCCTGCGGTTATCCCACAGATAGGTTGTTTACCTCATATTGTTTATTCACAGTTAGCAATGGTGCACTAATCACCTCTTCTTGAGGATGCAGTAAGTACACCTGTGCTAAGTGTACAAGAGTCAGTTATAGGGAATTCTATGTATAGCACCGAACATTAGGCACTACTGTACACGTTTTGGCATGGAAAAGCATTCTAATCGATGCAAGGTGCCAAAATGGGGCAGAAATGGCAGATCTGCGTGAAAACACACTTATGCACCCATTTTTAGAATAGCGCATTAAGTTTTCTGCATGGATTTGCAAAGGGGGCATGGCCATGGGAAGAGCATGGTCAGTGGTATTTCCTTAAATGTACCCAGTGTGCTAGAATAGTGTGAATCCACACACAACTTCTGCACTGGGATTTACACCTGGTTTCTATTGGTGTAACTTCTCGTGTCCAAAGGTGGGTGTGGTTCTCGGCACTGCTTGCTATTATACAGAGGGCTCTAATCCCGGAATGCCCATTTTAGAATACAGTTCAGCGCCGATTTTTTTTTTTTTGGTGCTGAATTTTAACTACCACTTACTAAGGGCCCTTTTACAAAGCAGCAGTAAGCACAACACGGGCTTACCATTCGCTAAAAAGGAAGTACCGCCAGGCTACTGCAGCAACCTGGTGGTAGTTCCCACCTCCAGTGCGCCATCATATCCGGCGCTACAAAAATATTTTTATTTTTATAGCACCGGTTTGTAACTGACATTAATCGGTTATTGCCAGGCTAGCGTGGGAGCCCTTACTGCCACCTCAAGGGGTGACGGTAAGGGCTACCCCCGAAATGGCTGCGTGGCAAGTGTTTCACTTGTCATACAGCCATTTCCTGAAAATAAAGACTTACCTTTTACCCACTGCGGTAAAAGGGGGCCTTGGGGCGTATTTTTATTTATTTGTTTATTGCACTTGTATCCCACATTTTCCCACCTATTTGGAGGCTCAATGTGGCTTACAGATATCTGTTATGGCATCGCCATGATGGTGAAAGGAACAAATTGGTGTTATAGAGAGATCAATGATGATAGAGAAGAACTAAGCAGACATTTAAAGAAAGATGTCGTTTAAAATTGGGTGGGGTGGTGAAGTGTTATAGCTAAGCTACGAGTTCTCGTGGTAGGCCTTGTTGAAGAGAGGGGTTTTCAGAGATTTGCGAAAGTTAGTTATTTCGTTAACTGTTTTCAATTTTGTTGGTAGAGCATTCCACAGTTGTGTTGTCATGTATGAAAAGTATCAAAAACATGTGTCAATGCCAGCGTAGGCCCCCTTTTGCCGCAGCTTGGTAAAAGGGGCCCTTAATGCACAGTACATACTGCGTGCTTCCTGCAGTGTGCAGTCCATGCCCATTCTCCAGTCCCCCTCCCCCAAACACAGCATGCTGTTAATGAGTGAATAAACGCACCCTGTCATGCCAGTATTGTGGCAATTGACATGTTCATGCGGTAACAGTGCGTGCTGGTTTGCGTGTTAACTGTTCGATGCGCTGTAGTGAAAGGGCCCATTAATCCTTCATTTTGCAAAGTTTTTGACTGAAATTAATGTGCACAGCTCATCTCCATGTCTAAAGTTAGTAGAAGAAAAGGAAAACATTATGGATTCTGCATGTGTCTGAAACCTTCCCAAATGTTATCACCATGGTGATCTAGACAGGTTTGGAGTGGTCCTCTGAATTTTATTTCATTATATTTCACAAGATGTGCTTACAAACACATCTAGCCAGACACAGAATTAAGCAGTTTCCTCCTTGCATTGCCTCGTCTTCGTTTAATTCACTCTTTCCAGGCTAATTCCTTTTTTTTTTTTTTCAATCACTGTGCTCCATTCACTGTTCAATAGTTTACAGGTTTTGTAACATCTGATGTCAGACTAAAAATAGCTAAATAGTAACATGAACAAAAATAAATACGTTTCTCAAATGGTTCTATTCATTTATGACTTTGATATCAGTAATGGTTTCCTTTATTTTTTCTAAATATTTTTATGATCAAAGTAGACTTGAGATGAACATAAATTCTGATGTTACTAGAAAGCAAACACAAACATGCCTTCATTCAC
The DNA here is from genome assembly GCF_901765095.1 of Microcaecilia unicolor. Classification (NCBI taxonomy): domain Eukaryota; kingdom Metazoa; phylum Chordata; class Amphibia; order Gymnophiona; family Siphonopidae; genus Microcaecilia; species Microcaecilia unicolor. Next base: position 40,957,420 of record NC_044037.1, read on the forward strand.
CAGTAGGAAGGAAGGAACATACATTGGTTCAATGGTTCCCATCCTGGGATACCCCAATCTTGCTGCTTTTCAGGATATCTGCAGTGAAAATGCATGAGATTTGCATCCAATATCCTGAAAACCAAACTGGCTGGGGGGTCTGATAAAATAGGTTTAGGAACCATTGGCTTGTATTATTCCCATAATAAAGATGCATTTGTAATATCATTTATAAATCTGGCTGTGCCATTCAAGGGCTCAAGGCAATTAAGTGCAATGACACTTAATAAAGATACAAAACAACCATATTCATAGATACATTTGTATGTTCAGTTGGAGTCATTAAATACAAGATACAGACCGTATCCACCTTCCTAATGAAAGGAAGTACCACGTCACTCAGACTTTTATACTACTGACATGTAAACCATGAAGGAGTGACCTAATGGTTGAGAACCAGGGGAACCTGGTTGAAATCCCACTGCAGCTCCTCATGATCTTTGGTAAGTCACTTAACCCTTCATCGCCTCAGGTACAAACTCAGGGGTCCTTTTACAAAGGCACGCTGAAAAATGTCTTGCAGTAGTGTAGGCGCAGGTTTTGGGTGCGCACAGATCCATTTTTTTCAGCGCGCCTGCAAAAAATGCTTCTTTTTGTTTTGTCGAAAATGGACTTGCGGCAAAATCAAAATTACCGTTTGTCCATTTTGGGTCTGAGACCTTACCGCCAGCCATAGACCTAGCAGTAAAGAATTTGGGCGGTAATGACCTACGTGCATCAGATGCCAGTTGGCGTGCGTCCGCTACGCGCATCAGAAAATAAACAAATATTTTTTAGATGCACATAGTGGACGTGCGCCAAAATTGAAATTACCGCAAGGACAGCATGGTAACTGGGCAGTAACTCCAATTTGGCGTTCATTGGGTGCGCGTAGGCACCTACGCGCCTTAGTAAAAGGGGCCCTCAGATTGTAAGCCATCAAGGACCAGAACATTCTTGCTGCACCTGAATGCACACTGCTTTGATACCCTTCAGGTTTGCAGGGAATATAAAAAAATAAAATAAATGGCGGTGAGTTTTATAAGTTCTTGATGTCCCAGCATCTTCCTATGTACATATGAGCAAATCTGCTTTTGTGTCTCAGCTTACTTGACTAGTACTGGTGTTAAGACGGGGCTTCTCCTCCTGCTCTCCAGCAGGCCTCACTGGCCTGTGGCTCCTGAGCAGGACTCCAGACGGTCTCTTCCCAAGACCATGAACACACCAACCTTCAGGATCCTAGGTCCCTTGTTTACTCAGGGTGACCTTGTTCTTAATATGCAAATTAGATGTAGATTAGACAGTTCTCAACAACAGCATATTCATCAGGCAGCTCTTTATTCCAGCCCCCTGGTCACACTTCTTCCTGCTGAAACACTTTCACAGGTCTTCCCATTGAGCCCTCACACAGACACCTGGGCCCAGTGCTAACAGCCCCCCCTGGCCAAAACGGAATGTTCTTCCCTCACTCTGAGGGTACAGCTCTGTCCTCCAGCCCCTGGCTGCTAGTTCATTGTTAACAGATAGCTCTATCTACACGCAGTCCACCAAAAGTCCACAGAGTTCAGCCAGTACCTTCAAGGGGATCCTCTTCCTCCAGCTGCCAGGTTTCCAGCTCCTCTCTCTTCTTTCTTCCTTTCACAGCTCAGGTAGGTATAAGGTGGTTGATTAGCTTATCCACCCCTTTAGACTCTTCCCCCTAATTCCAGGCAGGAACCAGCCCATAACAACTTGCACCTGTTTCCAGCCCCGGACTCTCCTTGGTCCTAGCAACCTCCATCTGGACATTACCCTACTGGCTCCCTCTAGTGACCCATCCTGGGTATTTTCCCCCATTTCAATGGGAACAGCACCCTCTAGTGGCCTACCCAGGACAGGACAGCCCCTTACTCTTCACACTGGGTAATTATGACAATAATATGATTGCTTCACCTCACTTCAAATGTGGGAGTCAGGCATTCATCCCTAAGGAAGCCTTTTACTAAGCCGCGTAAGCATCTACGTGCGCCCAGCGTGTGTCAAACTGGAGTTACTGCCCAGCTACCGCGTGGCTCTTGCGGTAATTTCATTTTTGGTGCACGTCCGATATGCGTAGCTGAAAAATAATTTTTATTTTCGCACACACATATCGGACGTGCACCAAGTAGCATTTGACATGCGTAGGTCATTACTGCCCAGTTACCGTGTGAGACTTAACCGCTAGGTCAATGGCTAGCGGTAAGGTCGTAGACCTAAAACGGACACGCGGCAATTTTGACTTTGACGCACGTTCACTTTCGGCAAAAATTTTAAAAGGCCTTTTTTACAGGCACGTTGAAAAATGGATCGGCGTGTGCCCAAAACCCACGCCTACACTACCGCAAGCCATTTTTCAGCACACCTTAGTAAAAGGACCTTTAAATGTTCCTAAGTCACTGAGATTCAGTCTGGAAGAAAGTCAAATGGTATGTTCAAATAATAACTAATGTTAGTTTCCTAGGAATGTGTATTTGTTAGTGTTGCCTTTGTGGATCCTTTTGCTAATTGGCCTGTGCTATTACTAGTGCGTGAGTTCTCCACATACTGAGGACACTTGTAAAATGACCGCATTTTCTTTTTTTAAACTTTTTATTTTCCATATTTTAAATTATGCAATCCCAAAAAATGTAACTAAAGAAATTTAACCAGGTATTATATATAAAAAGAAAATTAACAACAAAAAAATTTTCCTTAAACTTGTGTCCACTAGATTAAGAAAATAGGACCAAGTTATATAGGGAAAAAAAAAGAAGTGAAAATAACTATATCAAGAGAAAACATCTTTTACAAACAAAGAACGTTGACAATTGCCCCCAATCCCTCCATAGGCTGTCATGTATTTATTTTCAATTCTTCCTTTGAAGCCACAAATTTCAATAATTGTTTGGGTTCATTAAAGATATAAGAATTATTTTGATAAGATGTATAACAAAAACAAGGAAAACAGAGCAAAAAAAATCATACCCAGAGCCTGCGCCCAAGGGCGTTAAACCAAAACTTCTGGCACCTTCTCTGGATATTTCTCAAAAGATCAGGAAAAACCCTTATCTTAGAACCCAAAAATTCACAATCCATATAATGAAAATACAGCTTAAGAACCATATCTCTGTCTGGCTCTAAAGCAAAACTCACCAAGAGTGTAGTTCTTTGAGTAATAGGTTAGGAGCTATGGACCAAGAAAGGGATCTGGGTGTCGTCGTCAATAATACACTGAAACCTTCTGCTCAGTGTGCTGCTGCGGCTTAGAAAGCGAATAGAATGTTGGGTATTATTAGGAAAGGTATGGAAAACTGGTGTGAGGATGTTATAATGCCGTTATATCGCTCCATGGTGCGACCGCACCTTGAGTATTGTGTTCAATTCTGGTCGCCGCATCTCAAGAAAGATATAGTGGAATTGGAAAAGGTGCAGCGAAGGGCGACTAAAATGATAGCGGGGATGGGACGACTTCCCTATGAGGAAAGGCTAAGGAGGTTAGGGCTTTTCAGCTTGGAGAAGAGACGGCTGAGGGGAGATATGATAGAGGTATATAAAATAATGAGTGGAGTGGAACAGGTGGATGTGAAGCGTCTGTTAACGCTTTCCAAAAATACTAGGACTAGGGGGTATGCGATGAAACTACAGTGTAGTAAATTTAAAACAAATCGGAGAAAATATTTCTTCACCCAACGCGTATTTAAACTCTGGAATTCATTGCCGGAAAACGTGGTGAAGGCGGTTAGCTTGGCAAAGTTTAAAAGGGGGTTAGACAGTTTCCTAAAGGACAAGTCCATAAACTGCTACTAAATGGACTTGGGAAGAATACACAATTCCAGGAATAACATGTGTAGAGTGTTTGTACATTTGGGAAGCTTGCCAGGTGCCCTTGGCCTGGATTGGCCGCTGTCGTGGCCCCTTGGTCTTTTCCCAGTGTGGCATTACTTATGTACTTATGTAGGTCCAGACAAGATGACCCCCAAGAATTCTGTCAAATTTGCCTCCTGAAGGCCTGACCCTCTCTTACTACTACTACTATTTAGCATTTCTATAGCGCTACAAGGCGTACGCAGCACTGCACAAACATAGAAGAAAGACAGTCCCTGCTCAAAGAGCTTACAATCTAATAGACAAAAAATAAATAAAGTAAGCAAATCAAATCAATTAATGTGAACGGGAAGGAAGAGAGGAGGGTAGGTGGAGGCGAGTGGTTACAAGTGGTTACGAGTCAAAAGCAATGTTAAAGAGGTGGGCTTTCAGTCTAGATTTAAAGGTGGCCAAGGATGGGGCAAGACGTAGGGGCTCAGAAAGTTTATTCCAGGCGTAGGGTGCAGCGAGACAGAAGGCGCGAAGTCTGGAGTTGGCAGTAGTGGAGAAGGGAACAGATAAGAAGGATTTATCCATGGAGCGGAGTGCACGGGAAGGGGTGTAGGGAAGGACGAGTGTGGAGAGATACTGGGGAGCAGCAGAGTGAGTACATTTATAGGTTAGTAGAAGAAGTTTGAACAGGATGCAAAAACGGATAGGGAGCCAGTGAAGGGTCTTGAGGAGAGGGGAAGTATGAGTAAAGCGACCCTGGCGGAAGACGAGACAGGCAGCAGAGTTTTGAACCAACTGGAGAGGGAAAAGGTGACTAAGTGGGAGGCCAGCAAGAAGCAGATTGCAGTAGTCTAAACGAGAGGTGACAAGGGTGTGGATGAGGGTTTTGGTAGAGTGCTCGGAAAGAAAGGGGCGAATTTTACGGATGTTGTAAAGAAAGAAACGACAGGTCTTGGCAATCTGCTGGATATGAGCAGAGAAGGAGAGAGAAGAGTCAAAGATGACCCCAAGGTTTCAAGCTGAGGAGACAGGGAGAATGAGAGAACCATCAACAGAAATAGAAAACAGGGGGAGCGGGGAGGTGGGTTTGGGGGGGAAAATGAGAAGCTCGGTTTTGGTCATATTTAATTTCAGGTGGCGTTGAGACATCCAGACAGCAATGTCAGACAAGCACGCTGAAACTTTGGTTTGGATGCAAGGTGAGATATCAGGGGTAGTTAGGTATCGAGTTCTTACTATAGATGGTAACATCTCATATGGAAATTTAAGCACTTCCGTGAAGTAGGTCTTGGCCATATTAACTGGGGCAATTAAAGGAAACTTAAGAAAGTTCAAGAATCGCAAAGTATTTTTCCTTAGATGGTTCTCCGTATATTCCTTTTTTTAAAAAAACATAATTCTTGTCCTTAACCAAAGTCCCACAGAGTTCCTGTAACTCAGAGACCTTAGTCTCCAAATTAACTACCTTGGCAGACTGTTGCTCCACTGCCTGAGCCTGAACATTCAGGGTTCCGCTTAGAAGATTCAATTCTGAGGAAAATTTAGACTCAACTTTGTTAAAAGAAGAATTGACTGTGTCCATGGCTTCCTACAGAGTCTCTAAAGTTACCTTTGCAGGTTTAACCAGTAATGTCACCATGCTCGAATGAGCGTCTTCCCCCACAGCAATGGCAGTACTCACAGAAGGTAAAAAATGCAGGCTTATTGAGCGCTGAATGGAGAGAACCCCAGGGGTGGACACCATAGCTGGGAGATGCTCCAGGTGCTGGAATTCCTCCAGACTGCCATTCTGTCCTGCTGCGCTATCCTTTCCGGGTTGTGGTGGTGCCAACCTCGGGATAGGGCTAAGGGAAACCCTGCCAACACTGCTGCCAGGAGACTGATATTCCGACGAAACTGAAGTGGCCCCTTTGTTTGTACGGACAGGAACTCTTCTAGAGTTGCCTGTCTGAGGACATGGGACCCGCCCGACGCCACAGGAAGCTGCCGGACCTTGGCTTTCCTCTTCCTCATTTCGCAGCGGGGGGGGGGGGGGGGGGATGTCCCAAAGCAAAGGTAATCTCATTCAGAACAGAGCTCCTGATAGCCGCATTTTCTATTTCCACTATTAATGGCCACAAGCTAATTTCCCAATTATCGCGTGGCCATTAGAGCGTGAACCCTGACCACCACCTATTTAATAAGCAGTAAGGGCTCCTGAGCTAACCACGGTCTAATTGGTTGGTGCTTGGTGATGCAGCTGCACTAATTGATTAGCGCCAGGCACGCCTATTTTCAGCCCACAAACAAGCCCCCAATGCTAAAAAATATTTTCTATTTTTTAGCACATGGGTAGCATACACTGAACATGATATATAGCATATGCTTAGTTGATATCACAGCTCTTAAAACTATGTGCATTTATTTACACTAAGAGAACAGTGGCAGAAATGCTTGTGCATAGATTTAGGCGCACAGGGGCATATTCTATAACAGTGCGTGTAAATTTTGGAACGCCCATGAAACACCCATTTCCCCATCCATAGCCACGCCTGTTTTTGGCTGGGCACATTAGAATTTAGGCGCTCTGTGTTACAGAATACTCTTAGCCAGTTGTGCGCTTAAATTCTAATTATTGCCAAGTAGTGCTAATTATTATTATTATTATTTATTGCATTTGTATCCCACATTTTCCCACCTATTTGCAGGCCTGTTATCAACTCTGGTTAGCTTGTTAAACCAATTAAGTTACGTGCATTGTAATAGAATATGCTTGGATTTTGGCACCGAACACTAGGCACAATATATAGAATCTGGGGGCTAGTGGGTTAACTTCGTACCGCACTTTATTATCATATCTGTATCATATGTGTCTTATAGTGGCCTGATATTTATTTTTCTTTTTTTCCACAGCTTTGTTTAACCTTATACCTGTGGGTTTACGAGTGGTGGCTATTCAAGGTGTTCAAACAAAATTATATTTGGCGATGAACAGTGAAGGGTACTTATATACATCAGTAAGTATGCACTGTCTTTAAGATGTGGGTTTATGAGACATAGGGTGCTGGGCTTTGAAAATATAAAGCCTGAGGCCATTGTATGTGAAGTGAAGTGTGGTCTTCATGTATTGGAACCACCTCAGAGTTCTGTGCAGAATGGTAAACATAGTATGAGGCTAAAATTGGTCTTATATATAATACAGTAAATCATCTAGAAACCCTTTAGGGAAGGTAAAAATAGAGTACCCTTTTTACCAAGCCGAGTAAGCGTCTACATGCGGCCAATGCGTGCCAAAATGGACTTACCGCCCGACTACCGCGTGGTTCTTGCAGTAATTTCATTTTTGATGCACGTCCGAAAAATATTTTTTATTTTCTGGCGCACATAGCGGACGCTCGCCAAGTGGCACCTGTTGCGCGCAGGTCATTACCACACAAATTCTTTACTGCTAGGCCTATGGTTGGCGGTAAGGTCTGAGACCCAAAATGGACGCGCAACAATTTCGATTTTGCCACACGTCCATTTTCGTGGGGGGAAAAAGAGGCCTTTTTTACAGGCGCACTGAAAAATAATTGTACACGCGTCCATAACCTGCGTCTACACTACCGCAGGCCACTTTTTACCGCGGCTTTGTAAAAGGACTCCCTGGTCAGCCAATCTGTCAGCTACGTCCACCTCTGGAGGGCAGTATAGAGTTCTGTTTTTCAGGATGTTCACAATAGATTTTTGAGAAATAGGAGGCCATTTTTGTATCAGCTTCATGAGAGAATGCAGCCAGTATGGGGGGAATATGGTATAGATCGTCCAAGGTACGCACTGGGATGATACGTACTAAGTGCAAATTATATAACGGCAGTTCCATACCTGAACATGACTCACCTTGAGCTACTATCGCAAAAAGCATGAGCTAAATCCAAATCCCTTCCCTTCCCCTATCCATTTTTGTGCCATACAGAAGTTTTACTGCTTTGTTTTGTTTGAGTTGAAGGCACCTAGTACATATGTCGTTCTGTCATTTGGAGATTACATGTACTTTATTATGATAACTTAATCACTTCTTGTAATTTTAATCACAACAAGTTGTTAGCCACATTGAACCTGATTTATTGGGATAATGAGCGGCCATAATGCAGAGCCGCATACATTGAGCATTTGAACAGTAAGGCAGCACAGAGTCCCCTGAGGAAGCCATTTGGTGAAACGGGTCCCTGTAGGGACATTTCGCTACTGCCTTACATTATTGCCTACAAGATGTCAATCTTTTATCTTTTTCATGCTTTGGAAGAAATGAAAAATGTTGTTTTTGCATCACTATATAATCATAAAAATTGTATTGGTGGGCGTTTTTGACCTATGATCGAAGCCAGCACTGTTTTTAATTGCTGCATTATACAACAGCGTTAAAGAAGCACAGGCGTCTGAGGTCTTTTCCCCAACTTTTGGTAATAACTTATACATCTGTAGTGGGAGCCACAGTTAACGTTTTTTTCCCCACTTTTTTCCTCACTTGTTTTGCTTGGATAATGTGGGATATAAATAAATAGAGATAGGATCCAGAAAAGATTTTATGGAGCAAATTCTTCTTCAGCAAACAGAGGGGCTGATGCAGTAAGCTTGCGTATGTGCACACAACCAAATGAGGGGCCCTTTTACAAAGCAGTGGCGCTCGCTGAAAGGGAAGTACCGCTGGGCTACCACAGCTTCCCTGCGGTAATTTCCTTCCCCAGCATGCACCATTTCCGGCGCTGCAAAAATATTTCAGTTTTTATAGTGCTGGTGTGTACCCGGCGGTAATTGGGCAGTGCCGCGCACTGCCCAGTTACTGCCGCGATAGCATAGGAGCCTTTACCACCACCAGTAAGTGCTCACCCATCAAATGGCTGTGCGGCAAGTGATTCACTTGCCGCACGGCCATTTCTTGAAAAAAAAAATCACCGTGCATCCTTTTGCCACAGCTTTGTAAAAGGACCCCTTAGTTCACAAGGTATCAAGTATGAATTAATGGATCTTAACAATCAGTATTTTACTTAATTGGCACTAATTTGGATTCTGTTTGCATGCTAAACCCGAGTGCCTAAATCCCTCAGCATGCAACACCAAAGTGAGCATGGCTGAGGAGGGTCATGAGCAAGTCAGGGGCATTGCAAAAATATATTCACAGTTTTATAGAATAGCGCAATTGTGTTCACATTGTACTATGCCATGCTTTATATTGTTTGAATATTTTTACTGCTGTAATAGTCTATTGCTTATGTTTGACTTATTCTTGCTGTACACCACTTTGAGTGAAATCCTTCAAAAAGGTGGTAAATAAATCCTAATAAATAAAAAACAAAACAAAATTGTATGCGCCAAAATGCCATGAGTTGAGTGCCAGAAGAAATCAACCTGGTTGGAGAACTCTAAAATCCCACGAAGTATACTGAAAGCAAAAAAGTAGTGGGAAATGGACTCCAGAAACGAGGGGAAAATAACTCCATGCTTCAAGAAGATTTATTGATCATAGACTCGACACAGAACTGTGTTTCAGCCTACTGCCTGCCTCAGGAGTCTTTTGATAATAAATAGATAACAAAATCTTCAATGTGTCTTTTCAGCCTTGTGACACTAAAGATGGGTCTTTAAAAAGACCTTTGAGGTGGTATTACAAATGGTAGACTAACAGGCTCATTTTCAAAAGAGAAGGACGCCGATCTTTTGACACAAATCGGAAGACAGGCGTCCTCACAGGGTCGCCCAAATCGGTATAATCGAAAGCCGATTTTGGGCATCCCCCAACTGCTTTCCGTTGCAGGGACGACCAAAGTTCATGGGACGTGTCAGAGGTGTAGCGAAGGCGGGACTCCGGCGTGCCTAACACACAGATGTCCTCGACCCATAATGGAAAAAAGGGCATCCCTGACGAGCACTTGGACGACTTTACCTGGTTCTGTTTTTCTTACAATCAAGCCACAAAAAGGTGCCCGAACTGACCAGATGACCACTGGAGAGAATCAGGGATGACCTCCCCTTACTCCCGCAGTGGTCACTAACCCCCTCCCACCCTCAAAACAAATCTCTAAAAATATTTTGTGCCAGCGTCAAATGTCATACTCAGGTCCATGACAGCAGTATGCAGGTCCCTGGAGCAGTTTTAGTGGATGCAGTGCACTTCAGGCAGGCGGACCCAGGCCCACCCCCCTACCTGTTACACTTGTAAATTTGAGCCCTCCAAAACCCACCAGAAACCCACTGTACCTACATCTAGGTGCCCCTTCACCCATAAGGGCTAGTGGGGTAGTGGGTTTTGGGGGGGGAATTGGGGGGCTCAGCACACAAGGTAAGGGAGCTGTGTACCTGGGAGCAATTTATGAAGTCCACTGCAGTTCCCCCTAGGGTGCCTGGTTGGTGTCCTAGCATGTCAGGGGGACCAGTGCACTACGAATGCTGGCTCCTCCCATGACCAAAGGGCTTGCATTTGGTCGTTTCTGAGATGGGCGTCCTTGGTTTCTATTATCGCTGAAAATCAGAATTGACCAAGTCTAGGGACGACTATCTCTAAAGACGACCTAAATTTCTGGATTTGGGCATCTCCGACCGTATTATCGAAACGAAAGATGGATATCCATCTTGTTTAGATAATACGGGTTTCCCTGCCCCTCTATTGGGACGTTTTGTGAGGACGTCCTCAGCAAAACTTGGGCATCTCTTTTGATGATGCCCCTCTATGTCTTCTAAACATAGGCAGGCCAATGACCGAAACACAGTTCTATGTAGAGTCTATGATCAATAAATCTTCTTGAAGTATCAAGTTTGTTTCTCTCATTTCTGGAGTCCGTGGTCCATTTCTAACTACTTTTTTGCTTTCAATGAATTGAGTGCCGGCAGGTTTCAGCTGGCGTAAATACTGGAGCTCCAATGTAGGCACAAGAATCAGCTCTGAAGTGCTATTCTGTAAAGAACGCTCATCTCAAAGTGTCCTTTATAGAATACTTTTTAGTGCCAATTTTTGTGTGCAACTTAATAGAATTACCCCATGGCTTCCTAGCTTAAACTTAATGCAAAAGATTTGTTCCCCAGTGCAAGAAGTAAATATCTGTGAAATAGAAAATCTTTGCTTGTATGAATACTATCTCTGTTTTGTGTGGTTTCTGCCCTATTTGTAATGGATTTCCTGTTCCTTTTTTTTTATTATTTAATTGTTTGTATATTGTAAATCGTTCTGATACGCTCAACAGAAAAGGCAGTACAGAAACGTTTTAATAAAGATAAACATAGTTTGCAAATTACCACTGCATTAAAAGTGTGCATTCTTAGACAAAAAAACAACAACCCAGCACATACCACTGTGGTTATATGCAGCTGTTTGCTGCATTAAGGAGTAAAATGTGTCTCTTCCTGTCAGTGCATTGAGGGAAGATTGGCTCATGCACTGACAGCAAGGGAAACATTAGAAAAAAATTACATTAGAGTTTGTGTCCCCTCTCCATTACCCACCATCCTCTAAAATAATCCTAATGGTCTAGTGGATTCCTTCCCTCCTGTGACCCTCATTTGGCCACATGACTTCCCCTCCCCTTTGCCCTCTTGATCCCTTAATCTTCCATCTCCCTGACATCCAAAGTAAGATCCATGACAGTCTAGTGGACCCCTCCCACTCTTCTCACTCTCCTGATACTGAAAATAAAATCTGTAGTGGTCTAGGGGACCCCAACCCCCCTACTTCTGGCCCCCTCTGAATCACTTAGCCCCCTGGAACCTACTCCTGCCATCTTGCAAAATGGTGGCACCTGACCGCATGTAGTAGTTCCAGGAGGCACTGTGTTGGGTTAGGCACTGCCATTGTGCAAGATAGCAAAACATAGTAACATAGTAACATAGTAGATGATGGCAGAAAAAGACCTGCATGGTCCATCCAGTCTGCCCAAGACAAACTCATACGTGTATACCTTACCTTGAATTGAATTTGTACCTGTCCTTTTCAGGGCACAGACCTTATAAGTCTGCCCAGCAGTATTTGCCGCCTCCCAACCACCAGTCCCGCCTCCCATCACCGGCTCTGGTACAGACCGTAAAAGTCTGCCCTCCCCTATCCTTGCTTCCCAACCACCACCCCCTCTTCCCCCCACCTGCTCCGCCACCCAATTTCAGCTAAGCTTCTGAGGATCCATTCCTTCTGCACAGGATTCCTCTATGCATATCCCACGCATGTTTGAACTCCGTTACCGTTTTCATCTCCACCACCTCCCACGGGAGGGCATTCCAAGCGTCCACCACCCTCTCCGTGAAAAAATACTTCCTGACATCTTTCCTGAGTCTGCCCCCCTTCAATCTCATTTCATGTCCTCTCGTTCTACTGCCTTCCCATCTCCGGAAAAGATTCGTTTGCGGATTAATACCAGAATGAAGGCAGGAGAGAATGAGCATTGCTCCTAGTTCCCAATCTCAGGATGCACAGGAGGAATTTGAGGGAGGGGTAAGGGAGGGACATGAGACTCAGAGTCCAATAGACAACCATGGATTTTTTTTTAATGTCAGGGGGTGGGGTTGAGGGAGGGGAGGGTGTCCACTAGACTATTATGGATTTTATTCTGGGTTTCTGAGTGGTTGGGGGATTGGAGAAGGGGAGGTGTTTCTCTTGACCGCCAGGGATTTTTTTGTTTTGGGTGTCAGAGTGGGGGATTAGGGGATGGGGTGGTCATCTTTGGAGTCAGGTGGGTGGGGAGCTGAGGGCCTTTAGTATAGGTTGGTTATCTAAGGTATGGTGTTGCACTTTGCCTCAGATCACCATCTGTTCTGAAGCAAGTTTTGGGTCCTCTACACCTCCTCTGATTTGGCATAGAAGCCCCAGCATTGCATTCAGCCTTTGAGTCTTCAGTGTTCTTGTCCATATCTGCACTGAATAGAGAATTAGATGTATTTCCATTTGTTTTAAATTTGCTGTGTGCTGATGTCTGATTCAGAGCTTTGCACAAAGTTAGCTTGTGTGCAAAACCCATTTCTGCATTGTATGCTCAGAAAATTGTACATTAAAGCTGCACTAACCCTGTACGTAGCCTGAGCACACTATTGTATTGAACAGAGAGAGACCTTTTGCTAAATAGGAGATTTGGAGATACGTGTAAGTTGTTTGCCAAGAATGAAACCAAGATTAGTGATGAATTCCTTCACTGTGATCGTGGTTCCTGGAGTAGCAGAGTAGTGGGCTGAGAACTGGAGGAACTAGGTTTGATTTCCACTGCAGCTACTTGTGACCCTGGGCAAGTCACTTAACCCTCAATTTGCCCAGGTGCAAAACTTTAGATTGTGAACCCACTAGGGATAGAGTAAGTATCTGTATGTAATATGTAAACCACTTTCGTTGTACCACAGAAAGGCAGTATATCAAGGATCATAACAGTTATTGGCATAAACAGAATGGATGATTTCTTATAGGAGAACCAGATGGACTCTGATTTTTTTGGGGCTCTTTCGGTTGTGAGATAGGAACCAGGAGGCAAAAGCAGAGAATCTGTGGGGCTCATATGTCCTGAGACTCATAAGGAAACATCAGCTAGGTGTCCTGAGTATATATATATATATAGATAGATAGATAGATAGATAGATAGATAGATAGATAGATAGATAGATAGATAGATAGATAGATAGATAGATAGATAGATAGATAGATAGATATGTAGATGCCAATCCCATAACCTTGAACTATAGAAACCAATGCGGGAGAGGGGTTATCAATGTGGATTACCGTTAAGATCTGTTATTTTACTTTTAACCCCAGGTATTAGTAATTAGGTCTCATTACATAAAATGTGACCAGTGTTAACATAGCACACGTTATCACAATTAATCACACAATTACAGAAGCAATATCTTCCTCCAACCCACCCCCCCCCCAGGTCTAACATCTCTCACTCTTTCTTCTCTTCCTCCCTCCTTCCCAGTGTTCAGCATCTGTCCCTCCCTCCCTTCTACCTGCCATGTCCATTATCTCTCTCTTTCTCCCCTCCAGCTTCCCCCCCCCCCCCCAGTCCAACATCTCACTGTGTATCCTGGCTGTGTCTCTTCTAAAAGGCAAAACCTTCTTTTAAATTCTCCTCATAGCAGGAGATGGGTGAGTAGGGTTACCATATGGCTCCAGAAAAAGGAGGACACATTGATCCAGTCCGGGTTTTGCTTCCATTGAAAGCAACGGAAGTAAAATCCAGACTGGCTCAATCTGTCCTCCTTTTTCTGGAGCCATAAGGTAACCCTATGGGTGAGTAATCAAGCACCTCAGAACTTAATAATTAGTCCTACTTCCAGGTTCCTCAAACACCCGCTCTTTCCCACCTCCAGCCCTTCTGCTTGCTGGGAAATGTAGTCTGGCTTTCTCCACTCCAGTGCTTTTTTTGTAGAAAAAAAGGTGACGGTACTCATTATGGGCGGGGTCACCACATATGGCTCCACCCCTATGATAGCCACACCCACATTAACCACACACCCTATACCAGCCATGGCGCATATAAACAGACATCATTGAAAATATTACAGTACTATAGGAGAAAAAAATAACGTGATTTGCTAAGTAGTAGTAGTAGTATACCCAGTGCAAAATAAGACAGCCAATGTAAATTCTCAAATTGGACATATTACAAACACTAAAATGAAAATAAAATTATTTTTTTCTACCTTTGTTGTCTGGTGACTGTTTTTCTTTCCATATTGGTCCCAGTCTGTGATTCTCCTTTCCTTTGTTTTCGCTTAACTCTTCTGTGCCATTTGTCATTTTTGTCTCCTTTTTCTTTGCTTTCTTCAATATTTTTCAGGCTCTCTCTCTCTGTCCAGATTTAATTCATTCTTACTATCCATTCTTTAATTTCCTTCATCTACCTGTGGCTTTTCATCTTTTCCTCACCCTTGTTCTCCCCATGCCCCTTCCTCTTATTCTCCAGTCTTTCTCTATTCCCCTTTTCCATCCAGCAGCTCTGCTTTCTCTCCCCATCCTTCCAGTGTCTCCCCTATTTCTTTCTGCATTCTTCCATCCAGCGTCTTCCCTCTTTCTCTCCCTATCCTTCCGTTTTCCCTCTCTCTCTCCCCATCCTTCCATCTGTTTTTCCCTCTCTCTCTCTCTCCCCATCCTTCCATCTGTTTTTCCCCCTCTCTCTCCCCATCCTTCCATCTGTTTTCCCTCTCTCTTTCCTCATCCTTCCATCTGTTTTTCCCTCTCTCCCCAATCCTTCCATCTGTGTTTTTCCCTCTCTCTCCCCATCCTTCCATCTGTTTTTCCCCTCTCCCCAATCCTTCCATCTGTTTTTCCCTCTCTCTCCCCAATCCTTCCCTCTGTTGTTTTCCCTCTTTCTCTCACTCCCCAATCCTTCCCTCTGTTGGTTTCCCCTCTCTCTCTCTCTCTCTCTCTCTCTCTCTCCCCAATCCTTCCCTCTGTTGGTTTCCCTCTTTCTCTCTCTCCCCAATCCTTCCCTCTTTCTCCAATCCTTCCCTCTGTTGGTTTCCCTCTTTCTCTCTCTCCCCAATCCTTCCCTCTGTTGGTTTCCCTCTTTCTCTAATCCTTCCCTCTGTTGGTTTCCCTCTTTCTCTCTCTCCCCAATCCTTCCCTCTGTTGTTTTCCCTCTTTCTCCAATCCTTCCCTCTGTTGGTTTCCCTCTTTCTCCAATCCTTCCCTCTGTTGGTTTCCCTCTTTCTCTCTCTCCCCAATCCTTCCCTCTGTTGTTTTCCCTCTTTCTCCAATCCTTCCCTCTGTTGGTTTCCCTCTTTCTCTCTCTCCCCAATCCTTCCCTCTGTTGGTTTCCCTCTTTCTCTCTCTCCCCAATCCTTCCCTCTGTTGGTTTCCCTCTCCCTGCCAAGTTTCCCGCGAACGGCACGAAGTCTCGACGCACGCGGCACCAGCCCCTATTTCCGGCCGCTGCTGCTTCTCCTGTTGAGCAGCAGCGGCCGCTACACAAAGAAAAAGAAGATTAAAAAAAAAAAAACTTCAAACCTGGCTGAAACGCGGCACCCCGGCACTGTAGACAGCCATTAGGCATTGGCTGTTGCCCCGCAGCCGCTCCTCCTCTGCCTCTACGTCACTGCCCCTGGAGGAAGACCCCGGAGGAGCGCAGTGACGTAGAGGCAAGAGGAGGAGCAGCTGTGGGCAACAGCCAATGCCTAATGGCTGTCTACAGTGTCGGGGTGCCGCGTTTCAGCCAGGTTTGAAGTTTTTTTAAAAATCTTTTTCTTTGTGTAGCGGCCGCTGCTGCTCAACAGGAGAAGCAGCAGCGGCCGGAAATGGGGGCTGGCACTGCGTCCGTCACGGGGCGGGGGGAGCAAAAAAAAAAGGTGCCGGTACGCCGTACCGTTGCGTACCGGCACAAAAAAAGCACTGCTCCACTCTCAAGCACATACTCCTTTCAATTCCAGTCCTACTGTGTGCTGGGAAATGCAATCCAGCTTTTTCAAAGCATCTTATGCTTTACCCAGTGCCGTAGCGAGGGCGGCTGACACCCGGGGCGGGTCGCCGCTGCGCAACCCCCCCCCTCATCGCGCACCCTTCCCTCTCCGGAGCGCACCCTCCCCCTGGAGCGCATTCTTACATTGAATTAGGAAGCGAGGGGCGGGCGAGAGGGCCGATCCGCCCCCGAGTGCACGTCGCTGGGAGCTGCATTGGCTCCGCTGTTTCCCTGCTCTCTCTGCCCCGGATCAGGAAGTAACCTGTTCTGGGGCAGAGGGCAGGGAATCAGCGGAGCTGACACCCCCCCAGCGGCGTGCACCTGGGGCGGACCGCCCCACCCTCCCCCCCCCCCCCCCCCCCACGCCACTGGCTTTACCTTTCCTTATACTTATGATGTGGACGTTAACTCTAATTTTTATTCCTAACTTCCTTACATGACAAACATTTCCTAGCTGCTTGTCACAATATTTATTTATTTGTTGCATTTGTATCCCACATTTTCCCACCAATTTGCAGGCTCAATGTGGCTTTCATTATGCCGTGATGGCGATCACCATTTCCGGATAGAGAATTACAAGTGATATTGCATTAATGCGCATAAATGGTAAAGTAGAAGAATACAAAGTGGTAATGCATTGGAGTTTCTGAATGATAGACTGAATTATAAAATAAGTTAGATAATCAATTATAGAAAGTTAATTTCCGGCATGAGAAATAAAGTGGTAATGCGTATTGCGTAACTTTTCATTTATATTGCCAATCATTAGTATTCCTTAAAAAATAAAGGTGCTGATATAACCTTTAATTTGATTCACATGCCAACATATACTTGTAAATTTTTAAAAAGGCACAACAGTCCAAATGTGTAGGTTTTGAAAGACTGTCAACAACTGTGAATGTAGATAAGTACCATGCTGATGGATTAGTACATTAGTAGACAACTTCAGATGGCAAGCTGTTTGATCTTTTCTGTAGATTAATGAAGAATGCCTGATTATTGTTTAATGAATGCAGCCTTGTCTTACTGCCAATTACAGATGTGCTTTTATTTCAGATGAATTAGGAAATGTCAATTTATTTTCATTCTGTAAGCAAAACCAAAGAAACTTTGACAGCATTTCATTTTATTTTCAGTTTTGTTGTTTGCAAAACAATCTCCCCCTCTGATGACTCTATGCATCTCAGCATCTACAAAAAAAAAAAAAGAAAAAATGCCCCCCAGACTTCCCCTACCCCCACAGATCTCAATCAAGTAAATATGTCACAAACCTTATTCAAAAATCAGTAACTCAGGCTTGTTCCATTCCCCCTGAATCCCTTCTGTCCTGCATTTTACCCCACTCTGAATGTCCGAATGGGCAGGAACAATCTCCAGTCACTTCGGACTCAAAGATGATAGACTTTAAAATGGCACCAGCCCTGAATCCGACACCATTTTGTAGTATGGTACCAGTGAGGTAACACTAACTAGAGATCTTTCCTACCTCCTTTGGAATTTGGGGAAAAAGTAAGATCCTAAAGGTGGGGGGGGGGGGGGGGGGGGGATCAAGGGAATGTAGGCAAGGCCAGGGAAGCTTTTTTTGTGAGTTTTATGGTGCATTAACTAAAGTGACAAAGAATGGGTGTGGTATTATACATTCAAAATAACAAAAACAAATAATAATCCACAAAAGATGAAACTTATGAATAACAGTATAAAGTAACAAATTACTTACAAAAGGAAGACGAAGGTAATGCCTCAAAGTAGCTCAAAACACACAGTTTTTAAAGAGCTAAAGCAGTCCAAAGAAGACCTTACTTCATCATTGGCAAAAGCCTTCTGATAAGAATAGTAGCTACATTCAAAATGCAAAATATAATAACTTATCTCTTGAGAAATATGTAGCTCTTAAAACGTGTGTGGTGGAAGTCTAAAGATGCATGAATGCCCCCGGGCCAACGTTGGCCAGCGTTTCGTAAAAACTGCTTCAGGGTCCCAGAAGACACAAAAATTCCACATGCATTTACTTGGGTTGAAGAGCACATGACTAGTAGCCAGTTTTTAATATGTGCTAGAAATGAAAAGAAAACAAATTTAAAGCATGGAGAAAATGAATGCCCCCCAAGTTTGGATATCAAGATTATAAAATGTTTCTTGTAAAGGGAAATAAATATCTTATCCAAGCAGTACCCTGGTCCATATCAACCAACTCACTGTTATCCACTTATTTGTTTACAACTTCAAGAAAATCTAATAAATTGGTAAGTACTTGCCATAGCTAAACCCATGCTGACTCATTCCCATTAAGCTGTGTCTATCTATATAGTCAGTAAATGTATATATGAATATATTATTGAGTATAGCTTTGATTATTTTGCCTGGGTCTGATTAAGCAATCGGGAATTTTTCGTTTCTTTTTCTTATGCTCTTTCCTATAGGAATTGTAAGGCATGTTGGACTAGATTCAATAGATCACGCCTACAAAATCGGCACCAAATTGAAATTTGCCCAAGCATATTCTATAAAACGTGCCTTAATGTAGGTGTACTTTATAGAATAAGCCTTAATTTCCACACAGTATATAGAATACTTTGAGCGCTGC
The DNA here is from genome assembly GCF_901765095.1 of Microcaecilia unicolor. Lineage (NCBI taxonomy): Eukaryota > Metazoa > Chordata > Amphibia > Gymnophiona > Siphonopidae > Microcaecilia > Microcaecilia unicolor. Next base: position 40,976,215 of record NC_044037.1, read on the forward strand.
TCCGTGTAACTAAATTTAGTCGCGGGCAATTATGCTAAGTAAAACTTGATATAAATCCTGATGCCTAAATTATGCACGGATCGGTGTATTTTATAGCAACGCTCATGCCCTACCCATTCCACACCCATAGGCATGCCCACTTTTCAACTACACGAATTAGAATTTACACTCACCACATTACAGAATACGCTTAGACAGTTCTTCACGTAAATTCTAATTAATACCAATTAGTGCTGATAATCATAGGAGCCAGCTCTGTGGGTGCTGTAGGTGCTTGAGCACCCTCAATATTGAACAAACTCTTTGACTATGTCCAGGGAGAGGTTATTACCATTGGGTTCGGCCTGGGAGGTTTAATGACAGGAGATGGCATGATGTCACAAGGCTGAAGCCGGTCTCCACCCACTGCACCCAATGAGGTTTTAATTCTCCCCAGTGCAGCTGCTGCCATTTTGGTACACCCAAAACTGTAATTGATAGGGTGACAAGCTCTGCCTGCTGGCTTCAGCCCACGTAATGAGCCCGATAGGATCATGTCATCTCATGTCATTAAACCTCCTTGGGTTCAGCACCCCTCATCATTTTGAAAAATTGGCACCTATGCTGATAATTAATTGTTAGCATCCAATTATCAATGCTGATTAGATTGTTTACCAATTAGCTTATGCACATTACTATGGAAAGTGCTTTGATTTCAATGCGTAAATCTCAGCACAATATATAGAATCCCAGGGGTTATGTGGATTAGTGAACTAAACTCCTACTTTAATGCATTTAGAACTCTATTTTTTAGCCAACAGATTGTGAAAAATATATATGGGTGTGAAGACTTTTGTAATGCACTTTATACTTTATTCGCCATATTGTATCCCCAGTCCCAACTTCTACCCAGCCTATCCAGTCCAACCCATCTAATCACATAACATGCAGAAATCTATTCTACCTTTAGCACAAGTCTTGTGCTAAAGTCTTTTGCCATATGCATACTCTGTATCTCAAGAAATGGGAGGAATGAGGAAGCCTCTGACCCCCATGTTCCACGTTCCCTCTGAGTTGTGCAGGAGTCCTCCAAACATGTTGCTTCAGTATTGTGTTTTCAATCAGTAGGGACACACAGGTCCTCTGCAGTTCTGCAGTACTTACCTGACCAAAACAAACAAACAGTGGATCCAAAAAGGTCCTCTCACAAATGGTGTTTTCCTAAACAAGGTCTTTATTTTGAATCAATAAAAGTAACCCGACACGAATCGTGTTTCGGCCGTAAAGGCCTGCATCAGGGGTCTATTGATTTCCAATAAAGAAATAATCTTGCAGAACAAATAACACACAGTTAACGTTCTGCTGACTGAGAAATCGCATGCAAAGTCCTGCTGTACAACCTTCTCTATCAAAACCGGGTATGCCTGACCCTCACTGTTGAAAATGTAATATTGGCACATCACTGCTGACAGAAATGTAGGTGGATGACTCCCACTCAGGTTAGAGCAGGGTTTTTAACCCAGTCCTTGGGACACACAAGGCCAGTCAGGTTTTCAGGATAACTCCAACAAATTTGTATACAGTGGAGATAGTGCATGCAAATTTATCTCATGCATATTCATTGCAGATATCTTGAAAACCAGCCTGGCTTGGTGTGTCCCAAGGACTAGGTTGAAAACCCCTGGACAGAGGGAGCAACTGCCCCATATTATCCTTTTTTTTTTTTTTAGACACTAGTGATGGCAAGGAACCTCCAGTAGGATTTTTTTTTTAATAGCCAAAGACCTGAAAAGGGGTGTAGAAGATAGCTGCTGAGACATTTCCTTGATGATGGTTACAGCCTGTTTAAAGGGAGGGAAAGAAAGGGGTCAGAAGATGATTTATTATAAAGGCTTTGTGCTCTTTTTTTTTTTTACCATGGGGAGGAACAGAGAATGGTCACAGAGTAATTCTGCAGTAATTTTGATACCAGCAGAAAAGGAGGCAAGGGAGACCTTTTTTTTACTGTTATTTTACTGCCAGAGAGATGAAGGAAATGGGATAGATACCGAGTCATTTTTTAATGATTCTCACAGCCTAGAGACATCGATGGAAGGAAGGTAGTAAGGAGGGGGTGGTTTTTAATGCTTTATTTTATTTTTTTATTTTTTTTACTGAAGACAGGGGAATAGCTGCAGGGCCATTTAAATGCTATAGTTTTGACAGTTGCAGAATACAAGGACAGGATAACAGCTTTATGGACATTGTTTTATAATGCTTTTACAGTCCAGTGGAAGGGAAGGCAGAGAGGGCAGCCTGAATTGTTTCTTTCCCTAAATTTCAGTTAAGAAGAAGAATGACTGGCTGATTTAGGAATTCTGTTGGAGGGTCTGAGGGCCCCTTTTACAAAGCAGGGGTACCCTTACTTCTGCCTTTGCTTCACATCATTTTGGCAGTACCACCAGGCTAGTGCAGGAGCCTGGCCATAGTGCGAGCCTACAGCACAAGCCATTTCCTGTGCTTAAAAATTACTTTTATTATTTTAGCGCAGGGGGCTTACCCAGTGGTAATCGGAGAGCCCCACGTGCTACCCGGTTACCGCCGGGTTAGCACGGGAGCCCGTACTACCTCCAAAATAAGTGGTGCTACGGGATCCCCGGAAAATGGTTGTGCGGTAAGTGGTTTACTTACCACGCGGCCATTTCCTTTTTTTTTTTTTTTTTTTTTAAAAAGCCTTTTACCCAATGTGGTAAAAGGTGTCCTCGCTGCGAGGCCCAGTCCTAGTACCGACAATATGACAAGACCCTTGTTACAGCAACTTTGTAAAAGGGGCCCTAAATCTGGCCAGTCATGTTCAGTGTCTAGCCCTGAAAATCACTGCTAGCTCCCAAACTTTAGTTTTCTACCCAGACCTCTCCATTCATAATATATCATTGCTTATCTTACCTACACCAGTTTTAATGAAATTCACTAATGAAGTCTACTGCTTGTCTGCAAGTGCAGGTGCTTAGGGTCCAGCGTCTCTTCCTGTACTGCATGACTGGAAGTAAACAGGGTCATGTCATACTGATAGCAAAAGAAATTGCTAAAAAGGGAATGATAATGCGTCACAGGGCAAGGAAGAGGGCACGAGGAGATAATGAGAAAACCAGCAATGAGGGAAGGGGAGAAAGGAAGGGGCAGAATTAGAATATAAGAAGAGGAGAAAGAAGGAAAGCCTGGGAAGGGAACAAGCGAGGTGAAAGGAATGAGGGACTGCAGACTGAAGAAAGATGCTGTAGGAGCAAATGAGAGAGTAGGATAGGGGAGTTAGAAAAAACTGACTGAGGGCAGCGGGACTGAGGAGAGATGAAGATGAAAACAGAAAAAAAATATATACAAATGAATGAAAGGAAAGGAATGCAGAAGAAGAAGAAAGAAGTAAAATGGAGATGAGAAATAAGGAGAAAATGTGCAGGCACATTAACGATGAAAAAACTTTGGAAGCCCTTTTACTAAGCTGCAGTAAAAAGTGGCCATAGCGTAAGTCTGTTCTTAGCACAGCCGGAAAATGGCCATGTACTAATGTTCTAAAACTGCCATTTGGTGACTTAAATCTCTTCTTTATAAAGGCAACGGCCCATCGGAGGTGAGCTTCCATAAAATTCTGGAAGAGGTGGAACACCTCTGTCATCATCATTCCAAGCAGTTATTTTATATTTTCCAGTGCATTTTTTCTAGCAAAAAAGGTGCAGGTGCTCAAATGCCAGGCCAGCCTTCAGGGGCGGGGGTGATCACTGAGAAACTTACCCACAATAGCCAGGCCCCCTGCAACCAGTCACAGAATCTATGACAAGGCAGAATTGTTGTGTAGAGCCTGAACTCTTTCATTAAAACCTGGGGACCATGGGTCAATTTTAGTAGACAATGGAAAAGGTGCAGGTACTCAGTATCCCCAGTAACCCCTCAAAAAAAAGCCCTGATATTTTTGTACTTTTTCATACATTTTTCTTAATCTTCATCAAGTTTCACAAAACTGACATGTGTTTCAACTTTTGCTATTTCAAGACAGCCCCCTTTAAATTTATCTGGCCAAATTTCAGCAAGAGTGCGCATTCTATAACAATGCATATAACTTAATTGGTTAACTAGCTAATCAGAGCTGTTGATTAGTTGTTAACAACCAATTATCAGCACTAATTGGCATTAATTAAGATTTACACACAGAACTCGCTAAACATATTCTGTAACCTGGTACATGTAAATTCTAAGTCGCATAGTTGAAAAGAGGGTGTGGCCATGGGTGGCACATGGGCGTTTCTAAAATGTATGCATGTTGTTATAGAAATTTATACTCCAGAGAGTCCACGTGTTCTACAAGGTTATTTGTAAGAGAAATAGCAAGATATTGAATATTACCTGTATCACATTGGACTTGACTTAATATCAGCATACATCCAACCAAAGACTCCTGCGGAAGGCCCTTGCGGGCCAAAATACGACTCGTGTTGCGTCCTGGATGTTTAATAAAGGTATTAGTTCGGACATCGTCTGCTGCCCTTCCTTTTGTCACCCTTGTTGTGACTGTTTCGTCTGTGTGCCTACAAGGGTTACTGTTCTTCTGTTTTCCTGCCGTATAGAATACACTCGCCATCCCCTGGATTATATAGTGCATCTCAAGATCCGCACCAAAATCCAAGCGTATTCTATAACACACATAACTTATTTGGCTTAACAACTAATCTACGCAGATACCAGCTGTTAACAAGCAATAATGAGCACTAATTGACAATAATTAGAATTTACACACACAACTCGCTAAGCACTTTCTGTAATGCAGTACGCCTAACTTCTTACATGCACAGGCAAAAAGGGGCATAGTTATGGTCAGGGAAATGGGCGTTTCATGGGTGTTCTGAAATTTACGCATATAGTTTTAGAATATGGTCCAGTGCGCCTAAACCTACATGCTGGGATTTACGCCCCAGTTTTGTTGGTATAAATGGAGGCGCATAGTTTTAGGCCCTGAGATATCAACTAAGCGTATTCTATATACCGCGCCTAAATCTAGGCGCTGCTTATAGAATATGCTTAGTCGGCACTGATTTCCGTGCCAGTTTTTTTTAGGCACCATATATAGAATCTCCCCCATGTGCCTAATTTAGATGTCAAGATTTACACAAAGTAAAACGTGGCATAAATGGCTGTGCCTACATTTAGTCGCATGGAGAGGCACTTAGCGTAATCCTATATAGCGCATGGAAATTTAAGCCTATTCTGTAAAATGTTGGCGTACTTTAGAGAATACATCTAGGCGTATTTTTTCCCTGCACGGAATTTTCAGGCTTCATGTATACAATCTAGCCCAAAACAGCAGTATATTTGTATATTACTACTACTACTACTACTACTACTACTACTACTATCTATCATTTCTATAGCGCTACAAGGCATACGCAGTGCTGTACACCATACACAAAAAGACAGTCCCTGCTCAAAGAGCTTACAATCTAGATAAGACAGGTAAACAGACAGAACAATTAAGGGTAGGGGAATAAATAGGCGAGGTAAAGGACAGGGCAAGTGAGTAGTGGTTAGGAGTCAAAAGCAGTGGTAAAGAGGTGGGCTTTAAGTTTGGACTTGAAAACGGCCAAAGACGGGGCTAGACGCATAGGCTCTGGAAGTCTATTCCAGGCGTGAGGTGCAGCAAGACAAAAGGGGCAGATAGAATTAGCAGTAGAGGAGAAGGGGACAGATAAGAGAGATTTATCTACAGAACGGTGTACCCGAGGTGGGGGGGGGGGGCATAGAGAGAGACGAGAGTGGAGAGGTAATGGGGTATATGAGTTTTAGAATATTTAAACTGTTATGCGATTATAGTGGGTTATAAATAGCCATCTTGATTCTCATACACAAATGTTGCCATTAGTGCACGGCCATTAAAAAAAACCTAGTACACGAGTCCTTAACGCCATGTGTTTTGAAAGTGGTAAGGGCTCACGTGCTAATCCTGCACTAATCAGTTATCGCATGGTAACATAGATGTGCTGAGTCAGTGGTTCCCAAACCTGGTCCTGGAGGCAACCCAGCCAGTCAGGTTTTTAGGATATCCGCAATGAATATTCATGAGAGACATTTGCATGCACTGCTTCCACTGCTTTCAAATCTCTCTCATGAATATGCATTATGGGTATCCTGAAAACCTGATTAGGCACAGATCGGGTGTATTCTGTAACAGAGTGTGTAATGTTTAAGAACTCCCATGACCCATCTTTGCCTCTCCCATGGCCATACCCCCTTTTGTGATCTGCACATTAGAATTTACACACACCACTTTACAGGATACACTTAGGGCTCCTTTTACTAAGCAGCAGTAAGCCCAACGTAGGCTTACTGCTCGCTATACAGGAAGTACCGCCAGGCTACTGCAGCAGCCCGCCGGCACTTCTAACCCCTAGCGTGCCACCATTTCCGGCACTACAAAAATGCATTTATTTTTGTAGCGCAAGAGTGTACCTGGCAATAATCGGGCAGTGCCGCGCGCTGCCTGGTTACCACCGGGTTAACATAGGAACCCCTGCCACCTCAATGGATGGCGGTAAGGGCTCCCCCCCAAAATGGCTGTGCTGCAAGTGCTTTACTTGCCGCCTGGCCATTTCTTGTCAGAAAGCGAGACTTCCCTTTTACCAGCTGCGGTAAAAGGGGGCCTCGGTGCGTGTGTAAAACGCGCCGATGCCAGCACCAGCCCCCTTTTGCCGCAGCTTGGTGAAAGGGCCCTTTAGAAAGTTGCACACATAAACTCTAATTAGTGCCAATAATTGCTTGTTAGTGGCCAATTATCATCGCTGATTAGCTTGATAAGGCATGAAATTATGCATGCAAATCAGCTACGTGTTCTAATTTGCGCATGCAACTTTATAGAATCCGGGGACAGCGCATTTCAGTGATGATCTGAAAGAGAAGAAAAAAACAGGAACATCTAATATTGATCCCTTCTCTCCTTCTAAATTGGTGCACTAAACAATAAATAAAATAAAAAAAAAAAAAACCTTCTCTTTTTAGTTCAACCATACATTTCAAGGGTTCCTGAGCTTCTGTTCTGCCGAAACAGAATAACCACACTTCAGTTTATTTTCTTCATTTAACTCTGCAGTTCTTAAAGTGTTACATGTTCAAAGTAAAATGCAAATTGCAGTAGGCTGTGAGGCACAATAAGGAGGCCTATCTATCAAAACATGAAGGAGCACTAATGCATATTGAAAAAAAAAAAGATCCATTAATCTCAATGGAGCCTATTACAATGCAAATTAGTGCATTATTGCATGTTGGTAAATCACCTCCTTGCAGCTCAGGTCTCCTTTCTCTCTGGGAAAAAGAAATGCAAGTGCAGCGAAGGGCGACTAAAATGATAGCGGGGATGGGAGGACTTCCCTATGAAGAAAGAGTAAGGAGGCTAGGGCTTTTCAGCTTGGAGAAGAGATGGCTGAGGGGAGACATGATGGAGACATATAAAATAATGAGTGGAGTGGAACAGGTGGATGTGAAGCGTCTGTTCACGCTTTCCAAAAATACTAGGACTAGGGGGCATGCGATGAAACTAAAGTGTAGTAAATTTAAAACAAATCAGAGAAACATTTTTCTTCACCCAACGCGTATTTAAGCTCTGGAATTCGTTGCCGGAGAACGTGGTGAAGGCGGTTAGCTTGGCAGAGTTTAAAAAGGGGTTGGACGGTTTCCTAAAGGATAAGTCCATAAACCACTACTAAATAGACTTGGGAAAAATCCACAATTCCAGGAATAACATGTATAGAATATTTGTACGTTTGGGAAGCTTGCCAGGTGCCCTTGGCCTGGATTGGCCGCTGTCGTGGATAGGATGCTGGGCTGGATGGGCTCTTGGTCTTTTCCCAGTGTGGCATTACTTATGTACTTATGCACAGAAGCTGTTTTATTCTAGCCTAAGGAAGAAAACTGGAAGATGGGTGGCATTTTGCTGCATGCATGCATAGAAATAGCTGTAAAAGGTTGTGTCTGTTTTTAAGAAGGCTTCCAGTACTTGGCCAGGAAGGATATCTGAAGCATCAATCAGTTATTTCAAAGATATAGGGATAGTAGAGGGAAGAGTGCAATTTCATATATACACAGGCTCCTCCCTATTCTTACCCTTTTCAGTCATGGCCTTGAAATCTCGTGAACATCGTTTGACTAATTCATGTGTTGGTTAAAATGATCAAAATCTGCAAAGTACTCAAATTCCTCTAGAATCAATAGGAATTAGAACCGTGCATTGTAAGTACAAGTGTCTGCACAGCTAGTACAAATTATCAGTCTACAAGTAAAACAGGTGCGTTTCTGACACAAATGAAACGGGCACTTGCAAGGTTTTTCTCGGAGTGTGTATGTTTCAGAGAGTGTGTGTGAGAGTGACTGTGTGTGAGAGAGAGAGAGAGTGAATGTGCGAGTGTGTGTGTGTGACAGAGAGTGAGACTGCTGGGTGCGAGTGTGTCTCCTCTGTCCCCTACCCCCCCTCCAGCCACCCAGCAATTCTCCTCTCTCCCCTGCTCCCCCTCCAGCCACCCAGTGATTCTCCTCTGTCCCCTGTCCCCCCCTGTAGCCACCCAGCGATTCTCCTCTCTTCCCTGCCCCCCTCCAGCCACCCAGTGATTCTCCTCTGTCCCCTGCCCCCCCCCTGTAGCCACCCAGCGATTCTCCTCTCTCCCCTGCCCCCCCCTCCAGCCACCCTGTGATTCTCCTCTGTCCCCTGCTCCCCCTCCAGCCACCCAGTGATTCTCCTCTCTCCCCTGCCCCCCTCCAGCCACCCAGCAATTCTCCTCTCTCCCCTGCCCCCCTCCAGCCACCCACCGATGCTCTTCTCTCCCCTGCCCCCCTCCAGCCACCCAGCGTTTCTCCTCTCTCCCCTGCCCCCTTCCAGCCACTCAGTGATTCTCCTCTCTCCCCTGCCCCACCTCCAGTCACCCAGCGATTCTCGTCTCTCCCCTGCCCCCCTCCAGCCACCCAGCAATTGTCCTATCTCCCCTGCCCCCCTCCAGCCACCCTGCAATTCTCCTCTCTCCCCTGCCCCCCCCCTACAGGCACCCAGCGATTGTCCTCTCTCCCCTGCTCCCCCTCCAGCCACCCAGAGATTATCCTCGCTCCCCTGCCCCCCTCCAGCCACCCATCGATTCTCCTCGCTCCCCTGTTTACCTCCATCGAAGCGGCTGTGTCTTTGAAAGCCCTGCCCATCTGTAGCCTTCCCTTCGACTTCGTTCCCTCAGAGTCCCACCTACTGACGTCATTTCCTCTTTCCGCGAGGGCAGGTCTCTGAGGGAACGAACTCGAAGGGAAGGCTATAGACGTTGAGGTTGTGCCTCGTGCTGCTATCCTGTGGTTGGTCAGTGCTGTTTGTGACGAACCCGGAAGTACGTCACGTCAGTTCAGGAGATGGATATAGCGTTACAGACAGCACAAACCCTCCAAACCTTCACTGCCACGGAATCAGCTTCAAAACGTTGGAGGTGCTTTTTATTATATAGGATGTAGGATGATGAGTATTCCAATCATTGTTTCTGTGTGCCTAGTTATTAGTCTGTACAGAAAATTGAAAGACATACTCCATCTTTGGGTCCTATGCACTGAGCAGGAGTCCTCCACCTACAATCTTGCCAGTGTAGGGCGCTGTTTCACTATCACATTTTCAATAGTGAGAGACAGGTAAGCTCTCTAGTACTCCAGGGAACTTGTCTGCTCCTAGTAATTGAAAATGCAGTACTGATGCACCACCCTCCACTGGCAGCAATGTAGTTAGAGGGCTCCACCTCAGCTTAGATGGAGCAGTGGCCCTATGTATAAGAGTACAGTAAGACTTTGCCATTACCCAAGGTTAATGGACAAACTTAGTGCTAGTAACATAGTAACATAGTAGATGACGGCAGAAAAAGACCTGCACGGTCCATCTAGTCTGCCCAACAAGATAAACTCATGTGCTACTTCTTGTGTATACCTTACCTTGATTTGTATCTGCCATTTTCAAGACACAGACTGTAGAAGTCTTGCCCAGAACTAGCCCCATTTTCAGGACACAGACCGTAGACGTCTTGCCCAGAACTAGCCCCACCACCCAAACACCAGCCCCGCCTCCCAATCTCGGCTAAGCTTCTGAGGATCCATTCCTTCTGCACAGGATTCCTTTATGTTTATCCCACACATTCTTGAATTCTGCTACCGTTTTCATCTCCACCACCTCCCGCGGGAGGGCATTCCAAGTATCTACCGCTCTCTTTGTGAAAAAATACTTCCTGACATTTTTCTTGAGTCTGCCCCCCTTCACTCTCATATCATGTCCTCTCGTTCTACCGCCCTCCCATCTCCGGAAAAGGTTCGTTTGCGGATTAATACCTTTCAAATATTTGAACATCTGGAAATCGCCCACATTAACTTTTGGGGGTGTTCTCAACATGCTGTCATTCAGTTAATGCAGACAATGAGCTGATCGTGCAATATGGTTGGCTACAACTATTCAGGTGGTGTTAAATACACTGTGTTGTCTGTCACATCAACAGTCAATGCACTGTAACTGTGTGTTTACTGTAAGACCCAATCCAAGCTCATTCTTCACAGCCAGCTAAAATGAAAGTGTACTAACTCCTAAGGTGCCATGTTAACTGGTAGCCCAGCATCCCCAGTAACTGTTAGCATACTAAACAGTAATTTTTCATGATTTATTCTTCCAGTGAGTTACTGGTAGTACGAACAAAATATATTATTATTGTGGGCCTTTCATGTCAAGCTTTCAAACGCACGGATTCTGGGGTTAAAATACTATGTTTAATTTTCTTTCCCACAGAGATAAAGAATATGGCTCCATTTTTCCCATTCTTGCTTATCAAATGAAAGTAATCTTTATGCCCTCTGAATGATTTTTAAATTGGTTTTGGTACACTAGAGAGAAGAAAAGAAAAAAGAATTGCATTCTTAAAAACAGAACAGTCCTGATGTAGCTTTTAGGATATAGCTTCTGCAGCTGTGGTGAACTGAGAGAAGATGACATTTTTCTTCCTCGGGGTACAAATATGACTCAGAAAAGATGAAAATTAACCCAAAGGCTCCTTTAGTTAACATTTTCATGTATCCAAATAAATCACACCTTTTTTTTCCCCAAGAATGGAGCAACACCTTAGCACAGTAAAGTTTCCATTACTTATTTATTATTCATGAACTTCCTTTCATGTAGGACCCAGGAGACCCTGTTCATTAAGGCCCTTGTTTTAGGAACTGAAAACTGGCATTTAGACAACCATATTGCATGGATGCCCAAATCCTGATTTTATAAAACCAGGATATGAATGTCTAAAAATTGCAGATTGCCCATATGGCAAGGGGGCGTGGCCTGGGTATGTTTTAGGCAGGACTAGGGAGGGGCCAAATATAGATATCTAACTCTGACATCAGAAGGGGGCAGAGACATCTATGCCCCAAAAAATGGATGTTGTTATTTAGATGTGGTACTTGGCACGTCCAGGTGTTCTCATTGCGTAGCTTGTCACTGGAGAGATCAAGATAAGGCAAATCCCCACAATGGTTGATGTCTCCCTCCCTCCCCAAAATGTGAAACTACCAAGGGATATGGGATCTATGACAGCTTCAGGAACTATGGACAATCATGGTATTAAAATCTTTCTTAAATGTACGCCATGCAGAGTTGAGGAGTTGCCTAATGGTTAGTGCAGTGTATGAAGAAGCAGGGGACACAGGTTCAAATACCACTTCAGTTCTTTTTTTGTTGTTGTTTTAATTGTGATCCCTCTAGACACAGAAAAATACCCTTCTGTACCTGAATATATAAGAAACATGCAAGCCTGAAGTATATTGAAGCATTGTACATTTAGGTAAAGTAGGTATTTTTCAGTTCCTGGAGGGCTCACGATTAAACATTCAGAGGGTTTTTTACTAAGGCATGCTCATATTTTTGGTGCGCTAAACGTTAGAGACACCGATGCATTCCTATGGGTGTCTCTAACATTTAGAGCACCCACAATTTTAGTGCACGCTAAAAATATGAGCGCGCCTTAGTAAAAGATGCCCAAAATCACAGAGGGCTAATTTGGGATTTGAACCTGGGTCTTCTGCTCTCAATTTGCTTCTTTAATCTCTACCCCTCTGCTTCACATGGATGTCTATGTGGCCATTTTATAACATGGATGTTCCTCTGTCGCCACAAAGATGTCCATGTCCCTTGTTCAAAATTTGGAAATTTCAGTTTGTAAAACGTTCGTTCATGTTGGACGTAACCAACACATGACCATCCATTTCTCATGCATTTTAGAAAAGGCTGTATGCCAGCGCATCCTATTCTAAAATACATGAGAAGCGGACATTCATATCTGAGTTGGACATCCTTTCTAAAATGTCGTTCTAAATATTGTCTCTAGCATTTAGCGGATGCTAAAAATGCTGGTGCACCTATAGCGTGGCTTAGTAAACAGGTCCCTAAGAATGCAATGAAATTTGTGGGTTTTCAATTTTGTCTGCTATTTGAAAATAGCATGCATGAAAATAAAATGGAACGAAAAGGAAAAAGCTAAATGAAATAACATGTGGAGAAAAATGACCAAAGTGAAACAAAAGCAACAAAAATAAGGGGAAGCTCACTCAATTGAGTAACTATCGTCAAAACAAAACCAATAGCGGACTGTAGGGTGAAACACCTGAAAAGGAATAAACAGGGAGAAGACCTCAGAAAGCTGTGGTCTCCGGCTCAATAGCAGGTTAAAAAAACATCTATATCTTTCAAACCACTGTTCTTCGCTTTAATCATCGGTCATAAAAAACCCCGATCCAACCTGGTGTGTATTCAAAAAAATGTTTTTTAATTTTCTTTTCTCATTGCTTTTGTGTAAACAGCATTTATACAACAAAAGCTCTCCACAGCAGTTCTCTAGTTGTAATCAATCAAATCAAAACTGAACTTAGCTTATCTTGGTTGTTTTTGACAGTCCCTGTCATAGGTATCCAGACCCGACGGACCCGTTTCACCATAAGGCTTTTTCAGGGGATAATGCATACCGGGACCCCTTTGGGAAATCGTGTTCAATCAAGCGCTGGCGGTTCAACTGTTGGAAAGCAGAAAATCACTCATTGCAAAAATTATAAAAATCGCACACCAAACAAAACAGTGTCACCCATACCAAAGTAATCTAATAATATATGGAACTCATTCCCCGGACCTTGAAAGGCGCTATGAAGCTTGCAGGCTGTGAGAAGAGCCGGCAAAAATGGTGGCTCTATAACAAGAGACGCTCACACCTGCGCAAAAAAGCGTCCAATCAAAACCCGGACAGCTAACTATTCAAGCTGTCAACCCATGTGATGAAAAAATCAAGAATAAAAAATGTAAAGAACGTGGAAAATCCAACTTAAAAATAAAAAATGGCAAAAAGAAAAAAAATGCCAAATAGAAAACCAACATCCCACGATACTGTGTTTACATCTGCACATCTGTAACCATGGCAACACACATATATGCAACCATCCATGTTGAAAAAAAGTTAAACCATAGTCTGAAAAACTATCCTCTATCAGAGAGGCTGCACATGGTCAAAAAAAGGCCATCCAGTCAATCTTTGCATTCAGACCAGCCAGTTGTACCAAGTTCAAACGAAATATCCACCATTGTTCCAGTTGTAACAACCTTCTGTCCGTGTTGCCTCCTATAAGTTTTGGGACCACACTGTTGATCACTCTCACTTTAAAATCTTCCTGGGAATAGTGATGTTCCAAGCAGTGGGACACTAAAGGCACCCCCGCTATCTGATGCAGGATACTGTGCCTGTGTTCATTGATCCAGATATTGAGGGATCTAATGGTCTTTCCTACGTATAATTTCAAACATGGACACTGTAATGTGTATGCCACATTACAGGATCTACAATCCGTGTAGCGCATGGAGCGATAGACTTTGTTAATCAAAAGGATTTGTGAAGACATCCCCTTGCACAGTGATCGAGCAGGTCATGCAATGACCACACCTGAAGTGGCCAACCCTCCTTGGACCCGGTGTGGTCTCCATCACGGGAGACAATTCCGCAGGATTGATGATTTCCTTTATATTTCTGCCCCTGGAAAAGGCAACCATAAGTTCTTGATCTCTGAACACTGCATGTGATCTCATGACATCCCAGTGTTTGTGAAGGATACTGGCTACCACCTCGCCTCCCTCTGTGTGCCTCATTACTCAAACCATCTTGTGTTCCTCCCATCCTATAGACTTAGGTGTAAACAGTAGGTCCCAATTGATGTAACAGGCCCTCCAGTAGGCCATCTTCAACACTCTGAGCGGGTAACCTCTTGATAACAAATTACGAAACATAATTCTGGAGTGGAGTTTTAAAATCATGGATGGACGTATGATTGAGGATTGTGTTGTCATTTGCCTGCCTGCTGCAGAGGTGGTAGATCTTATGCATCACCTAGATCAAATTTTACAATAACAGGGCTCTACATGCAAGACCATAGTAAATTTGACTTATCTCCTCTCCCTTCCCCCCAGATGTGAAAAAGACATCAAAAAATATTTAGGACATAAATGTGGATCTCAAAAAATGATGCCATAGTAAACATTGAAATCCATAATGTTATGAAAGGGTGCTTAATATACAGGAAGTGATTCACACAGGCAAATGTGCATTTCCTTCCCCTACACATGTTGTAATCAGTCTCTGTGAGGTCCTTTCATGTAGAAACTGACTGTTTTGTGCCTGCATGGAAATACATCTGGCATGGTTATGGCACCACTGTCAGCACTAAACGTGAAGCACCAAACAGGCAGTGTTGTATAACAGAGTATGGTATAAGCAGCTGCAGAGAAAGAACTCAATTCACCATCACAAAAGAGGAATCCACAGAATGGCTGATTCTAGCTTGAAGAGCTCCTTATTTCCTTCTACTGTGTCTCTCAGGGTGAACTGGCAGATAGACTTCAAATATTGTAGCAGCACATAGGGAAGAATAACTTTTAGGCATAGGCGTAGACTGGGGGGGGGGGGCGAGGGGGGGCAATGCCCCCCCAAACGACGAGGACGTGGACTGGCGCTAGAATGAAAAAAAAAAAAAAAACAAGCAGGCACGCGCTCGTCTCCGTCCGCTTCGCTGCTTCCCTGCCCTCTCTGTCTGCGTCCCGCCCGAAAGGAAATGACATCAGAGGAAGGCGGGACGCAGACAGAGAAGGCAGGGAAGCAGCGAAGCGGACGGAGACGAGCGTGTCTATCTACCCCCTCTCTTCCTACCCTCCGGCGCAGGCAGCACCAATCTTCTATAAGTCTTTCTTGTTCCTGGCAGCGGTAGCGACGTACACGCTGCCTTCAGCTCTGCCCCGAAGCCTTCTCTTCAAGTTCCTGTTCCCGCATAGGTGGGAACAGGAACTTGAAGAGAAGGCTTCCGGGGCAGACCGAAGGCAGCATGTATACGTCGCTACCGCTGCCAGGAGCACAGAAAGGTTGAAGAAGACTGCTGCCTGCACCGGAGAGAGGGAGGAAGAGGGGGGGTAAACGGAGTCACGATCCTGGACCTCGCGGGGGGGGGGGGAGCAGAGGGAAGATGAATGGGACTGGGAGGGTGGAGAGCAGAGGGAAGGAGTAAGAGATGGATGGGACTGGGAGGGTGGGAAGCAGTGGGAAGGAGCAGGAGATGGATGGGACTGGGAGGGGTGGGAAGCAGAGGGAAGGAGCAAGAGATGGATGGGACTGGGAGGGGTGGGTGGGGAGCAGAGGGAAGGACCAGGAATTGGATGGGACTGGGAGGGTGGGAAGCAGAGTGAAGGAGCAGGAGATGGATGGGACTGGGAGGGGTGGGTGGGGAGCAGAGGGAAGGAGCAGGAGATGGATGGGACTGGGAGGGGTGGGGAGCAGAGGGAAGGAGCAAGAGATGGATGGGACTGGGAGGGGTGGGTGGGGAGCAGAGGGAAGGACCAGGAATTGGATTGGACTGGGAAAGGAGGTGAGCAGAGGGAAGGAGCAGGAGATGGATGGGACTGGGAGGGGTGGGAAGCAGAGGGAAGGAGCAAGAGATGGATGGGACTGGGAGGGGTGGGTGGGGAGCAGAGGGAAGGACCAGGAATTGGATTGGACTGGGAAAGGAGGTGAGCAGAGGGAAGGAACAGAAGATGGATGGGACTGCGAGGGGTGGGGAGCAGAGGGATGGACCAGGAGATGGATGGGATTTGGAGAGGTCAGGCACAGCAGAGGGAAGGAGCAAGAGATGGATGGGACGGAGGGATGGTGAGCAGAGGGAAGGAACAGAAGATGGATGGGACTGGGAGGGGTGGGGAGCAGAGGGAAGGAGCAAGAGATGGATGGGACTGGGAGGGGTGGGTGGGGAGCAGAGGGAAGGAGCAAGAGATGGTTGGGACTGGGAGTGGTGGGGAGCAGAGGGAAGGAGCAAGAGATGGATGGGACTGGGAGGGGTGGGAAGCAGAGGGAAGGAGCAAGAGATGGATGGGACTGGGAGGGGTGGGTGGGGAGCAGAGGGAAGGACCAGGAATTGGATGGGACTGGGATGGTGGGAAGCAGAGTGAAGGAGCAGGAGATGGATGGGACTGGGAGGGTGGGAAGCAGTGGGAAGGAGCAGGAGAAGGATGGGACTGGGAGGGGTGGGAAGCAGAGGGAAGGAGCAAGAGATGGATGGGACTGGGAGGGGTGGGTGGGGAGCAGAGGGAAGGACCAGGAATTGGATTGGACTGGGAAAGGAGGTGAGCAGAGGGAAGGAGCAGGAGATGGATGGGACTGGGAGGGGTGGGTGGGGAGCAGAGGGAAGGAGCAGGAGATGGATGGGACTGGGAGGGGTGGGGAGCAGAGGGAAGGAGCAAGAGATGGATGGGACTGGGAGGGGTGGGTGGGGAGCAGAGGGAAGGACCAGGAATTGGATTGGACTGGGAAAGGAGGTGAGCAGAGGGAAGGAACAGAAGATGGATGGGACTGCGAGGGGTGGGGAGCAGAGGGATGGACCAGGAGATGGATGGGATTTGGAGAGGTCAGGCACAGCAGAGGGAAGGAGCAAGAGATGGATGGGATGGAGGGATGGTGAGCAGAGGGAAGGAACAGAAGATGGATGGGACTGGGAGGGGTGGGGAGCAGAGGGAAGGAGCAAGAGATGGATGGGACTGGGAGGGGTGGGTGGGGAGCAGAGGGAAGGACCAGGAATTGGATTGGACTGGGAAAGGAGGTGAGCAGAGGGAAGGAGCAGGAGATGGATGGGACTGGGAGGGGTGGGGAGCAGCTGGAAGGAGCAAGAGATGGTTGGGACTGGGAGGGGTGGGGAGCAGAGGGAAGGAGCAAGAGATGGATGGGACTGCGAGGGGTGGGGAGCAGAGGGATGGACCAGGAGATGGATGGGATTGGGAGAGGTCAGGCACAGCAGAGGGAAGGAGCAGAAGATGGATGGGACGGAGGGATGGTGAGCAGAGGGAAGGAACAGAAGATGGATGGGACTGGGAGGGGTGGGGAGCAGAGGGAAGGAGCAAGAGATGGATGGGACTGGGAGGGTGGGGAGCAGAGGGAAGCCTACTGGAAAGAAGACACTGCATAAAACAGAAGACACTGGGATCAAAGCGAATAGAAAAACTACATGATCAGACAACAAAGGTACTGTAAATAAAAGTTTATTTTATTCATAATTTATTAATTGAAATGTGTCAGCTTTTTGAAATGTGCATCTGTGATATTTTGCCTGTAAATTTCATTTCCTTCCTCCATATTAGCATATTCATTTGCATATGTATATATGCAAATGATATGCTAATATGCTCCGCCCATTTTTTTGCCCCCCCCAAATGAAACAGTCAAACTACGCCTATGCTTTTAGGGATATATATTCACTGGCATTCGGCCGCATTTTTTTTAAACATTGACAGCCACGGACAGAATTAACCCCAGATATGTCCAGGCACAGGAATTAAATATCCAGGGCTAATTACAGTTGTGCTGGCCTCCAGAGCTTATGTGGGTCCCAGCTAATATTCCGCACAGACCCCCATAAAACTCCTTTGTGGGCCTGGCTGAATATTAGCCAGGACACATATAAGGGATATAGGTGCCCTCTGCCCCCCCTCCCAATTCCCCTTCCTTCCCCTATGATGCCGATCCCCCTAACTCCCTCCTTTCCTTCCATCCCTAATAGCATACAATCCCCCTCTTCTGATTCCCCTCCCTACCTTCCAATCCCTCCACCCCAAGGGCAGAAAGGTTGATTGGGATTTGCAAGTACCACGAGGCTGCCATTATAGAGCTCATGGCAGTCATTTTAGGAAAGCAGCCACCATGTACAGAAGCAAGTGGGCATCACTCCAGTTCTTAGGACCCAACTGGACCACCAGTACTCTTCAGGGTAGGCCCAGGAGGGCCTACGGGCTGGGAGGAGTGGAGGTAGGCTCAGTTGGCCTCTTTTCACAAATAGCACAGCTTGAGAAAATTCAATGCAAACTGCATTATCCAATTTGTATAACAGTGAGGTACTTTGCATTCTTTGCATCTCATTGTTATTTAGCTTACGTTGCACATTCAAAATGTGAGGAATTGGATAAGGGGCCACCTAGTTTTAGGCAGCAGGACGGGGCATAAATGGTGGTAATGCTTGTAATTTCTTATGGAATACAAAGAAGGACAGTCCCTGCTCAAAGGAGCTTACCATCTAAAGGACGAAATGTCAAGTTGGGGCAGTCTAGATTTCCTGAATAGAGGTATAGTGGTTAGGTGCCGAAGGCGACATTGAAGAGGTGGGCTTTGAGCAAGGAATTGAAGATGGGCAGGGAGGGGGCTTGGCGTATGGGCTCAGGGAGTTTATTCCAAGCATGGGGTGAGGCGAGGCAGAAAGGGCGGAGCCTGGAGTTGGCGGTGGTGGAGAAGGGTACTGAAAGGAGTGATGCTTGTAATTTCTTATGGAATACCAACTGTACATGCCATGACTTCATGGTGTGTGTTTTGCCAGTGGGCATGCTATTATGTACGTACAGTATGTTTGTGCTAACATCTAAGCACAAGCATTTACATCACTTGTAAAGCTGGGGTAAGTGATCAAGTCTTACTGTATGCCGATTTTCAGCCAATAGTCCAAATATTTATTTGTTAGGATTTATTTACCGCCTTTTTAATGAATTCACTCAAGACGGTGTATAGTAAGAAAAAAATCAAACATAAGCAATAGACAGTTGCAGCAGTAAAAGTATTCAAATAGCAATACAAAGTATGGCATAATATGCTTCTTACTATATTAACACAATACGCAATAAAACATTTTAACAGACAGTGTAGGGTATAAGCAAAGATGGAACATAAAGATAGGTAAGAGATTAAGAGGAGTTAGAAAACAAGGTGACTAATTTAAAGAAAGTTGCACATGAGGTCAGTGAGATGATTAAATGTTATCTCAGCTAGGGTAGGAGTGGATAAACATATCCTGCTGCAGTATATGCAGTCTGTGTCACTCCTTGTGTGTGTGAGACTAAGAAGTTAGTTTCTTCTTCCATTAAAGGCCTTGTTGAAGAGCCAAGCTTTCACCATATTCTGTAAACAAAAGTAGGTACCTGGGGGGGGCCAATATTCAGCCGCGGGAGGCAGGCTGGCTAAGTCCTTCATTTTTCTTTGAGCCTGGATATTCAATGTCGGGTCATTTTCGGTGAGTGGCATCGAATATCTGTTTTGAGGTTTTTTGGGCCACTATAAACTTAACTGGCCAAGTTAAGCATTTAAATTAGGTTGACAAAATAGCTTGCCTATCTTTGGCCTCTATAAACTTAGTCGGCCAGAGTTGAATATTAACTTGGCCAGTGAAACGCTGAATATTCGCAGATAGCTGGTTATATCGCATGATATAACCAGTTAACTGCTATGGGTCAGATTCTGTATATAGCGTCTTGAAAATCCACATGGAAAACACTTCCGCCTAAGCTTATTCTATAAGCGGCACCTAGATTTAAGTGCAGTATATAGAATACGCTTAGTTGATATCCTAGTGCCTAAAACTATGCACCTCTATTTATACCAACAAAAATATGGTGTAAATCCTGGCGCATAGATCTAGGCACAGAGGGCCATATTCTATGACAACGAGTGTAAATTTTGAAACACCCATTTCCCTGCCCATAACCATGGCCCTTTTTGCCTGCATGCATTAAAATTTAGGTGCATTGTGTTACACAATATGCTTAGGGTGTTGTGGGCGTAAAATCTAATTATTGCCAACTAATGCTCATTATTGCTTGTTAAGTGCTATTAACAACACTGATTGGCTTGTTAAGCCAATTAAGCTATGTGTGTTATTACAGAATAAGCATGGGTTTTGGCACGGATCTCTAGGCTTGATATATAGAATCCAGGGATATGCACTGACCGCGAATATTCAGCGAGAGATAGCCAGCTATCTCTAGCTGAATATTCGCGGATAGCCAGTTAAGTGCTATCTAATCAGCCAGGAGCCATTCCTGGCCAGCTAAATAGTACTGAATATCAAAACCAGTGTCTATCATGGGCACCCTTTTATAGAATTACTCTCTATGGGACCTTTTTACTAACCTGGTTTAGGTGCTAATGCGCCAATGTAGCTTAAAATGTATTCTTCAGGACATCCTGCAATAACTGCCAAATATGCGCACACTAAAAAATATTTTTGAAGAATATGTCAGGAGGCGGAAAGTGGGTGTTCCTGTACTGAACAGCGCATCTACATTACATAATAATATAGTAAGTGACGGCAGATAAAGACCTGACCTGTCCATCTAGTCTGTCCAACTGTCACACCCATTATCATATCATGATTAAATCAACAATGAATGTGATATAAAATACTTGATCATGGTCTTTCTTTGGCATTTCTGGGACATAGACCATAGAAGTGAAGTTTCATGGCCATGAGAAGGAAGCATTACAGCTGATGACCACATACCATTAGCATACACTAACTGGTCAGCGCAGGAATACCACATGAGCCCTAACCGTCCAAAATGGATGGCAGTAAGTGCTCACGTGGTCATTTTTTTTAATGTTCGCAGACTAAAAACAACATTAGTTCATGGCCATTAATATGAAAAATAGAAGATCTACCATTTTACGGCTGTGGTAAAAATGGCCTTAGTGCATGGGAAAAAACCTGTGAAAGGGCACACTAAGGTCACTTTCTACCACAGCCTAATAAAAGGACCCCAAACCTTTAGTGCTGGACTTTAAATGGCGCTCAAAAATGGGCACCGGAAAAATTGGCGTTATGCACAATTTCATAAATAATGTATACACTTTATAGAATTGTGATTAATGCCAATTCCCACATCCTAACTTTAGGTGCCAGACATACACCTGCTGAAACCTGGTGTAAATGCTGGCATCGAAGTTAGGTGTGTGTAACAATATGTTCGACTTTTCATAACCACACCCCCTTTTGAGTTGCACGCTATGGGATTTGGACACCGAGTATCATAGAATAGTGCTCAACCAGATGCGTGCGGAAATCCTAATTGCTGCCAATTAATGTCAGTAATTGGATGTGAGTGATCAAATATTGCTCGTTATCAGCTCATTAGCCAATTAAATTGTGCACGCATTTTGGGATCATGCCCAAATTTAGAGACCCAAATATGAGTGCCATATATAGAACTGAGCAGTTCATACATGCCGAGTACTCTGCTGTGTTATTAGGGCTAACATCTAAAACCTTAAGGGCCCTGTTTGCTAAGGTGCACTAGTGTTTTTAGTGCGTGCTAAAAATCAGCATGCACTAACGCTAGAGACACCCATAGGAATATATGAGTATCTCTAGCATTAGCGTACACTAAAAATGTTAGCGCGCCTACAACACGGCTTAGTAAACAGGGCCCTACATGCTGAGTCCATGCTTAAATTACATGAATAATAACCTACAGGTTTTCTGTTTAATCCCTAAGAAGATCCCTTGATGCTACAAAAGTTTCTCCTTCTTATGGGGTTTTAAAGCATTAGCTTTCTGTTTCTTGGTTATCTGATTTAGACTCATTGCAAAAATTTTGAAAAGCAGTGTTATATATGGCTTTGCCATTTCTGATAAAATTTAACTGCACAGTTATTATAAAACTTCTATTGTTAGACTTTTCCTTCGTGTAGACGGATGGAATGAAATCCAAATGTAACAGTAGAACACAAAATGGATTTATCCATCATTTCCATCTTTTCCAGAAGAGCTAAATGGGTTATAAATGTACCCACGTTTATCACCAGAGACAGTTAATTATTATTCCTATCTGGTTGGAATGTGTTGGCAGAAGATCAAAAATGTATAACAAGAAGATGAGCAAGTCATTGCATCTTGATAAATGTCCTTTGTAACCCATATGTGAAGTTTGTTTGCTTTATGACTTTGATTATTAATTAATCTGGTTTCAATGTACTCACATTTTAGAGTTAGGAAAATTTCTGGCCAAAATATATCCACTGATTTTGGCAAGTAAATATAAAAACATCCTATTTTTGGAGGATGTGCATGTGTATACCAACACTCGCTTGAAATAACTTAGTATATTATAAACTTAATTACAAAAATGCATTAGCCTGTTATTCTTGTCTAGATATCCAGTTGCTCTTCTTGCCTCACCAATATGTGGAAATAAATTGAGCATGCTCCCATTCCAGTGTTAGCTCAAATTAAAGTCAAGAAACCAAAAATGCTTGGCCACACGTCAGCCACCAAACGGCTCCAGTTAAACAATGTTTAAAACAGAGCAACCTGGTTCCACTGGAGTCAATAAGGAATTTTAGCAGACTGAAAACACTACAGTGAAAAAGATTGTATGTTGAAAACATCTGTGATACATGCAGATGTGATTGCAAATATTAATCTTATTTCATAAAACAGAAACAACTGGGGAAGGCAAAGCTGTACTTGATAATTGTTTCCAGACTTTTGATAACAATCCAAGTATCTCTTAGGGACCAATTGATAAGAAAATGACAGAGATCACAGAAAGAAAGAGATGCACCAGAGTCATAGATTTATCTTAGATCACAGGCTTCATTTTAATAAAAATAAAGCTATGTGAGAAGCTAAAACGGCAGAAAACATGACAAAGGAAAGCGTAGTGGAACTTATGTGCAGGATAAACATCATTTCAATTTCTAGTAATATGGTAATAGATGGATAAAACAAAACAAAGAAAAGAAAATAAGATGATACCTTTTTACTGCACAGACAATACATTTTTGATCAGCTTTTGAAGGCAATACCTTCTTCTTCGGATCAGAAATGAGCCAATGATCACATATCAGAATTAGGTCTGCAATCCGATTAAAATTTTAATTGTGATTAATCACACAATCAGTGGCGTACCAAGGTGGGGGCAGTCCGCCCTGGGTGCATGCCACTGGGGAGTGCTGCGGCGCACGCCTGACTCCGAGTTCGCTATCTTCGCTCGTTCGCTGCAGCTCCCTCTGCCCCGGAACAGGTTACTTCCTGTTCCAGGGCAGAGGAAGCTGCAGCGAACGAGCGAAGTTAGCGAACTTTTTGGAGCTGACAGGCGCTCGCTGCGGCACCCCCAGCGGAGTGCACCCAGGGGGTGTCATTTCGCGGGGGGGGGGGGCGCATCGGCGATCCGCCCCGGATGCCATCCTGGCTAGGAACACCACTGCACACAATTAAAGGTATTTTTCCCCCTCAGTGCAGCTTCTTGTGATTCTGGGCAAGTCACTTAACCCTCCATTGCCCAGAGTCACAGAGAGCTGCATTGTATGTGTGTGTGGGGGGGGGGGGGGGGGGTGGGGGATAGCATATAAATTTGAATTGAAATGCAGCCCTAAAAAATTAAAGAATGAAAGTTAACAAATACAAAATACAAATTGACAAATTACAATTTAAGGGCCCTGTTTACTAAGCTGCACTATAGGTGTGCTAGTGTTTTTAGCACACGCTAAAAATGAACATGCACTAATGCTAGAGACACCTGTGGTAATATATGTGTGTCTCTAGCATTGGCACTTGCTAAAAACGCTAGTGCACCTTAGTAAACAAGGCCCTAAAGAATCTAAAATAGCTTGCAGAATAACTATAAACAGCCTTACAGATTTCACAGCCTACTTCAGAAAAGCAAGTCTAATCAGAATATATATGTAAAATATAAAAGCATTTCAATATTTTGTTTTATGTTTTACATATATTTTTGTATTTTACATACAGTGGGGGAAATAAGTATTTGATCCCTTGCTGATTTTGTAAGTTTGCCCACTGACAAAGACATGAGCAGCCCATAATTGAAGGGTAGGTTATTGGTAACAGTGAGAGATAGCACATCACAAATTAAATCCGGAAAATCACATTGTGGAAAGTATATGAATTTATTTGCATTCTGCAGAGGGAAATAAGTATTTGATCCCCCATCAACCAGTAAGAGATCTGGCCCCTACAGACCAGGTAGATGCTCCAAATCAACTCGTTACCTGCATGACAGACAGCTGTCGGCAATGGTCACCTGTATGAAAGACACCTGTCCACAGACTCAGTGAATCAGTCAGACTCTAACCTCTACAAAATGGCCAAGAGCAAGGAGCTGTCTAAGGATGTCAGGGACAAGATCATACACCTGCACAAGGCTGGAATGGGCTACAAAACCATCAGTAAGACGCTGGGCGAGAAGGAGACAACTGTTGGTGCCATAGTAAGAAAATGGAAGAAGTACAAAATGACTGTCAATCGACAAAGATCTGGGGCTCCACGCAAAATCTCACCTCGTGGGGTATCCTTGATCATGAGGAAGGTTAGAAATCAGCCTACAACTACAAGAGGGGAACTTGTCAATGATCTCAAGGCAGCTGGGACCACTGTCACCACGAAAACCATTGGTAACACATTACGACGTAACGGATTGCAATCCTGCAGTGCCCGCAAGGTCCCCCTGCTCCGGAAGACACATGTGACGGCCCGTCTGAAGTTTGCCAGTGAACATCTGGATGATGCCGAGAGTGATTGGGAGAAGGTGCTGTGGTCAGATGAGACAAAAATTGAGCTCTTTGGCATGAACTCAACTCGCCGTGTTTGGAGGAAGAGAAATGCTGCCTATGACCCAAAGAACACCGTCCCCACTGTCAAGCATGGAGGTGGAAATGTTATGTTTTGGGGGTGTTTCTCTGCTAAGGGCACAGGACTACTTCACCGCATCAATGGGAGAATGGATGGGGCCATGTACCATACAATTCTGAGTGACAACCTCCTTCCCTCCGCCAGGGCCTTAAAAATGGGTCGTGGCTGGGTCTTCCAGCACAACAATGACCCAAAACATACAGCCAAGGCAACAAAGGAGTGGCTCAGGAAGAAGCACATTAGGGTCATGGAGTGGCCTAGCCAGTCACCAGACCTTAATCCCATTGAAAACTTATGGAGGGAGCTGAAGCTGCGAGTTGCCAAGCGACAGCCCAGAACTCTTAATGATTTAGAGATGATCTGCAAAGAGGAGTGGACCAAAATTCCTCCTGACATGTGTGCAAACCTCATCATCAACTACAGAAGACGTCTGACCGCTGTACTTGCCAACAAGGGTTTTGCCACCAAGTATTAGGTCTTGTTTGCCAGAGGGATTAAATACTTATTTCCCTCTGCAGAATGCAAATAAATTCATATACTTTCCACAATGTGATTTTCCGGATTTAATTTGTGATGTGCTATCTCTCACTGTTACCAATAACCTACCCTTCAATTATGGGCTGCTCATGTCTTTGTCAGTGGGCAAACTTACAAAATCAGCAAGGGATCAAATACTTATTTCCCCCACTGTATATATTCTGATATATGTCATCATTGGCTCATTTCTGATCTGCAGAAGAAGGTATTGCCTTCAAAAGCTGATCAAAAAAATGAATTGTTAGTCCAATAGAAAGGTATCATCTTATTTCCTTTTCATTGTTTTGCTTTATCTCTATTTATTATTTTTAAAAGTGGACTAACACGGCTACCACAGCACTAGAAGTATGGTAAAAACCGAAGTATTCATTCACTTCGAAACCACCTTCATCTTATCAGAGTTAACATCTTCATTTGCACAGGATCAAGAGCCAGATATACAAAGCATTTTTCCCATCAATACAAAATATGAAAAATGCTGTAGTACATCTGGCTTTAAATGTAGAAGCAACCTCCTAACACCTTTATTTGCTGCATAATAGAAACAGAGAGTGATAGAGCCACAGCTAACCAAGACTGTACCCTCTGGAAAGTAGAGAAGCTGGTGGAGATTTAAGCCGCGTAAAAAGAATTTGTGGCATCACCAGCTTTGTGCTTCAGATAACTAGAGGGATGGTCAAAAGGCAATGAAACAACCATAGAAAGGACCAGAAATCCTGCAAGAACAACTTTTCGCCTATGGTAGTGAAGCTCTTGGTTCATGATGTGGTCTTGTATTCTGCACAACTAAATGGAACAAAGTCTAGAACTCAAGGCTAGAAAGCAGCCAGCTATTAAAAACTCCAAACTGTTGCAAATAGTGTTGGACAAATGCAGAGGAGGTGGACGAAGGGAAACACCAGGGGGTGGGGGGGATGTGAACTCACAAGTGTAAGTTAGTAAGGATGAAATAGAATATCAGAGGTACTGAAAGAAGTGGATTGCAGAACACAACGTTTCAAGAAAACCCATAAACAGTAGAATTCTATTTTCATCCAACCAAGAACAATCCTTATGACTATAGAGTGCCAGCTTAAGTCATGAACCAGGTGAGGCACTGGCTCAGGGTGTCAGAGCTCAAGAGCACCAAAAGCCTGCCTCACCGGCTCAACCTTCACAGCAGCAAAAACGTATGGTTTGCTCTTGCCATTGTGCTCTTTTAACTGTTCTGCCTTTTGCCGCAGGGGTGTAGCTAGCTGGGGCCACAGGGGCCTGGCCCCCCCAGATTTAGTACGGGCCCCTGGTTTTGCTGGTGAGGGTCCTGAACCCCCGCCAGCCGAAGCCTTCTTCAGCTCCGGTCTCTGGTGTGCCGTGTTCTCTGATCTGTGCTTTCTTGAGTCTTGACATCCTGCTTGTTCCTTTAAGTGAAACTGAGCATGCTCAGTTTCACTTAAAGGAACATGCAGGCGCACCGCGTTCGCTGATCTGTACTTTCTTCCTCCTTCCTCCCCACTTTGGGCTCTAGACCCCCTCCCGCCGAGGTCTGGCTACGCCCCTGTGTCACCGGCACAATGACCCATTTTACATTTAAGAATAGTTACTTCATGTTCTTACGAGAAACAGGAGGTACCCATTCTCGTATTTAAACCTAATGACAGTGCAGGCAGCAGGCAGGACAAGGAAGATATCACAGTGGCAAGGGCAATGAAACACATTCTTGTCAAGCCAATTAAGTTATGCACATTATTACAGAATACGCTTGGATTTTTGTTACGGATCTCTAGGCTTGGTTTAAAGGATCTGCTAAGGGGCTGATGCAGGTGAGGGGCAGAGCTGGCTGAAAGGACAGAGATGCTTTGGGAGGGGGGAGCCAGCACTGATGGTAAACAGCGGATGCTGAGACTGGGACTGGAAGGGGAAAATGCTCAGGGTACTTGTAAAGGAAAGGGTCTGATGCTAAGGGTCTGGAAGGGTCTAATGCTGGGGAGGCCTGAATTGGAAGGGAGCTGATGGGTGGCCCATGAGTTGTCAAAGGTTTTATCAAAGCTCGCTAATTACCCCCTTCTTCACTTTATGACCTTTCTAAATCACTTAGAGTTTTACTATATAGATGATATATTAAATAAATTGAACCTGAACCTGTAGAGGGATTGGGGAGGATGAGATTGGAAGGGGATAATGGTAGGAGGCTCAAACTGTAAGGAGACAGATGCTTGAGGGCTGGCAAGACTGAAAAGAGCTCAAACTGGAAGGGGCTGATGCCTGTGGTGGCTGGTGCTGGAAGTATGGGCCATGGGGAAGGGTGGGAGAAAGAGGCAGATGCTGGGAGTGATGAGGAAAGGAGAACAGACACTGTGGGGGGGGGGGGGGGGGGAGGAAGAATCAAAGCATATGCAGAGGAAGTTAGGAAGGGTCATAGGGATGGGTGCTGGGGTTAGAAGGAGGAAAGATTGGATCAGTGAATATTGGAGGTGGTAGCAGACAGGCATTACTGGGGAAGGGGAGAAGGAGGCAGGAAGGCAGAGACTGGGGATATGTGAATGTCAAAATGCAAGTGTTCTAATGTATGCAGAAACTCTTAAAATTGGAAATAGATTGCAACAGACTCTAGCACTGGCTGAGTATTGGGAGCATAAGTGGGGATTCGGGGCTTGGGTGATACTGTGAAGACTCAGGGCCTGGGTAGGGTGGAATAGTGGGGATTTGGGTATTAGATGAGGTGATAGTGAGAACTAATTAAGCAAGGGTGGGAAGAATAATAGGGATTAGGGGCCCAATGCACAAAACTCCGGCGCTGTTCAGCTCAGCACTAAATCGGAATTACTGACCAATGTTCAACACTAACAGCATGCAAATTATATGCATGCTGTTAATTTTGAGCATTGGTTGGTAAAAGGGTCCGAGCATTTCTGGCGCATGCCCACAAGAGCTGTGCAATACACAGAGCTCTTATGTGTATGTCCAGTGATGATTGGGCCCCTCCCAAACCCCTTCCAACCTTTAAAACTGTCTGGTGGTCAAGAAGACCGGCCCACCCAGAACCAAAAAAATCCCTAGTGATCCAGTGGACCACCTCTCAAGCCCACCCCCTCCGTAACCCAAAAACCTCTGCGGTAGCCTAGTAACCCCCATCCCTCCACATACCTTTGACAGTTGGAGACCGGAGGGCAGGCGCAATCAAAACATCTCTGATGTGATGCACTGAGAGGGGCTAAGTACCATATAAGGGAAAAACTCCTTATGTGGTGCATAGCCCCTCCCACCAGATAGGGGCTGGATGTTGCCATTTTGAGAAGGGTGTGCCCAGAGGCAGGAGGGAGTAGGTGTTCTCCTGCCCTCCTGTCAACTCTTAAGGTATGTGGAGAGATGGAGGCCATTAGACCAACATGGAGATTTTTTGTTTGCCGGGAGGGGCGGGGGGCTTGAGAGGGGATCCACTAGATCACCAGGGATTTTTTTTAGTGTGGGAGCTCGAGAGGGGGTCCACTGGACCACCATAGATATTTTTACCCAGTAAATCAAGGTTTCCATTAGAAAAGATATGAACACTACATGCATCCAACAGTTATTACTAGCTTAGGGGTCCTTTTACTAAGGTGCAGGAAGCAGTTACTGCGTGAATACGCATATGGCAACATGCACTAATTCATGGAGTATCTGCATATCCTGGAATGGAGCAAGGAATGGGCATGTACTTCGCCTCAACAGTGCTCGGTAACGTACTGTGTGTTGTCATAAATGTTGACAATAGAGGTAAGTGCATTCGTACAGTCATTACATTTGCCAAGCAGCAAAGGTTTTTCGTATGTGGTAATTGCATGGGCAGATGCTGGGAATTCCCCCAACAATTACCATACCGGCTTTGCAGTTACTGTGCAGTAAGTAGAAAACGTTGCCACAGTTTAGTAAAAGGTCTCTGTAATGAGTCACCTGCATTGATCTGGTTGTTTGAAAATGTATTTCTGACTGGCAAGAGGATGTTTCATAACACATGTGCTTTTATTACCTTGAAAAAGATGCCTGCCCTTAGGCATGTTTAGGTTGTGCACATATTTCTGAATTTTCATATGCATGCATGTAATTGCCCAGCAGGTGCAGTGTTCATTGCTATTTTTCTATCTACATAATAACATTTACAGGAACAAAGAAAACCTACATACTTTGCCATTAGACATCCTGCTGATAATGACCCGAGTTGTTCAAAAAGCCTTTATACACTGTAATGAGATATACAGTAAAATTGCTCATATTCTGTGTCAGCATTAAAATGTGTGAGTTTCTTGCCCAATTTAAATACACTTTTACTGTCATATAGGGGAAAGATTCTAATTTAATTCCTATTGACTCTAATAAACTCTCAGTTTCCTCTCTGCTCTGTATGTTCAGCTGTTTGACCTTTCAAACTTACTGTACTAGATTACCTCATTATCTCTCAGCAGTGCTGATTCAATATAGTCCATTAAGGACCTTAAGGTCTTCACAATACAAAGTACTTGCATTAATCTCAGCAGTGAGGGTGAAGTATGAATCTGCTAGTAAAAGTGTGTGTGTGTGTATGTAAGTGTTTTTTTTTTTAACAAAGCTTTTTTGTTGTGGAACACACTACCATAGGAAATATGAAATAGGAATAATTTGAATGGGCTTGATATTCAAAGGATTTATGCTCCTAAATTGGCCTCTTTAAAAATGTACTAAGGGTCTAATATTCAAAGGGGTTTAACCAAGCAGGAGAGGCTGTGGCCTAGTCTAGTGGTTCCCAAACCTGACCCTGGAGGCACCCCAACCAGTCAGGTTTTTGAGATATCCACAGTGAATTTTCATGAGAGAGATTTGCATGCAGTGGAGGCAGTGCTTGCAAATATTTCTCATGAATATTCATTGTGGAAATTCCAACAACCTGACTGGCTGGGGTGCCTCCAGGATCATGTTTGGCGACCACTGGCCTAGTCAAACCCTGCTGATCAGGCCAGCTGCCAATACTCAGTGGCGCTTAACCGATGTTGCTGCTGAATGTCTCCGTAAATCGGCCAACCTCTATCCAGCTAGGTTAGGAATGGTCTGGGGGTGGAGTTTGAGTGGAGCCACAAAGCCAGTTAACAGTGATATTCGATCTAACCTACTAAGCAAGCACATAACATTAGGACAGCAAAAAGGCTGGCATAACTTTGGAGCCCTTTTACAAAGGCACGGCAAGCCCACCGCAGGCTTGCCGCGTACCAATTCAGCACTACTGCCTAGCTACTGTACAAGCCCAACGGGTTGTCTGCCCCCACTGTGCATCATTTCCGGCACTCAAAAAATATTTTCATTTTTTTAGTGCCATCAGCTTACCTGGTGGTAATCAGGCAGTTCGGTGTGCTGCCCAGTTACTGCCAGGTTGGTGCAGGAGCACACGGAACTGTGTCGGTGCATGGATTTGCCATGCGACGAATCCCCCTTTTACCGCAGTCGGTAATAGGCTTCTTGGAAATAGCCTATTACCCACTGCGGTAAAAGTGGGATTCGTCGCATGGCAAATCCATGCACCGGCACTACCGCAGGGCCTCTTTTACAGGAGCTTTGTAAAAGGGTCCCTTTATGCGACGAGTAACTGGGCACTGTGCTGAATATCATCGGCCTGTGTCCGGTTAACTGCCAGGTCAGCATATATACTTGGATATTGAATGCTGGAAGCCATCTGTGCCCAAGTATTCAATATCTGGGGTTAGTTCAGGCCATGACCATGAGCAGCGTACAAGCTCCTCACAACCGCAGGCTGAATATTGATCTCTCACTCCTAAAAAATGGGTAACAACAGAGGCTATTTAGGGCAAAGAAAAAGGTTAGGAGCTTAGCACTGAATTTTAGCACCAGGCTCATAAATTAAGGGGTCCTTTTACTAAGGTGCACCGAAAAATGGTCTACGCTGGTGTAGACGCGTGTTTTGGACACGTGCAGATCCATTTTTCAGCGCACCTGTAAAAAATTCCTTTTTTAAAATTTTTACATGTGACAAAATGAAAATTGGTGTGCGTCCATTTTAGGTCTGACATCTTACTGCCATCCAGGGCAGAGAGAGCAGGGAAACAGTGGAGCCAACACCCCCCCCCCCCCCAGTAGCATGCACCCGGGGCGGACAGCACCACCGCCCCCCCCCCCTTCCTACGCCACTGCCTGGTTGCTTATTTGTGGAAGCTTTTGGCTAAACCAATTAGATGAAGTGGCTATTATAAACCTCAAAATACCCTTCCTTTTGTTTCTGGAAACAAGTTGTAACTTCAAAGCTCTTCTGTCCTTTGTCTATTTGATGTTTTGAGTCTGTTTATCTTATCCTTTAGGTGCCTGGCTTTGATTAAGTTAGTAGAGTAAATTGTTTAAATAAATAAATACATTTTAGATTTATCTGTAACTTCATAAACTAATATTTATTTTTAAAAAAGAAAGGAAAAGCTATACCACATTTTTCCCCACGTTTTTTAAAGTCCTAGCAAATAGGTGAGATTTTAGGCTACAAAGAACTGCCGTGGACCTTCAGTGGGAAGATACTTCTCCCAGGCATCTACTGAGTACCCAGTGCTACTTTGTGAGATTATTGCATTGCTCATTTAACAGAAGGGGGAGAAGGCCAAGAAATATTATTAAATGGAACAATTCTTTTCCTGGCACTTTCTTCACTACCGTTTCCCCCTGTGTCCTCCCGCTGCCTGATCTGGCTTGTTTTTATTTGCTCTTTGAACTGCTGTCGCTGTAATAACATCTAATATCATACACCATTCATTATACTTTTTTATTGTATTTATTTCAGCATTTGGGTCATCTGCCATTATCTTTGAATGTTGGCAGAGGAGCTTTGTGTGTTCAAGGGCATTTTGAGATGCTTTGCACCTATTTGTGAATTTTTGTTGATATTGGGGATGAAAGGATGGCAAAGAGAAAGCAACACCGTAGGGGATTTTGGCCCAGATGATCAAAAGCCCCGCGCTGTTCCAAACAGCACCCTAAAAATAGCGCCGGGACAGCGCAGGGCTTTTCTGCATCGATGATCAAAGATAATGCATGCAAATCTAAGCAGTGCTATTATCTTTGATTATCATGTTTTAGTGCGGGAGAATTGTGCCGCACAATCCTCCCGCACTTGCGGTCAATCAATGATTTGTGGGGGTTTGGGGGGCTGGAGACCCACCGATCCTCCAGCCTTCCCCCCCCCCCCCCTGTCGCTGGGTGGGAGGGTAGGACAGCATTTTTCGGGAGGTGGCCACTTGGATTTCTGTGGGTTCAGGGGGTGGGGGTGCTGGAGACCCACCGGATTTCCAGCCCTCCGTGAACATGGGGGGGGGGATCATCGGGGGGACCAGAGGTCCACCGGACCTCCCGCCCCCCGTTCGCATTTGCTTTGGGGGGGAAGGGAGGCCTGCCAGCATGCAACTGCATGCTGGACAGGGCTCACCATTCCTCCCCAATGATCCACAAAATCTAACGCCAGTTCGGAGCTGGCGTTGATTTTGCTGTGGCCAGTGACCCAATCTTTGGCGTGCTGGTCGCTGATCATTGGGGATGAATGCGTTAAGCGCCGATTAGCATGCATTTGCAAGCTAATTGCGCTAGAAGCCCTGTTTAGCATGCATTTGCATGCTACTTGCGCTGAGAGCCCTCGAGTGTGCTGTTTCAGGCGCTCAAGGGCTCTGATCATGGGTCGGCTGCAAACTCTGGCGCTAGTATGGCGTTAACAGCCTCTAGCGCCGGAGTTTGCTTTTGATCATGAGGGCCTTTGTGTATTACAAGACAGATACAAATCTCCTTCTAACCCTTCATCTCTGGTCCTCTTTGACTGCCACTTAATCTAATGGTTCCAGTAGCTTACAAGCAGGGTTTTCAATGATGCAGGATCAATATAATGTTTATTGTGGCTTTTCTTTTTTGTGTGTTTGGGTCCATCCATTGTGTAATTCAGCAGAATAACTAGCTATCCAGCTATTTCAGAGCTATTTCTCTTCTTTTTTTTTAATTGATACGTGTAAAGCCCCTTTTTGCATATGGTCTTTACCTGGGAAATAGGATATCCAGTTTGGAGATGTTCACATTTCTCCCAATATTTCACAAAATGCTCTGCTGAATGTGAATCCTTTTGTCAAATACATATGAGAGCAAGCTGCAGTACTGGTGTATTTGCTGGCAAGTCTCACTAGAGCATCCAATTTGGAAACTTACATGTGCAGAAAAATAATGACATCTCTCGGGGCTTTACACGTGCAAGCAGCAGCAGCATCTGCTCTTGCAGGCATGATTCCATAATATGCACATCTAATTGTAGGTGTTTACATGTATATAGGCTGCATTGCACATATAAGAGGAGCCAATTAAAAAGCCAAGTGAAATACATTACAGGCTCGATGATCTGACCTTTGCTAATCCAACCATCTGGCATATCTGCGGAGGAGTGGCCTAGTGGTTAGGGTGGTGGACTTTGGTCCTGAGGAACTGAGTTTGATTCCCGGCACAGGCAGCTCCTTGTGACTCTGGGTAAGTCACTTAACCCTCCGTTGCCCTCCGCATTGAGCCTGCCATGAGTGGGAAAGCACGGGGTACAAATGTAACAAAAATAAATCTGATAGACCCACGGTGATGTCATCTCATCGCCAATAAGAAGCGTGCAGCTTCTCTTTCTTTTTTACGTCATAGCACAGAGGGAAGTTTCGCACCTGAAACAATTAGTTTCGAACCCAGGAACTTTTTTTACCACATGTGACGTCCCACCCTCATCTGATGTAACTTCCAGTTTCCATGAGGGTGGGACACAGGGAGGGCCCGAAGGGAGGCGATCAGCCTTTCCAAACGGAGCTGAGGCGCTGCCGATTTTAATGCATGGGGCCTGGTGGCGGACTGAGCTGAGGGCAGGCAGGTGCGACTGGGGACTGCAGCGCCAGCGGCCTGACCCCGGTGCCGGGCCTCCCTTGGAGGACCAGGGAATTTGTCCCCCCTGCCCCCCCCTCTCGGTGGCCCTGGTGCACTGTAGAGAGAAGGCTTCAGGCCCATATCTCACTCTACCTGTTATACTTGTGTTAGAAACTGTGAGCCTTCTAAAACTCACCAAACACTTTCTTACCCTCATATAGGTGACCCCTTCACCCATAAGGGCTATTGTAGTGGTGTACACTTGGGGGGCAGTGGGTTTTGGAGGGTTCAGCAGACAAGATAAGGGAGCAATGGTGAGATGTATACCTGGGAACTTTTTATATGAAGTCTACAGCAGTGCACCCAAGGGTGCTCCATTGCTCTCCTGGGATGTCAGTGTGGCCAGTCTACTAACAATGCTGGTTCCTCCTACATCCCAATAGCTTGATTTTGTGCGTTTTGCACGAGCAAAAAAATGAAGGCACACAGCAAAAAAAACATCTAGCATGTGGCCATTAAAAAAAAAAAAAAAAAGAAGACATTTCAATTTCCTATTTGAATTTGTGACATTTGTGCAAAACGTCCAAAGTCTGACTTAGATGTCATTTTGAAAATGTCCCTCTGAGTGTGGTTTAAGAGGTCAGGAGCCTTTCCTTCCTACTTAGTCCACACTGAATGTTGACCCTGTTATGTTTATTTTCACATTAAGATTTTTGTGAATGTTAGAAGGGTTTCCTAGGCTGACAACTGTATTGATTCTGTTTCTGGACTTACTGAGGCTGAGGTTCCTGATCTTTCTCGGTTTCTCTTTCTTTTATTCTATTTTTTTCCTTGTCCCTAAACGTGGACTGGTTTTGATGAATATAATGCCTGATAACTGATTTGTATGTTATGAATTGTTTATTAATTTCTATTCAAAGCAAATCCTTTGATTTGTATAATCTTCAAAAGCAAATTAAAAAAAAATGTTTTGTGAAAATAATGAGGGAGGATCAAATAAAATTTAAGAAAACATATTTTACTGGAGGGTAGTGGACACCTGCAAAAGATTTCCAGCACAGAAGTTAGGGGGGAAAAAAAGGTGGCAGAATTCAACCACGTATAGTAGATCATAGAACAAGTAACATCTGGGAACAGCTTAGTAGGCAAGCACAAACAGACAGTGAGTGGACCAAGTGGCCGTTACTTGCTGACGTCTTCTGTATTTCCAAGTGAATATGCCTTAAACCCATCCATCCTATTACAATGTTTATACTTAATTTCCTACTTTGCATAACAAAATTCTGTGTTACCTATTACTATGTAAGCCACATTGAGCCTGCTTTTAGTGGGAAAGTGCGGGATACAAATGTAATAAATAAATAATGGGGAAAACATCCTTTCCATTACGCTACCAGAGATTTCTATTCCGCTTACACCAAAACTTTGTTCGAAGCAGATTAAATTCTAAGTAGGAACCAGTCCAGTAAACTGGGAGCTCACAAAGCAAAATACAAAATACTATGGGGGTCTTTTACTATGAAGAAAGACTAAGGAGGCTAGGGCTTTTCAGCTTGGAGAAGAGACGGCTGAGGGGAGACATGATAGAGGTATATAAAATAATGAGTGGAGTGGAACAGGTGGATGTAAAGCGTCTGTTCACGCTTTCCAAAAATACTAGGACTAGGGGGCATGCGATGAAACTACAGTGTAGTAAATTTAAAACAAATCTGAGAAAATATTTCTTCACCCAACACATAATTAAACTCTGGAATTCGTTGCCGGAGAACATGGTGAAAGCGGTTAGCTTGGCAGAGTTTAAAAAGGGGTTAGGCTGTTTCCTAAAGGACAAGTCCATAAACCACTACTAAATGGACTTGGGAAAAATCCACAATTCCAGGAATAACATGTATAGAATGTGTGCACGTTTAGGAAGCTCGCCAGGTGCCCTTGGCCTGGATTGGCCGCTGTCGTGGACAGGATTCTGGGCTCGATGGACCCTTGGTCTTTTCCCAGTGGGGCATTACTTATGTACTTATGAGTTATCTGCAGCAGGGCCCATTGGAATAAAATGGGCCCTGCTGCAGATAACTTGATCTAATCTTTTAGTAAAAGACTCCCATATTAATTCAAAAAGACAGAAGTTTTTAGTCAAAACTTAACCCTAAAGCATACTTTCTGAATAAATCTGCCTTAAGCAATTTGTGAAAAAAATACATTCTGAAATAGAAAATCTGGCAGAGAATTTCAAACCGGCAGAGAATTCCACATTTTTGCAGCTTGAAAAGAGACCGAGCTTGAAAAATGTCTTTTAGACCGCATTCCTTTATATGAAGGAGATGATAGTAGTAAATAATTTTGAGTATTATATTTAGAAGATAAAATTTTAACCATCAAGCACATATATGCTGGAGCAGTGCCCTGCATGATATTAAAAACAAAACAACACAGTTTAAAAAGTATTCAGGCCTCTACCAGCAACCAATGGAATTCAACATAATGAGGAGAGACTCTATCGAACTTTCTTAGACCACAGATAAGTCAAATGGCTGTGTTCTGACTAGTTCTTAGTTTTCTAATCAAATATTTTGCACAACCTTAGTGAAGTGGCCTCAAATTATAATATTCTTTACATAGGTCTTTATCAGGAATGAACTGTATTACTACCAGTGGCGTACCAAGGGGGGGGGGGGGGGTGGTCCGCCCCGGGTGTCAGTGGGTGGGGGGGGGGGGTGATCCGGTTCGCTCCCGCTGCTCCCACTTTACCTTAAAAAAAAGTTTTTTTGAAGCGTCGTTGCAGGCAGCGCCTCGCGTCTGCCCTGCATGTTGTAAAAGAAGTAAATCTCTTCGCTTCGTCGTCGTCAGGCCCAGGGTTGCCAGGTGGAAAATATTTTTCCAGCCTAAAGGAGCCCAAAATCCAGCCCAAAACCCGCCCAAACTCAAACCCCGCCCCTGACACCCCCGCCCCCGCGTCATCACCCCCGCCCCCGCCGTCATCAACCCCGCCCCCGCCGTCATCGGCCCCACCTTCCCCGTCACTAACCCCGCCTCCCACGTCACTAACCCCGCCTCCCACGTCACTAACCCCGCCTCCCACGTCACTAACCCCGCCCACCGCGGCCGAAAAAGCCACCTAAAAAAAACCGCCCGAAGCACAAAAACCAGCCCAAAAAACCGCAACCCGCCGCGGGCAAAAATTTCCCGCGGCGGGTCGCGGAAAACCGCCCAATTGGGCGGTAAAACCGCCCACCTGGCAACACTGGTCAGGCCTCACTATGTCCCGCCCTCCTCTGAGGTAATTTCTGCGAGGGCGGGACATAGTGAGGCCCGATGACGACGAAGCGAAGAGATTTACTTCTTTTACAAGCAGGGCAGACGGGAGGCGCTGCCTGCAACGACACTTCAAAAAAAATTTTTTAAAGTAGGGTGGGAGCAGGAGAGTCGGGTCGGGGTGCGGTCCTCAGATGGGAGAGGGGTATTGTGGGGGTTCTCACATGTGGAGGGGAGGGGAGGGGGTTTTCATATGGGAGACGGGGACTGAGTGGGGAGGAGGTTCTCAGATGGGAGAGGGGTGTTGTGAGGTTCTCACATGGGGAGGGGGTTTTCATATGGGAGAAGGGGACTGGAGTGGGGAGGGGGCTCTCAGATGGGAGAGGGATGTTGTGGGGGTTCTCACATGGGGGGAGGGGATTTTATATGGGAAAAGGGGACTGGGGTGGGGAGGGGGTTCTCAGATGGGAGAGGGGTGTTGTGGGGGTTCTTAGATGGGGAGGGGGTTTTCAGATGGGAGAAGGGGACTGGAGTGGGGAGGGGGGTTCTCAGATGGGAGAGGAGAGGGGTGTTCTGGGGATTCTCAGATGGGAGAAGGACGGGGGTGGGGAGGGGGTTCTCAGATGGGAGAAGGGGACTGGGGTGGGGTGGGGGTTCTCAGATGGGAGGAGGGGGCTCTTAAATGGGAGAAGGGGGCTAGAACTGGGGTCTAAGAAGGGGTCATGACGGAAAATGGGGCATGCCTGGGTCAGGTGGGAGAATGGGTTGGGCTGAAAAGGGGGGCAAGACATGTGGATGAAGGGGGCTGAAACTGGGGGCTGAAAGGAGGGTAGGTGGGATAAGGGGGCTAGTACTGGGACTGGGGGCTGAAAGGCGGCAGGGGCTGAAATTGTGGGGACTGGGGGCTGAAAAGGAGACAGGGAGAAGTGGCTGGGGGCTAAAGCTCGGGACTGGTAGGAGAAAAGGACTGGGGCTGAAACTGGGGACTGGTGGGATAGTGGGGCTGGAACTGGGGGCTGAAAAAAGGGGCAGAGAGAGGGGACAGATCCTGGATGGAAGGGGGAGGAGAAGGAGGGCAGACCCTGGATGGATGGGAGAGGGATGGCAAATGATGGATTGAAGGGGCAGAGAGAAAGGGCAGACAGTGAATGGAAGGGGGAGAGAGAGAGGGCAGACGGGCAGATGGTGGATGGAAGGGGCATAGATAGAGGGCAGATGTAAATGGAAAGGGCAGGGAGAGAGGGCAGACATTGGATGGAGGCGACAGCAGAGAGGGCAGACACTTGATGGCAGAGAGAGAACAAAGACAGATGCTGGATGGAAGGAAGACAGTGAAAAGAAGATGAGGAAAGCAGAAACCAGAGACAACAAACTGTAAATAAAATATATATTTTTATTTTTTTTTTGCTTTAGGATAAAGTAGTATTGTAGCTGTGTTAATGTTTATAATAGAACATGTAAACAAGGTAATCTTTTTATTGGACTAATTTTAATACATTTTGGCTAACTTTCGGAGAACAAAACCCCCTTCCTCAGGTCCGGATAGGATATTGTAACAGCACTATACTGTATTGACCTGAGGAAGGATGTTTTGGCCTCTGAAAGCTAAATGTATTAGTCCAATAAAATGGTATTATTTTATTTTCTATATTTGTTTTATTTCTATTTGTTAATTTGTAAAGTGGTGATTGGTACTTGTTAGTTTTTTCAAATTTACATCTGCTGTCTTTATGTTTTGCACAGTACTAGAGGACATTTTCTGTTTCTGTGGTGTTGCATTGTATGCAGAGTCTGGCATCTTGGGGGTTCAGTTTAATTTTTGTCTAAATAGAAAGGTTATTGCTTATTCTATAGTGGATTAGGGTGTATCTGTGTTTGTGAAAAAGACATGGCTTTCGGTTGGCATTGACTGTGCAAGATGGACGATCTGTGTTATTCTGCCTGGTTTTGTTTTACAGTAGGTGAATTGATGTTCTAGTGCTCACTGTAGTGTTTAAGATGCTTTCCTTTTCCTTGTGTGACTTGTAGAAATTACTGCTTATGGTATGCTAGAATTGCTCTATAGGTCCTGAGTGTTTTGTATTCTCGGCATGCCTAGTACTAGATTTTGAAGGGGGGGGGGGTGTTAAAAAATGACCGGCCCCGGGTGTCAACTACCCTAGGTACGCCACTGATTACTACATTTGGAGATGAAACCTTATCAAGCCGCCGTTTTAAGAAAATATTTATATGCAAATTCTGCTTTCCTAATAACCATCCAATGAATCTAGTATCAGTATTTCAGTAGAGGGGGCTTCATGTATATATTTCATATATTACCCAGCTCTCACAACAATTCAGCACATTTTTCAATGCTAAAGGGTATTATTTTATTGTATAGGATCCGTCAGATACCTCTGTCACCACCACACAGGCTATATAATGTGAGCCAGGCACTTCTATGGTGGGCAGATATTCCTCATTTGATCCATCTCATTTTTACATCACTCTTTAATATAAGCTCTTCATGTTTTTATACTTTTTTACTTTTTTTAAATATATATTCAAACTAAAGCACTTTGCTTTTAAAACGTAGCTTCATTATACACGTCTTCTTCTTCTTCACATTTCAAACTGCTTTAACAAACCGATCATTCATCTCGGAGATCACATTACCGACATGAATTCACGTTTCGCAACTAGTGCTGTATCAAGGTATATCTCCTCAGTCGAGCCTGGAAACAACTTCCTGCTTTCTTCTCCATTTTTTTCCAGGCTCGGTTGAGGAGATAGACCTTGATACAGCACTAGTTGCGAAACGTGAATTCATGTCGGTAATGTGATCTCCGAGATGAATGATCGGTTTGTTAAAGCAGTTTGAAATGTGAAGAAGAAGACGTGTATAATGAAGCTATGTTTTAAAAGCTAAGTGCTTTAGTTTGAATATATATTTTAAAAAAGTAAAAAAGTATAAAAACATGAAGAGCTTATATTAAAGAGTGATGTAAAAATGAGATGGATCAAATGAGGAATATCTGCCCACCATAGAAGTGCCTGGCTCACGTTATATAGCCTGTGTGGTGGTGACAGAGGTATCTGACGGATCCTATACAATATAATGATACCCTTTAGCATTGAAAAATGTGCTGAATTGTTGTGAGAGCTGGGTAATATATGAAATACTAGGAAAAAATGCCCGTTTCTGAGCAGAATGAAACGGGCGCTAGCAAGGGGCCCCCTCCCTCCGTCCCTCGAAGCTACTTGCCTTGTTCGCTGTGGGCCGTTTCGGCCCTGGAGTGTCAATAGCTCCGCCCTTGACGTCATGACGTTTTGACGCGAGGGCGGTGCAGACACTCCAGGGCACACCGGATATCTCGGGCGCCTCAACTTCCGTGGAGGCTTCAGAACGTTGGGGTTGCCTTTTATATATATAGATTCCTAATAACCATATCATCACATATCATAACGTGTTACATATGAGATATTCTGTTGGTTCATGATATACAGTTACTAGTATTTTCCATAATATTATTGATGTACTAGAAATAATAGAGTGAACGCTAACCGCTGCATACTAAAGAAAGCAGTCTACTCAGGATCTGGAATGATATCTACAGTCAACCTTGATGCCGAACATGTGATGTAAGGTCAATAGATAGAGCCCTTTAAAAATGGATAGCAAGAGGCCAGGAAAATCATCTTGGAAGATAACTTTGCTAAATGTTTCCTTGGTCCAGACTGGCTGGTACAATTTAAATCCTAGCACATCTTTTCTATCGATCTTGTTGCACTTAAGCCTATGCTTGTGTGACCTCTAAGAGAACAGCTGAATGGTTTAATGATTTAGGAGTGAGCAAGGAAAGTCCACACTTTCTGTATTGACTATTGCCCTACAGGAAAGTGACATATTGTGGTATCAAATTGCACTCAATTTCTTTGTTGCAGTAAGGAAAACTGTATTTATTTAGTCAAGGTGAGGAAAATCAGAATGCCTAATTGGATTTTCTTTGCCATTTACTCCATATCTAATAGAAAGTGTTGCATCTTGTTGAAAGTACTTTTGTAAACAAAAACCTATGAACTATGAAATGAATAGAAAAGCAATATTCAAACAAGAAATCTGAAATTCTAAAAGTGAAAACATACCTGTGAATCAGTACAGTACATTGGATTAATATGCCAGAAAAACACATAATACAAGTAGTCTCAAAGTTACAGGTATACAAGTACTTGCAACATATACACTGTGCAAGATATGCACATCAGTACATAAGCATCGCCATACTGGGATAGACCAAAAGTCCATCAATGCAGTATCCTGATTCCAGCAGTGGCCAGTCTAGGTCCAAGTACCTGGCAAGATCCCAAAAGAGTAAAGCAGATGATGCTGCTTATCACAGGAATAAACAGTGGACTTTCCCAAGTCTATCTTAATAGTGGCATATGGCTAGGAACTTGTCCAAACCTTTCTTTAAATATTGCTGAGCTAACTGCTTTTACCACATCTTCTGGCAGCAAATTCAAGAACTTAATTATACATTGAGGGAGGACTTCTATACGTGGCACTCAGTTAGAAGAAGATCCATGCTAAACTAGTATTCTGCAAAGGGCGCTGTGCGTGGACAGCCTTTTATAGAGCACTGCAGTGGCGTAGCCACAGGTGGGCCTGGGTGGGCCGGGGCCCACCCACTTAGAGCTCAAGCCCACCCAACAGTAGCACACATTTAGTGGTAGCTGGTGGGGATCTCAAGCTCTGCCAGCTGAAGACTTCCCTCTGATGGTAACAAAAACGCTACTCTTCATGATACCGGCACCTGTGCGTGCTCAGTTTTCAGCACATGCCTGCTACAGACTGCCATGGTGGAAAGAAGCATTTTCCTGCCAACTGAGATATATTTTTGGTGTGGGGGGGGGGGGGGGGAGAGAAAACACTTGGTGGCCACCCACTTCTTGCCTAGGCACACCCAAAATCTATTGTTTGGCTATGCCCCTGGAGCACTGGTTTAGCGTGGATCTCATGCCTCACTTTGGGCACCTCACTTATGCCTGCTGAAACCAGGTGTAATTCTGGTGCACAATTAATGACAGTTGGATGCATAAATGACTCTATTGTATAACATGCCTAATTTCTAGGAATGCCCCTCCCATGGCCACGCCCCCTTTGAGTTACATGCTATAAAATTAGGCATGCATTGTCTAGAATAGGGCATAGGGCAGATCCAGTGTAAACCCAAATGAGTGCCAATTAATACCAATTATTGATTGTCAACAGCTAAGTAATTAATTAGTTTGCCACGGATCTGGGATCCATGCCCAAATTTTGGCGACCTATATATAATCCGTGGGTGAATGAAGGAATGTTTTTTTTTCTGATTTGTTTTAAATGTACTATGAGTTGCTTCATTCCTTGCTCCCCACTGGGCCAAAGCGAATAGAAAAACTAAATGCTCAGACAACAAAGGTAGAAAAAAGTATTTTATTCAGAATTTATTAATTGGAATTTGGCAGCTTTTGGAATTGTGCATCTGTGATATTTTGCACGTAAGTTTCAATTTCTCTAGTATTGCTGCATGCCGAGCCTGACTTCTTGAGGTAACTTTCCAGTTCAGTATTTTGCCTTCATATCTTTTGATTTCTAGTTCCTTGTGTCATATCTGTTGTCATGTGTTTTTCATGTGTGATCAAGGTGCAGTATTCTGCTAGCGTGTACTATTTGCAGCCCTTTTGATTTAGTTTTTTTTCACTAGGTAGTGTATTGGTGTTTTAGAGCCTGGTGTAATTACAGTGCTGGCTTTCCACGCATAAGGTTGTAGCTCATCCTGTCCTTGGAATTAGTGCTGTTATGGTTTGGTAAGGTTCTGAGTGTGTTTTTGCACATCTTTGTGTATAGTGTTTTGCAGTGGAGAGATTGTGTGTTGGCCGTACTAAGGTGACATCAACACTTTAAATTAATTTTAGTTTGTTTGTCATAACATCAGACATGGTTTTATAATATTTTGGAGGATCTGATGTTGAATTGTTAAAGGTATATTAATTGTGACTATTTTACTTTTATTTATTTATTTTTCTGTGTGTTGTCAGACAATTATGGATATAAGCCCCACCCCTGGCACCACCCCTAACCCTGCCCCCTTTAGCCTCCCCAAACAGTTGGGCCACCGACCGCCTATGTGTAAGAGGGGGCTTTAGTGTGTGAGCTGGAGAATGGGGCTGAAAGCATGTTCTGTAGTTTGCAGTATATTTTTCATGTGCTCTCTAAGGTGAGAGCTCTGACCAAAGGAATTTGAAGACATACTAGCATAACTGTTATCATTATAATGTCAAACATCAGACCCTGCAGCAAAGCCCAAACAAATAGCCACCCATCCTACAAAATGCTGATACACACTGTAGTCATTATTGATGATAGAGAAGAGCATAAAAACCTGACTGCAAAAGATCCAATTAAGTTCAATAAAGATTTTATACTGCAGCACAGAGAGCACCATAAGGGCACAATTATGGTTCTCAGTGCAGAAGAAACTGTTCCAAACAAACCTTTATACACTTAAACAACTGCAAATCAAACTATGTGCTGACAACAAGGTAGCACCCACATACTCCTGTAGACATACAGGGAGTCAGGAGAATCTAGACCAAAAGTTCTGAAAGGGAAGGAGAAAAAGATCCATTGTTTATCCACATTGGACACCGTATCCTTGTGCAACTACCTTTAAAAAAGGATCATGAGGCAATTTGTTTAATATGTCTGAACTTTTTATTGCCTTGGCAGTTTCCTGCTGCTATTTTGATCTTCCAGTGCATAATTGGAATGGCCTCTGTTGGTTTCAAGTTTCAAGTTGGTTAAATACTTGATACATTGTTGCTGTGATGAGTAAGTATGCCTCCCAATAAGCTGTTCAGGTTGGGACTAGACTTTTCTTCCCCTTTCTAGGGATCAGGCATGGACCCACCCAGTTCTGTACGTACAATTAACAATTCATGTCTTTCCTAAGTAATTAGTTCCCTTCCCATCTCCAGTTCTCATCCCCATCAGTTACCCCACTTCACTTTTTTTCCCCCACTGTCCATCTATACCACACTCTATCCCTTCCAGTCAAGGCTGGTCCATCTATACCACTTGTGGAGGGGCAT
The DNA here is from genome assembly GCF_901765095.1 of Microcaecilia unicolor. Taxonomy (NCBI): domain Eukaryota; kingdom Metazoa; phylum Chordata; class Amphibia; order Gymnophiona; family Siphonopidae; genus Microcaecilia; species Microcaecilia unicolor. The sequence continues at coordinate 41,020,978 of NC_044037.1, forward strand.
AATCGAACGGGGCGCCCAGGTTTTCCTGAGGGCGTCCTCACAGGACGTCCTCGCGAAGGGGCTGGGAAACCTGTATTATCGAAACAAGATGGGCGTCCATCTTTTGTTTTTCGATAATACGGTCGGGGACGCCCAAATCTCCACATTTAGGTCATCCTTAGAGATGGTCGTCCCCGGTTTTCAGCGATAATGGAAACTGAGGACGCCCATCTCAGAAACGACCAAATCCAAGCCATTTGGTCGTGAGAGGAGCCAGCATTCGTAGTGCACTGCTTCTCCCTGACATGCCAGGACACCAACCGGGCACCCTAGGGGGCACTGAAGTGGACTTCACAAATTGCTCCCAGGTGCATAGCTCCCTGACCTTGGGTGCTGAGCCCCCAAAAACCCACTCCCCACTCCCCACAACTGTACAACACTACCATAGCCCTAAGGGGTGAAGGGGAGGCACCTACATGTGGGTACAATGGGTTTGTGGTGGGTTTTGAAGGGCTCACATTTACCACTACAAGTGTAACAGGTCCTGGATCCACCTGCCTGAAGTGCACTGCACCCACTAAAACTGCTCCAGGGACCTGCATACTGCTGTCAGGGAGCTGGGTATGACATTTGAGGCTGGCAAAAATATTTTTTAAGTTTTTTTTTTTAGGATGGGAGGGGTTGGTGACCACTGGGGGAGTAAGGGGAGGTCATCCCCGATTTCCTCTGGTGGTCATCTGGTCAGTTCGGGCACCTTTTTGAGGCTTGGTTGCAAGAAAAAATGGACCAAGTAAAGCCGTCCAAGTGCTCGTCAGGGACACCCTTCTTTTTTCCATTATCGGCCGAGGACACCCATGTGTTAAGCATACCCCAATCCCGCCTTCGCTATGCTTCCGACATGCCCATGGGAACTTTGGTCATCCCTGCGACAGAAAGCAGTTGAGGACGCCAAGAATCGGCTTTCGATTATGCCAATTTGGGCGACCCTGGGAGAAGGATGCCTATCTCCCGATTTGTGTCGAAAGATGGGCGTCCTTCTCTTTCGAAAATATGCCTGATAGTCTCCCTCTCTGAGCCAGTCTTCAGGTCACTGTTCCCTATCCAGTCCATCCACACCACACACTTTCTGTTCTCCCAGACCACTCCCACTTTTTTCTCAACTCTACTTTCACTTAATCACTTCTTCCACCTCTCATCTGCTTTATCTAATTTTCCCTTGTTTCTTACCCCTGTATATAATTTCAGTTATGCCCACACCTGCTCCACTTCGCCATCCTAAACTTCTCTTCTTCCTACTTCTTCTTGACCCACTGTGTTGTCCCTCACCTATCCATGAAGGCTAAATATCCCTTCACTGGGCCCTTCCCTCACCCTCAGCAGATTCATTTTATGCTCAACTTATTCTCTCTCACAGGTATGGATCACCTTCCTGCTCCCTTTTTCCAGGTCCCCAGCACAATGTCTGTTCCCTGGGACTATTCCATTCTTCCCTCATGAGTTTCAGGACAGTAGTAATTCCATGCCTAGAGAGTCTCGCCACAGTTGCCGAACTGCAAAAGCACATCATGCTTCCTGCCCTCAGCCTGAAAACCCCAGAAATTACTTGCTGAGCGGGAGATCTAGATTCAATCCAGTAGCTCTGGACACAAAGGTATACACTCGAATCAATCCACCACATGCTACCTGATAAATCTCTAGTGGCCATGAAGCAAGTTGCTGGTATGGGGAGCCATATTAGGGCTGGCTATAAGCTAACCAGCATTCTGTGAAGAAACAGAAATTGACATCTCCTTTGCTGTTGGCACATCACATCCTCATTTATTGTGCTTTTGTTTTTCGCTCCTGTGTTGGGTGTACTTTGGACTCCCTCTCTTGTGTTACTCAGACAAAATGGGCCAGAGTCCCTGTACATATCTGTATTTACATATTTATTTTATAAAATTTGTTATACCATCTTTCAAACCAATAGAATATCAAAACAGTTTACAGTGTATAAAAAAGTAATCACAGAAAAACAAGACACGTACAAATAAATAAAATATAAAACAGGATAACACATAGGTGGGGAATGTAAATAGGAAAACAATTCAAACCAATGGACATTGTTCATTAATCAGTGACACATTAAGAATGTTGACTATCTTAGAATGGGCCAAAAGAGATACTAACAAAACATGTCTAAATAGCCATGTATTCAGGACTTTTTTTTATACCCTGCTGCTGAGGTTTCCATCCTCAATTCTAACAGAAGGGAGTTTCACAAAGTTGGTGCTACCATACTAAAAACTGTTCTGCTCCTAGAATACAACCAAAATCTAGAGCAAGATGGTATTACTAATAAATTTGCCTGGGAAGATCAGAATAGTCAAATTGGCTGAGGCCTCTAAGAGCCTCTCAAGGACATCACTATTTGTACTCTGATCAAGAAAATTGCTCAGTGTGATACCCACCAGCTTGCCTTCTCAAGAGTAGTTCCCATGTTCTGGAACTCACTCCTAGAGGGGCTATGTCTACTTCAAGAAATAGGGGAAAGCCTGGCTCTTCTTCCAAGCCTTTAATGTCTGTGGTAGATGACTATAAGGATTAGCTTGCCACTAAGACCAGTTCCATGTACTTTATTCAGCTGTACACATAATTTGCCTTATATTTACTACCAAAACTAATAAAGAAGCTTGTTTAATTACAGGATGCACACCCTATGAGAGCTTACAGGATAAGCAATATTTAAAAAACGAAACCTCAAAACCCCCCAGTAGGGGTACTTATAGAATTGCCAACCCACTACATTAGAAGGAGTGCCTGTCCTATCATCGGTTTCTAAATGCTAAAGGGGAGAGGGGGGAAGAATCAGTGTAAAAAAAATCTCCTATTATGGAGAAAAATAACTGATTCCAAAAAAATCCCCTCGTACAAATCCTAAGAAAAGTACACAGTGGGTGTGCCCTGAAAAATTGTATAATTCAAGTGGTTCTAAATAAATATAGTCAAAGAAACGAGCATGCTCAAAAAGAAACTAAGAAGAAAAAGTACTTATCTGAAGATCTCAAAAGTCTCTAGCAAACAGTCCTTCAGTCTTGTGTCTTTCCACCACCCCACGGAACCAAACCCTTAACCATGCGCAAAAAGGTCATATTCCAACTGCTTCAGGACCGCTCCCCTTCAGACTTTCAAACTCTTTCTCTTCAGCATCACATCATTTCAAATCAAAATCCTCAACAAGGATGCCTTGTTTCACTGATTTCCGCTGCTTCAAGAGAAAAATCAGAACTTAGAACTACTACTATAACTACTATAAATCACTTCTATAGCGCTACCAGTCATACGTAGCGCTTTACAATTGAACATGAAGAAAGACAGTCCCTGCTCAAAAGAACTTACAATCTAAATCAGGACAAACAGACAGGATCAATAAGGATAAGGGAAGGACAGACAGAAGGACACAAGGATAAGATAAAAGTTACAAGTCAGGAGTCGAAAGCAGCATCAAACAGGTAGGCCTTTAGCCCGGATTTGAAGGCAACCAGGGGTGGAGCTAGACGTAATGGCTCAGGAAGCCTATTCCAGGCATAAGGTGCGGCGAGATAGAAGGAGCGGAGTCTGGAGTTAGCGATGGAGGAGAAGGGTGCAACTAGGAGAGATTTGCCTAGTGAACGGAGTTCTAGGGAAGGAGTGTAGGGAGAGATGAGGGTGGAGAGGTAGTGAGGGGCTGCAGAGTGAATGCACTTATAGGTCAATAAGAGGAGCTTGAATTGTATACGGAAACGGATAGGGAACTCACCCTTTACTCATGATGACCACAACTTCTAAAGAAGAAGGCCAACTGGGTCAACCACCAATCAGCATTTTACTTGTTTCTCTGAATATATTTATTTAGATCTACTTGAATTATAAAAATAATTTCAGGGCACACCCACTGTGGACTTTTCTTGGGATTTGTACGAGGGGATTTTTTGGAATCAGTTATTTTTCTCCATAAAAGGAGGTTTGTTACACTGATTCTTGTTTTCCCCCTTACTATTTAGAAACCAGTGATAGGGCAGGCACTCCTTCTAATGTAGTGGGTTGGCAATTCTATAAGTACCCCTACTGGGGGGTTTTGAGGTTTCATTTTTTAAATATTGGTTATCCTGTAAGCTCTCACGGGGTTTGCATCCTGTAATTAAACACATTTTTTGTTAGTTTTGGTAGTTATACTTGTTCCCCCAGTTTTTGATTATTATCATAGCCAGTCATTTCTTTCTCCCAGTGCCTTTGTCCTATCCATCATATGTGTCTATATGACTAAGAACATAAGAATAGCCATACTGGGTCAGACCAATGGTCCATCTAGCCTGCTTCCAACAGTGGCCAATCCAGGTCACAAGTACCTGGCAGAAACCCAGATAGATAGTAGCAACATTCCATGCTACCAATCCCAGGGTAAGCAGTGGCTTCCCTATGTCTATCTGCACTTGCTTCCTTTTCCCCTCCCCCTGCCATCACGGCTTGCCTATTAAGGTATTTCATCGTGAGCATTCTATCCGTGTTATTTGAGTGTTCTAATGTGTGTCATTCCACAGCACTGAGACCCCCAAAACAGGGTCCCTGCAGATCACCTCAGGGCTCTTAGGGGCACCCACCTAGAGGATGAGGGTTAAGGTTAGGGCTAGGATTAGGTCCCAAGAAGGGGCCTATGCAGGGCCTGCTTTACCAACTGGGTCAAGCTCTGGAGGCAAAAAATCCACCGAGGCCCCTAGGAACACCCTATAAAGGGACCCAGGAAGAACAGAAATGTAAAAGCCCATCAAATGACCAGGGAATTTTTCTTTGACTGAATTGAGAGAGAAGAGAGGATTCTAACTTCTAATTGCCAGTTTCCTCTGGCAGGAACATTGTGTGAGAGGAATGTATCCATTTTAGCTGAAGTGGGGAAAGGAACAACACATGTAAGATGCTCACTGAAAGAAAGGCAGACAGACTGAATGAACCACATTTACACACTATAAAAATAATTCATTACCCCTGCTCAGCTGCTGGCTATGAAGGCTGCCCAGCGTGTGCTTTCAGTATGCTGTACCACATGCAGACACGTGCTGGCCTGCCTGTCTTCTCCGGCCTACCTTGACTAGGGGCTTCATCATCTCTGTTGTCCCTGGATCTCTCGTAGTGCACCTAGATTGAAATTCTCTACTTAATACTTTACACTAGCATTAGCCCCTGACAAAAGGCATGAAGCCAACTAAGCTTGGTACTTATGCTGCCAAAGCGAGCAGTTTTGGAAAGCCTGGGAGCTGCAGGGGAGCCTGTGGGGAGTATATCCAAACAGGGTGAACCGGCAAGAGGGGTAGGGGATGTGGACTTTTATTTCTCGGGCAAGGCCCCACAGGACCGAGCCAAAGCCTCACACAGTGGTACTGGCAGCTGCAGAGCCAAACTCTGAGTTCAACCAAGTACAGTCCTGAGACTGTGACCTGACAGTGGCTGTTAGACTCGACTATGCTGTGCGGCTGTGGCCAGCAGAATGGGGAGCTAGGCCAGAGACAGGTGTACCATCAGCACAACTTACCACCTGCTGAAGGAAGAGAAATGTACAGAGCTGCGTACGTCTAGTAGCACTATAAAATGATAAGTAGTAGTAGTAGTAAAACTGGATTGTTCCAGGGAGCACGTCTGTTTCTGTTGGTGATGTCACTGGCAGAATTAGTTTTCTCTACCTCCACCTGCTGGTAGTAAGGGATAACACCTACTGACTCAGAACAGTGGAGCTGACGCTAAGAAATTGGATATTTATGCACCAGGTGCATTAACATGTTCAATTCAGTACATAACCGGTTATAGAAACATAACTGGCTATTATCCCAACACTATTTTAATTGTAAGTTTCTCTTGCCAGTTTGGCATGGAGCTGCAGGGTAAGGGGACAACTCCCCCCCCCCCCTTATCCCACCAGAGGAGTGCTGCTCAGTAGCAGCTGTTTACTATATCCTAAACGTGCACAGTAGCAGGTGTAACCCCTGACGTTGATCTTTTTAGGACATAGATGTTCAGTCCCCTTTTGAAATGTGGAATAAACACCTATGAAATTGCCATGCCTTTATCCTGCCTAAGACATGCCCAGATCCCCCCCCCCCCCCCTCCGCCAGTTGCACACACTTGGGTTTGATACATGTATATGTTTTCTTTGTAAAATGCAAGTTAAACGTTTTAGTGACGGTTTAATCATATATCAAACCTCTATAGGGCTTGTAAAATGAGGACCATAGCCTATCTATATATATATAAAACTCACCCTCAACGTTCTGAGGACACTGACGTCAGTGAAGCCAAGCCCTGACTTCCTTCAAAAAGGTTTGAAGGTTCGTGGTGGTGAAGCCACCAAAATCGCTCCGGGCCCTGCCCTCGTGGGCGGAGCAATGGCAGAACAAAAAAAGGGGTTGGCAGGGAAGGAGGCAGGGAGGCGGGGAGGTGGGAAATCGCTACAGGCCCCGCCCTCGAGGGCGGAGCAATGGCAGAACAACCAAGGGGTTGGCAGGGAGGGAGGGAGGCGGGGAAGTGGGAAATCGCTACGGGCCCCGCCCTCGCGTCAAACGTCATGACGTTGAGGGCGGAGCAATGCCACAACAACGAAGGGGTTGGCGGGGGGGGGGGGGTGTTGCCGACGAAAACCTTGCTAGCGCCCGTTTCATTTGCTCAGAAACGGGCCTCTTTTACTAGTATTTCTATAAACAAGAAAAGAAAGAAAGACAAATCAACAAAAACAGTGTTGAAAATGGCAGTTTTACTGGTTTCACCAGGATAGCATTGTTTCTCATCTGTTCAACTGAGCGGAAAAAGCGAAAACGACAAGCTGAGGAGACCATAGTGTGAGGGGAAGGGCCGCGCGTGCTCAGAACTTTATACTTAATTCTGAGCTCTGGATGAACAGTTCTGCCCTGATGCTGTCGGATGATGTTGCCCACTGGTATGCCTGACTCAGTCTTCCTTATCAACAGAAACAGGGGCGTAGCTACGCTAAGGACGAAAAATGTTTAAAAAAAAAAAAAAAAAGCACAGCACCGGCAGGCACTGTCTAGGCAGCCTTGAGGCATTGGCTGCTGGCTCGCAGGCTCCTCCCGTCTCCTACGTCACTGCAGTGACGTAGGAGACGGGAGGAGCCTGCGAGCCAGCAGCCAATGCCTCAAGGCTGCCTAGACAGTGCCTGCCGGTGCCGTGCTTTTTTTTTTTTTTTTTAAACATTTTTCGTCCTTAGCGCCGTTAGCGCTTCTTCTTTTTGTAGCGCCGGCCCTGCTGCTCAACAGGAAAAGCAGCAGTGGCCGGCGATGGGAGCTGGGGCTGGCTGGCGTGGCATGCAGGGCGGGCCTCGTCGAAGAAAAGAGGGAAAACATGGAAGGATGGGGAGAAAAAGAGGGAAAACAGATGGAAGGATGGGGAGAAAGAGGGAAAACAGATGGAAGGATGGGGAGAAAGAGGGAAAACAGATGGAAGGATGGCAGAGAATGAGGGAAAACATGGAAGGATGGGGAGAAAGAGGGAAAACAGATGGAAGGATGGGGAGAAAGAGGGAAAACAGATGGAAGGATGGCAGAGAATGAGGGAAAACATGGAAGGATGGGGAGAAAGAGGGAAAACAGATGGAAGGATGGGGAGAAAGAGGGAAAACAGATGGAAGGATGGCAGAGAATGAGGGAAAACATGGAAGGATAGCAGAGAATGAGGGAAAACATGGAAGGATGGGGAGAAAGAGGGAAAACATGGAAGGATGGGGAGAAAAGAGGGAAAACAGATGGAAGGATGGCAGAGAAAGAGGGAAAACATGGAAGGATGGGAGAAAGAGGGAAAACATGGAAGGATGGGGAGAAAAGAGGGAAAACAGATGGAAGGATGGCAGAGAATGAGGGAAAACATGGAAGGATGGCAGAGAAAGAGGGAAAACATGGAAGGATGGGGAGAAAGAGGGAAAATAGATGGAAGGATGGGGAGAAAAGATAGAAAACAGATGGAAGGATGGCAGAGAATGAGGGAAAACATGGAAGGATGGCAGAGAAAGAGGGAAAACATGGAAGGATGGGGAGAAAGAGGGAAATAGATGGAAGGATGGGGAGAAAAGATAGAAAACAGATGGAAGGATGGCAGAGAAAGAGGGAAAACAGATGGAAGGATGGGGAGAGAAAGAGGGAAAACGGATGGATGGGGAGAGAGACTGGATGGAAGGATGGGGAGAGAAAGGGGAGAGACTGGAAGGATGCAGAGAGAAAGGGGAGAGACTGGAAGGATGTGGAGAGAGAAGGGACACTGAACAGAAAAGGGTAGAGTGATACAGAGACACTGGTTAGAAAGAGGGAGAGAGAGATATTAGATGGAAGGATCAGGAGAGAGGGTAGATGGATGGAAGGATGGGGAGAGAAAGAGGGAAGACGCTGGATGGAAGGGTAAGGAGAAAGAGGTGACACTGGATGGAAGGATGCAGAAAGAAAGAGGGGAGACTACTGGAAGGATGGGGCGAGAGAGGGGAGACTGGAAGGATGGGGAGAGAAAGAAGAGAGCTGCTGGATGGAAAAGGAGAGTAGTGAAAGACTGGAGAATAAGAGGAAGGGGCATGGGGAGAACAAGGGAGAGAAAAAGATGAAAAGCCATAAGTAGATGAAGGAAATTAAAGAATGGATAGTAAGAATGAATTAAATCAGAACAGAGAGAGAGAGAGGCAGAAAAATATTGAAGAAAGCAAAGAAAAAGGAGAGAAAAATGAGAAATGGCCAGGAAACCGTGGCAGAAGAGTTAAGTGAAAACGAAGGAAAGCAGAATCTAGAGACTGGGAGCGACACAATGAGAAAAAGTAAATGACCATAAAAGAAAGGTAAAGAAAATAATTTTATTTTTAATTTAGGATAAAGTAATATGGTACCTATGTTAATGAAGTTTCAGAGACCAATACTTCCTTCCTTAGGTCATGCGAGGATACCATAACAGCATTATACTGACCTGAGGCAGGAGGTTTTGGCCTCTGAAAGCTCACTGAAAAGGGTGTTAGGCTATTAAATAAATTTTCTGAAATCTGATGCACTGAAAAGCAGCACTTTACCCTGTGTGACAAATGCATCTGATTAGTGTGACTAAATTTTGCTGGGGGAGGGGGGTAGAGAGAAAATTTTGTGCCCACCCACTTTGGGTTCAGGCCCATCCAAAATTGGCAGTCTGGCTACGCCACTGAACAGAAAGTATAAGAAGATAAAGAAAAGTGAAACAGCAGAAAGGTGCGAACTAGAAAAACAGGATAACAATTTGAGTGTTAGATTGCAATCTGCATATAAACCAGCTGTGTCAATCAGTATCTCACAATCTCACACAGCACCGTTTGGTAGAACTTCATGGCAGGTACAGAACATTCAGGCTTCATTTTTCACTTGTCTTGGACCATTGGGAACTGTGTGTGCTGAATCAAGACTCTCAGATATCCTGAACTTAGCTATTACTTTAGAAAAAAAAATTTTAATCTGACAAGTTAAAGCTGTTCAGCACTGTGATTGTGATCAGAAATGCAATGCATCTGTTTTATACTTTTGTAAGAACTCTTTGTTTTGCCAAAAAGTAGAGATTAAGAACAATGACTAATGTAACTTTGTCAAATATTGTACCCTAGCACCTTTATAGCGTTTTTTTCTCAGGATGTAGGAAGGCCGAGGAAACAAACCTAATCAATGTTGCAAGTTTTAAAAACAAATGTGGAACAACCAAAGAATTAAGGAGGGAAGTTATAAAGCTGTATTAGGGCAATAACCTACATAAGTGGAATGGAGGAGTGGCCTAGTGGTTAGAGCTTAGGTCTTCATATCCTGAGGTGGCCAGTTCAAATCCTGCTGCTGCTCCTTGTGCCCAAGTCACTGTAGGGGTCCTTTCACTAAGATGTGCTGAAAAACGAACTGTGCTAGTGTAGGCGTGTGTTTTGGGCGCGCAGATCCATTTTTCAACTCACCTGTAAAAAAGGCCTTTTTAAAATTTTTGCCAAAAATGGACGTGCATGTCCATTCTGGGTCTGAGACCTTACCGCCACCCATTGACTTAGCAGTAAGTTCTCACGCGGTAACCCTGCGGTAATCGTCTACGCACGTAGAATGACGATTACTGCCCAGTTTCCGCTGTGCGCAGGAAAATAAAAATTATTTTCCGGCATGCGTAGCGGATATGCGTAAAAAACAAAATTACCGCCCAGGCTACGCGATAGCTGGGCGCTAACTCCAAATTGACACACGTAGGACATGTGTATGTGCCTATGCAGCTTAGTAAAAGGGCTCCTTAACCATCTATTGCCTCACGTACAAAATTAGATTGTGAGCCCGCTATGGAGAGAGACATGCTCAATGTACCTGAATGTAACTCACCTTGAACTACTACTGAAAAACTACTACTGAACCCCTTAAAGCAACTTCAAGGGCTCTAATGCAGGTTTTCTTGCTCCAACACAGCAATATTTAGGGCACCACAGATATAGTAATGAAATGCAAATGGATGTAAAGCACCTTATTACTATGTAAAAACCATAACACAATGTGCAGTGAATACAGGCACACCACAAGTTGTAATATGGCCATAAAATTATGGCAAAATAACCCCAGCAGAAATGGAAGAAGTAGGGGTGGACCGAAAAATCTTCACAGCCAGAGGTCGATAAAAGCAGTCATTCTTTGTTTATTGTACAGCGCTGCGTAACCCTAGTAGCGCTCTATACATGTCAAATAGTAGTAGTAGTAGTTATTCAGCACCACACAAGTGTATGACCCAACACGGGGCCGTGTTTCAACGGAAGAACTGTCTGCTTCAGGGGTCTGACACTGTTGAAAATCACAAAATGGTGCAGAATAGTACAATTGATGGTCAATAAACCTGCTGTGTGTGGAAGCAGACGCGTCGCCCTGGCTTGATCAGATTTCCTGCTGCTCCAGCTGCACCATCTCAAGCAGCCGGGGCAGCGAACAGACCCCTGCACTCTGGCACCGATCTGGTTTAAGAGTCTGTGAGAATACAGCAGCCATGCATCTGCTTCCACGCACATCAGGTTTATTGATCATCACTTGTACTATTCTGCACACATATTTTGTGATTTTCAACAGTAAGAGTCAGACCCCTGAAGCAGACGGTTGTTCCGTCGAAACACGGCCCTGTGTCAAGTTATACACTTGTGTGGTGCTAAATAAAATTGCTATTATCGACCTCTGGCTGAGAAGGGCTCACTGAGGTTCAGGGGACTGCAGTGTGCAGGAGAGGGCGGTGGCAGCACAACAGTGGGTTGGGGGGGGCGACAGATAGCAGTCGGGGGGGGGGGGCAATTACCCTTACTGCCCAGGGGCCCAGATCATTGTCAGCCTGCCCCTGTAACCCTGCTCCAGAAACAACAAATAACAGGTCCAGGAATGAAGATAGCACAAAATTTGGCGATCTCTTTCAATACAGAATTTTGTGCTATCTTCATTTCTGAACCTGTTATTTGTTGTTTCTGGACCCACTGTTGTTGTTCTTGGTTCAGATCTCAAGAGCCTCTCTGATGTGTACTATAATTTGTTGCTCCCTCATTTTTAAAAAAAATGTATCAGTATTTCTTTATCAGGTGAAATAATCCCATGTATTATATGTTTATAAAGCCCGGATCAACATTTTTTTTTTTGCAACCCTGAAGCACAGCAAAAATTCTGTCTTTCACCTCCCCCACAGCAACCCCCAACTCTCTTTCCCTCCCTTCAAAAGCATCCACTTCTTATCCCTCATCTTATCTCTCTAATCCTGTATGTAAGACATATTTACAGAGAGTGACAGCAGTTGCTAATGGAAGCAATGTGGATCCTGTGACACTGTTTATACGCTCAGACACCCTATGGCAACCCTACCCCTCACATAGCTTTGCTTTGTAACAGGAACTGTACATGTAAAGAGGGAACAGGGCCACTTGGAAGCCCAACAAAAGTTCTATTTCTGAATACCATCAATACTGATTGTGGCTTTCAGAAGACATGTTATCTTTGAAATGTTGCTTCTCACTTCCCTCTCCACTCCTGCCCTTGCCTTTCTGTGGAGCTGAACATAGCAAAGTTAAATTCTCTAAGTCTCTAGGGATAGGCAGCGGCGTAGCAAGGGCGGGGCGGTGGGGGCGGTCTGCCACGGGTGCACGCCGCTGGAGGGGTGCAGAGAGCAGCCGCACGCTTGTCGGCTCCGCTGTTTCCCTGCTCCCTCTGCCCCAGAACAGGTTACTTCCTGTTCCAGGGCAGAGGGAGCAGGGAGCCAGCGGAGCCGAGAGCCGCGCGGCTGCTCCCAGCAGCAAAGAATGCACCGGGTGGGGGGGGGGGGGGATGCGCTGGGGGGTGTCTTTGCACCAGGGGGTGTCTTGCTGCACCCGGGGGGGGGGGGGTTGCACATCGGTGATCCGCCCCGGGTGGCAGCCAACCTAGGATCGTCACTGGGGATAGGCAAACTCCCGTCCTTATGGACACCTATCCACTTGGAATTTCAGGATATCCCTAATGAATATGCATGAGATTGATTTGCGTTCACACTGTTTCAACTGCATGTCTGTGCCTGCACATGTCACCAGATGACTGATGATAATGCTTTCAATCTAATTGGAAAAGAATACTTCCATTGTCTTGGTTGAGGAACCTGCTGCATGTGCAGCTGTTTGGACTAAAAGGCATCTCCTTTAAAAGAGGAAAAATGAAAAAGGAAATATTCATCTTAATAGAATTACATTTTTTTTTAAATTTTCGGGAGGAAGAATAATATTTTCTCTAAGGGAAAAACTAATCTTACAACAGTGCTATAGTCCTTGTGTGCATGCATATTCAGCACGGCACGAGGAATAGGAAAGATAATTGTGCCTGTAGAAACTTAACACCCACGCATATTTCCCCTTCTGCTCTTGATATATTGGCCTTTGGAATGATTCCCAGGAGCAGGTCTCAAATGCAAACTGGTAAGATCTAAAGTGACATCAGATCTGCTGTAGCTTGTAGCTGACACTTAAACACTGCTTTGAAAAAGGCATTAAATTAGGCTGTATTTGGACCAAAGTAACTGTAAAATCTTTTAAAACAGAGGAGCGAAGGTGCACTGAAGGGATGTTGATAGGTGCAGAAATTTATTGAAATAGTTATCTGATATTGCACAGGAACGAAATTGTCATCCAAAGATTAGAGAATCTCCAGTTCAGCTGTGGTCGTAGAATAAGAGACATTTCATAAACATCCCATATATCATGTCTGCTGTGCACCAAATGAATTCAGTCTTCAGGGCATGTGGGGATACAGTGCAGAATTCATGCAAGAAATTCAAGTCAAATTTTATAATCAGTATGAATGGAGCTCCTTGTACCTTCTGCTATTGCACAGTAAACTCAGGTTTTAGCATGCTTACAAAGAAATTTCTAGATTACAAGAACAGAAGATTCTATCATATCTCAGAATACTATACTGTCTTCCTCCTATTATCAGGATAAATTTCAAAACCATTTATCCTGGTAAATAAGTGTTTAGTAGGATTTAAAAAAACTGAAAATTGCCTGCCTACCTCTGCCCGCCTAGCTAAAATGTGTACCAACTTCAGAAAAGTGTGTGTTTTTAGCCATGGAAAAGGGAGCATTCCTTTGACAGAATATAGATGGGGGGGGGGGGGGGGGGGAGTAAATTGTATGCATATATTCAGTTTGGAAATGTACCTGTACTGTTTGGCCCACACTTGGCTACCCATACAAATAACTGGTGCAAAGTACTTGGGTGCCTCTACTGCATGAACTATCTGCTCTCCAGTTTTCTCTAGTTTCCATTTTGAAATTGCTGGCAATGTATGTAACATGCTAACAGGTCCCAAAAAGCACACAGGCAAGTGATCTACAAGAACCAAAACAGCAGAAAAGAAAAGCAGACCCACTTGGTAAAATAAAACAAAATGTATTCAGCGCATATACATAAAATCAGCATATAACTTTCTTTTAACCGCCCAACATGGCCATGTTTCACCCTCTCAAGGACTGCGTCAGTAGGCTTGTGTTGTGCCACTCCTTTGCCACCCCAATTCTACCTGGTTTCTTCTACCTGCCCTCCCCCCCCCCCCCGAGGTTGAGTGTCTTTCCCTCTTCCTCCACCTCCCTGCTGTACCGCCTGGGACCTCCTCTCTATTCCCTTCCTCCTCCTCTCCCCCCCACCCCCAGCAGTCCTCCAAGGGTCCAACCTTTGGTATATTGCCGGCCTGCTCTCATGTGGCTTCCTGTTTCTGCATAGGCAGGATGTGGCACAAAAAACAGTTCTTGAGCCGGCCAGTGGTAGTCTGCTTGCATAGCTGACACTTCTGGCAATGTACCAAATGACTGCAAGATTACTGGGGGGGGGGGGGGGGGGGGAGGAAAGGAATAGAGAGAAGGTGCCAGCCACACTGCACTGCACCAGGGGAACAGGGAAGATAAAGATGCCAAACTTGCGGGCAAATGGGCAGGGGGGGAGAAATAGTGATGTCTGATCACAGGGGTTGGATGGGGTTGGGGAGAGATGCTGGATGTGGTGAGTGGAGAGAACCAAGAAATCGAATGAAGGGATGGGGAAGAGAGCGGAGATATGCTGGTGCTACTGAGGGAAGAGGGGGAGAGACAAAAATGCTGGGATGGTAAGGAGTGAGTAGAAGGAAAAGATAGAGACTGGATGTTGGGGAGGTTGGAGGAAGAGTTGGAGACACAAAGAGAGATGCTAGACTGTGGGGAGGGGGAAAGGGTGAAGAGATACTGGCCCTTGGATGGGAGATGCAGGAGAATGGGGGGAAGCTGATCACAAGAAGGGACAGGAACACAGATAGGTGATAAGTACATAAGTAATGCCATACTGGGAAAAGACCAAGGGTCCATCGAGCCCAGCATCCTGTCCACGACAGCGGCCAATCCAGGCCAAGGGCACCTGGCAAGCTTCCCAAACGTACAAACATTCTATACATGTTATTCCTGGAATTTTGAAGTTTTCCAAGTCTGTTTAGTAGCGGTTTATGGACTTGTCCTTTAGGAAACCGTCCAACCCCTTTTTAAACTCTGCTAAGCTAACCGCCTTCACCACTTTCTCCGGCAACGAATTCCAGAGTTTAATTACACGTTGGGTGAAGAAAAATTTTCTTCGATTTGTTTTAAATTTACTACACTGTAGTTTCATCGCATGCCCCCTAGTCCTAGTATTTTTGGAAAGCGTGAACATACGCTTCACATCCACCTGTTCCACTCCACTCATTATTTTATATACCTCTATCATGTCTCCCCTCAGCCGTCTCTTCTCCAAGCTGTATAGCCCTAGCCTCCTTAGTCTTTCTTCATAGGGAAGTCGTCCCATCCCCGCTATCAGTTTAGTCGCCCTTCGCTGCACCTTTTCCAATTCTACTATATCTTTCTTGAGATGCGGCGACCAGAATTGAACACAATACTCAAGGTGCGGTCGCACCATGGAGCGATACAACGGCATTATAACATCCTCACACCTGTTTTCCATACCTTTCCTGATAATACCCAACATTCTATTCGCTTTCTTAGCCGCAGCAGCACACTGAGCAAAAGGTTTCAGTGTGTTATCAACGACGACACCCAGATCCCTTTCTTGGTCCGTAACTCCTAACGTGGAACCTTGCATGACGTAGCTATAATTCGGGTTCTTTTTTCCCACATGCATCACCTTGCACTTGCTCACATTAAACATCATCTGCCATTTAGCCGCCCAGTCTCCCAGTCTCGTAAGGTCCTCTTGTAATTTTTCACAATCCTGACGCGATTTAACGACTTTGAATAACTTTGTGTCATCAGCAAATTTAATTACCTCGCTAGTTACTCCATCTCTAAATCATTTATAAATATATTAAAAAGCAGCGGTCCTAGCACGGACCCCTGAGGAACCCCACTAACTACCCTTCTCCATTGTGAATACTGCCCATTTAACCCCACTCTCTGTTTCCTATCCTTCAACCAGTTTTTAATCCACAATAGGACATTTCCTCCTATCCCATGACCCTCCAATTTCCTCTGTAGCCTTTCATGAGGTACCTTGTCAAACGCCTTTTGAAAATCCAGATACACAATATCAACCGACTCCCCTTTGTCCACATGTTTGTTCACTCCTTCAAAGAATTGAAGTAAATTGGTCAGGCAAGATTTCCACACACAAAAGCCATGCTGACTTGGTCTCAGTAATCCATGTCCTCTGATGTGCTCTGTGATTTTGTTTTTGATAATAGCCTCTACCATTTTCCCCGGCACCGACGTCAGACTCACCGGTCTATAATTTCCCGGATCTCCCCTGGAGCCTTTTTTAAAAATGGGCGTTACATTGGCCACCCTCCAATCTTCCGGTACCACGCTCGATTTTAAGGATAAGTTGCATATCACTAGCAGTAGCTCCGCAAGCTCGTTTTTCAGTTCTATCAGTACTCTAGGATGAATACCATCCGGTCCAGGAGATTTGCTACTCTTCAGTTTGCCGAACTGCCCCATTACGTCCTCCAGGTTTACCGTGAAGTCAGTAAGTTTCTCCGACTCGTCCGCTTGAAATACCATTTCCGACACCGGTACCCCACCCAAATCTTCCTCGGTGAAGACCGAAGCAAAGAATTCATTCAGTCTCTCCGCTACGTCTTTGTCTTCCTTGATCGCCCCTTTTACCCCTCGGTCATCCAGCGGCCCAACCGATTCTTTTGCCGGCTTCCTGCTTTTAATATACCCAAAAAAATTTTTACTATGTTTTTTTGCCTCTAATGCTATCTTTTTTTCATACTCCCTCTTGGCCTTCTTAATCTGCGCCTTGCCAGACACAGAGGAAGGGGTATGGGGACAAAGAGGATAAGTGCTGAACATGGGGGAGGGATAGGTACAGGGACAAAGGGGAGATGTTAGGACAGATAGGGACACACAGGGAATAATGGTAGACATGGGGAGAGAAGAAATGGACCAGAAACCCTGGAAATAGAAGATGGATAGAACTCAGGGGTGGGGGGTAGGGGAACAGAGCATAAGATGGTTGGGACACAGGGGTGAGGATCGGGGTAAAGGAACAGAATAGATGATGGATTAGACCAAGGGGTGGGGGATAAAGAAACAGAGCAGAGAATAAATTTGACCCAGAGGTGGAGGGTAGGGGAAGAGAGCAGAAGATAAGTGCATAAGTAATGCCATACTGGGAAAAGACCAAAGGTCCATCGAGCCCAGCATCCTGTCCCCGACAGCAGCCAATCCATGTCAAGGGCACCTGGCAAGCTACCCAATCGTACAAACATTTTATACAAGTTATTCCCAAAATTGTGGATTTTTCCCAACTCCATTTAGTAGCGGTTTATGGATTTGTCCTTTAGAAAACCGTCCAACCCCTTTTTAAACTCTGTCAAGCTAACCTCCTTCACTACGTTCTCCGGCAACGAATTCCAGAGTTTAATTATGCATTGGGTGAAGAAATTTTTACTCCTATTTGTTTTAAATTTACTACACTGTAGTTTCATCGCATGCCCCCTAGTCCTAGTATTTTTAGAAAGCGTGAACAGATGCTTCACATCCACCTGTTCCACTCCACTCATTATTTTATATACCTCTATCATGTCTCCCCTCAGCCATCTCTTCTCTAAGCTGAAAAGCTTTAGCCTCCTTAGTCTTTCCTCATAGGGAAGTCGTCCCATCCCCGCTGAGACATGATGATTGTGTGGGTGAATGTTTTTTTGGGGAGTGGAAGAGCAGGGAATTATGGATGAGTGAGATTGAGAGGGAATTTTGAGGGGAAAGGGAAGGTAATTGGTAGGTATGTCGATGGGTTGGAAAAATGAGTGAAATGGGAGGTAATAGAGAGGGGAGGAAGTGTGGGGGATGGTTGATACGTAATGTGAATGACCTGGAAGATAGGAGAGAGGATTAAAGGCTTTGAAAAGGGATGGGAGTATTAGGAAGAGCTATGAGATGAAGGGGATGGGTCTCTGAGGGGGTTGAATGAGAGTGGAAATAGGGATAAAATGACAGTGAAAGAGAGGCAATAGGAGATGGGGTAGAGGGTAAGAGAGCCTGGAGGTAAAGGAAGGAAAGCGACAGGGATGGAGCTGGATTGGTGAGGGGATGAGAGGCAGTGGAGGGTAGGTGAGGGTGAGCACCAAAGATGGATATGGAGGACTAGGATATGGGTGAAAGATGGGGAGTGCGGGGTGATAGGAAACTAGGGAAAGAGAAGAACAGAGGAGACAATGGGAGTACTGGAAAAGGGATGCGAGGAAGATAGGAAAAGCTGGTAGGTAGATCAGAGCTGAGAAGTAGGAGACTTTTCAAATGGGCAGATATAAATACAGAGAAGAGAAAATAGAAAAAAAAACATGAAAAGAGAGATCAGTGGCAGACACATGTATGGAAGGAACAGAAGACAAGAGGAGAGAAAAATGGAAAGACAAATCTGGAAAATAATTCGGGAGAAAACAGGCAAACCTGGAAAATAATTTGGGAGAAATCTGACAGTAGGAAAGTGGAAAAGAGACTGGGACCAGTCCAGTCAGATAAATAAAAAGCTCAGACAACAACAGTAAAAAACAAAAATATTATTTAATACTTTTAAGGATTGGAATGTGTCCCCTTTGAAAAATGTACATCTTTCCTGTTTTTCTATTTAGTAGAGTACAAGACAAAATGCATTTGTTTCTCTTTTACCAGTATTTTCCTGCTTTCTTGGGCATGAGGAGGGGGGGGGGGGGGTTCTATTTCTGTTTTTGTGCATGTTTTTTATGGTCCCCTATGATGTGGATCTATCAGTGTTCTGCATGCATGACTGAGGTGAAGGATTCTGCTATCATGTGGGGTCTGGGTAGGAATTTGTAACTGTACAGTTACAATTTCCCACTAGTAGGTATATCGGTGCTCTAGGGCCCAGTGTAATATTTATAGCACTGTTATTTCATAGGTGGATTGGGGCTCTTATGGTTTGGCAAGTTTGCTACGAAGGTTTTGAATATGTTTTTCCAGGGTTTTGTGTTATTTTGAAAAGTGTCTGGCCCTATTTGAAAGCAGGCCCTTGGTACCCAAAATAAAAGTGTTCAAGACTAGTGGGCTCCACACAGTGGTGTGCTGGAGCCGGCTCGCACCGGCTCATAAGAGCCGGTTGTTAAATTTTCTTCCGGCTTGCGAGCCGGTTGTTAAAAATAGCGAGCCGGCTCTGGCTCTCCGCCCTCCCTCCTCCCTCCCTCCGGATCCGCCTCACCGCCCGCTTGTTTTTTAAATTCTTCGCTTCCAGCACCGAGTCGCCGACGGTCCTGAGTCCTCCCTTGCCGATTTGCGCTTTAAAAATGGCCACCGAGACTTCCAGAGGCGGCCTCGCGAGACTTTGGCTGAAGTCTCGGCAGCCATTTTGAAGCGCGAATTGGCAAGGGAGGACAGTCGGCGCTGGAAGCGGGCAGGCAAGACTGCCTGCCCCGAAGAATTAAAAAAACAAGCGGGCGGTGAGGGACCGGATCGGGAGGGAGGGAGGGAGGAAAAGAATTCACGAAACAACTCGGGAGGGGGTGGCAGGGGGGGAAAGGGAGTCGCTGCTGGGCATGGGTGGATGGAGGGGGTCGCTGGGTATGGGTGCATGCAGGGCAGGGAAGAGGAGGGTACACTGCTGGACATGGGTGCATGCAGGGCAGGGGAAAGGAGGGTCACTGTTGGACATGGGCGCATGCAGGGGAGAGGAGGGTCACTGCTGGACATCTGGGTGCATGCAGGGCAGGGCAGAGGAGGTTCACTGGGTATGGGTGCATGCAGGGCAGGGGAGAGGAGGGTCACTGCTGGACATGGGTGCATGCAGGGCAGGGGAGAGGAGGGTACACTGCTGGACATTGGTGCATGCAGGGCAGGGGAAAGGAGGGTCACTGCTGGACATCTGGGTGCATGCAGGCAGGGCAGAGGAGGGTCGCTGGGTATGGGTGCATGCAGGGCAGGGGAGAGGAGGGTCACTGCTGGACATGGGTGCATGCAGGGCAGGGGAGAGGAGGGGAGAGAAAAGAAATGCTGGACATGGATGGAGGGGAGAGAAGAGTGAGGAAGGAGATGAGATGAGGGAAAAGGAAGAGAGGAGAAAAACTGCACATGGGTGAAGAAAATAGGCAGAAGCTGAGGACCAGAAATGAAGAAGAAAGGAGGAAAGAAATAAATGGAAAGGAAGCCCTGGAAGCGGAGTTAAGAGGACAGATAGCAGCAGAATCGGATACTGGGCCAGCATGATCAGAAAAACAGTCACCAGACAACAAAGGTAGAAAAAAAATCATTTTATTTTCATTATAATGTTTGGAATATGTTCGCTTTGAGAATCAGGTGCTCAACATTAAAAGTTTATATTTATTTATTTACTTATTTATGGCATTTTATCCCACATTAAACATGAATTAGATTGGAACCTGGGATCATTTAATTTTTTTTCCTGGAGAGAGTAATGCATTTCCCCCCTCCCCCGCTATAACCAGCTCTGCAATTTTGGGGGGGGCGCAGAGGTGGACGGGGGTGGGTGGGTGCAGTGGTGGATGGGGGGGGGGGGCGCTGAGGTGGACCGGGGAGAGAGCCTGTTGTTAAAAATTTACCAGCACACCACTGGCTCCACATCCTGTGGAGTCACCACACAAAGAAAAATCCATCTGGCTGGCAGTGGAAGGAGCGTCTGCTATTCCTGAGGTGATAATCACAATCTGAATAATTTTTGAGTAGCGTGTTATAAGAGAGATAGCTCTATTGTTGGGCAGCATGGAGTTTGTGATACAGAACTGGAGGTGCAGAGTTTATATTGAGATTCTGTCCACTCCTTTAGAAAATCCAGACTTCACGCCACACAGAAGAATTTATTGAATGATGCTATCAATTATAATGGTGGTTTTACCTGCTAGCTGAAACTAGATGGAGGGAGAGGGTTTCTTTATGCACGGAAGGCCATGGTGTCCTATTTTGTTAATTTAAAAATGGGGTTGGAGAGGGGAGGGGGAGTGTGATGTGGAGGTTATGATGTGCAGAAATGTCACTTTGGCTTGCCTCCTCCATGCTTAGCTTGTCTCCCCCCTCCAAATATTTCTGTCTGGAGACGCCACTGGGTGGGAAGGAGTGCTGGCATCACAGGAACCCCAGACAGTGGGGGCATTTAGACGTGCCTCAGTGCAGGTGTGTAAATTCCAGCATCTAGATTTTCTATGTGAAGTAGGGAATGTACCATCTCTATTGTAGCCCTACTCAAACCACTCCTCCCTCTGCCCTCCCCATACCCTCTTGCCATCTATAAGTTCAGAGCTTTCCCACATGTGTGGATGGACCCTGTTTAAAAAGGAGTTTAAATGTCTGAACCTCTGCATTTACACGTGGGGATGCTTTTAAAATAACTGCCATTATATTTTAGCCTCTATTTTAAAAGCATCTGCGTATGTAGATGGCTAGCAGCTCTGTAAAAGGTTGATTGTGAAACAAAGTGGGAATTTACTATATGGATATAATTATAAAAAGGGAATTTTTAGTGGAAAAACATCAGTGACTAAAAAGGTTTGTTCATCAGCATGATGTGTGGTTGAAATTACTTATTTTGTTTAAATCCTTTGAAATATTTTCTCCTATCATGTTATTATATTTTATGTTAAATACCTCCCGTACTGATTATGTATGAATCTCCAATTCTTATGCAAATTCTGCCACAGTCTGCAGTATAGAAATTAACAGCTGGAAAAAATCATCTAAGACAGGTAATGGTTTTTCAAAGTCTGACAAATTAATTACTTTTTGCAACCTTATACAGTTCAGATTCCTTTATTACATAGTCACTTTTTTGAGAGTGATACTATGGCAAATTAATCCTTTAATAACAAATATTCAAATGAGAGAGAGAGAATATATTATTAGAAGGAGCAGAATTTGACACGCTTCTGGTTTTAATAAATGCGGTACTAGAAGAAATTTTAATGTGTATCTTCCATGGAATAATTTCGTAGTGTTTATTAAGGGGCCCTTGTACTAAACTGCATTAGATTTTTCAGTTGCCACAGATTAAAACAGAAAAGTAAGGCATGGTAGCTGCAAATCGAATGCAGTAACTGGGGCATGCCCAGCATCTTCCCCGCGTCCTGTGTTAAAGGGTGCAGTACTCATGTTTAGTTAGTGTGTGACCACTTAGTGCTTCAAAGAGAGGCTAAGTGGTCCTTTGCTAACTATAGAGGCGATGGTTAGCACACATTGTGAAAAACTCTATCAATCATGTCTAAAAAAATCCTCACCAAATAGCAATATTCTATAAACCACGCCTAAAGTTAGGCGCGGTTTATGGAATTGCATCTAAGCCCAGGGATTGTACCTACATTTGGGCACAGCTGTTTGCACCAACGAAAATGTGGTGAAAATGTCCATGCCTATATTTAGGTGCAGAGCCCCCCCCCCCCCCTTATTCTATAATTACACTTGTAACTAAAGGTCACACCCCCGATCCACCAATGGCCTTCCCATTTCCCTGCCCCCTTTTTCTGTCATTCGCGCTCATGTTAATTGAATCTAATTAGTGCCAATAATGGCTTGTTAAAAGGTCAATTATTAGTGCTAATTAGCTCATCATTCAATTAAAAAGTGTGTGCAAATTGTGCGAGTGCCCACATTTGTGTATACATTTTTTAGCACTTTTTACAGAATTATGAGGATTATGTGCTGCATGCTACCTACAAAATGCTTTGCCCAGCCATTGTCTGCACATCTCACCTAGTTACCATCCCCTACCACTAATTGCATGGTAACTTGTTAAAATAACACAAAACTGCTTGTGAAATAGCGGTTGCAGCATGCTAAATTCCACCCACAAACAATGCAGTGAAATAAACAGAGCAGATCAGCAATAAATAATAAGTGGTTTATTGGAAAATGATTACCCAACATGGCCACGTTTTGCCCACAGGCTGCGTCAGGGGTAAGAACTAAGCTAAAAAACATACAATGTAAATAATAAATAATAATTATATGAAAACTACATGAAACATCAATTAAAATCAATATTTGAAAATGGCTGTGCAAAGCATTTTGTAGGTAGCATGCAGCACATAATCCTTATCATTCTGTAAAAAGCACTAAAAAATGCACGCGCAAATTTGTTATATTAAATTTTGATTTTAATTGATTTTTCATATAATTATTATTTATTATTTACATTGTATGTTGTAGACACGTGTATTGGATGCACGCAAGTCCATTTTTTTAGCGCGCCTGCAAAATGAAAATTGGTGTGTGTCCATATTTTGGACCTGAGACCTTACTGCCACCCATTGACTTAGCTGTAAGATCTTACGCGTTAACCGGGAGGTAATCTTCAGCACGCATACAATGTCGATTACTACCCGGTTAGTGCCACATGCCAGAAATTTTCCGGGGTGCGTAGTGAGGTCATGTAAAAAATGAAATTACTGTCCGGGCCACGTTGTAGCCGGGTGGTAGTTCCGAATTTGCACACATTGGGCGCACGTAGGCGCCTACACAGCTTAGTAAAAGGGCCCCTTAATCACTTGTGAGGGGCTATCCGCTGAAATTTACTGGCCACTGAATATCATCACACATCGCTAAAGTGAAAGCTGCCTATTTTATTGGCAGTCCTGGAGCAGAGTTGGTTAAGTGACGATATTCAGCACTTAACTTCCTAAGGGGGTCTTTTACTAAGGTGCGCTAGCGTTTTTAGCTTGCACTACAAATCAGCTGGTGCTAAACATTGAGATGCTCATAGGAATATATGGCTAGATTCCATATATAGTGCCTGAAAATTCATCGTGGAAAAAATAATGCCTAGGCGTATTCTCTAAAGTATGCCTATATTTTATAGAATAGGCTTAAATTTTATAGAATACGCTGAGTGCCTCCTCATGTGACCAAATTTAGTCATGGCCATTTACACCATGTTTTACTTGGCGTAAATTCTGACGCCTAAATTAGGCTCAGAGAGCTAGATTCTATATATGGTGCCTGAAAAATCTGTGCTGAAAAACAATCTGCCTAGGCATATTCTCTAAAGTACGCCTACATTTTATAGAATTGGCTTAACTTTCCACACGGTATATTGAATAACGCCGAGCACCTCTCAACACGACCAGATTTGGTCACATCCTTTTAGGACATGTTTTACCCGGAGTAAATACCGACACCTAAATTAGGCGCAGAGCGGATGTATTCTATAATAATGCACATAGATTATAGAAACGCCCATGGCCATGCCCCATTTTCAACTATGTGACTTAGAAATTAGGCACACCTTGTTACAGAATACACTTAGATGCCCTTTTACTAAGCCGTGTCGGCACCTACGCCCGCCCAACATGCGTCAATTCGGAGTTACCGCCCAGCTTCTGTATGGCCTGGGCGGTAATTTTATTTTTTTACGTGATACCATTCAAGTTGCTCTCTGAATCAATGCCAGTTTGTGGTGATTGTTTCCCTAGACCTATCTTCAGCCTTTGACTTAGTGGATCATTCGCTTCTTCTCCAATGTCTTCATGACATCAGGATTTCTGGCACTGTACTATCCTGGTTTACTAGCTACCTTTCTAGTCATTCCTTTCAACATGTGTGCTCTGGCACTTTTTCTGGCACTTTCCCTGTATACTCAGGTATTTCCTCAAGAGTCTATCCTTTCCCTCACCCTTTTCAATATCTTTTTGGCCCCTCCTCCTGACTGTTATCCAGGATCATGGTTGTCTCCCCTTCTGTTATACTGTTGACATTCAGTTCCTTTACCATGTTCCTTATTCTCTCTCTCTCTCTCTCTCTCTCTCTCTCTCTCTCTCTCTCTCTCTCTCTCTCTCTCTCTCTCTCTCCTGCCTTCAATCTATCTCAGCTTGGCTCAAGAAAACGGTGTCTTCCTGAATTCTGCAAAATGTGAGTCCTCTGTCTTTCCTCTGCTACCTCCTGCTCCCACCATTGCCAATTCACCTCTTACTTATAGCAACTCTGTAAAGATCTTAGAGGTACACTTTGATTCTAGCCTTTCCTCAAAAAACAAATTAATGGGGTTGTGCATTTTTCTTTCTTTGCTTTCCACCGTATCCATTCTATTTGTTCTTCTCTCTCACCTCATTCAGTTCACATCCTTATTTTCACTAAGGTCCCTTTCTTCCCTGAAACATCCCCAACTCATACAATCTACTGCGGTCAAACTTATTCACTGCGCACGTTATTTTGATCACGTTACCCCTCTCCTCCATCTCGAACATTGGCTCTCCATCTCCTTCTGAGTTCGCTGCAAAATTCTGTTGTTAGTCTTCAAGTGTCACTCCCCTTCTGTTGCAGTTTACCTTAACAAAGTTCTGATCCCCTATTCTCCTTCCTGCACCCTTCATTCCTGGCAGTCTCCTCTTTGTTCTCTCCCCCCCCCCCCCACCACCCGATTGAGTCATTAGGCTCTCACTTTCTCATGTGTGCATTCAGTTACGTAGATCCCTCCCTATCACGGTTGCCAGATGGGCGGTTTTCCGCCCAATTGGGCGGTTTTCCGCGACCTGCTGTGGGAAATTTTTGACCGCTGCGGGTTGCGGTTTTTTGGGCTATTTTTTTTTTTGACGGGCATTTTTTTTTCCTCCGCCAGCTGTGGTTTTTCGTGCCGCGGGGGGAGGAGTGGTTAGTAATGTCAGGGACGGGGCTGGTGACATCGGGGGCGGGGCTGGTGACGGCAGGGGTGGTGCTGATGACGCCAAGGGCGGGGTTGATGATGGTGGGGTGGAGCTGATGACGGTGGGGGTGGGGTCGATGACGGCAGGGGTGGGGTTGATGACGGTGGGGGCGGGGGTGTGAACTTTTTGGGCAGGTTTGGGGACTGGGTAATCGGCATCACTGCTCCCTATGGAGCTTCCTTCCTCCCCTCCTTAGACAGGCCTCCTCTCTCCAGACTTTCAAAGCCCTTCTAAAGGCATTTTTGTTCTGTTCTTCTTTTGTCTCATCTTCTTAACCTGTCTTCTCTTGCTCCTTTATCTGTACAAAGTGTTAATGTTTAGTGGGTGGTTAACCGCTTAGTAGCCAGTGATTGGATTGTTTGCGGTATATCAAATGTCAGAAGTAAATAAATAAGGTTAGGATCAGGAATTTAAATTATTGGATGGTTTGTGAAAAAATAACAACTCCCTCCCCCTTCAAATGTGATTCAGGACCCAGTAACTTTTAGGAAAATCAAATAAGCCCCACTTATGCAGGTTTTCAAACCAGTCTCTGCTTGACCTTGTGACACTAGCAGATTGCAGCATATATAACCCACGTTACCCATTTCTCGGTATACAGAGTCCTTTTCCTGATGTCTGCATCATAAGTACAACAAGTATTCTGAGCATGCTAGAGAAATAACAACTCAACCAGGAGCAGGAAGCTAAAAATCCTTGCCTAGCTGTCGATCAACACTGTCTAATTTATTTATAGTGAAAAGCATTTATGTAATACTACTCCATAATCATTTTATAATTCATGATATTATACTTTATTGTAGGATTAAAAAAAAAAAATCTCTGCCATGGAATGCATGTTGTTATTTTAATGTATATTGTTTGATATTGCATTTTAATGTTGTCTAATATTAGACAAATTTTGGAAAGTTGGACAACAAATTGAGAGAAATCAGTCAACAAAATAACAGTGGAAAAACAATAATTTATTCTCCTTTAAATAATTTTATTTTATAAAGATATAAAAAGGAATGTTATGTAAGAGGTGTTAAAAGTTTTTAATTTAAATTGATCTGAGACAAAAATGAGTCTCACGCACTTTATACCCTGTGGCAGGAGTCAGATACAGAAAGCTTGCAATAGTGTTCCAGGAGTCTATGTGCACTCAATATCTGCCTTAGTAGATTAATGAGCATGTATGAGTCAGCAGCTGGATATAGGAGCTGCATAAATAGAGTAAAGAGTAGATAACGCATTACCACTTGCAGACATGGTGGGAGGTAATTCTGTAATTGTATGCATGACTAAAAACTACACACATACTTTTCTATGTGCACATTCTGCCAGATTTTCAAAATGAAGTACAACTTTTCTTCCCCTTTGAAAAGTACTCCAGTAAAACTCTGTGCATATATTTGCATACTCTTTAGTGCACACCTATTTTCAAAGTTAATGTAGTGGATATGGTAGAATTTCTAAACAATGTGTGGATGAATATAAACCCCTTCCCGAGTCAACCCTCAAATACCTTCATTCAGTTTAGTTAAACCCACATGTGAACAGGCTGTACTCATGCAAATTAATCTACATTGGGCTGCCTATTTTATCAAAGCTAGCATCAGTGCATAAAGTACTGTTATATCTGCATAAATTTGCAGATTGTAAACATGCATAAATAATGCCAATTTTCAAAGAGAACTTCTCTGCAAGCAAGCAGAGTGGAGGAGTAGCCTAGTGATTAGAGTACCAGTCTTGACATCCAGAGGTGGTGGGTTCAAATCCCACTGCTGTTCCTTGTGATCTTCATCAAGTAACTTAACTCTCCATTGCCTCAGGTACAAATTTAGATTGTGAGCCCTCCAGGGGCAGAGAAATGATCAGTATACCTGAATATAACTCATCATGAGCAACTATAGAAAAAGGTGTGAGCAAAATGTATGTAAATAAAGTCTACTTGGAATATTACCCATGTTCAACCATCCATACACAGGTCCACCTGCTAATTGGTACAGGCAATTTTACTGTGAAAAGTCCGATAGGTCACTATAACTAAATTAACTAAAACATAGCCTGTATGTACCGAAAGGGAATACTGATCCTTTGAGACACTATTATTTTTATGTGTCAGACATAGGCGTAGACTGGGGGGGCGAGGGGGGGCAATGCCCCCCCAAACGATGCAAGGCGCCGCCGCGCCATTAGTTAAAAAAAAAAAACACATGCAGGCACACGCTCCTCTCCATCCGCTTGGCTTCCCTGCCCTCTCTATCTGCGTCCCGCCTTCCTCTGACGTCATTTCCTTTCGGGCGGGACGCAGACAGAGAGGGCAGGGAAGCCAAGCGGACGGAGAGGAGCATGTCCGTCTACCCCTCTCTCTTCCTCCCTCCCTCCGGCGCAGGCAGCAGTTTTTTCCAGTGTTCCTGGCAGCGGTAGCGTTGTACACGCTGCCTTTGGCTCTGCCCCGAAGCCTTCTCTTCAAGTTCCTGTTCCTGCATAGGTGGGAACAGGAACTTTAAGAGAAGGCTTCCGGGCAGACCGAAGGCAGTGTGTACATCGCTACCGCTGCCAGGAACGCTGGAAAAGACTGCTGCCTGCGCCGGAGGGAGGGAGGAAGAGAGGGGGTAAACGGAGTCACCATCTTGGACCTCGCGGGGGGGGGGGGGGAGCAGAGGGAAGATGGAGGGGATGGAGGGATGGTGAGCAGAGGGAAGGAACAGAAGATGGATGGGACTGGGAGGGGTGGGGAGCAGAGGGAAGGAGCAAGAGATGGATGGGACTGCGAGGGGTGGGGAGCAGAGGGATGGACCAGGAGATGGATGGGATTGGGAGAGGTTAGGCACAGCAGAGGGAAGGAGCAGAAGATGGATGGGACGGAGGGATGGTGAGCAGAGGGAAGGAACAGAAGATGGATGGGACTGGGAGGGGTGGGGAGCAGAGGGAAGGACCAGGAGATGGATGGGACTGGGAGCGTTGGGAGCAGAGGGAAGGAGCAAGAGATGGATTGGACTGGGAGAGGTGGGGAGCAGAGGGAAGGAGCAGGAGATGGATGGGGTTGGGAGAGTTGGGAGCAGAGGGAAGGACCAGGAGATGGATGGGACTGGGAGCGTTGGGAGCAGAGGGAAGGACCAGGAGATGGATTGGACTGGGAGGGGTGGGGAGCAGAGGGAAGGAGCAACAGATGGATGGGACTGGGAGCATTGGGAGCAGAGGGAAGGAGCAAGAGATGGTTGGGACTGGGAGGGGTGGGGAGCAGAGGGAAGGAGCAACAGATGGATGGGACTGGGAGGGTGGGGAGCAGAGGGAAGCCTACTGGAAAGAAGACACTGCATAAAACAGAAGACACTGGGATCAAAGCAAATAGAAAAACTAAATGATCAGACAACAAAGGTAAATAAAAGTATTTTATTCATAATTTATTAATTGAAATGTGTCAGCTTTTTGAAATGTGCATCTGTGATATTTTGCCTGTAAATTTAATTTCCTTCATCCATATTAGCATATTCATTTGCATATGTATATATGCAAATGATATGCTAATATGCTCCGCCCATTCTTTGCCCCCCCCCCCCCCAAATGAAACAGTCAAACTACGCCTATGGTGTCAGAAGTAAAAGCGATCCACCATGTGTTCTTTATTACATGATGGAAAAAAAGTTCCAAATCACAAATGTACTGATCTCAGTAAAGATAGACAATCTCAAGGAGCCCCACTGTTGTCTTCATCTATATGAACATTAAAACCACCCAATCTAAGAATATCTGTTGTATCTATTAAACTGAATGGGCCCTCCTGTCTAGATCTTATTCTCCTCTGGGAATAGTAGATCAATTAAAAGCTAATCCTACACATTTTTATCAGTTTTTCTAATACAAACACTGCTACTTCTCTAATTGTGGCCACCTCTCAAATTGTTATACAGATTTAAATATAATTGTGACTCACCTCCTCTCTTCTTCCCACTCAGTTGATGCAAGATTCTGTAACTGGATATCACATGTTAGGTGCCCTAATGGAAACGAGGATCAGGAACAGCAAACAGGAAAAACCTCCAGATAGACAGTGCAATCAAACAAAAGTAGAGGCTGGCCAACAGACACTCCAACACAGGAGATGGTGCTTAAAGGACGCTTTATTTGGTGCTTGGACAAAAGGACCCGACACAGTCTGTGTTTCAGAGCAATCAAATGCCCGCCTCAAGAGTCACATTAACGTTCAAGAAAGTCTTGAACAAATAAAACTGCCCAAAGAACTCCGTTCTGGAGAGAATCTTGAACACACGGCGTTACCCGAAGGGTTCAGTTCATTTAGATTCTCTCCTGAACAGAGTTCTTTGGCCAGTTTTATTTGTTCAAGACTTTCTTGAACATTAATGTGACCCCTCAGGCCAGCGTTTGATTGTGCCAAAACACGGACCATGCCAGGTCCTTTTGTCCAAGCATCAAATAAAGCGTCCTTTAAGCACCACCTCCTGTGTTGGAATGTCTGTTGGCCAGCCTGTACTTTTGTTTAGGTGCCCTAATGGTGTATACTGAACTCCAATTCTGTAACAGCAGCTGTGTACACGGAGAAGCCCTTTTACTAAGCAGCGGTAGGGCTAACATGTGGGGTAGCATGTGCCAAATCAACACTACCGCTGGGGTAGCGCGGACGCCAGGTAATTCTGAAGTTGGCGTGCTCTGTTTCCTGCTATAGAAAATACTTTTCTATTTTCTACCAAAGGGGGCGTTCCAAGTGATAATCAGCAGCGCAGCCGCATTGGCACATGCTGCATTATTGCACAAGTAGCACATGACACTTACTGCTAGGTCAGTGGCTGGCAGTAAGGGCTCAGGCAGTAAATAGCCACACACTACTTTTAATTTTACATCATGGCCATTTGCTGCCCCATTAAAAAAAAAAAGCCTTTTTTCCCAGCCGCCGTAAAAAAAGTGGCCCCGTGCACATAAGAACATAAAGAGTAGTCATACGGGTCAGACCAATGGTCCATCTAGCCCAGTATCCTGTTTCCGAACAGTAGCCAAGCCACGTCACAAGTGCGTGGCAGAAACCCAGTTAGTAGCAACATTCCATGCTACCAGTCCCGGGGCAAGCAGTTGCTTCCCCATGTCCAAACCTTTCTTAAACCCAGATATACTAACCGTTGTTACCACATCCTCCATCAAAGAGTTTCAGAGCTTAACTATTCATTAATAATATTTCCTCCTATTTGTTTTAAAAGTATTTCCATGTATGTAACTTCATTGAGTGTCCCCTAGTCTTTGTACTTTTGGAACGAGTAAAAAATTGACCTACTCTTTCTACACCCTCAGGATTTTGTAGACTTCAATCATATCTCCACTCATCTGTCTCTTTTCCAAGCTGAAGTGCCTTAACAGCTTTAGCCTTTCCTCATACGAGAGGAGTACCATCCCTTTTATCATTTTGGCTGCTCTTCTTTGAACCTTTTCTAATTCCGCTATATCTTTCTTGAGATATGTCGACCAGAACTGAACGCAATACTCAAGGTGCGGATGCACCATGGAGCAATACAGAGGCATTATAGTATTTTCAGTCTTATTCACCATTCCCTTCCTAATAATTCCTAGCATCCTGTTTGCTTTTTTGGCCACCGTCACACACTGAACAGAAGATTTCAGCGTATTGCCTACAACAACACCTACATCTTTTTCTTGAGTTCTGACCGCCAAGGTGGACCCTAGCATCAGGTAAGTGATTCAGATTATTCTTTCCAATGTGCGTCACCTTGCATTTGGCCACTTTAAGTTTCATCTGCCATTTGGATGCCAGTCTTCCAATTTCCTAATGTTTTCCTGCAATATTTCACAGTCCGCACATGTTTTAACAACCTTGAATAGTTTTATGTCATCTGTAAATGTAATCATCTCACTCATCATTCCAATTTCCATATCATTTATAAATATGTTAAATAGCACTGGTCCTAGTACTGATCTCTTCGGTACTCCACTGTTCACCCTTCTCCATTGAGAGAAATGACCATTTAACTCTACCCTCTGTTTTCTGTCCAATAACCAATTCCTAATCCACACCAGAACCTTGCCTCCTATCCCATAGCTTTTTAATTTTCTCAGGAGTCTCTCATGAGGAACTTTATCAGCTTTCTGAAAATCTAGATACACTACATCAACCGGGTCACCTTTATCCATATGTTTATTCAAGCCTTCAAATTGGTGAGGCAAAACTTCCCTTAGCTGAACCCATGCTGACTCTGTCCCAATAAACCATGTTTTTCTATGTGTTCTGTAATTTTATTCTTTATAATAGCTTCCACTATTTTCCCGGCACTGATATCAGGCTTACCAGCTGTAATTTCCTGGATCACCCCTAGAACCATTTTTATTAAAAATCAGCATCACATTGGCCACTCTCCAATCTTCAGGTACTACAGATGATTTTAATGACAGGTTACATATTACTAACAGCAGAGCAGCAATTTCATACTTGAGTTCTCTGAGTACCCTTGGATGTATGCCATCCGGTCCAGGTGATTTACTACTCTTTAATTTGTCAATTTGACTCAGTACATCTTCCAGGTTCACCAAGATTTCTTTCATTTCCTCCACATCATCACCCTTGAAAATCATTTCTGGTACAGGCAGATCTCTTACATTTTCTTCCCTAAAGACAGAAGCAAAGAAGTCATTCAGTTTCTCCACTATGGCCTTGTCCTCCCTGAGTGCCCTTTTTGCTCCTTCATGATCTAACGGTCCCATGGATTACTTCGCAGGCTTTCTGCTTGTGATGTACTTGAAAAAGTTGTTTTTGTGAGTTTTAGCCTCTACGGCAAGTTTCTCTTCATATTCTCTTTTAGCCTTCTTTATTAATGCTTTGCATCTGACTTCCCAGTGCTTATGTTGTTTCTTATTTTCTTCATTTGGATCCTTTTTCCATTCTTTGAAGGAAAATCATTTGGCTGTAATAGCCTCTTTTACTTCACCTTTTAACCATGCTGGCTGTCGTTTCTCTTCTTTCCACTTTTGCAAATGCGTGGAATGCATCTGATCCGGGCTTCCAAGATGCTATTTTTGAATAACGTCCATGCTTGATTTAGTGTCCTAACCTCAGCAGCTGGTCCTTGTAGTTTCTTTTTAACCATTTTCCTCATTTTATTATAGTCTCCCTTTTGAAAATTAAATTCAGCTACAGTAGATTTCACACTTGATCATGTTATAATCACTGTTTTCCAGGGGACCCAACACCGCCACCTCTTGCAATTTAATTTGTCCACAATACCGCAGGCCACTTTTCGCACTTTAGTAAAAGGGCCCCAAAGATAGGCGCTGTCACTTACACTGAGTCAATGGCAGATGTAACTGGAGGTGCCTAAATGTAAGTTATGCACATAAGTGGGAGACACACCCATGTCCCACCCATTCTCCACCCATATGTATGCCCCCATGCAAGTGCTACTTTGTAGAATAATGTGTAGTACATATACGTGTGTAAGAGTCAATTGTCTTAGCACTTACATATATGGGGGGAGATTCTATATATGGTGCCTAAAAAATCGGCGCAGAAATCAGTGCCATCTAAGCGTATTCTATAAGTAGCACCTAGATTTAGATGCAGTATATAGAGTATGCTTAGATTTTATCTTAGCACCTAAAACTACGTGTCTCCATTTACACCAATGAAAACATGACGCAAATCCTGGCATATAGATTTAGGTGCACTGGACCATATTCTATAACTGTGCGTGTACATTTCAGAGTGCCCACAAAAAGCCCATTTCCCCGCCCATAACCATGCCTCTTTTTGCCTGCACACGTTAGAAGTTAGGCACACTGCATTACAGAATATGTTTAGAGAGTTGTGCTCGTAAATTCTATTTATTGTCAATTATTGCTCATTATTACTTGTTGAGAGCTGTTATCAATGATGATTAGCTTGTTAAGCCAATTACGTTATGCACATTGTTATAGAATATGCTTGGATTTCTGCGCTGATCTCTAGGCATACTATATAGAATCCAGGGGATGGTGCATGTAACTACACAACTTGCCCGTCACAGCTCTCTGGACACAGATTTGATACATAAACTACTTTTATGTTGGTCAGCCATATCTCTATGATAAAACAGATATGTAAAGCATGGTAAAAAATCACATTTTTGATCAACATACCCTTACTGACTGACCATGTGGTTATCTAAAGACAATTCAGTGCATTTTTAAATCAGTTTGAGGGATATGCATTCATTAGAACTCATTTGGTTCATCATCTGAGTACACAGAAAATTGATTTTGTGTGCATAAATCAGAAATCTACATGTGTAAGACTGATTTCTATCCCTTGTTATTCATAAAGGCTTATTCTAACCCCTTCCCCTTCATTCATTTATATCCCAAATATTTCAATAGTGATTCTCCCATCCACCCAGTGCATAGCACCCATAACCTACAGTTGGTTGGATATGCAGTTTAGACCACTCTTACATTTTTGGCTCACAGAGAGGCATGTTAAGGGGCATGCCCCTTTGGCATGGCACTGAAAGGCACTGCATAAGGGTCCCTCTAGTGACATCATATGTAGGGATGGAACTATCAAGAGAGTGGGAATTACAAGCTGGAGTCCCAATTTTGCCTCTAATTTCCTGTGTGCTGAATCCTATGAACTTTCTGTGGAGATAAATAGCAAGGAGTTTGAATCCAAGTATAAATTATCCACAAAATATCTCTTAAGCATTTCCAAAGGGGAATC
Source organism: Microcaecilia unicolor (assembly GCF_901765095.1). NCBI lineage: Eukaryota > Metazoa > Chordata > Amphibia > Gymnophiona > Siphonopidae > Microcaecilia > Microcaecilia unicolor. The sequence continues at coordinate 41,055,284 of NC_044037.1, forward strand.
AAACTATGAAAAAGAAAATTTTTGAAAAGAAGATAATTATAAAGATACACATTTTCAATTGCCTTTAATCAAAGCTTGGTTTGAGTATTCCTGAATTACAGCATTGTCATGCTCCAAAGACTTGTCAAGGGATGCAAATTTGGCCACTGCCTCAACTGAAAACATACAAAGCCAGGACAAGTAGCTAGATAGGGTAACCTCCATTCTGGCTATCGATCGCCAGATTGCCAAATTAAAACCTCTATAGATGGGGGGGTTATTAGAAGAGGCCTCCCCCACCATGATCACCTTAGAAGGTCATAGGTTTCAAACTTTCCACCTGGATTTCTCCTTGATCTATCATAAATACTAGGGAGCCACCAGTCACCAACATCATTTTATGGTTCTTCTCCATATATTGAAAGAATTCCAGAACTATAAAGCAAACCTCAAACAAACAACAACAACAAATAGAAAAAATGAAGACAAAGGAGAAACAAATAATAAGGTTCTTGCCCTATATAAAAACCCAATATATATCCTATATAGCTGGAGAACGTGGTGAAGGCGGTTAGCTTAGCAGAGTTTAAAAAGGGGTTAGATGGTTTCCTAAAGAACAAGTCCATAAACCACTACTAAATGGACTTGGAAAAAATCCACAATTCCAGGAATAACATGTATAGAATGTTTGTATGTTTGGTAAGCTCGCCAGGTGCCCTTGGCCTGGATTGGCCGCTGTCGTGGACAGGATGCTGGGCTCGATGGACCCTTGGTCTTTTCCCAGTGTGGCATTACTTATGTACTTATGAGCTTTTAGTTAATTAGATACCACTTACTCCAACTGTGGGGTCTCTGTGGCCAAAATGACGCAACAGTCATCCCCAGTTGCTCCTACCTTGCTTGATTTCATTTTCAGAATGACATGAAGCAGCTCTGAGGCCAGTACTGTTTTGTTATGTGTGCTATAATATGGCTATATAAGAAAATAATGGGGAAGAGAATTACCTGTTATCAGACCCCCAGTCACGAAAGTTCATCCAGGATATGCTTCATTGTGTACCATCTTTCTTCCAAGGATAGACTGGAACAGCTGTGGCATCAAAGTGACATCATGTGGTACCACATGAATATAAAAGCTCAGCATGAGCCGTGGTACATGGCCTGTGGAACCCTCTATGGATTCTACTAAGGAATTAGTGAGAAGTGCCATTGTCAAAGGACTTTCCTTGATTTTTAACTTCCTGGAATGGGAAAAAGGAAGGACAATTTTAAGTCCAGTTTATGTTTATATTTATTCAGGTACTTGCTATACTGCCTTTTAGCAAAAGAACATCAAAGCAGTATGCAATACTTAATATATGAAAAGGAAAAGAACACCAAATGTACATAGGAAAGAGGAAAACAAAAGGAGGGAAACAACAGGGAGGAGACAGAGAGAGGGAGTGAGGAGAGGGGAGGCAATACTGACCATCAACTGAGCCTCAGCCGGATGGCCCTCCCAGTTAAAAGCTAATTAAGGAGGGTCATTAAATGTCAGAGAAAACAAGTGGACCTTTAGGAGACAGTGGAAATGAGGATAAGAAAGTTCAGATTGCAAGTCTGGAAAGAGAGAAGTCAAAAGAGACGGTGCCAGGTGAAAGAAAGCTGAGTGACGAGTGGACTCTAGCCTAGTCATATGTATCGGAGGAATAGAAAGACGAGATTCTAAAGCAGAGCATAGGACATGTGTAGGTTGATAGGGCGTAATCAGAGCAGCGAGGTAAGGAGGGGAAGCTGATTGACGAGCATGGAAAGTGATGGCGAGGATCTTATGAATGATTCAAGACCTAATGTGAAGCCGATGGTGACGTTTTAATAGCAGGATGACATCGTTTATCATCTTGGTCTTACACTATGCAGGAACCTATGGATACCTTTTGTTGTACTGTGGGGCATTAGCAGCCCCAGCATTTCCATGTGCAGCACAAAAACAAACTTAGCCAGCCAAGATGGATTTCTGCCTGTGTGAATTCACTGCCGCACAGCCTTAGTTTGTGATTTTGTGAGACAGATATGATCAGAGACACTGTGTTCCTATGTTTATTGCCTGCCATAGACTGATTGAATCCAGCTTGAGACTTGATGCCTTCAGAGATTTCTGTGCAGAACTACCAACCACGCCAAAACATGACATTCCTGGATGGGGTTTGTCATGAGGATATTACAGACATTGTTCTTTGGTGACCCATGTGAGGACTTACTTGGGTTGGGTATATCGATCCTCAGTCACAAAGATTGTTTATGAGGGAAATAACTATGGCACTGAAACATAATAATGGCTGGTCGGAGATTGAAGGGACACACAGGCTCCATTTCTTTCTTTAGAGAAACTTTCTGAGAAGTTTAATTTCATGCTTTCACTCTTGCCTGCTTACCCTCTGGACCCCTTTTAACTCACCAATTCTGGCCAGCTGGAGCCGAAAGAATATCACTTAATGAGGGATGCAGCTGCATTTGGAGCTAAATTCCCTCTGGCAAAATCCACCACTGCACAAGATTGTAAGGAGTTTATCATTCTTTCTGGGAGAGATAAGAAGTGTTTTATTTTTCTTATAAGCGTGAGCCGAGTCAATTGGTATCATGTTTAACCTTGTTAGAGGACAAGGTTATTCTGTGGGGGGGGGGGGGGGGGGGGTTCCTTAGAATTTTTTTCTAGGACATGGACATTAATAATACGAATTATAACTGAACCATTTTTAGGAATTTGTATTATTATTAGCATGTACCAGCTAAGGTAAATAAACTACTATATTGTTCCAGATACTGGGTGTCAATCTCTGTTGTCAGCATATCAGGGAAGGCAGGTAGAACTGGGCTGGGGGATAGTTGTGACAATTACTCCCGGACATCATGTGAGCCACAATCAGACCCCCCCCCCCCCCCCCCATATGTCCTATAATACTGGCAGTTATTCATTTTCCAGGGTTATTTTATTTTATATCTTACTTACTACCTGCAAGCCATCAAAGTGGTGTACATTCACGTACAGTAGATATTTTTCTCTCCCTGGAGGGTTTACAATCTGAGTTTGTACCTGAGGCAATGGACAGCTAAGTGATTTACCCACGATCACAGGGAGCTACAGTGGGATTTGAGCCAGACTCCCCTGGTTCTCAGCACGCTATTGTAAGCATTTAAGCTATTCCTTCACTCCCTGAGGTTAGGCTCCACTCCTAAAGGTTGGGCTCAGGTGCATCCATTTTAGTGGAAGGGGACAGCCCTGAGTACTTTTGTTGAGTCCTGACTTTCGCCCACCATCCTTGCTACTAACTACCTCAAGAGAGAGGTCTCCCCTAGTATCTAGTCCACTGCAAATGAGTGGAAATGTCAGGATGTGTCACTAGCCTTGGAGGTTAAAATCGAGGAGCATAAGGAAGAGACTGCCCCTTGTATGGAAACTCCCTCTGTGACTGCTGTCTTGAATAGTGAGAAGAGTAAAACACTTCTGGTGGGGGGAAATAATTCTAGTTTGCTGATGTCATCATTTAATCCTTTTATTTCACGGGGTGTATAAGCACCAATGTGCCCTTTGGCTCTGACTGCTCCCAAAGAGGCTACCAACTTGGAGATCTGGAGAATTGTGGCCAAGATGGAGTAGGATTCAGCTTTGTAAATACTCCAGAGATATTGGGGCCCTTTTACTAAAGCGTGGAAGGCCTAACATGGGCCTACCATGCACTAAAAGGGCACTACCTCGAGACACGCGGAGCTGTCCCATGGTAGTTTCCCGCTCAGCACGTCTTAATCCCACTGGAAAATATTTTTTATTTTCCAGCGCGGGAGGCATGCCCATGGGCGGGGAGTAGGTGTGCCTGCGCTAATCAGGTAGCGTAGGCACGTTAACACATTCTACACAATTAGCCCAGGAGTAGCAAGGAAGCCTTTACCACCTCCTAAATAGGTGGCAGTAAGGGCTCCCACTATAATGGTCTCACGCTAATGGGGAAATTAGCAGGTGGCCATTATAAAAAAAAATGTGGCATGTGGCCATTTTACTACCACAGTAAAAAAGTGGCTGCAGCATGCGGCAGACCCATTCGCTGACACCAGCGCCGGCTACTTTTTAGTGCAGCTTGGTAAAAGGAGCCATTGTGAGGAATGTATCTGCTATAGAGAATGAAGAAGGGACTCTAATAGACCTTTCAAAAGAGTTGACTCTCCCACGGAATCCATTCTTTTCTGTAATTAAGAGAAATTAATTTCTGAGAACCAAGTTAGAAAAAAGAAAAATCTTTATATGCTACAGTAATCATTTGCATTTTCTTAATTTTCCTTTTGCAATTTAATTTCTGACAAAGAAATATGAAAGTGATATTCTTGACGTTTTGCATTTGGATTCTGTATCTTTTCCAATTATTACTAAAGTGTATTATGCACCTGTTCTAGTAACATAGGCGGTCTTTTACAAAGGTAGACATCAAGGTACATCTATGAAGTGAACTGAATAGATGTCTCCAAGAGAGTCATTAAAGTCTGCAGAATCTCTTCCAATTATGGGACCCCTTTTACAAAAGTGTTAGCGTTTTTAGTCCGTGCTAAAAATGAGCGTATACTAAATGCTAAGACACTGATTATATTCCTATGGGTGTCTTCGCATTTGGCACATGCTAATTTTTAACGGGTATTAGAAACACTAACACTTTTGTAAAAGGGGCCCATAATTGGGAGAGATTCTGCAAACTTTAATGACTCTCCTGGAGACATCTATTCAGAAGTCCACTCCATAGATGTACCTTGATGGCTACCTTTATGACGTTATCTGAGAGGGATTTAGTTTTGGTAGCAGTTCATAGTTTCTAACACAGTTTTGTTTTGTTTTTTTCATGTTTCTCCTAGAACTCAAGAGTTCGGAGAGAATTCCTCAAGTTGAGACCCAGAGCTGTTGTGCTGGGTATGGTCTTTTTGTTGAAATTTCCAGGAAAATGCTTATTAAATATCAAGGGACAGAATATATATATTTTTGGAATCCCTTACAGTCGAACAGAAGGAGTTGATTAGTGCACAAGAGGAAGTAATTAAATCTCAGCATGTAGCAGTTAAGACTCCAATTTTCTCTGGTTACTGAGAGTTATGAATAAGTGTAAAATACTGATATGTCAGGTTACATATGAGTGCATTGTTCCTCTATTTTTTCTTTGTTATAATTACATTGTATTTGATATTTATTCCTCTGCTTTCATTTTTTTCTAAGTAGGGTTTCTTGATTTTTTTGAACTGATATTTCTTCTGGTCTTCATTTCATGGCTTGATATAGTTTTGAAATTGTGTGCTTTCATTTTCCTAATTATATTCTTTGATAAAACATAATTTTTAAAAAAAGTATAATCCCCGGTCCGCTATGCTACCCTGTGCAAACTTACGCTTGCAGGAGGTAGATTGGAAAACACATCCAGATGTAGAAGGAGGGTGAATAGGCGAGAACACTTCCTCCCTTACAGGAAAAACAGGGTTGTGTGACACTGATCCACTGGAGAAATATAGATAGGTATAACAGTTTCATACACAAATTAACTAGCGAGGCAGGTGTATAATTCACAACAATAACTTTGCTGGAGAGAACTGGGTTTAACAAGAGAAAAAGAATAACAAAGCAATAGGGTATTTATACAAGGAAAAGAACCAGTATATAAAGATAAAGATAAATAGAACTTCCTTTAAACAGCAAATGTTATTGCAAGACCTGGGATTTCAGTCAGTTACTTATCACACTGCTAAACCTGACAGTGAATGTGTTACTCAAGATAAGTTCATTTCAATAATAAAATAGCAGGGTGTTGGGGCCCATTTGGACCTTTCAGGGGTCCTTTTACTAAGCTGCGGGGAAAAGGGCCCTGTGGTAGTGGCGGGGGCCATTTTAGCTATAAGATTGTTTTAGGCATAGGCGTAGTTTGACTGTTTCATTTGGGGGGGCAAAGGATGGGGCGGAGCATATTAGCATATTCATTTTCATATATGCATATGCAAATGAATATGCTAATATGGAGGAAGGAAGGGAAAGAGAGCTGGCTTTTTTGGGGAATAACCATAATGAATATGTATGAGATATCAAGCCAGCCCTTTCTCCCTTTCTTCCTTCCTTCTTTCCTCCTTACCCAGCACTCCCTCTTCATCTCCAGTAGTATTTCCCCACCCCCTTTCCCATACCATACCAGTGTTGACCTTAGAAATGCATAGGCTCTATATGTAGATCCTTCAAGAGGTAGTGTGTCATGATTTAGGCTCTATACCCTTTCTGATGTTTTGGTGCCACCTCAGTAAGGCCAACACACAATCTCTCCACTGCAAAACGCTATACACAAACTTGTGCAAAAACACACTCATACCCTTACTAAACCATAACAGCACTAATTCCAAGGACAGGACGAGCTACAACCTTATGCTTGAAAAGGCAGAATTGTAATTACACTAGGCTCTAAAACACCAATACACTACCTCGTGAAAAAAAAAGCAAAACAAAAAGGGCTGCAAATACTACACGCTAGCAGAATACTGCACCTTGATCACACATGAAAAACACATGACACAACAGACATGACAGAAGGAACTAGAAATCAAAAAATATGAAGACAAAATACTGAACTGGAAAGTTAGCTCAAGAAGTCAGACTCAGCATGCAGCAATACCAGAAAAATTGAAACTTATATGCAAAATATCACAGATGCACATTTCCAAAAGCTGACATATTCCAATTAATAAATTCTGAATAAAATACTTTTTTCTACCTTTGTTGTCTGATCATTTAGTTTTTCTATTCGCTTTGGTCCCAGTGTCTTCTGTTTTATGCAGTGTCTTCTTTCCATTTGATATTTTTTCTCTCACCATGTCCACCATCCTCCTGTGTCCTTATGCGTCCTGTCTACCATCTATAGCCCTGTCCCTATCCTTCCTCGAGTTTCAGTATCTGCCCTCAACGTGTTCCAAACCAGCCCTTAAACTCAGCAGTTTCTCCTCCATCCATATCCAGCATTTCTCCTCACTCCCCTCCATCCATGTGCATCTACTTCCTCTGTCTTCTCTCTCCTCCATCCTTGTCCAGCATTTCTCCTCTCTCCCTTCCCCTCCATCCATGTGCATCTCCTTCCTTTGTCTTTCCTTCCCTCCATCCTTGTCCAACATTTCTCCTCTCTTCCCTGCCCTCCACTCCATCCATGTCCAGCATTTCTCCTCTCTTCCCTCCATCCATGTGCATCTCCTTCCTGACTTCTATTTCCTCCCTCCATCCATCCGCCCAGCAACTCTCCATTCTCCCCTGCCCTCTCCTCCATCCATCCATCCATATCCAGCAAATTTCCTCTCTCCCCTTTCCCTCCATCCATCCATGCCTAGCAATTCTCCTCCTTCCCCTGCCCTCCGCTCCATGTCCAGCGATTTCTATTCTCTCCCCTGCCCTCCTCTCCATCCATCCATCCAGCAACTCTCCATTCTCCCCTGCCTTCTCCTCCATCCATCTCCAGCAAATTTCCTCTCTTCCCTGTCCCCTCCATCAATCCCTGTTGTCCAGCAATTCTCCTCTCTCCCCTGCCCATCCTGTTTCTGCTTCCTTAACTTTCTTTACAAGATCTCCAGTCCATCTCCTATTTTTTCTCTCCCTTCCTGTCTTCTTCACCCATTTCCAGCATCTCCCCTGTCTTCTTACTCACCCTATGCCCAGCATCTTCCAATATCCCTTTTTCCCTTCCAGCATTATCCCTATGTGTCCTTATCCCCTCTGTGTCCAGCACTGTCCCTTTGTGTCCCTGTCTCTATGCTCCCTCGCTGACCAGAATCTCGCTTCTCTGTCTCCCTGACACTCTCTTTTCTCTTCCCTTCCTCTTACCATCCATTCACGGTCCAGTGTCTCTCCTCCTTTCCCCAAGTCCAGTCTCCCTTCCTCCCTCCTACCAGCTAATCCACATCCACAGCAGTGACTCTTGGGATTTGCTCACACCGACCGGCTCCGTTCTATCCAGGCTCAGCCTCTTTCCTGCACAACAGCCGAACACCCCGCGACTTTTCTGCCTGCCTTGTCTGTATTCCGGTGGTGACACGTGGCCAGGTGAATGCAGTGCAACTTTCCTAGAAAACTCAGGGGACTTCGCGCTATGTCTGAGAGTTTGCTGGTGGCTGAGTGTCCTTCGCTTCTACCAGGGGCCTCTACCAGTGCAAGCAGTGAGGGCAATGTTGTTGGCGGTAGTGGCGCCTCCGTGAATCCGCTCTCCCGGAAGCTGCACAAGATCAGGCAGCAGGCTCGCTCAGGCAGGCTGCTCGTGACGTCACTCACGTCGTCAAACGTCTTCTCTCTCCCAGTCTCAGGCAGGGTCGGGGCGCGGCTGCTGCAGGCATTTAAGAGAAGCCTGCAGCCCGCCTCTGCGGGGCTTCTATTGGTCCAAATTGCCAGCAAATTGCAAATTGGCAGCAAATTGGAGCAATAGAAGCCCTGCAGAGGCGAGCTGCAGGCTGAAGAGGGGAGGGGAATGCTGGGCTTGTCGTCGGACCTGCTTAGTGCTTGCTGCTTTTACTATTGAAGTGGTGCCCCGCCCGCCAGTTCGCCGCTGCAGATTGTCGTCGTTTGGGGAGGCAATGCCCCCCCTCGCCCCCCCCCAGTCTACGCCCATGGTTTTAGGATGTTAAATCCTAAGATCATGTAACTCCTCTTTTGCAGGACCAACATTGGTTGCCAGTTCAGGGGCCAAATTAAATTTAAAATTCTGATTTTGGCCCACAGAGCTTATCATATTGGGATTCCTTATTACCTGCACGCTCTTCTCCTTTAATAGTGACCGTTTCAAAATTTGCATTCATCTCAAGCTAATTATCTAGTAGTTCCCTCACATACTAGAATATAGCTTGACATTTGACCCCACACAGCTTTTAGCTGTATGCTGCCTACATTTTGGAACTCTCTTCCGTTGAATCTAAGGTTGGAGGCCTCTTATCAACTTTCATGCTTTTGACTTGAAATGGACAATTGTGGCATTTTTACTGTGAACTGGATTAGTCTTGTTCATTTCAATTATTTTATTGTGCTAGGCATTTCCCTTCCTTTTGTGGTTTTTAGGTCCGTGATTGTTAATTTTACTGTTATCATGTTTTATATTTTTTGTTTTTATTTTATTTTACTGCTTTGTGGTTTGCTATTGTATTCTACCTTGATGTGAGCATTGAAAGGTGGCATATTAAATACTGTCTCTTCAAAACTGCATAGAGCAATATTATAACAGAAACTAAATTACTCCAATTGCTCTAACTCATTAGGAAAAAGATGAGAAGATGAACAACTATGTTTTCATTTTGTTACGTTTTATATATATAGCCTCATACGTCCAGGGTACCTTTATAGAAAATTAGGACACCGCTGACTGACATTCATCATAGGCTACCACCACCTGCCAAGTGCTGCCGAGAAAAACTCTCCTATTTCAAAATGAGAGAAAAGTCTGCAGCACTACGGCATATGGGACTATCAATTTTAATAAACACAGGTTCAAATACTCATCTAACCTAATTCGACCCCACAAAAAAACTTGTAAAAGGGTCAAAACGAAAAAGAAGAAAATGTAAACATCAAAAAACTTTGGGATACACTTGCCAGATTTAAATATAGTCACTTAGCTTTTGCCCTTTAAAAAGCTCCGTAAGAGGTTAATTCATTTCAATTATCCATGGTAGTAACTTCTTAACTCGACGTGTAGCTCCCACTCTTTCTCATTCTAATTCCTCGACAGAATTAGGACTCCTACTGTTTCGATTTCTTCATCAGGAGAAACAATAAGAAAGCTTCATACATTTCTCTTTCAATTAATATGACCACAAAATGGCGAATGTTTATATAAGACGCCCAGAGGGAGACTCCTCCTTCCTCTGTCGTCATAAGTATTTCCTTAATCGTAAGCCTAACACTAAAGACACTTCCTCAATTGAGAACCAATCAATAAAAGGCAGCCCATTCCATAGGGCCATTCAGCCCTTTAGGGCTAACCGTTTGTAATCGATAAATCCATCTTTGTTCTTTTTGATGTAATACCTTTGAGATGTCGCCCCGTCTACCATTGTTAATAATCTGCTCAATAATCATACATTTAAGTTGCTCAAAAGAGTGCTTCATCTCATTACAATGTTTAGCCAGGGGCATATGCATTTTACCGGCTTGGATCCCATGCTTATGTTCACTTAATCGAGTTTTAAGCATACGTTTTGTTTGTCCAATATATCTATACCCACAAGGGCATGTAATCATATAAATCACTCCTTTCGAAGTGCAGTCTGTCAAGTTCTTCAAATTGATCCAACAATTTTTAATAGGATCCCAGAATCGATCCACCTCCTCCATAACTTCACACATAATACACTTCTTGCATTTAAAGTGCAAATAAATAAATAAAATACACCGAAGTTTGGGATGCAACTGTTGCTCCATGCTGCTTACCCTAGTGCTGTTATTTTGATGATTAACTATTAGTTTGTCTTTTCTACATATAGCTTCTGCTTTGAACAATAAACAAAGAGTTAGAGTTGTTCTAGAATCAGAGCCAAACTATTGGACTTTCTAATTCTAGCAGCATAAAAGAATGTGTATTAAAGCTAAGGGGTGGTGAATTATATCATTATACACCTAGGGCCCCTTTTATTGAGTGGATTAAATTTGTAGTATCAATGCATCAATACTCAAAAAGTTAATTGACTAAAAAAGAATTCTGCATTAACTGTTGGTGCATGCAAAGCATCTTTCCATGCAGTAGATGCAAAGATAATATTGTTACCATATTGTAACGCTATTATCTTATACGTGATAGGAAATTGGAAGACAGGGCAGATGACTTTTAATGTGGACAAGTGCAAGGTGATGCACATTGGGAAGAATAACCCAAATCATAGTTACCTGATGCTTGGGTCCACCATGCATATTTTCCAGTGCGGGATTAACATGCGCTAAGCAGAACACTGCTGTGGGATGTCTCAGTGTGTCTCATGGTAGTGCTGTTTAGCACATGGTAGGCCTGTGGTAGGCCTACTGTGGCTTAGTAAAAGGGCCCCCCAAGCCTTTTCTTCCTCAGCTGTTGTCCTTATAGCTAAGACCAGCTCTCTTTTACCATAATAGGAGCTGTATTTACACTTCTAGGATTTATGTGAGATCACTGTCTCTCAATATTCGCCTCTGGAAATATTTTTCTGTGTAGTGTATTAGATTCTTTCCCATTATTGTGGACTAGTGGAGAATTTCTGTATATTTTTACTGAGTGGAGGAGCGGCCTGATGGTTAGTGCAGTGGGCTGAGTAACTGGGGAACTGGATTTAAGTCCCACTGTGGCTCCTTGTGGCCCTGGACAAGTCACTTAACCCTCCAATGCCCCAGGTAGAAAAACCTGTGTTGTGAGCCCACTAGAGACAGAGAAAATACCTGCATTCAACAATAATAGTAAATTGCTTTGGTTGTGCCACAGCAAGGCAGTATATCAAATCCATGACCCTTTACCTATATTACTTCTTCATTTTTTTCTTGATTCCCTCTTTTTCTGTAGCTCGTGATATTTAAGAAAATTTAAAAAAAAGAGAAATGATAGATAGTGTATATGATAAAGTGAAAGTACGCACAATTAAAAGGGAAGCGAAATTACATAAATAATAAAAATGGTTTTGCTATTTTCAGCCATCTCTTCTCAGTGGTGCATTCTATAGTAAATAATTAGATTTGGGACCAGAGAGCAAAAAAGTAATTTGCTGCTTCATCAGTGATGCATCTGGTTCAGCAAAATTTGAATTAAGTGACACTGGTGTGACTTGTGATAGGTATTGCAAGTAAATTGCATATCACCAGTGCTAGGTAGATCTGCAAGGATGGGGATGTTCCTAGGAACTCTGAGCCTTTATACCACTGTAAAATCAATTGGTACAATTCAGATTGTCAAAACATAACATTTATTTAAACATTTATTACTCACCAAATCAACAAAAAAAAAAGTTCAAAGTGAGGAGCAAGAAACAAGAAAAGGAAATACAAGCAAATTGTTGAATGAAAAAGCTAACCACTAAATATACAATATAATTTAAATTGTATAAAACAAAGGCCCATAAATCTGGCAAATAATATCAGTAAAATGATTGATTAAACTGAACAATGTTTAAGATATTAGACATGAAATCAAAAATATTAAATTTTGGCTGAACAAGCATGATTTCATGCTTCAGTGAAGAGCTGCATGATCTGTTAGATGAATAATTTTGGGGTCCTTTTACTAAGATGCACTGAAAAATGGCCTGCGGTAGTGTAGGCGTGGGTTTTGGGCGCACGCAGAATCTTTTTCAGTGCATCTGTAGAGAAAGGCCTTTTTTAAATTTTTTGCTAAAAATGGATGTGTGGCAAACTGATCTCATGGTTTCAAGTTTCACTAGACTTGAACCAACTCGAACTTCCGGCATGGCATGGCTCAAGCTTGCAGAGAGCCAAGTCATGGTGAGGAAGCATGAATCCCACTGTTTCTTCTGTAGCCAAAGATAGGTGAGGGCAAAGAAACTGGGTGAAGGCTGGGGGATACATGAGCGAAGGAGATTGGAGTAAGGCAGGGTAAGGGAGACTGGAGGAAGGTTGGGGAGTTACATGAGTGAGAGTGAGACTGGGTGAATACAGGGGAGGGGATGATGCATTGTCTTAATTTACTAGTATTTGACAAAACATGTGGCAAAATATGATGGTTCATGTTTTGGCCCTCTGAATGTTACAAAATATAAAATGTGGCCCTGATAGAAAAAGTTGGACAAGCCTGCTTTAAAGCAGCACAGTAAATAGTGGGAGATTATATTTGGCAAGGAAAAGGGCCACAAATAGTGTGGATAGTTGTATATAAAGGAAAAGACAAGGGAAGGTTGGCTATGCAAACATTTCTTAAATACTGTAACCAAACGAACAAACAAAGCAAACACGGGGCCTTCAGGATTGAGAAAAATGTAGTTCTTTATTTATAATAGAGACCCGACACAGTCCGTGTTTCGGGGTACGAACGCCTGTATCAGGGGTCAAAGGACTCCTATAGGTCAGCAAGATAGTAAGTTAACAGTGATGTGGAATAAACAATCAGGTTATATTACCTGCAGCCCGCCTGGGTGCCTGCTGTTTCCTCCTGCCTTATACTGTAAGGCAGCATAAGTACAAGTTCCTCTAGAAGTAGCTGGAGCTGAAGGCATGGGTAGTAGTGGAGCAAGAACAAGTGAAAGGATCCAATCTCTGGCACAGGCTTTGGGATCCTGAGCATAAAGAGTATTTTAAAACAGTGAATAACTCATGTACAGCATTAACCTTCAGAATCTGGGAGAAATGGAAAATCTGTAGGACAGAGAAAGGAGCATACTCTAGGTAAACCCAGTTAAGGGACAGTCCAGCGTTCTCTGTCCGTGCAAAGGGTAAGTATTTAAATGCTGGATCAAACAGGACTTCAATTTGTGGGAAATATATGGAGGAAAAGTGAATATCAGAATTTCCAGACATATAGAGGAAATACCCATAGTTCAAGCCTCCCCACTAATGTACCCTTCTTTCCCTCCCCACTGCTAACCCTTATCAAGACCCCTACCCCCTGGAAGACCCTCCTCCACCTCCCCCCCAGCCATGCAGGCAGGCCCTCCTTCTGGGCCTACCTATATCCCTGGTGGTCCAGAGGGTCTAAAATGGTTGCCGTGACCTGGGGGGGTCTTCTGGGGGTGGGGGTCTTGATAAGGGCTGGCAGCGTGGGGGGGGGGGGGAGATTGAGGGGCCATGGGGGATTTAGTAAAGAACAAAAAATAAAAATAAATAAAAAAGAAGTTATGCGGGTGCCGGCATGATATTCAGGGCTGGCACCCACTTAGCTAAGCAACCTTATTTAAATGAAGCTGCTTAGCTATTCGGGTGCCGGCACTGAATATTGCTGGCACTCACATAATCTGGGGCTCCTCCCCAGTGCTTCCCTCAGCGCTGCACGTGACATTCCCTCTTTTTTGTTTGGCAGTCTGAGGGGATATTCAGTGGCACTGTCTGGTTGTTTCACTGAATATCCCTGGTTAGCCGCCGGGGTGCTGAATAAAGATTACTGTATTTCATATCTGGTTGTGAAGATTTCTTGTGCCACCTCTATTCTGTGGATTTTCCTTCACTAATTCGTAAATCTAGAAAGAGTGAATTGTGGGGTATCAGCAGTGCTTTTTTTGTGCCGGTACGCAACGGTACGGCGTACCGGCACCTTTTTTTTTTGCTCCCCCCGCCCCGTGAGTCCATGTCCCACACGCAGTGCCAGCCCCCATTTCCGGCCGCTGCTGCTTCTCCTGTTGAGCAGCAGCGGCCGCTACACAAAGAAAAAGATTTAAAAAAAAATTGAAACCTGTCTGAAACGCGGCACCCCGGCACTGTAGACAGCCATTAGGCATTGGCTGTTGCCCCGCAACCGCTCCTCCTCTTGCCTCTACGTCACTGCGCTCCTCCGGGGTCTTCCTACAGGGGCAGTGACGTAGAGGCAAGAGGAGGAGCGGTTGCGGGGCAACAGCCAATGCCTAATGGCTGTCTACAGTGCCGGGGTGCCGCGTTTCAGCCAGGTTTCAATTTTTTTTAAATCTTTTTCTTTGTGTAGCGGCCGCTGCTGCTCAACAACAGGAGAAGCAGCAGCGGCCGGAAATAGGGGCTGGTGCCGCGTGCGTCGCGTCTTCGCGCCAAACTTGGCAGGGAGAGGGAATCCAACAGAGGGAAGGATTGGGGAGAGAGAGAAAGAGGGAAGGATTGGGGAGAGAGAGGGAAAACAACAGAGGGAAGAATTGGGGAGAGAGAGGGAAAACAACAGAGTGAAGGATTGGGGAGAGAGAGAAAGAGGGAAAACAACAGGGAAGGATTGGGGAGAGAGAGGGAAAAACAGATGGAAGGATGGGGAGAGAGAGGGAAAAACAGATGGAAGGATGGGGATAGAGAGAGGGAAAACAGGGAAGGATTGGGGAGAGAGAAAGAGGGAAGGATTGGGGAGAGAGGGGAAAACAGATGGAAGGATGGGGAGAGAGAGGGAAAACAGATGGAAGGATTGGGGAAAGAGAGAGGGAAAACAGATGGAAGGATGGGGAAAGAGAGGGGGAAAACAGATGGAAGGATGGGGAGAGAGAGAAAGAGGGAAAACAACAGAGGGAAGGATTGGGGAGAGAGAGAAAGAGGGGAAACAACAGAGGGAAGGATTGGGGAGAGAGAGAGAGGGAAAAACAGATGGAAGGATGGGGAGAGAGAGAGGGAAAACGGAAGGATAGGGAGAGAAAGAGGGAAGACGCTGGATGGAAGAATGCAGAAAGAAATAGGGGAGACACTGGAAGGATGGGGAGAGAAAGCAGAGCTGCTGGATGGAAAAGGGGAATAGAGAAAGACTGGAGAATAAGAGGAAGGGGCATGGGGAGAACAAGGGTGAGGAAAAGATGAAAAGCCACAGGTAGATGAAGGAAATTAAAGAATGGATAGTAAGAATGAATTAAATCTGGACAGAGAGAGAGCCTGAAAAATATTGAAGAAAGCAAAGAAAAAGGAGACAAAAATGACAAATGGCACAGAAGAGTTAAGCGAAAAGAAAGCAGAATCACAGAATGGGACCAATATGGAAAGAAAAACAGTCACCAGACAACAAAGGTAGAAAAAAATCATTTTATTTTCATTTTAGTGTTTGTAATTATGTCCAATTTGAGAACTTACATTGGCTGTCTTATTTTGCACTGGGTATACTGGAGCTGTAAGAGCTTACAGAGATTATTTATAATGAAAAAAATCACGTTATTTTTTTCTCCTATAGTACTATAATATTTTCAATGATGTCTGTTTATATGCGCCATGGCTGGTATAGGGGGTGTGGTTAATGTGGGTGTGGCTATCATAGGGGTGGAGCCATATGTGGTGACCCCGCCCATAATGAGTACCGGCACCTTTTTTTCTACAAAAAAAGCACTGGGTATCAGGAAGGAAGGGGTTGGGAGGGAGGTAGGGAAGGGAGTAGATATCTTAATAACTGTTAATTTTGGTAGTGTGTTGAGATGCCTGAAAGGAACAATGAGGTCCCAATATTTTCTATGCTTTACGTTTGTATGGAATTAAGAAATAATTTAAATAAAATTATTGTTAAAAAAAAAAAAAAAAAGAAAGGAGCTGAAAGATAAATGCTTATAATTTCTGTGTCTTGCTCCCTTTTCAAACTTGGAAAAGTATAAAAATAGGAGGAAAAGAAGAAGATTGAGTTAAACTTATGCTTACTATTATAAATGCTACTCAACATTCAGAAATATACTGATCATTTTAACACCAAATTGTTCTATATAAAATTTTCCTCAGAGTCTAATGATATTGTGCAAGAATATCAGTCCATTTTGTTTTAATTAGTCTCCTGAAGACTGTAAAGTAGGAGCAAATCCTCATTTATTTTCTTTGAATTTTAAGAGAGAACAGTGTGAACTACAGTATACAGCGAAGTAATTCAACAGCATCCTAATAGTTATGAGATATGGGGCCAGGAAAGGCTCTGTCTCTCTCGTTTTTCAAATGTAAGGGAACAGTGAATTAGCAGATGTAGCACTGTGCCGGAAAGGTGTTAATTATTTTATCAACCTCTGCCAATCACTGGTAGTACAACAAGTTTGTTTTGCTGATTTCTTCCTATGAAGAATGTTATTTGGAAAAAAAAGTCATTTGCCTCTAATCATTCTCTCCATCCTTCCTCCAACCTATGTCAAAGAGGTAGGCAGCAATTGTGTCTGTTCTTTCCCACATTAAAGGATAGAGTGAAAATCTCTATGATATATTTGGTCACTGGATAGAGTTTATTTGTTGCAGTGGCATACCAAGGGCAGGGTGGTGGGGGCGGTCTGCCTCGGGTGCACGCTGCAATGGGGTTTCAGGGAGCATGTTGGCTCCGCCGGTTTCCTGCTTCCTCTGACGTTACTTCCTATTCTGGGGCAGGGAACCGGCAGAGGCAACATGCGATGGAAGGGTTGGTGATTCACTGGGGGGAGGGGGGGAGTGATGCTCCAGGGGGCACGGCGTGATCAGCCCCGGGTGGCAGCCGACCTACGATCACCACTGGTTTGTTGCCAGAGGGTGGGATGCGCATTCACACATCAGTGCCTGAATGAGAGCACACTTAGGTAGTGCTTCTTTTAAGCCTAGAGTTGCATGGGAATCCACTGGCATTCCTGCTGGTCGATGGAGGTGCGATGATGTCACATTCTCTGTCATAGGGGACAGACAGATCCCTAGCATTCCTCCTTTTTTGCTTTGCAATTGAATGTACAATATCATCGCACAACCCCTCACTGGCAGCGAGTGCCAGCAGAGGACTCTTTTGGAGCTCAGCGTTGCTTAGTGGGAACATTGTGGGGGGGGGGGGGGGGGGGCAGGCTTCCACAGCCTGTAATTGGCAATGGATCTCATTCCCTGTGGAGGATGAGACACTATTGAGTCAAGGGACCAGACAGAGATGATGAGCTGCTGGAAGGAGGCATTGAGCTGCTGGATTCCCCCACCCCTTCTGCCTCTCTCTCTTCCCCTTTGCTGACTGAGCCTCAGGAGGAGGAAGAGCAGAATAGCAACTCATTTGGCTGCAGCCTCCTCTTCTGCTACCTGGAGCCAATTTTTGATTTAAGACAACAGAGGAGTAGGAGTTTGCAGTTGAATGTACTGCTGCTGTCCTCCTCGTCTTCCTTGAGGCTCAGTCATCATGAGATGGGTGAAGGATAGGAAAGAAGATAAGCTGTGGGAGTAAAAGAGGGGATGCAAGCTTCAAAAGGGGAGAGTGTGTAGAAGTTGATCTAGGGCATTGGCTGAATTACATAAAACAGAAGCTGAAGGGATGCCGAGCGAGATCCATGTAAATGAGGGACTGGAGGATCGGTGGTGAGAGGAGTTGAAAAAAAGGGGGTGGGGTGTTTTGTGTGTGTGTGTATTGGCACGGAACGAAAGAAGGCACCTGGTATAGGAAGAGAAAGAAGATTGGGCTGCAGAGAACAATGGAGTGAAAGAACGCCTGGGTGAGGCAGAGGAGTAAAATGGGGCAGTGAGTTAAGAGAAAGAAAACAGGAGGCTTAGGTCAGCTGGGGGTGGGGGGGGGGGGGAGAGAGATGAGAGTATGGTTGGGACCAGGGGATGGGATTTGATATACCACCTTTGTATGGTTACAATCAAAGTGCTTTACATATTATATGCAGGTACTTATTTTGTATCTTGGTCGATGGAGGATTAAGTGACTTGCCCAGAGTCACAAGCAGCTCCCTAGGTTGTCAGGCCATACACTAACCATCAGCCCACTCCTGAATGCTTCAGAGGGAGCTGCATGGGTTGAGTTTGTTGGGGATGGAGGATCTTAAAAGCCTCTGGATAATTTAAATAGGTAGTTGCATCACTGTTGTGACTTTGCTTTGGTTGTACTTTCTTGATTTATTATCATCTTGTTAATTTGCCAAATTTATTCTAATGTCGGATAAAAGTTAAAATAATGGGGAAAATTGTTCTTTCAGGATGGAGGGAAACCAGTTGATTTTAATAACAGACTCTAAAGATTTCCTTTTAGATAGGGTGCCTGATTTAGAGTTTCCAAATTTATTGAAATTCATAACAAATGGCAAATATTGAAAAGCACTTATCCGTATAGCAGGAGCTAGTATGTGAATATGGGGCTCATTTTCAAAGCACTTAGACTTACAAAGTTCCATAGGTTGCTATGTAACTTTATTTTATTTCTTTTATTTATTTATTTATTTATTTATGCATTCGTGACTAATTTCGGTTCAAAGTTGCTTACAATCTACATTTTGGTGGCATTACAATAGTGTTGTGCAATGTGGAGAGAGCATCAGTTCATGTGGTTATTCATACAGTTTTTGAAGAGATAGATTTGAAGAGGAAAAGATAGTGGTAGCTTTTGTGTTCAGTTGTAGATTTTTGGTGATGTTTATTTGTATAGTTTTTGAAGAGGTAGATTTGAAAGGAAGTCTAAGCGCTTTGAAAATATGCCTCTAAGTGTCCTATCCACCAGTATTCAGAGGTACTATCCGGATGGCGCAACTGAATGTTCTTAGAGACCACCTCGGCACTGTCTGGTTAGCGCCATTCTTACAGACCACCTCAGCACCCTCCAGTTAGTACCAGGGTGGAACAAGAGATGATCTTGGCCATTCTACCTAACTCTACAAATAGCCAGTGAATTTAGACAGAATCAGTAAAAAGGTTGGCCTAACTTAAACCACATATCAATGCAAAATAGTAGCTGAATATCATTGAGTACCCATGGAGGTAGGCCAAATGTCCATGCTCTGTCCTTGCTCCACCCCAGTGCTATCTGGGTAGTGTTGAGGTGGTTTGTAAGAATAAAAGTAAGCAAATGAAAAAGCTGTCCTAGCTTACACCGTCAATATCACTGCTGTCCTTATGCCCAGTGGCAGTCATTGCTTTCCATGTGTATTCAGCACTGCTTGCTCACCTAATAAAGATGCTGAACATACAGAATAGATTTGAATGCCCCAACCAGTATTTTTTTTAAAGATGCTGGCTGTGGTATTTGAATACTAACTTGATAATTTTTTAAATGATTATTTTGTTCTTATTAATTTACTGGGACTGTTGCACATGCCACTTAAACCCTAATTCTATATATGGCACTCAAAATTGCATGCACAGATCTGAGGGCGCACAAACTAGCCAATTAGTGCAGAAAACTGGGTGTTGATAATCAATTATCAGCGCTAATTGGCATTAATTTAATTTTACGCATGCATTTTTAGGTGCCAGGATCTGCGTGTAAATTTTATGCATGGATCAGAAAAGGAGGAGCAGCCATGAGAGGGGCATGGGCGAATGAGGAGCATTCCTGGAATTTGCATGCAGTGTTACAGAATAAGGGAGATCCACATATAATTTAGGAGGTCTTTTACAAAGACGTGGTAGCGTTTTTAGTGCACGCTAAATTCTAGAGATGCCTATAGGAAAATATACGCATTTGTATTAGCCAATCTTATCAAATGTGACTCTAGAAGACCCCAAGAATATCAAACTCTTCCACTATGTCGGGTCTTAAACATACAAATTGATTCTCACAACTTTCCAATACATAAAAACATTTATATATTTGTTTTTATCCACTTATCGCCTCAGCGGTGCTCATCACCAACAATTTTTTATGGCAATAGTCTAAAAGCTAGACTATTTATATTTCTTTTGATTCTTTTAATTCATTTTAAAGCTTTAATTATCATAAGCCCTTATCTGTTGTACTAGTCAGACTGGGGGTTTCAGCTTGTCCGACATGCATGTTTTGCCTAATTACTAGGCTGTGTCAAGGACTTCCCCCTCAACCGTCTTCAGCGCCAGCCTTGCCTTTTATTCTCGGGACCACCTCTAGCAAAGAAAATGGGAAATATATGGGCATCTCTAACGTTTAGTGCACACTAATTTTTAGCATGTACGCTAAAAGGCCCACTTAAATGCAATCCTCGCTCCCAAACTTAGGCAAAGACCCCGATGCCAAATGCTATTCCAGAAATGGTGACTGTCGAGAGAGAGATTGATTATAACTATATTTCATGGGACTTTTGAAGCTTCTTTGACACTACATTAAGATTGGAGATGACTCATGGATGTAAACTATTTTCCCTGTAGTTGAAGCTAAGTACTTCATCGTTTTTTTGTAGTTCTGATGATTCCGGATGGTGTTCCCTCGATATAGTTTCTTTTTGCTATGATTATCATTCTTCCGATAATATACACAAGATGTTGATTTAGTTCAACTGTTATTACGTATGCATATTGATAAGTGATTTGTTACTATTACAACCCTCTGTTCTTTACTGCAGATTGGTTTAGTGGTTTCACTCTGCAGGTTTTTCGGAGGTGGTGGTTGGCCTGTGATGAAAGCCATTATACTACTACTACTACTTAACATTTCTAGAGCGCTACTAGGGTTACGCAGCGCTGTACAATTTAACAAAGAGAGACAGTCCCTGCTCAAAGAGCTTACAATCTAATAGACAAGTGAACGGTCGGTCCGATAGGGGCAGTCAAATTGGGGCAGTCTGGATTCACTGAACGGTAAGGGTTAGGTGCCGAACACAGCATTGAAGAGGTGGGCTTTAAGCAAAGACTTATAGGTGTGTCCACTGAGTTAGTACCCTTGGCTTATGAGGCCTTTACTTATAATTATCTAAGAAGTAACGTCTTACATATGCACGAGTAATATTTATAGTTATTTACAAGTTTTTTTTTATTCCAGAAATGGTGCCAACTCTGAGTTCCAATTATAGACTAGCACTTAGCACCCATTTTTATCGGCGCCATATACAGAATTTAATCCATAGTCTCTCCCTGCTCATCCTGTTACATATTGCACTCAGTGACACTGCAAACTTTATATTTCCTCTAAATATTTTGTGCTTCAGATAGTGCTTGATTGTGTCGGGGCGGGGGTGGGAGGAGGTTTATTACTAAAGAGTATTAATGCTTTAACAGACAGTAAAACATGTGTCATTGTCTAATATGAATTAAAATAGCATTAGCACAGAAAAACTTCTGTCACATTAAGAGGATTTAGGGCATTAATGATAATGTGGGCATATATGCCTGCATTATCATTAATGCCCTGAATCCTTTTAATGTGACAGAATTTTTTTCCGTTATTCTATTAAATTGTATTAAACTGCCTGATGTAAATCACTGTGGACATTAATGAGCAAGGAGGTATGAAAGTGAGAAAAATATGAATGAGTTGCACTCTGTGTAAATCAATCTACTATAATAAAACTCACCCTCAACGTTCTGAGGACACTGACGTCAGTGAAGCCAAGCTCTGACTTCCTTCAAAAAGGTTCGAAGGTTCGTGGTGGTGAAGCCACCAAAATCGCTCCGGGCCCCGCCCTCGAGGGGCGGAGCAATGGCAGAACAACAAAGGGGTTGGCAGGGAGGGAGGGAGGCAGGGAAGCGGGGGGTGGGAAATCACTCCGGGCCTCGCCCTCGAGGGCGGAGCAATGGCAGAACAACGAAGGGGTTGGCAGGGAGGGAGGCAGGGAGGCGGGGGGGTGGGAAATCGCTCTGGGCCCCGCCCTCAAGGGCGGAGCAATGGCAGAACAATGAAGGGGTTGGCAGGGAGGGAGGCAGGGAGGCGGAGGGGGTGGGAAATCGCTCTAGGCCCCGCCCTTGTGTCAAACATCATGATGTTGGGGGCGGAGCAATGCCAGAACAACGAAGGGGTTGCCCAGGGACGGAGGGGGGTGTTGGCGACGAAAACCTTGCTAGCGCCCATTTCATTTTCTCTGAAACCGGCTTCTTTTACTAGTTTATTAATATTAAAAGAGTTTAATGAGGTCCAGCTCAGTGGCTTGGGTGGCAGTTGCTATGCCCTGCCATGCAAAAAGTCTCTGGTTTGATTCGTAAATTGGGCCTCCTATTCCCTGACTTTACTGGGGCTTAGGATTCTATGGGAATATTTTTCAAAGTTCCTTGGAGTGCAGAAGTCATGATCATTATTTAAGGGTAAAATCTAGTGGTCAGATTCAAGGCTTATTTTGCAGAGTTCCAGCAGGAGCCATGGTATTTGGTTCCCAGCACAGGTTGTTCATTGCAATGACCAGACTATTTATATTGAGGAAGGGGAACATAAAATAGAGGGGAGAAAAGCCCCACTCTCACCTGTCAATCTCCTAGAAAATTAACTGGGAAACCTATGAAATCCCTTCTTTCCACCCATCCCCTCCCCCCAAAAAACTTAGAGATCTTCAGTAGAAAAAAATGGGGCAAGAGCTAAGAAAGCTTTCCTCTCTCCCTCCATCTCATAAGAGGAAGGAAGGGCCTGTGAAAATCCTTTTCTCTCTGTCCAAATAGGAGGAAGGGAACTGTTACAACTTGCACTTGGAGGAGGGGGTGGACCACGGGGCTCCCAATCCCCACCCCCAATCCCAGTAGGCTTCTGGCAACGTAGAAGTGAGAACTCCAGAGCACCATTGCTCTTATTAGGAGGAAATGTGTTATTAGGGCCCCTTCATCATCCCTTCTCCTAGTAGGAGGCATTGGCAAGACCTTCCTTTTGTCTTTCTGGGGAAGATTGAGAAAGGAAATCTCTGACAGATCCTCCCTCTTCATCCTTTTAAAAAGGAGAGAATCAGAGAAGGTTGGCAGATTCTCACTTTGCCTCTTACAAGAAGGAGGTGAGGAGGGAGATGGAGACCTGTGCGTTCATGAGTCACAAATTGGTTTACTAGTTCACTAGCAAGAGGCTTTTTTAAATTGTTTACCAACCTTAAGGTGGTGAGAAACAAAATCTCAAATTTGTAGTTTTAATCATTATCATAGTTTCAGACATACTCCAGAATGATATTCATTTCATGAAAAAAATGGTTAGGTGTATCATGAAAATGTACATAGGTTTTGTAGTCTGTAGCATAGGAGCCAACATTTCAAAATTATTGGGGGTGCTAAGCCCAATGGAAGTAATCCCTCCCTGGATACATACAAGGAATTCTCTCAATATTGAGAGTGCTCAAGCACCCATAGCACCCACAGCACCCACAGAGTCGGCTCCTATGGTCTGTAGTAGATCTTTTTGTTTATATTCTTTACCACTTTTAGGTGTAATAAATGAACAACAATAGGACAACAGAGGATCAGGCTTTGTTGGGGTTGCAATCTTGTTATCAGGTGTATGATTGGAGTAGGTCAGTGGGAGCACCATCTCAACTTCTGTTCAGCATTCTGCAGTGCCAGTAGTGCAGATTCACTCACTGCATCCTATTTAGGTGGCGGTAAGTTCGGGTGTGCTATCAGCTATCCTGACAGCTAGTACATGGTAACCACCCATGTGCTAGCTGTCACAGCCAGCCAGATCCCGCTCAGTTCCATGGTAGGCATGCTAATGCAGGATTTTTAACACAAGAGCTTCCTTTTTATTTTAAGGTCGTAGTATTTTTATTAAATTTAAAATTAGAATAACAGAAGACAATTCAGTGTAACAGTACAACAACATACAAATTGCAAAAATCATGTAAAGGACAGAAGAGAGAAAGAGTGGAGAGGAAGAAAAGAAAAACACTTCTCATCAAGCATCTCAAAAGTAGGACAATAACAAAGACCACTTTTCCTTATAAGTGATATAGCGACATGACTTTTTAGCCAGAAAGGTATCATATTTATAAGTCTGAAATACCAAATTCCACCATTCTTGATATGTGACTTGACCCAGGGTCTTCCAGTGCCCAAAAACTACAAGAGCGTCCTTTTTAGTGCAGTAGACAGTAGTGCGGTCCTGCACTACAGTCTATCACATTGAAAATCCCACATTAGCTGCTTAACGCGGCTTAGTAAAAGCCCCCTTAAGTAAGAAATATCGGGGCCCTTTTATTAAGGCTCGTATATACCCTCTCCTGGAGTGTATTTATGGCATTCCCAATCACCTAACAATATTTCAACTTAAACACCCATCATGAAGTGTTCCTTATTCTCACTGAACTTTGTACATTAAAATTAAAAAAATCATGTGGTGTTTATATTGTATGCAGTGATGCATTATCGCATGTATCTGTGGTTTGGGGGTTTTGCCATGCTTATAAAGTCCATGTATAGAAGAACAGTGTATGCTAATTTAGAATAGTATCTGTAATTAACAACAACTTCTGGAATTGTGGGGTTTCTTCTATTATTTTGTTTTGAAAATAATATGAAATGGTGCAGGATACATTGTTGGCATTTCCTAGGTCATTTGAAATAACTACATATCCCTACCATCTTGTTTGTCCATTGTCCTTTCTTACTAAAGTGCCATAGACCTACTTGATTTCTAGGCCCTTTCCCACCACCATGGATCCTCTGCATGCATACTGTGCTTTCACCAATCAATTATCACTTTTGCCCCATTATATCTCATATATCACACTACAGTAGAACCCAAAAGCAGTATTGATCACCTGTAACTGAAGTGACATTATTTGCATAGGAGGCAATTCTATAACAAGGTGCCAGAATTTAGGCATCATCCTCTGGATTCTATAACAGTGCGCGTAACTTAACAAGCTAATGAGCACTGATAGCAGCAATAATGTGCACTAATTGGCACTAATTAGAATTTATGCTCACAACCTGCTGAGCATATTCTGTAACAAAGTGCGCCAAACTTCTAACACTCGTAGATAAAAGGGGCATATTTATGGGTGGGGAAATGGGTGTTTCATGGGCGTTCTGAAATTTACATGCATAGTTATAGACAATGGCCCAGTGCGCTTAAATCTATGTGCAGGGATTTATGCCTGGTTTTCGTTGGTGTAAACGGATGCATGTAGATTTAGGTACTGATATATCAACTAAATGTATTCTATATACTGCGCCTGAATCTAGGCATCAATTATAGAATACACTTAGCACTGATTTCAGCGCTAATTTTTAGACACCATATATAGACCCCCCCCCCCTATATTTTCAGTACCTGAAAAAGAAAATTGTAAACCACATAGATCTAGGAGGTATATAATTACTGAAAATAAATAAATATATATTTCCATGGGCAGTGACGACAAACACACCTGTGTGTGTAAGTGTTCTTATGGAATACTAGTTTAAGTTGACACTGACCAGCCTAAATTTCGGCACAAACATTTACGCTAGGTCTATGTGTGCAACTTACATTATTGTGTAAATTCAACGCAGAAATGTTGAGCTTGCACATGCCCCTTCCTGTGAATGCCTCCTTGACAGTTACACAGTAAGCTTTTCAAGCACGTAATTATACAATACTGTTTTGTTTTTTGTTACATTTGTACCCTGCGCTTTCCCACTCATGGCAGGCTCAATGCGGCTTACATGGAGCAATGGAGGGTTAAGTGACTTGCCCAAAGTCACAAGGAGCTGCCTGTGCCTGAAGTTGGAATCAAACTCAGTTCCTCAGGACCAAAGTCCACTACCCTAACCACTAGGCCACTCCTCCACTCTGGTACTGCCATGCATGCATATGTGTCCACTTACCTTTGTGAATGCCTGTATTCTATAAATTTGAGCACATAAATGGCCCTTAACTTTCAGCGATCTGTTATAGAATGTTATAGTGTACAGTTCTGACCATGTGCAGCCCTTACCACATGGAGCAGTCTCCTCAGCTACTCAGTTGATCTCAAAGCTCAATGCAAACAACTCCCAGGGAGGAAGAAGGGACTGTGTGCTTTTTAAGTCCTGCTATCTATGGAAAACATCTGTTACAGGTGAACAACACTGCTTTTTCTGAAAACAAACAGGATTGAGTCAAGCACGTAAGTGAATCACTTCCAAGGTTAGGGCTATTCAACTTTAATAGCCGCCATAATCATTTGTTTGCTCCTAGAGAGAGATTGGCCACCTCTGCTTGGCTGGAGAAATTGTCCTGTGCTGAGACTTTGTCCAAATAATGTGCAGTAAAACTATGAAGAGAAGACAGTGCAGCTGCTTACAGATGGTATTCAACGAGGCAGACATTAAAAGGGCCAATTTTGATGTAGGAGCTCTAATTTGATGACATGACTAGAGTTGAGAGGAACACCTGTTTTTTTTCATAGAAGAATTGAATACAAGAAGTTAGCCAATTTACTAAAGTCCTTTTCAGAACTAGTATACCACATCTATTTGAATCGAAGGACACAAAAAGTTAAATAGGTTTTCTAAATGATTCAGTTCTTTTCAAACAGCAGACCAGAGCCCATGTATAGTCTACAGTATGAAGTGCTTTCTTGCGTGGTTTTGAATAGGGCTTTGAACAGAAAGTTGGATGCATTCTTTCATTTAAGGGTCAAGAGTCCTGGATTTGATATACCGACTTTCTGTGGGTACAATCAAAGTGGTTTACATTTAGATGAAAAAGTGTCACATCTTTAAACAAGAACTTGGGATATGTCTGAAGAACAACCTTAGGACGATGGAATTTTGGTAGGGTTTATATATTACAGCACTTAAAGTTCACTCACTTTTCTAGAGCAAGTTCTCAACCTTAAAGGTACTCTATTAAGAAGAGTGCCCTCCAGATTAGGCAGTTAAGAGATGGGGAAGGGGGGGGGGGGAGTTTTCAAATTGCATTAGGGCTTTAAGTCATGTTATTTGCCCCTTAAAGTGACTTAAAGGGCACAAACATAGCTCATTTTACCCTAATGTAGCGATATATTATACTATACTATGAATGTCTTATATGCCGCAATATCTTTCTAGTAGAATTAATTGGGGATTACATTATAAGAAGCAGCCACATACAGTTGGAATTACAAGTATAGACAGACCTGAAATTAATAACACAGTATAAACAAACCAATATTAATCATTATCAATATCAGAGAACATGTAGGTCTTCAGATTTTTCCTAAATAAAAAATATGAGTTACAGCATTTTATATAGTTTGGTAGTCCATTCCAGACTTTAACAGCCAAATATTTAAAAACGGATTTGAAACTTTTTTTTTTTTTTTACCCCTCTATAGCTTGGAAATGCTATAGTTAAAGTATGTGATACTACTATATACCGGTCCCATCTGTAGCAAACTTCACACCAATCACTTCAGTGGACATAAAGAGAACTTCAGTTATCTATTAAATTTAGTCCACTGAAGTGATTGGTGTGGTTTGTTATAGAAATGTTAAATAGTAGTAGTAGTAGCAGTTTGTTATAGAAGGGATTAGTATATAGTAGTATGGTCGCTATCCCATGGTTTTGAATCTATTTCCCCTTGTTTTGTGATAGCTAAAGTATGAGCAGCTCGAGAAGCCCTACCAAAATTCAGTAATAAAGAATACTTGGCTAACCCTACCGAATTAACTCCTACCAAAGACTTAAAAAACATTCATGCTATCTTGAAATTTATTTGCAAATGAACCGGAAGGCAGTGAAGTCTTCTAAGGAGCAGAGATGGTCTCTCAAATGTGCTCATCCTAAAAATCAGTCTAGCTGTTGTATTCTGTAAAAGTTGGAATCTTTGCAATAATTTCAAGAAAATTCTTCCATATATAGAATTACAGTAATCCAAATAAGGCAACAGCACTGCCTGCTCTACACTTCTAAAGCTTTGAACACTCAAGGATGAGTGAATAGTCCTCGATTGATATAGTCGGAAATTAAAATTTCTGGCAAGTATAGTAACCTTAGCCTCAAAAGTTAATCTTGAATTTAGTATTACTCTTATACTTTTGACTTGTTTTCAGTCTTCAAAGTATACCCAATAACAAGTTTTAAAAACTTCCTAGGAAGAGAATGAAAGTCCCCAAACCATACAACCTTGGTTTTTTGTCTATTGAGTTTCAAAAAAATTTCCTGGTCCCAAAAATCAACCTTAGAGATATTCTTGGTCAACATTTCAGCAGTATCATCAAAAGTATCCAATGTTAGCCAAAGAAGAAAGATATTATTAGCATAAGACATTACTAAGATGACGAGAGGTCAAAGATTCCTCTAACAGCTTCATATAGACATTAAGGGCTAGATTCTATATATGGTGCCTGAAAATTCTGCACGGAAAATAATATGTCTAGGGTATTCTCTAAAGCACACCTATATTTTATACAATAGGCTTACATTTCCACATAGTATATAGAATATGCCAAGCGCCTCTCCATGCGACCAAATTTAGTCATGGCATTTACATCATGTTTTACTTGGCGTAAATCCTGACACCTAAATTAGGTGCAGAGTGGGTGTATTCTGTAACAACATGCATAAATTTTAGAAACGCTCATGCCCCACCCATGGCCTTGGACCCTTTTCAACTATGAGTTAGAATTTAAGTGCATCACATTACAGAATACACTTAACAATTTGTGCGTGTAAATCTTAATTAATGCCAATTAGTGCTGATAATTGCTTGTTAACATCCAATTGATAGCAATGATTAGCTTGTTAACCAATTAAGTTATGCTCACTCTTATAGAATAGGCTTCAATTTCCATGCGGAAATTAAGGTGCAATACATAGAATCCCGGGGTAAATAACAAAAGGGAAAGTGGTGACCCCTACAGGATGCTACAATCCAATGACCAATATGTTGAAACTGACCCATTTTTTGTACTTTATATGACTTTTTCCTCAAAGGTTCTTCAAACCACTTAATAACTATACCTATGATGCCAAGTTGACTGAGCCTATAAAACATTGGGGAATGATCAATAGTATCAAAGTCCCACGAACTATCAAACTGTAGAAGTACTACCTGTCTACCTCTACTCAAAATATCCTTAATCTCTGTGGTCAAGACCAATAGTAAAAACTTTGTACTATGTGAAGGATGAAACCCATGTTGAGAAAAATGCAGCAAATCATTAGTAAAAATAAAATCATGGAACTGTTGATAGACTACAAACTCTTGCAACTTGGTCAGCCAGGGAATATTAGCTACCAACCTGTAGTTATCTACTTTTATAAGGTCTGTGCCTAATGATTTGAGTATAGGAGTAAGTACACTCTCTGAAATAGAATCAGGGTAATAGCCCTCATTTAATAACAAACTAACCAACTCTGCCAACCATAACACTATGGTTTGCAACAGATACAGTGGTGGAAATAAGTATTTGATCCCTTGCTGATTTTGTAAGTTTGCCCACTGACAAAGACATGAGCAGCCCATAATTGAAGGGTAGGTTATTGGTAACAGTGAGAGATAGCACATCACAAATTAAATCCGGAAAATCACATTGTGGAAAGTATATGAATTTATTTGCATTCTGCAGAGGGAAATAAGTATTTAATCCCTCTGGCAAACAAGACCTAATACTTGGTGGCAAAACCCTTGTTGGCAAGCACAGCGGTCAGACGTCTTCTGTAGTTGATGATGAGGTTTGCACACATGTCAGGAGGAATTTTGGTCCACTCCTCTTTGCAGATCATCTCTAAATCATTAAGAGTTCTGGGCTGTCGCTTGGCAACTCGCAGCTTCAGCTCCCTCCATAAGTTTTCAATGGGATTAAGGTCTGGTGACTGGCTAGGCCACTCCATGACCCTAATGTGCTTCTTCCTGAGCCACTCCTTTGTTGCCTTGACTGTATGTTTTGGGTCATTGTCGTGCTGGAAGACCCAGCCACGACCCATTTTTAAGGCCCTGGCGGAGGGAAGGAGGTTGTCACTCAGAATTGTACGGTACATGGCCCCATCCATTCTCCCATTGATGCGGTGAAGTAGTCCTGTGCCCTTAGCAGAGAAACACCCCCAAAACATAACATTTCCACCTCCATGCTTGACAGTGGGGACGGTGTTCTTTGGGTCATAGGCAGCATTTCTCTTCCTCCAAACACGGCGAGTTGAGTTCATGCCAAAGAGTTCAATTTTTGTCTCATCTGACCACAGCACCTTCTCCCAATCACTCTCGGCATCATCCAGGTGTTCACTGGCAAACTTCAGACGGGCCGTCACATGTGCCTTCCGGAGCAGGGGGACCTTGCGGGCACTGCAGGATTGCAATCCGTTATGTCGTAATGTGTTACCAATGGTTTTCGTGGTGACAGTGGTCCCAGCTGCCTTGAGATCATTGACAAGTTCCCCCCTTGTAGTTGTAGGCTGATTTCTAACCTTCCTCATGATCAAGGATACCCCACGAGGTGAGATTTTGCGTGGAGCCCCAGATCTTTGTCGATTGACAGTCATTTTGTACTTCTTCCATTTTCTTACTATGGCACCAACAGTTGTCTCCTTCTCGCCCAGCGTCTTACTGATGGTTTTGTAGCCCATTCCAGCCTTGTGCAGGTGTATGATCTTGTCCCTGACATCCTTAGACAGCTCCTTGCTCTTGGCCATTTTGTAGAGGTTAGAGTCTGACTGATTCACTGAGTCTGTGGACAGGTGTCTTTCATACAGGTGACCATTGCCGACAGCTGTCTGTCATGCAGGTAACGAGTTGATTTGGAGCATCTACCTGGTCTGTAGGGGCCAGATCTCTTACTGGTTGGTGGGGGATCAAATACTTATTTCCCTCTGCAGAATGCAAATAAATTCATATACTTTCCACAATGTGATTTTCCGGATTTAATTTGTGATGTGCTATCTCTCACTGTTACCAATAACCTACCCTTCAATTATGGGCTGCTCATGTCTTTGTCAGTGGGCAAACTTACAAAATCAGCAAGGGATCAAATACTTATTTCCACCACTGTAGGAAGGACAGATATCTAAACTACAAGATTTTTTTATAGCTTTTTCAGTAGTTTCATAATACTATCTGAAGAGACTAAAGAAAAACCATCCCAGACTATATCTCCAAGAGAGCCATTGATCTCAGCCATAGATGTAGGTAAGCAATCAACAAAACCTACTGAGCTCAGGCAGAAAACCTGTCTAATTTTATTAACTTTAGGTTGAAAAAAGTTTGCCAAACTTTCTGCAGACGGTTGTAAATTCTGAGATTGTAAGCTCTTTGAGCAGGGACTGTCTTTCTTCTATGTTTGTGCAGCACTGCGTACGCCTTGTAGCGCTATAGAAATGCTAAATAGTAGTAGTAGTAGGAATAAAAATGATGTCATCTGTACTAATTAGCCTATTAAATATGTTAAATAATTCCTTTGAAGAGTTTTCAGATTGCTGTATGTTCCGGTCATAATACTCAACTTTAGCTAATGAAATTGCATCCTTATCTTTTCTGACATTAGAATGACACAGTGCATAACAAGATTGATCTGACTTTTTCCATAATTTAAGTTATTGGGGGTTACATAGTAATAAGATGCAAAACACTGAAATGCATGTAAAGTAGCTCATTGTTATGTAAATTTCATAATTTACCTTGTGGCCCGATGCTTCTGGACCATCTCTTAAAATGGCAGTACCTATAGAAATAGTCCCCCATGCAGGCCCCATAGAGTTCCCCACCAATAGTGTCCCAAGTACAACCCCCTGCATGTACCCCCCCCCCCCCCCCAGATTTGAGAAGATGCCACACACACCCATTATTCCCTCTCATCCATACCTTCAAATATCCATTGTAATCTAGGAGGTGGCCAGAAGCAATCCCCATTCGCTCCTGTCCTTCTGATGCTAGGATCCAAAATGGTACTGGCAACCCCTAGCTGTAGTCTTGCTGTACTACCATTAGGGGTCATTTAATATAAGGGCAAAACAAGTGGGCTTGTGTAATTGAGACATAAACATGTTTTTCTCAATGTCAGGAGCTCCACAGAAAAGGTGTTAATACTGCACTGTTCATTTTACACAGTAAGCAAGTCCATTCACCTCCTCGGCAGTAGGAGTATCAGTGCTGGCATGTATATGCTTTGTCTGTGCTTCAGCTGGGGTTGACAAAAGCAGATTTTTCTCAGTCTTTTGCAGGGACTCCAGAAGCATCTGCGCTGTGAGCCTGAAAACCTCTGGAATATGCAATCTGCTTTGACGATTGTCTGTCGGTCCCCTTGGTTGACTAGACTCGTAAGGTTACTGCATCGAGGAGTTGATGGCCTTTCTATGGGAGTTCTTTTATGTTCAGTTTTCCAAGAAATAGCTTTTTCTTGGCTTTGAAATGCTCCTGAATACAATTCAGACAATCTCTCCGTGCTCAGGGTGACATTTAAGCACAGTGTTTGCATTCTTTTTCATCGTGGTCAGAATTCAAGCATAAGAGACACTTGGAAATAAGAGTAGAATCTCTGCATCTTTTTATTGCATTTCAGGCAAGGTCTAAATCTGTTGGCAAAATTAATGATGCCTTTAAAAAAAATCAAAGAAGGAACTTACACAAAACAACATTAAAGAAATAACAATTTTCAGAGTTGTATGGGAGAGCTTTGTGTTGCATTTATTCAGACAAGTAGAAAAAAAAACCAAAATGAAACTGCTGAGGAAACCACAGCACATACAAAGGGCTATGTATGTTCAAAAATGTACACTAAGCGCCCTGTTTACTGCGGTGCACTCGCATTTTTAGCGCATTCTAACATTAGCATGCGCTAAACACTAGTGACACCCGTATATTCCTATAGGTGTCTCTAACGTTAGCGTGCACTAATTTTTAATGCTAGCTAAAAATGCTAGCGTGCCCGTAGCATGGCTTAGTAAACAGGGCCCTAAGATCTCAGGGGTAGTTTCTCCAAATCGGTTAGTTTTGCGCATACCATGACAGTAGTGAACCTTACTCCTAAGCCAGGACTGTAGGAGAATGATTCTGTCCTGGTGCCATCAGATTTTTTTAACAATTTTTTTTATTGCATTTTATTTATTGCCCTGTCCTGGTGCCATTTATTGCATTTATAAATGGCACCAGGACAGGGTGCTTAGTGTACATTTTTGAGCATGCATAGCCCTTTGTACGTGCAGTGGTCTCCTCAGCAGTTTCATTTTGTTTTTTTCTGATGGGCACCAGGACAGAATTCCTCATGCATGTATATATGCTTGTTCATTTATAAATGAACAAGCATATATACATGCATGAGGAATAAAGCCAAGTGCAAAGAAAAAAAATAAATAAAAATAAACAAACAGAAGTAATACAGGAGAAAAATCCCTCATCTCTTACAAATCAAATTATTCTTAAGCACGTTAGATCCCTATAAGTCCACAAAGTAATTGAAGGGAACCCATAAAGAAACAAGGCAGGTATCCAAAAATAACAAGAACCCCCCCACCCCCCCCCCCCCCAAAAAAAAAAAAAAAAATGAAAAATGCACCTAGAGTGACAAAACCTATTTAAAGTCTATTTTAGCCTGCATCCTGTGGGAAAAGGTGGGGTATAAATGCAATAAATAAATATTAGTAACTATGGGCCCCTTTTACCAAGCTGCAGCAAAAGGGGGCCTGCGCTGGCATCAGTGTGTGTTTTTGATGCGCGCCAAGGCCCCCTTTTACCATAGTGGGTAAAAGGGTAGTCTTTCTTTTCTGTAGGAAATGGCCTTGCAGCAAGTAAAGCACTTGCCACGCGGCTATTTTGTGTGTGTGGGGAGGGAGCCCTTACCGCCACCCATTGATGGTGCACTGGGGGTGGGAAGTACCACTGGGCTGATGTGGTAGCCCAGTGGTACTTTCTGTTTATCGAGCGGTAAGCCCGCATTGGGCTTACCGCTGCTTTTTAAAAGGAGCCCTATCCTGATTATAATCGAACGAGAAAAACGCCCAAGTTCCGACCTAAATCGGGAGATGGACGTTTATCTCACAAAAACGAATAACGCGGTATAATCAAAAGCCAAACTTGGACATTTTCAACTGCACTCCATCGCGGAAGCGTACAAAGTTGACGGGGGCGTGTCAGAGGCGTGGTGAAGGTGGGACTGGGGCATGGTTATCACCCGAACAGAGATGGGCGCCTTTCGCCGATCATGGAAAAAAAGTATGCGTTTGTAGCTAGAATTTAGGGCACTTTTCCTGGACCCTGTTTTTTCATGAATAAGGCCCCAAAAAGTGCCCGAAATGACCAGATTACCACCAGAGGGAATCGGGGATGACCTCCCCTGACTCCCCCAATGGTCACTAACCCCCTCCCACCACAAAAAATGATGTTTCACAACTTTTTATTTTCACCCTCAAATGTCATACCCACCTCCCTGGCAGCAGTATGCAGGTCCCTGGAGCAGTTGTTAGGGGGTGCAGTGGACTTCAGGCAGGTGGACCCAGGCCCATCCCCCCCTACCTGTTACAATTGTGCTGCTTAATGCTTAGTCGTCCAACTCCCCCAAACCCACTGTACCCACATGTAGGTGCCCCCTTCACCCCTTAGGGCTATAGTAATGGTGTAGACTTGTGGGCAGTGGGTTTTGAGGGGGATTTGGGGGGCTCAACACACAAGGGAAGGGTGCTATGCACCTGGGAGCTCTTTTACCTTTTTTTTTTGTTTTTGTAAAAGTGCCCCCTAGGGTGCCCGGTTGGTGTCCTGGCATGTGAGGGGGACCAGTGCACTACGAATCCTGGCCCCTCACACGAACAAATGCCTTGGATTTATTCGTTTTTGAGCTGGGCGCTTTCATTTTCCATTATCGCTGAAAAACAAAAACGCCCAGCTCCCAAATTGTCGAATAAAACATGGACGTCTATTTTTTTTGAAAATACGGTTCGGTCCGCCCCTTCACGGACCCGTTCTCAGAGATAAACGCCCATGGAGATAGACGTTTTCGTTCGATTATGCCCCTCTATATGACTTATTTACCCTTTAACACATAGGAGGCTGAACAGAATATCTATTATCAAGAAAAGCCCTAAGTTGTTTGGGATCATAGAAAAGGTATCGATTTGAATCTAACTGAATCAAACATTTGCAAGGAAAATATAAAAAGAAATGAGCTTCCAGAGATAATACCTCCAGGCGCATTGACAAAAATTGTTTCCTCCTCTCTTGTGTCTCCACACAGATATCAGGAAAAAAAAAAAAACCTTCCTTCCCAAAAACAACTTGTCACAATTCCTTAGTCTCAGCACCCAGTCCTTATCTGGTTCTAGTGCAGAAGTAACTAAGAGGGTAGATCTAACGTTTTCTTCTTTAATAGAGCTCTGGAATGAGGGGACATACGACAAAGTTGAGAGGGAATAGGCTTAGGAGTAACCTAAGGAAGTATTATTTCACAGAAAGGGTGGTGGAGGTGTGGAATGGCCTCCCGGTGGAGTCGAGCACTGTTCCAGAATTTAAAAAGGCATGGGATAAGCATGTGGGTTCGCTTAGGAACAGAAAGAAATAGGGGTTACAGAGGATGGGCAGACTGTATGGGTCTTATGGCTTTTATCTGCCGTCATGTTTCTGTGTTTCTGTGCAACTGCGAACACCTAAGTGTGGCAGATATCCGCGTAGCTTACAATCCTCTGTAGGTTGCATGCATAAATGGGAGTCCCATCTTTATCCCAACCATGCTTCATCCCTGCGTACTCTTCCCCCCCCCCCTTGCAAATGCACGCTATAAGCAGCTATATGCTAGCATTGTAAACATTTATATTGCTGCAGGCTGGAAAATCATGGCTATTTTAGGGGTTTTTTTACAAAGGCGCGGTTGCATTTTTAGTGAACGTTAAATGTGAGAGACACCCATAGGAATATATGGGTATCTATAGTGTTTAGCGCACATGCTAAAAATACTAGTGCGCCTTTGTAAAAGAACCCCTTAATAAGTTAGGCTTTAGAGCCTAAACTAAAAGCATAAGTGCACTGGATTTTTTTCATTTTTGCCTCTTCTTGCCACATATTTCTGCCAGAGAGAGATTTCCCAGGGTGGCACAAGAAAACACGTTATTTTCTTTCCTCACATATTTTTCTTAGTAGTGTGGGTTGTATGAACAGACACAGATGGAAAAATATCCATTTTCTCATCCATCTTTTGCACCTGCGATAAACATGTTTTTTTCATGTTTTTGTGTTTCCTGATTGGCTACGGCAGCCGGAGCCCCCTGAATGCAGAGACTTTAATGATCATTGTATGTTCCGGCTATTTAGAACAATGAATCTCTTGAAACGTTCTCTTAGAATGTTCTCTTGGGATATTCCATATACAGAGGCTGGCATCAAGACCCATACCAGATGTGCAGATCAGGTTTTGGGGATTTAAGGACTTGTGTTTGTGTCCTCTGCTGCTCTAGCAACTCCTCCAGAGCAGGCAGAGTGGGGGTCCCCGAGCTGTTCCTGTGCTCTTCTGATTGCTCTCTAATTGCCAGTCGCTGCACTAGATTGCCAAAATGCTGTTCCTGTGTTTTCCGATTGCTGACAGCTGATGCCTGATGATTATCTACTTTGTCCGACCTATCACCTGCAAATACCTTTTGTTATTATTACGATTAAGATTTATTTACTGTCTTTTTGAAGGAATTCATGCAAGATGGTGTACAGCAAGAATAAGTCAAACATAAGCAAAAGACAATTACAGCAGTAAAAATATTCAAATATCAATACAATTTCACCTTCTTCCTGAAGCAGAGATAGTCTTGTGTTAAGTGGAGCCTTTCAGGGAGTGCCTTCCAGAGTGTGGGGGCTACTCCGGAGCAGGCTTGCTTGCGGGTGTCACATTGTGTAATGTCCTTTGGAGAGGGTGTGGTTAGGGATAGTCCTTGGGAGGACCTTAGGGCCCTGTTTACTAAGCTTCGTTATAGGTGTGTTACTGTTTTTAATGCGTGTTAAACATGTATGTGTGTTAACCGTGTAGGTGCCTACAATACCCCTATAGGCGCCTACACGGTTTAGCTCACGCGCTAATTATAGGTGCGTTAAAAACACTAACATGCCTTAGTAAACAAGGCCTTTTAGTGTCCTTGAAGGTGTGTAGAGGGCAAGTGGCTGAAAACATTGTAACATTATGAGATGATGGAAGATAAAGACCTCCATGGTCCATCCTGTCTGCTCAACAAGATAAGCTTATAGTATAAGATATGTTGTGATACTACATATGTATCAGTGCATGATGAAAAACTCATGTCTAAATGTTGGCATGTAAATGGTGACTTTGCTAGTATTCTAGAATGAAATCTGGCTACCGGGAACCCATTATAGAATTTGCTCTTAGTATCCAGCATTTTGGCGATTTAACATTTGGTGCACTTTATAGAATTGTCCTCTTTTTGTATTTCAGCACAACTACCTTTATGGGTAATGATGCTGAATATACAGATTCATATAAACCTTTTACTTTCTAATGCCTGGTAAATAATATCATGATAAATTGTCTGCATTTGAAAGAATCTCTTTGATCCTATGGAAAGAATGAGGATGCTAGCACTGAGCTGCTATGGAATTTTCCATAGACTAGCAGCAGAAAAGGAAAGCTTTAAAAATTCAACAATCAATTATGATTTTCTATACATTTATAAGTGGTAATATTTATTAATGTGCTTAATATTTGAAAAGATTGTGCTGTTAGTAGAATCTACCATGACAGTTTTTAAATACTTAATATAGCTATCTAGTATTTGTAAAAAATGTGCAGGAGAACATCTTTAGACAGGGTATGTACTGGAGAATAATGCCAACTGGGGGGGACATCAAAGACCTTGCAAAATGTGCCCTGCCCTGAGCGAATTAGTATAATTAAATGAGGATTTTTATGAAATAAAAAAAAAATTCTACTATCGCCGGCATTGTTCACCGCAATTTAATGCCCAATTCAAATTCTCTTTGAGAATCTTTAACAGCATGGTGTCTCTGCAATTTATTTAATAAGGAAGAATATCTTTAGAAAGTGTGCGCCTCATTGTGAGAAAAGATGTTAAGAAAATAATCACCATCTGGGCACTGAGATAACTGACGGACTCACAGGCCCAAATGTTCTTTGTAATAGGAACTGTTTTGTAAGCAACTGTTTGTAAGCATTTCATAAGAACAGAACATAAGAATAGCAATACTGGGTCAGACCAGTGGTCCATCTAACCCAGTATCTTGTTTCTAACAGTGGCCAACCCAGGTCGCAAGTACCAGACAATAGCAACATTTTATGCTACCAATCCCAGTGATAGCAGTGGCTTCCTGTCTATCTCAATAGCAGACTACGGACTTTCCTCCAGGAACTTATACAAACCTTTTTAAAACCCAGGCACGCTTACCACATCCTCTGACAACAAGTTCCAGAGCTTAACTATTCTTTGAGTCAAAAAATATTTCCTCCTATTTGTTTAATGATATTTAATGTCCACTAACAATTCAGCTTTTTTGGAGGGAGGAGGGGGGAATAGAGGAGAAGGAAGTAAGATATTTTGCAGTTTTCATCATATTTACTGGAAATTTACTGATATGTTTTGGATTGCCCAATCATATGAATTCTTTGGTGGCAATTCTTTAAATTGACACCAAGATTTAGGCATCTTACTGCCATGCACTGAGCGCCAACTTTATAACAGCACCTTGGCGCCAAGATGTCATTATAGAATGCTAGCATAAGTTGGCACTGGCATGACTAAAGGTGGGTGCCAACAGTTACACCAAGCCAGTGGCAGTCATAACTGTTAGCACCTAAGAGTTCTTAAATGATAGTATTGTATAAGTTACGCATGTATCTACAATACACACCCATGACCCACCCATACTCTGCATGTTTACGCCCCCTCACAATTTCGGAATGCATGTTATAGAATAACATCTAGGACTTAATTTACATAAATGCCAATTAGTGATGTCATTTACGTGCATAAGTGCACCTGTTTTATGAAGTGATGCATGTAAATGGCACCTACATTTAGGTGCTCCTTGTAGAACTGCCCTTCATACTGTGTATCATATATAATTAGTTTGCCCTTTCTACTTTTAAAATTCAAAAGGATCAGAAGAGAAATGTTTGCTCAGCAGTTACAGATTCAGTGAATGAATCTTTTTGGATATGTTCTGTTGCCAAAGGGGTCATCTGACTTTGTCATCTGTCCATCTGTATATATTAGTTCTTGTGCACATGTGAGGCCAGATGGCTAGCAGGTGACAGATGTGCTGTGGAGAATGGCAGGCCAGCAGGGGTTCCCAATGCCCTTTGGCTCACACTGAAGGCTCATGTCGTTTTTGTCACATTGGAAATGTTGGCAAGAGTTCTCAAGTTCTTCTGGTAGTGGGACTATAGAGATTGGAATGCCAAGGGGATTTTGAAGTACCATTGGCTGGGGCTGGAGGCTTGAAGCATCTGATAAATTGGATCCCCACATATAGTTGAAGCTGAAGGCTCATACAGTGATACTGAAGAGTACCTGGGTGGTCTCTGAAGCCCTGGCAGCCATGGATAGAGGTTCATACAGCAGCAGTAAAATAGTAAATGCCAGCAGGTCTTCCAAAGGCAAATCAGCTGAAGGTAAAATTTTTTTATCCAAAGGGCGAGGTGGGGAGGAGGAGGAATAAAGCGATGGGGAGAAAAGAAGATGAGCATTTTGCAGTGGGAAGAAGGAGTGTGCTTTATTCAGCCACTTACTCCCCTGTAAACCCCCTCACTACCCTACACAAACACACACCCATATGCTCCCCCAAACACACAGTCAAACCCCCAGACCTCTCCTACAATTGCTCCCTGCCAGACCTCCCACACACACACTTCTGACCCCACACCCTTCACCAACATACATTCATGCCCACATAAACCCTTATGTGCTATCCAGTGCTCCCTCTCTCACACACATACTGTATCTCCTATGTACATTTGCCTATCATGTGCACATGTATACCTACTCACCCCCATGTTCAAAGACACATACTTATCTCTCATGTGCACATACATTCACCCTTTCATGTACATGTACATGCTGATCCCCCATGTGCACATTCACACACACTTGCTATCTGTTCCCCCATTCAAGTACACATATGCACCCTTTCCTACACATACAGGCTTATTTTCGAAAATGATCGCCGGCCATCTTCCGACATAAATCGTGAGATGGCCGGCGATCTCTCAAAAGCGGCGAAATCGGTATAATCGAAAGTGGCTCTTTTGACAACATTGCCGCTTTCCCGTCACCGCGCCAGCGAAAGTTCAAGGGAGCGAGTCGGCGGCATAGTGAAGGCGGGACATGGGTGGGCATAGGCGTGGCTACCAGATGGCCGGCTTTCGCGGATAATGGAAAAAAAAAGCGGTGTTAATCAGTATTTCGCCGGGTTTACTTGGTCCTTTTATTTTCACGACCAAGCCTCAAAAAGGTGCCCCAACTGACCAGATGACCACCGGAGGGAATGGGGGATGACCTCCCCGTACTCCCTCAGTGGTCACCAACCCCCTCCCACACTAAAAAAAATAAAAACCTTTTTTTACCAGCCTGTATGCCAGCCTCAAATGTCATACCGAGCTCCATCACAGCAGTGTGCAAGTCCCTGGAGAAGTTTTTAATGGGTGCAGTGCACTTCAGGCAGGCAGACCCAGGTCCATCCCCCCCCCCCCTACCTGTTACACTTGTGGTGCTAAGTGTTGAGCCCTCCAACCCCCCCCCAAACCCACTGTACCCATATCTAGGTACCCCCCTTCACCCATAAGGGCTATGGTAATGGTGTAGAGTTGTGGGGAGTGGGTTTGGGGGGGATTTGGGGGGCTCAGCACCCAAGGTAAGGGAGCTATTCACCTGGGAGCTATTTGTGTATTTTTTAAACATTTTTAGAAGTGCCCCCTAGGGCGCCCGGTTGATGTCCTGGCATGTCAGGGGGACCAGTGCATTACAAATGCTGGCTCCTCCCATGACCAAATGCCTTGGATTTCGCTGGGTTTGAGATGGCCAGTATTTTTTTCCATTATCGCTGAAAAACAAAACCGGCGATCTCAAACCCAGCGAACTCTGGTATTTGGCTGGCCATCTTTTTCGATAATATGGTTCCGGCCAGCTGCCGCCGCCAAAATAGATCACCGGCGATGTTCAATTGTGCCCCTCATAGTCTCCTTCCCTCTGTGCGTACTCCCACTACATGCACAAAATCCCAACGGAGGAAGAAGAATCATGCCATTGCTTCACAGTAAGGGGACTTTTTACAAAGCCACATTAAAGTTTTGCTGTTAATGCGGTGGTAGCTGCAAAATCTCTATGGTAGCTGTTGTGGGCATTCTTGCAACTTGTGTGTTAATGGCACAAGAGTGCACTTAGCTACATCTCTGGAGGTATATCATGTTATCAGGATGAATTACCAGCTAACATGCTGTAACAACCTGCTCAATAACTGAAGGTACAATCTCCACCTCATGTTCATTACTGTATAATGTGACAATTAGTGCAGTTAATGCACAGAGTTAACTGTTGTTGTGACACTATACTGTTAACATGTATTAAAATCCAAATTAAATACCTGATGCGGTTCAGAGCATAGGTCACTAACCCCCAGATTTTATATATGGTGCTGGAATGTTGCAATTTAATTGCTTAATTAGGTCAATCATTGGCTAATATTGGTCTTAATTTTTAAAGCTTTTCATGGAGATTGGCTAGGCTACTGGATTGATAACCTTGTTTTTCTGAACAGAAGCCATTATAGAAATCTTCATGTGTTAGGTTTCACGCCTGTCCACGTGTAAAAGCATTGTGACCTTTTAAGTCTTCTTTGACATATCAAGCAGTTTCCATTTGGAATCTTCTGCCTCTTTCTGTTAGGCAAACAAGAGACTATCATCAGTTTAGGAAGTTGTTAAAGACCTTACTTTATTGAAGGTATCTTTTATAATTAATTGATTCAAGTTTCTGATTTTTTTTGAGATTGTGATTATTTGTTATATTGTAAATCTGTCTGAAGAATGCTTCAGTTCTTGACTATTATCTGCACTGAACTTGTTGGTAGTAGTGGACTATAAGATTTTGATGTAATGTAATTATTCGTGTTATAAAGAACTTAATTGACACCTGTTGAGGGTTACACACAGATCTCCGATCTGCACACTTCTCCACCAACCATTCCAAACCGTTCTCTCACGGATCTCAAAAGGGGACATGGGCGGGGCATGGGCATTCCAAAACGTTGTGTGTGGTGTTATAGAATAATGGTCTCCGCACCCAACTTGGGCACTGGGGTCTACATCAGGTTTCAGCTGTGGCTGATGTAAGTCTGGCACACCAAGTGCTATTTTATAAACAGTGCTCCAAGTTGGGCACCATTTATAGAATAGCACATAGCACCGGGATATAGTGCCAGTAATTCATTGTTGGTGCAAAATTATCAGCGCTAATTGTCTCGTTAAGCAATTTAATTGCATGCACAAATTGGGCATGTGCCCAAATTTGCACATGCAGTTTTGAGTGCTATATATAGCATTAGGGTGTAGATGTCACTATTCTGAAAAAACTGACTCCCTTTATCCAGTGACGGTGAACACTACCTCTGCAGCATCCCCGGTCAATGACTAGGTAGAAATCAAGCCCAAATCTTTTTGAATAACATTCTTGGAGAATTACTAGTGAGTTGCTAACTTTGCTACCATAATAAATGTTGCCATTTTCACTACGATCTTTTCTCAGTTGAAAAAGAGGAGCAGTGAAAACCAAAGAGAGGGATGCTAAGCAGCTCAGAAGTCTACCAGGACTGAACAGGTTTATTATCTCCAAATATGACAGTAAAATGAATCACCGCACGCAAGATGATCCTGCCAGACTAATTTTGGGTGTAAATTGCCTGCATTATGAGTTCACAACTGTGATAAGCCAAACTTCTATATACAGTATTATAATTCTTGGGTACTTCTCGGCTCCACCTTTGCAATAGCTCATGATATGTAAACAAGAAGCCTTAGCAGAATGATCAAACCCTGTCCATACTGTTTATTCTGTTAAGCATATCCATTTTGCTTGAGCTGTCAATTGTGTGGTGTGAGTTTTAGCTGAGGGAAAGCATCAATATGCTTAACAGAATAAACAGTGTGGGCAGGGCTTGGTGGACTCCTAAGTTGGTTATCATCCTTCTCCATGGTCGTCTTCTTTTTCATCTGTTTTTCTGCAGGAAATTTTCTTCTTTGCCTCCATCCTTCTCTCAGTTGAAATCAGATTGGAACTGAAAATTCAGATTGCCCAAGAGTAGTGAAAGATATATTTAAAATAGATAATTTGATGATACCAGCATTGTAGTGTTCTTCATCCAAGGACACTTCAGGAGCTCAGCTGAGTAGATCAAAAACAAGAAGCAACCTCTGACAGTTCATTCTCCTGCTTACTTAAGCATGGCTGAGTTGTGTTCGGAATAAATCTAGCTGTTTCCTCAAAGGAATGGCATTGTAGCTGCAGAATAATTTTTGCATAGATGAACATTGTATTTTATATTCGCATCCTTCTGTCTTATTAACTCTTGATTTAACAGAAATATTAAATAATGAGAATGTTATTCCATACACCCTTCTTTTTGTATTTAACTGGAAACTCCGCAGTTGTGATCCAGGTTATGTTATTAGCTGGCATAAAATGATGTGTGACTGTGCATATCATTTCATTCCAGCCTGTGGTGACTAAGCTATTTTCCACAGAAAATGTTAGTTGAGAATAACAGCTCACAAGGGATAAACATTTGTCTAACTGCATATGGAAATTGATGGGTATAGAAGCATTTAGAACACAAACAGTGTGCTCTGTTCACCCACATTCCTTGCATGCTCTGGAGGAGGAAAAGCAGGAAATAGGTTTTGTTGAATATCAAGTGTCATAACAGGAGATGTTGAGGAGATACTTGCTGAACAGCCTGCTGAAAAAGTTAATTAAATGATGCAAGAGAAGTGTCTAACATGGATGCTCCATTAATGCATTCAATTCCGTTCCACTAATAGACACCAATGTGCTCAAATACATGCACACTTTTCATCCATGTACCCAAAACCTGGCAACTGGATATATTTGTAACTGATCCAGTTGGGCATGAGTCAAAGCTGATTCGTTGCAGCAACTGCACACGTTGACTACTGCCTATGAAAACAATTTTTAACTGGATCTGTCCGGAAAGAGCATAGAAAAAAAATTTAGCCCCAAATTCTATATATGGCGCCTCAAGTTGGGCACACTAATTTGGCTGCATGGCCACATTGTGTGCACAACTTAATTGATTAACAATTCAATCAGTGCCAATAATTGGTACTTAAACAATTAGTGGCACTAATTGGCTTTAATTAGAATTTATGCGCACAACTTTCTAGG
Organism: Microcaecilia unicolor; assembly: GCF_901765095.1. Classification (NCBI taxonomy): domain Eukaryota; kingdom Metazoa; phylum Chordata; class Amphibia; order Gymnophiona; family Siphonopidae; genus Microcaecilia; species Microcaecilia unicolor. Next base: position 41,099,713 of record NC_044037.1, read on the forward strand.
CTTATTCTATAATATAGAGTATGTAAATTCTAATGTACACAGTCAAAAGGTGGGCATGGAATGGGCAGGTTGTGGTCATTTCAAAAAATTATGCATGTTATTATGGAATACACTTGATCTACGCCTAACTTAGTCACAGGTAGTTAGGCCTGGTTTTAGGTGACCTAAATGGGTGTGCCTGAATTTTAAGTGCAAGAAAAGCACGTGAGCATAGTCTATAAACTACTCCTAACTTTAGGCGTAATTTATAGAATTGCACTAATCACATGGTTTTGTGGCACCAATTTTTAAGGTGCCAAATATAGAATTTGTCCCTTTAATGTATAATAACATTTTAACATGACTACATAGTAATAAACTATGATCCTATTAGCTATAAATTCATTAGTCCTTCCATTGAGAGGGCAAAGCAATGATCCCTAGCCACATACAAAATAATTTACTTAAATGTAATTATGCATCGATACATATTTGGTCTTAGATAATCAGGTTGTCCCCAGACCCCTTATTTTTCCTGTACTAGTTTGTTCATTGCTGGGCTATGCAGCGTAGTCAGAGCATGTTTTCCTAGGATGTAATGTGAAGAAAGATTCTCCATAGCTGTGGAAGGGATGTGTGTTGATTTTGAAGGTAATTAAATTTGGCTCATTGAAGAGTAATGAAAAGGAGAAGTGTACAAGGACTTTTTCTACATACTTAACTCCAGTAACATTCATTTTAATGTACCTCTGCTTATGACCATATTTTTCTCTATTAAGTATGAAAAATGTTTGTTTGTTTTTTTGTCTGTATTCTCACCATGGATGCCAATGGAACTCGTCCACATTTAGGACCAAATCCTAGAAATGGTGCTGAAAAAAATGAGCACTAAGCACTTTTCTGTAAATGATGCTCTGAGTTGGGCACCGTTTATAGAATAGCATCTAGCGCCGGGATCCGTGCATAACTTTTAGGAGCGAGGATTTACACGAACTGGTGTAAATCTCCACGCCTAAATTAGGCACAGATCAGGTGTATTCTTCAACAGTGCATGCAAATTCTTGGAGTGCCCATGCCCCACCTATGGTTATGTCCCCATTTTCAGATTGTCACACTAGAATTTACGTGCCCATCTTTATAAAATTCTTCCAGCAGGATGCATGCATAAATTTTAATTGTTGCCAATTAGTGCTGATAATTGATTATTAGCACCCAATTATCAGCGCTAATTGGTTCATTATTCAATTAAATTGTGTGCTGAAATTGGGCACATGCCTAAATTTCCACACACAATTTTGAGCACTATATATAGAATCCAGGGGTTAGGGGGCAAATTATCAATGTGGCCTACCATTAAGATGTGTTATTTTACCACTAACTCGGACTCTTTTAGCATAGGTCTCATTAGTTACTACTAACTAGGATTCATAGTAAAATAATATGTTTAATGGCAACCCATGTTGATAACTTACCCCCTTCTTATTTTAACATATATTTAAAAGAGACGTGACCAAATCCTACCATTTTGTTTACCATGTGTCCTGATTTCAAACCATTTTGTTTTCTCTGCCTGTTACAGATATTTATGGTATCAGAAACCCTACTTTGTATCCTGGAAAATGAATAATTGGAAATATGTATATTGTGCTCATTACAGAATCCGCTTAGGGCCTCATTCTGTAAAGGTTATGCTCCTAAATTTACACTCCCTAAATTTATGCTCCTAAATTATGAGTATAATATATTTTGGAGCATAGAGTATGCTCATAATTTAGGAGGATAAATTTATAAGCATAACCTTTATAGAATAAGGCCCTTAGCATGTTATGTGCATAAATTCTAATTATTACCAATTGGTGCTCATTATTGCTTGTTAAGTGCTAATATGCTGAATAGCTTGTCAAGCCAATTACTTTACACGTGTTGTTATACATAAGTACATAAGTATTGCCTTACTAGGACAGACCGAAAGTCCATCTAGTCCGGCATTCTGTTTCCAACAGTGGCCAATCCAGGTTACAAGTACCTGGCAAGATTCCAAAACAGTACAATATATTTTATGCTTCTTATCTTAGAAATAAGCAGTGAATTTTCCCCAAGTCCATTTTAATAATGGCTTATGGACTTTGCTTTTAGGAAGCTATCCATAGAAATCAAACAAAATAAAACATGGAAAAGAAAATAAGATGATACCTTTTTTATTGGACATAACTTAAAACATTTCTTGATTAGCTTTCGAAGGTTGCCCTTCTTCGTCAGATTGGAAATAAGCAAATGTGGAAGATGACAGTATATTTAAGTGAAACATCCAAGCATTTCATTGATAGTCTAACAGGATGGGTGTGGGTAATGGGGGAAGAGGGAGATAAACAGAGAAATACCACTTTATGGTTTATAATGGGCTAGAAAACCCAGGTCTAAGTCCTGGGTTTTCTAGCCCATTATAAACCAGGCAGCACCCCCTTTCCCAGATTTCCAGCCTTACGCCACTCCGATCCGATATTTTTTGGCATAGATCAGTATCATTGCCTAGAAAAAAAACGAAAGGTGCACCTTGACCAGTACGATCGGTTCCGTCCAATGAAGCTAATACTCGGCAAGTAAAGTATTTAAGTAACCGCGAAAATCTGTTTTTAGTTGCTATTGAATTATTGCTGCCAAATCGCACTAATCATTTCAAAGTACACTTCAAGGGCTCAGGGTTACCCCGTGAGAGGTGCTTCCAAGAGTTTTCAGTCTCCACTCAAGAAAGACCCGGTGTCTTGCAACCAAGAAACACAGAACTTACCATTTTGTCCTTTCTTTTTTTCAAGAAGCCCTCGAACAACAAATCTTCTGTGCAAGCCATCACGGATTCCCCCCGGGTTTGGTGCCAGTGTGCAGAGCAGTGGCACCTCCAGGCAATGGCTGGCACAGTGCAAGGTTCCTCCTTCGCGGGAGGGGGAGTCACACCCCGGGTGTGGGCTCAGCAGGGGGGGCACTCCTTTTCATTCCGATCTACTTCCTTTTTCTCAAAGCTCCTGCTCGCACGATCTGGACTCAACATTCAGTCTTCTGGCCGGAGCTGTCCCTACCACCTTAGCAAACACAAAAATAAACGCGCTGCACCCTGCTCTTTTTCCTGTCGGATACGCTGCCATGGCAGAACTGAAAGGCTGTGCACTGATTGGTTGGAGGAGTAGGGAAAACTGGGTGGGCCTGAGCTGTGATTGGATGGGCCTGGGCCCACCCAGGCCCACCCGTAGCTACGCCCCTGTAACTGTCATCTTCCACATTTGCTTATTTCCGATCTGACAAAGAAGGGCAACCTTCGAAAGCTAATCAAGAAATGTATTAACTTATGTCCAATAAAAAAGGTATCATCTTATTTTCTTTTTCATGTTTTATTTTGTTTGATTTCTATTAATTACCTCTAAAAGTGGACTAACACGGCTACCACACCTCTCTACTTAGGAAGCTATCCAAACCTTTTTAAACTCTGCTAAGCTAACTGATTTTACCACATTCTCTGGCAACAAATTCCAGAGTTTAAATTACACGTTGAGTGAAGAAATATTTTCTGTAATTCATTTTCAATTTACTGTTTTGTAGCTTCATTTCGTGCCCCCTAGTCCTAGACCACTCAGCTCCTGCATGCAGCGTGGGCCATATTTAACCAAACATACAGAGATTTCATTGAGACAGGAGAGGTAAACCGAGTTGTAACAGGAAGTGTGGCTACTACTCATCTATTGTACTGAACATTTACTGCATCAGGAGATGTGACTTGAGCAGGAACTTTAAGTGTGGTTAACTCAACTGAACTACAGAAATCTTTCCGAGTCAGTAGATGCATTCTGACTTGTTACATGTAGTGTAGCCTATACTCAACTGATGTACAAGTATTTCACTGCATCAGGAGAAGTATCTGAGCTGTAACATGAAATGCATCTTGACTCAATTGACTGACAGATGTGTGAATGAGTCAACAGATGCTTTCTGACTTGTAATATGAATATGCCTGGATTTTGGCGTGGCTCTCTAGGCGCACTACATAGAATCCGACAGTAAGTGTGATTCGATAGAGGGTGTGCACCCTTTATAGAATTGCACAGTGCCAGTTTTTTCTGATGCTGATTTTTGATCCTCATTTATAGAAGTCCCCCCCCCACCCCATGTTGTGTTTTTCAGCTCTTGTTCAGTTGATAACAACATAAGATGACACAGGATTTACCATTGATGTTTCCTCTTATGTTGAAATGACAACCTATCCCTAACACATTGTAAAAGAAAAAAAAGCTTGGAAAGCGATGTGTCTGAGTTTCATCATGTTGTTGCTCTGAATGCGCAGAGTAATTGCAGGTAGCTGAAAAAGCTGAAACTCAAATTTTCCTGTTCAATTAAAACTAAAGAAATCAATGAAAGAAAGAGGAATGTTCAGCTATAAAGCACCTAACTGCTCTCATGAGAGCCATTTTTAAATATATACTTGCATATAAATACATTTTGTTATCTTAGGGAAGAACAAGAGTAGTATTGAACAAACATATTTACTATGAGCTCACTAGCCTCTCCGTGCCATCTGCCAGATGTCTCTGCAGCTCCCAGTGCCACCTGACAGCGTCTGATCTATATTTCCTTCTGCTGTGGTGACATGCTATCCTGTGTTTTTTTTTATGGATGATAATTTATTAGAAAACCCAAGTCTTTCTTAAGTCCTTTCTTGCTAGTTTCAATGTATCTGAGCATTTTAATTTCAAAATTATTTATTTAGATTTTGCTCACACCTTTTTCAGTAGTAGCTCAAGGTGAGTTACATTCAGGTACACTGGGTATTTCTGTCCCTGGAGGGCTCACAATCTAAGTTCTTACCTGAAGCAATGTAAGGTTAAGGGCCCTTTTATCAAGCAGTGTCAAAAGGTGGCTTGCGCTGGCGTCATTGCGTGTTTTTCATGCACGCCAAGGCTCCCTTTTACTGCAGCAGATAAAAGGGAAATCTCCCTTTCGTGCAGGAAATGGCCATGCGGCGAGTAAAGCACTTGCCGCGCGGCCATTTTGGGGGCAGCCCTTACTGCCACCCATTGAGGTGGCAGTACGGGCTTCCATGCTAACCTGGCAGTAACCGGGTAGTGCACGGCACTGCCCAATTACTGCCAGGTACACTCCAGCGCTACAAAAATAAATATGTTTTTGTAGTGCTGGATATGACGACGCGCTAGGGGTGGGAACTACCACTGTGCTGCTGTGGTAGCCTGGCGGTGCTTCCTGTTTAGCGTGCGGTAAGCCCACATTGGGCTTACCGCCGCTTAGTAAAAGGGACCCGTGGAGGGGCATAATCGAATGGGGCCGGCCATCTATATGGGTGGCCATCTCAAAGGCCGGCCCCGTAAAGCGGCATACCCGACTGTATTATTGAAACAAGATGGCCGGCCATCTTTCGTTTCGATAATATGGTCGGGGCCGGCCAAATCTCAACATTTGGGCCAGCGTTAGAGATGGCTGGCATTAGAGATCGCCGCCATTGGTTTCTGCCGATAATGGAAACTAATGGCGGCCATCTCAAACCCGGCCAAATCCAAGCCATTTGGTTGTGGGAGGAGCCAGCATTTATAGTGCAGTGGTCCCCCTCACATGCCAGGACACCAACTGGGCACCCTAGGGGGCACTGCAGTGGACTTCACAAATAGCTCCCAGGTGCATAGCTCCCTTACCTTGTGTGCTGAGCCCCCCAAAAACCCCCAAACCCACTACCCACAACTGTACAACACTACCATAGCCCTTATAGGTGAAGGGGGGCACCTACATGTGGGTACAGTGGGTTTTGGAGGGCTCCTATTTTCAAGTGTAACAGGTAGGGGGGATGGGCCTGGGTATGCCTGCCTGAAGTCCACTGCAGTACCCACTAAAAACTGCTCCAGGGACCTGCATAGTGCTGTGATGGAGCTGGGTATGACATATGAGGCTGGCACAAAAATGTTTATAATTTTTTTTTTTTTTTTGGGGGGGGGGGGGTTGGTGACCACTGGGAGAGTAAGGGGAGGTGATCCCCGATTCCCTCCGGTGGTCATCTGGTCAGTTGGGGCACTTTTTTGAGGCTTGGTCCTAAAAATAAATGGACCAAGTAAAGCCGGCCAAGTGCTCGTCAGAGCCGGCCTTCTTTTTTCCATTATCGGCCGAAGCTGGCCATCTTTAACCACGCCCCCGTCCCGCCTTCTGTACCCTGCTGACACGCCCCCTTGAACTTTGGCCAGCCCTGCGACAGAAAGCAGTTGAAGCCTGCCAAAATCAGCTTTCAATTATATCGATTTGGCCGGGTTTAGGAGATGGCCAGCCATCTCCCGATTTGTGTCAGAAGATGGCCGGCCTTCTCCTTCGAAAATAAGCAGGATAGTGACTTACCCAAGATCACAAAAATATTTTGGGATTATTTTTAAGTTTCCTTTTAGTATCCTGATCATAAGGATATTGATGCAGTGCTCTGGTCACGATAAGTATCCCGCCACAGACATGTCTCCATGATCTGCTTTATAGTTTCTGATGTGAGATCTGTGTGAATTAATTTGTATCTTTAGCATCTGGCCCATTTCCCTAGTGTAGGATCCTTGCTCACATTTCTTATATTGAATAAAATATTCTATATTACAGGATGTGCATAAGTAGGATCCCGTTATGTTAAATGTTTTTCCCGTGTGGGTAACCCCGGGTCCTCTGATCTTTTCTGGAACAGTTTGCAATTAGATAAATACTACAGGGTCTTGTTTCATTTGCTTCTTTTTGAACATCAGTTAGAAGATTGTTTTTCACTAATTTTAACTTGAGATTTGAGGGTAGTAAGCTAATCAAAAGAGTATTAAGTTTTTATTTATTAACCTTTATTTTGATACAATGGCAATCCCACTGCTACCTTTTCTCTCAGTTCACATTCAGCCAGAAAACATTTTGTGGTTGATTATTTTTCCAGTGTGAAAAGCTCAAATTTTTTAACTCATCTATCGCAGGAATAATTGTAAAAAAAAATAGCAGATAATTACAGTAATGTGACTGACTGGAAAATTATACTTTGAATAACTTAAATAATGATAATGAGCTATATCACAGCTCAAATTAATACTGTGTGCCAAAAAAAGCATAAACCTGCAAAATATCTGTCACAAAATGCCTAGCCACCCACCTGGGGATAACCCTGTGGCCACTTAGAGAGTCTATCCCCAACAAAGCTCAGGTCCACCTGCACCTGCCGCTTGTACTCTATACTAGCACCCTCCTCCCGACTGGGTCCAAACTGCCTCTGGGCGAGTCTCATGCTCTCAAATTATCCCCAGTGATTTCTTGGTTACTGAGCCTACACTCCCAGTGGCCCCACAGTTCCTGGGAAGCACTAATAGATCCAACACACAAACCACAAGGATTCTAGTCCAGACAAGCAGAGGTAATAAATTAAGTTTGTTTATTGTCATGAAAACAATTAGAATAATGAACAGAAAAGGTGCAATCAGCAAAACACTAACAGGTAACTGAAATATGGATCAGTTATAACACGATCTAAACATGTGTTTACTATCTAAATAGTACCTGGGGAGATCAGAACATACAGCTGCTCAGAGGTTATCAAATATAATTTTTCACAGGGTCTCAGTAAAGAGGTCTTTCTCTCTCTATCTCCAAGCTGAGACCGGAGAAAAATCCAATATTTCCTAGATGAATTTGAGGTCCTCGGCCAATCAGAGCCCAGAACAACAAGTTTCAAAAATAGTTGGCCCACTGCAGGTTATCTCTTATAGTGTTAACTAAAGAGAGAGCAGTCAGTTCTCTGTAACAGCTTTAAACATAAACATATACCTCCTGCTGGCCAAACTAGAGAAATACACTTTGAGAAATAATACAATTTTACAGGCTTAAACCCCACTGTTTTGTCACAATATCCATAAATCTATTGCCCTCAGTCATGCCTTTCTGCTTCAGAATCCTTGATTTTAAGGGAGCTGCAGTTGGTTGTAAAAGATCAGCAGTGCCCAGTAACCTTTTTAGGAGACTGCACTGTTTGTTATATTGTTGAATTCTGCAAAAACTGTTTTTACTATGACTTTTTGAAAGAAGATTGTATACATAAAATTATTTTTACTCTTTTTATAATAGAAGTAAAATGGACAGCTCCAAAATCAATAGATAGCTTTGCACTTAGTAGGCAGTGATCCACTGTCATGATGGACTTTCCTGCCAACCATCTAGTGTTTTCCACAGATATGATTCTGTTACAAAGGGGAAATTAAGCAGATGTTTCATCTCCTATCTTAACCAAGCCCAACACATTTTAGTAAAGCTTTTAATTAGCAAGGAAATTAATCATTTTTGACTTGATTTAGTAAATGGTGTTCAAAAATTGGTGCCAAAAAAAATTGGCTGATTTCAGTGCCCAGATTTGAACACCTGGACTTACGCCTGCTGTATTCTATAACATTTCATGCAAATTGTAAGAATGCCCCTGACCCACCCATGCCCCTTCCAAGGCCACATCCCTTTTGAGTTCCGCACTATGGAATTTGGGCGGAATTGTTACAGAATTGCATGTATCAAGATGTGCATGGAAATTTAAATCAGTGTCAATTATCACCCAGTTTTTGGCACTAATTGGCTCGTTAGCCACTTTAGTTGGGCACACATCTTGGATCAGCACCCAATTTTGGGCACCACATATAGAATCCAAGGGTTTAGGGACAATTCTGTAATTGAGTCCAAAGTTAGGAGCCTAGATGCAGCACACAGAGCATGAAATTTATAATGGAATCTAAGCACCAAGATTCTGTAGTATAAATCAGCAGCTACATGCCTGCAGATACGTGCACTCACTTACACTATGTTAATAGCAGGTGTAAATGTGTGCACCCAAATACGTCACATCAGGGGCGTAGCTAGACTTTGACTGGAGGGGGGTCCAGAGCCCGAGGTGAGGGGGCACATTTTAGCCCCCCCTCCTGCCCGCTGCCGCCAACTTTAACCACACACCCCCCCCGCCGCAACCCTCTAGACCCCCCTTCCTGCTGCCAACCCTCCCCCGCCGCCGTCATGTACCTTTGCTGGTGGGGGACCCCAACTCCTGCCATCCGAAGTTCTCTTGGCCACACAGCGTTGCTGAACCGCCACCGCCACAACCCTCTGAACCCCCCTTCCCGCTGTGTATCTTTGCTTGGCGGGGACCCCAACCCCCGCCAGCCGAAGCCCTCTTCTCGGCCGCGCGGCGTTGCTTGCTGAATGATCTGTTTCTGTGCTTGCGTCTGGGGTCCCCCGCCAGCAAAGATGTGCGGCGGGGGGTAGGGATGGAAGCAGGAAGGGGGTTGAGAGTAGGGTTACCATTTTGTGTCCTCTGAAAAAGAGGATACATGTCACGCCCCCCTGCCCCGCTCCCACCACGCCCATTTCAGGTCATCGTTCCGCCCCTATTCCCCTCCCCCATCACATAGTCCCCTCCCCCACCCCCGTCACATACCCCCCGCACCCCCTGTCACATATTCCCCCCACATATCCCCCCCCCCACTTACTATCTAGCCCTGGTGGTCTAGTGACGTCTTCAGGGCAGGAAAGAGCCCCCTCTCTCCTGCCTGGAGCGCTGCCTGCCCTTGCCTGCATCCTCCTCGGTCTCGGCTAGGGATTCAAAATGGCCGCCGAGAGTTGAAGTGGCCTCGCGAGACTTCAACTCTCGGCGGCCATTTTGAATCCCCAGCCGACCGAGAAGGATGATGGACAAGGGAGGCAGCGCTCCGGGCAGGAAAGAGGTGGCTCTTTCCTGCCCCAAAGACGTCACTAGACCACCAGGGAACATGGTAGGGGAGGGGAGACGAGACCAGACCCACAGCATCGATCACCCGCACGCACGCCCGTGCCCACGTTTGTCCAGAAATCCGGACAAACGTTCGTGCGGGCAAAATCCACCGGACGCCCCGGACATGCCCTCAAAAAGAGGACATGTCCGTGGAAATCCGGACAAATGGTAACCCTAGTCGAGAGGGTCACAGCAGGGGGACCAGGGCCAAATCTACGGGGGCCCAGGTCCCCGTGGCCCCATGATAGCTACGCCTCTGCGTCACATTAACACAGAACTTATAATCGAGAACTCTGCCTTTGCCCCACCCATTTTTGTTTCAGGAACAATGTTGATAAGAGGGCACCCTCTTTCCAAAAGTAGTGCAGGCTCTGCAGAAAAGGAAAACTATCATCGACAAATGAATAGACACAAAGGACTAGATTCTATATATCACGTATATGCCAGCCCAGTGGGATTCCCCCTGCTGCTTCTTGCCCTTGCTGACTTCACTTCCTGTTTCCAGACTGGTGTAATATGGCAGAGGAAGCCCATGGGGCTAGCAGAGGCAGTTCTAAGCTAGATTGCCAGGTTCTCAGAAGGAGGAGTTGCCAGGCTATGGGGAAGGGAGGGGCAGATGCTATATTCAAGGGTAGAGGAGAGGGGGAAAGATGCAGGACAAAGGGATAGAGAGGGGGGAAAGAAAGATGCAGAGATATTGGACCAAGGGATGGAGGGGAGCGAGGAAGAGTTGTTGGACAATGGGAAGGAGAGAAGAGAGATAGAAAGATTATAGACCCAGGGCAGAGAGGAAGGGGAAAGGGAAATGGGACTTGATATACCACCTTTCTGAGGTTTTTGCAACTATATTCAAAGTGGTTTACATATATTCAGGTACTTATTTTGTACCAGGGGCACTGGAGGGTTAAGTGACTTGCCCAGAGTCACAAGGAGCTGCAGTGGGAATCAAACTCAGTTCCCCAGGATCAAAGTCCGCTGCACTAACCACTAGGCTACTCCTCCAGGAGAGAAGAGAGAGGGAGAGAGATTCTGGACCACAGCAGTGAGGAGGATGGAGGGAAGAATGGAGGGAAAGAAAGAGGGAGATATGCTGGATGATGGGGGAGAAGAGAAATTCTGGACTATGGGTGGGGAAGGAGGGATGAGAGATGGGACTAGGAGATGCTGGAGGTGGAGGGAAAGGGACAGTAAAATGTCAGGCTACAATTGTCTGGGGGGAGAGAAGGAGGAAGAGCGATGCTGGGCTATAAGGGTAGAGGGGGAGGGAGAGACTGGGAACCATGTGGGAGAGGATGTGGGCTGTTGTTAAGGAGATGAGTGGAGAAGGACAGTGAGAACAGAGCGTAAAAAATTGGTAATAGGGTGTAGATGATAGAAGCAAATAGAAGACTTGGGAAGGAGTGAGACTGAAAATGGGAAAGCAAGGGGTAAAAGAAGGAAATGGAAAGTTGATAGATAAGTCAAAAGTAAAAATGAAATGGAGTACTGGAGGATGAAAAAAAGGGTGAAATTTGAGTGTACAGAAGTTGAAAAGAAAGAAAGGAAGGAAGGAAAGAGCTAAAAGAGAAAGATCACTATGTCAGAAGCAGCTGTAGTGAGGAAATGGAACAAGACAGGAGGGGAGAGGCAGTGGCGTTCTGTGGTTCACTGCCACCCAGGGCGGATCACTGCTGTGCGCACCCCCCCCCCCCCCCCCCACGGCTGCAGGGCAACACCCCACCCCCGACCCAGTCCCCACCTGTCTACCAGCTCCATCCACCCAATGCCTCGCGTGACTCTGCACTGCTGTAAAAGAAGAAAATCGCCTCGTCGGCCCTTCCCTCACTGTGTCCCGCCCTCTGATATAACGTCCTATTTCCTCGAGGGCAGGACAGAGGGAGGGAAGGGCCGACGAGGCGATTTTCTTCTTTTACAGCAGTGCAGAGTTGCACGACGTGCCGCACCACACAGCTGCCGGGTGGATGGAGCTGGTAGGGACTCGCCAGCAGAGCACCCCCCCACCCGTTGACACCCGGGGCGGACCGCCCCCACCGCCCCACACTTGGTACACCACTGGGGAGAGGAGAAATAACAAATGAATAGCAGACCCTTAAAAGAGAGTTAGCAAAAGACAGACAGGAAAACAGAAAAGAGAAATTGGCAACGAAACAATCTCAATAAAGCAGATCCAAAAAAAGATACAGGCACAATGGTGTGCTAAGAAGTTAGCAAACTTTATTAAAATAAAACAAGACCCGGCATGGATCGTGTTTCACCCTACTGGCCTGTACTAGGATCCAAAAATACATCAATTGTCTCCCTTTCATGCACAGAGCTCCTCTGTGTCAATGAGGCACCTGTTATTGGAATAGAAATGATGCAAATACTGGAGAGAAGATCTCTCCTGCTTTCGAAGAGAGGATGAAGTTGGGTTCTGTACTTGGGTAAATACAGTTCTTAAAGCAGGACAATGTCAGAGAATAATGTTTATACCTTATAGTTGTATCCTGCTGTCCCTAGTTTGTTAACTTCTTAACATACCATTCTTTTTTTGTTCTCTGTTTTTTGTACTGTGTTTAGGACATTTATGCATACCAGTCTCCTTGTAGAATAGACTCGTTAAGATGTGAAGCGTCTGTTCACGCTTTCCAAAAATACTAGGACTAGGGGGCATGCGATGAAGCTACAATGTAGTAAATTTAAAATGAATCAGAGAAAATGTTTCTTCACTCAACATGTAATTAAACTCTGGAATTTGTTGCCAGAGAATGTGGTAAAGGTGGTTAGCTTAGCAGAGTTTAAAAAAGGTTTGGACGGCTTCCTAAAGGAAAAGTCCATAGACCGTTACTAAATGGACTTGGGGAAAATCCACTATTTCTGGGATAAGCAGTATAAAATGTTTTGTACTTTTTTGGGATCTTGCCAGGTATATGTGATCTGGATTGGCCACTGTTGGAAACAGGATGCTGGGCTAGATGGACCTTTGGTCTTTCCCAGTATGGCAATACTTATGTAGCACATTATTCAGCCCCCCTCAATAGAAGTGCCTGTTTTTGAACTGCCTCCCGTATGCATATTTTGCAAAATAAAAAAGAAACTAATTCAGAGAAATCAATAATAGAAGCAGTTTGATGCTCATTTCCTAGGATATAGATGGTTGACATGGAATATCTTACTGCTAGTGAGAGATTACAGAGCAGAGTCAGGTGATCCAGAGGGACTGTATTTTTATTCTAAGCACTGTTGTTTAGCATTGACATCACAGCCACGGTGTTTAGCATGGAGCTTCTGTGACTTATGGGCTCATTTTCAAAACAGAAAAATGTCTATAAAGTGGCATAAAGCAGCATTTGGACGCTTTTCTCACAAAAACATCCAAATCAGTATTTTCGAAACCTATTTCTAGACGTTTTTCTATGAAGTCCATCAGAAGTGCACCTAAATCTCAAGGGGGGCGTGTCAGGGGTGTGTTTAGACTGGGACTTTTTTCAGCCATAATGAAACAAAACAAAACCGTCCAGGACTAAACCTAAGACATTTTGAGCTAGACCTGTTTTTATTACAAATAAGGCACAAAAAGGTGCCCTAAATATACAGATGACCACTGGAGGAAATCAGGGATGACCTCCCCTTATTCCCCCAGTGGTCACCAACCCCCTCCCACCCCCCAAAAATGTGATGAAAAACATTACTTACCAACCTCTATGCCAGCCTCAGATGTTATACTCAGGTCCATTAGAACAGCATGCAGGTCCCTAGAGTAGTCTAGTGTTGGGTGCAGTGCACTGCAGATAGGTGGACCCAGGCTACTACCTCCCTTACACTTGAGGAGGAAACTGTGAGCCCTCCAAAATGCACCAGAAACCTACTGTACCCACATATAGGTGCCCCTATCACCTGTAAGGGCTATGATAATGGCGTACAGTTGGGGGTAGTGGGTTTTGGGTAGGTTTGGGAGGGCTTAGCACACAGGGTAAGGGAGCAATGATGAGATGTGTACTTGGGAGCATTTTATGAAGTCCACTTCAGTGCCCCCCTAGGGTGCCCTATTGCTGTCCTGGGAAGTCAGGGGAACCAGTCTACCGAAAATGCTGACTCCTTCTACATCCCAATGGCTTCATTTTGTGTATTTTGCACTTGGACATTTTTTTTTTTTTTCGAAAATGAACCAAAACACAAAACATCCAAATCAAAAAACATTGTTCGAAACAGTATTTTCGAAAACAAAACATAGACGTTTATCTTTTTTGAAAATCAAAACGTCCAAAGTCGGACTTAGACGTCATATCGAAAATGCCCCTCTTAGTGTGTTACTGGTTAATTGCAGTGCATTACCAGAGCTGCATCTTAAGGTAGGGTCTGGCAGTGTCCTATTCATACTACTACTTAATTCTCGCAGCAATAAAGTGAGTAGAATATAAAGGATATAATGTTTTCATTCCCAGGATTGTTTTCAAGCTTATCCTTCTTCCTTTCTGTATTATCTATATGGTTGTAAATTTAAAGCAGGACACCTATAAACATTGTAAAAAAAAAACCCACTTATTTATTTATAACTTTTTAATACCATTATTAAAGAAAAATAATCCATTCAAATGGTTTGCAATTAAAAAAATAATAACAGCAAGAACAATAGATTAAAGCAGAACAGATATAACATACAAGTATACAAATATCAGCACTGAGCCCCATAGGTGTGAACAAATTGCAAGGTCTTCAGTCTCCTCCTAATGGAAAACAGTGAAGATTGATCTTTCAAATCTTGAGAAAGACGATTCCAACCTTCTGAACCAATAAATCTAAGGAACTGTTTTCTACAGTGGACAAGCGTCATAATGTCCCAACCAGGTATCTCAAACAGATGCCTGGTTTCAGAAGTAAAGTTCTCCTTGGACAGTATGGCTCCAAAGTTCCATAAGGTACAAAGTCCTAGACATATCAACCAACTTGTACATGATCATCAATAAGTTAAACTGGCAACACTATTTCCTTGGAAGCCAATGCAGACATGCCATATAACTATGAACACTGCCCCACCTTGTCAACCAAAAATCAAATGAAAAGCCAGATTGTTCAATAATTGCAATTTGTTCAAATATCATACCATAACCCCATTATACAGGTCATTACTATGATACACATAGATACCTCATCTAGATACAGCTGAATCGACCATGTCAACCGTAATTTGGCCATAGCTCTTCTTGTCACATGACTAATTTGTTCCTGACTGATACCATATTGCCCAAAATGTCACCCAAGTGTTGTACCTCTGAAATCCAGGGAATAGAAACATTCCCAACTTTCATAAAAACTCCCAAATCAGCAGAGTTTATATCTTCTATTCCTAAGCAAGTGGTTTGTGTCAATCAATAATCCACTTTCCACCTATTTTATAAATGTACATTCACAAAAACCTAATAAACATTACAGAATAAGCAGCTAAGCAAATTTTCTAGTAATGTTTATTTGGTTTTGGTGATTGCCTTTTGATTCATAGCATCTCCCACTGCTACGCATATTTTTTAGGGATTTTTCTTTGTTGTTTTATAAAGGAACATAAGAAACCATAATCCCCAAAGCTCTTGCACAAATGTACCTGCTATGAGGAAGGTGTAAATGCATGTTGGTTGTCAATGTGTACATGCAAATTTGAAGTCCACAGGGCTAATATTCACCGGCGGCAGTAAGCAACTTGTAAGCCATTTTGGCAGCAGGGTGACCTAACCCTGGATATTAAATGCTGGGTCATGTGCACCTTCCAGGATTAAATATCCAGGTATGTGTGTTGACCCAGAAGTTAACTGGGCACCAGCTGTTATTCAGATTGGTGCCCATTTAATCCGGTGAATAAAGTTAGGACACCTTTTCTTCTAACCTTTATGCGTTTGCTTAGTGGACTAAAAATTGCCACTAATTGGTTAAGAGCAGGTTCCACCCAAGCTCCACTCGTGGACCACCCGTAACTTGGCTGGCTAGGGGATGGCTGATTAGCAGAGATATTCATGTGCATAACTTTCTTTAAAATTAGTCTCCTTATTTTCTAATTCCTCTTAATCTCTTATCTAGCTATATGTTCCATCTTTGCTTATACCCTATACAGTCAATTAAAATGTTCTATTACGTATTGTGTTGACATTGTAACGTAGTATACTGTCAGGCTTATTTTCGAAAGAGAAGGGCGCCCATCTTTCAACACAAATCGGGAAATGGGAGTCCTTCTCCCAGGGTCGCCCAAATCGGCATAATCGAAAGCCGATTTTGGGCGTCCTCGACTGCTTTCCGTCGCTGGGATGACCAAAGTTCCTGGGGGCGTGTCAGAAGCATAGCGAAGGCAGGACTGGAGCTTGCTTAACACATGGGCATCCTCTGCCGATAATGGAAAAAAGAATGGCGTACCTGACGAGCACTTGGCCGACTTTACTTGATCCATTTTTTCTTGCAACCAAGCCTCAAAAAGGTGCCCGAACTGAGCAGATGAGCACCGGAGGGAATCGGGGATGACCTCTTCTTACTCCCCCAGTGGCCATTAACCCCCTCCCAATCTAAAAACTTTAAAAATATTTTTTCCAGCCTCTATGCCAGCCTCAAATGACATACCCAGCTCCCTGACAGCAGTATGCAGGTCCCTGGAGCAGTTTTGGTGGGTGCAGTGCACTTCAGGCAGGTGGACCCAGGCCCACCACCCCCCCCCCCCGTACCTGTTACACTTGTGGTGGTAAATGTGAGCCCTTCAAAACCCACCACAAACCCACTGTACCCACATGTAGGTGCCCACCTTCACCCCTTAGGGCTATGGTAGTGTTGTACAGTTGTGTGGAGTGGGTTTGGGGGGGCTCAGCACCCAATGTAAGGGAGCTATGCACCTGGAAGCAATTTCTGAAGTCCACTGCAGTGCCCCCTAGGGTGCCCGGTTGGTGTCCTGGCATGTGAGGGGGACCAGTGCACTACGAATGCTGGCTCCTCCCATGACCAAAGGTCTTGCATTTGGTCGTTTCTGAGATGGGCGTCCTCGGTTTCCATTATCGCTGAAAACCGGGGACGACCTTCTCTAAGATTTGGACATCTCCAACCGTATTATCGAAACAAAAGATGGATGCCCATCTTGTTTCGATAATAAGGGTTTCCCCGCCCCTTCGCCGGGACGTCCTGCGAGGATGTCCTCATGAAAACATGGGAACCCCGTTCGATTATGCCCCTCCACGTCATACTTTGTATTGTTATTTGAATTATTTTTAATGCTGTAATTGTCTATTGCTTCTGTTTGATTTATTCTTATTGTATGCCGCCTTGAGTGAATTCTTTCAAAAAGGTGGTAAATAAATCCTAACAAATAAATAAAATGTTCAGCAGGTTTAACTGGGGAGGAGCCTCTCCTGTCTGGTTTAACCCTTTTAAATATTGACCCCCACATGTATATCACAGCTCCACTCCTGCTTAACTATACTATGCCCCTGGGAATACCTACTGATGGATGACATGAAAGCATATGTGTTCTTGACGACACATGAACTTGTATCAAAATATGCACCCGTACAATTTTATAAGCATAATTACTATATGTAAATCATGCTTTTCATGCTGGAAAAAGCTATATTGTAGCTTCTTTTAGGTATCTTCTGGCAGTATTTTGAGGTGTTAAGAATGCCAGTGATAGTTGTAATTATAATTACATTTCTTTGTTTCTTCTTTGGAAACATTTTCCACAGAAAAGCAGTTCGTGTTAGCATCAATCCATTTCCTGTAAAGAAAACTTGATTTAAATATTGTGGCTGTGTTTCATGATCTGACTATCTCTTCTTGAATGCAAGATACTCATTATATTGTAGAAGACTTCAAATTGTCAGGGCGGTTTGATAAAAAGGATTCTAGAATTAAGCACACAGAGTGTTCCTGGTAGGAGCCTAGTCTATAAAGGAATGTAGGTGCCTGCTCTCCTTTATATAATACTAGCCGTTAAGCCCGTTAAAACGGGTGAGATTTCCAGCTACCCTCCTCGCCGCCGCTCCCTCCCCCCTCCGTGCCGGGCCCCCTGCACTGACCTGACAGCACCTCTCACCTCTGTGTGAAAGCGCTGCAGGCAGCAGCAGATCGCTCTGCTGCTGCCTGCAGCGCTTCCACACGGAGGTGAGAGGCGCTGTCAGGTCAGTGCAGGGGTTGCCCGATACAGAGGGGGCGGGAGCCGTGGCAGGGATGGGGGGAGGGTGGAGGTTGGTGCTCGCGATGTTCGTTTCCAGGCTCCAGCGGCAGCGTCCGACAGTCTGACTCCATTTCCCTCTCTGTTCTGCCCTCTGACGTCATCACGTCTAGACGCGAGGGCGGGACAGAGAGGGAAGTCTCTACTGCGCATTTGCAGGTGAGTCGGTCACTTGCCATTTATATGTTTGATTAGCTGCACTTGGTATAAAATGCCTAACAGGAGCAAAGACGTATCCCTAGAGCTGGTGTTGTCAGTACCTAAGTGTTGGAGATACGCGTGCAATCTACAGTATTCTGTAAGGTATGCATGTAGGTGGGAGCCCGCCCATGTGTGTGCTCTCTTGCAAATATGTGCCATATAAATTAAGTGCATACGTATAGAATAGCACTTAGGCATAATTCTGGCATTAGCATGCATACATGTGCACATATGCATGTATATGCCATTATTCTAAACGTTTCTTCATGAAATATGTGCATAAATCTTAGTACTATGTTACAGAATTGCTCCTATATGTTGTGCCTCAACCAAGTACAACACATTGATGTTTCTAGTCTATCGATGGTATTTGGATAAAGAGAGCTTGTGGATAACTCAGGTCAATTATAACATGATCTACCTGCAAGCAAGGCCACCGCTCACCTTTCATGTGAGAGGAGACACTGGATGAAAGGATGCACAGAGAAAGAGGGGAAGACACTGGAAGGATGGGGAGAGAAAGAGGGAAGGCGCTGGATGGAAGGGTAGGAAGAAAAAGAGGGGAAATGCTGGATGGGAAGGGGGAGAGGATAATGTTAGTGACAGACTTGGAGAATAAGAGGAAGGGGCATAGGGGAGAAAAGGAAAGATGAAAAGCCGTAGGTATATGAAGTAAAAGAGGGAAATTGAAGACTAGATAGTAAGAATGAATTAAATCTGGACAGAGAGGCAGAAAAATAAATTGAAAAAAAACCTGAAAGAAACAGGAGGGTAAAAAATGACAAATGGACAGGAAACCTGGCAAGATAGTTAAGAGAAGATGAAGGAAAGCAGAAGGAATAGAATGAGACCAACACAATTGGAAAAAGTAAATGGCCAGACAAAAAAAGTAGAGAAAATAAGTTTATTATTAATTTAGGATAAATAATGTGATAGCTGTGTTAATAAAGGTTAATAAATACAAATAAAATACAAAATAGGATATAAGATTATACCTTTATATCGGACTAATTTTTAATACATTTTTTACTAATCTTCAGAGACCAACACTTTTTTCCTCAAGTCAGGAGAGGATACCATATCAGCAGTGATTCAACCAGTGCCACAGTTTTGGAGTGGGCTTAAACTGAAAGTGTGTGTGTGGGGGGGGGGGGGGGGGGGGGAGCGAGGTCTCCTTGTGGTTATGCCCCTGGGTGGAATAGATGCTCGATAGGGGGTATAATAGTGTGAACTGAAACACTCCCTCTTGCCCATCCCTGTGGTCATTGGTGTAAGTAAAATATTTTCTTCAATGGCCATGGGTTTGAGGTGTGCCAGGGGGGTGGAGCCATGAGGTAGAGTGGGTGGGTGGGCTAGGACAGAGTGGGGCAGGGCTAGGAGCATGTACTAAAATCTCCCTCTTAAAAATTAGGACCCCTTGGTAGCTCCGCATTCTCCAGTTACTCCATACCCTCCCATTTCCTTTCCATCCTCTTCAACCCAGCCCCCTGCAATATTATTGTATGAAGTTTTTGTGATGGATAGAGGACCTACAGAGTCATCTTCATTAGATTCAATTGGTCTTAATAGAAAATTTAGGAAAATTGTATCACAAAACCAATTATTTTAAAGGATGTATTCAATAATTCAACTGTGACAGTGGGAAGTTCTTTGAAGATTCTGGAGGGAAAGAATGCAGGCTGGGTCCTTTGTAGATTTTAAAAAAATCAGAGTTTTAGATATTGATCTAGTGTTTTCTTGCAGGAACATTTCACGCCTGAATGCAAGTTTAAGGAATCAGTATTTGAAAACTACTATGTGACATATTCTTCAATGATATACAGACAGCACTCTGGCCGTGGTTGGTATTTGGGTCTTAACAAAGAAGGTGAAATCATGAAAGGAAATCATGTCAAAAAAAATAAACCCGCAGCTCATTTCCTTCCAAAACCATTAAAAGGTAAGATTCTTAATACATTATTTTCCAGCTCTTATTGCATAAGCATGTGCTTCTACAAATAAGTTATAATAAGCATGCTGCCGAAATCATTTAAATAATTTTTCCACTGACAAACACTAACCCCCAATTGAATTTAATTGAATAACGAGACAATTAATACTGATAATTGGGCTTAATGCTTCAACTAGAAATTACGCATGTAAATTTAGGCACCGAGATCCGCACATAAAAATTATGTCCAGGTCTGAAAAAGGTCATGGGCGGATCAGGGTGTTCCTTTAAATTACGTATGTTATTATAAAATAAAGGGGATCCACACCTAATTTAGACACAGGGATTTACACCATAGAGTTGTTGGTGTATATGGTTCCCGACACTAAGTGCTATTCTATAAATGACACCTAACTTTAAGCTACCAAAATTGCAAAAAATCTGCTTAGAGCAATAAACTTAGAAACTATAGGTGTATATTTGCTCTAAAACATAGACTGCTGTCTGCGTGATAGTCAAGAGTCAGTTATAATGAATATCAAATTAGGCCTCATAAGCCAAGGGTACCAACTAAGTGGACACACCTGATTAGGCTATCATCATAGGCCAACTACCACCACCAGCAAACCTGCAGAGAGCAAAAAAACCTCAACCTATAAAGAAAAAAAATGCAGTCTGCAGTACTACTACTACTTATCATTTCTATAGCAAAAACCGGAGGGATTGTTAATGACTAATACTTAATTTCAGGTGCGTAGCCAGACTTCGGCGGGAGGGGGGTCCAGAGCCTGAGGTGAGGGGGCACATTTTACCGCCCCCCCCCCCCCCCCGCCACCAACAACTTTGACTTCCCCCTGCCGACAACCCTCTCAACCCCCCCCTCCCGCCATCGCCTACCTTTGATGGCGGGGGACCCCAACCCCCGCCAGCCGAGGTCCTCTTCTTCCGGCGCAAGGCTTCGTTCTTTTTCTGTGAGTCTGTTGTCCTACACGTTGTACATGCAGGACATCAGACTCACAGAAACAGAATGAAGCCTTGCGCCGGAAGAAGAGGACCTCGGCCCCCGCCAACAAAGGTAGCGGACGGCGGCGGCGGCGGGGGAGGGTTGGTGGCGGGAGGGGGGTCGAGAAGGTCGTCGGCAGGGGGGTCTAGGACCAAATCTATGGGGGCCTAGGCCCCCGTGGCCCCACGTAGCTACGCCACTGCTTAATTTAAATACACAGGCAGCATCCGTGCGGAGCTAGTAAGCAACTCTTTATATGTTGAGTTTTTTTTGCTCTCTGCAGGTTTTCTGGTGGTGGTACTTAACCTATGATGATAGCCTAATCAGGTGTGTCCACTTAGTTGGTACCCTTGGCTTATGAGGCCTAATTTGATATTCATTAAAACTGACTCTTTAGAGCAAATATACACCTAACTTTAAGTACCATTTATAGAATAGCGCTAAGAGCTATTTTTTGGCATCAAATTTTCAGGCACCATTTATAGAATTTAGTCCTAAGCACCTAATTTCCTAAGGGGTCCTTTTACTAAGCTGCGCTGAAAAAATGGCCTGTGGTAGTGTAGGCATGGGGTTTGGGCATGCGCAGAGCCATTTTTCAACACGCCTGTAAAAAATTCATTTTTTAAATTTTGCCTAAAATGGATGTGCGGCAAAATAAAAATTGGCACCTGTCCATTTTGAGTCTGAGACCTTACTGCCAGCCATTGACTTAGCGGTAAGGTCTCTCACGTTAACCATGCGGTAATCGCCTACACGCGTCAAGTTGGAGTTACCGGCCAATTTTTTGCCGCGTGCCAGAAAATAAAACGTATTTTTTGGCACGCGTAGTGGATGCATGTAAAAAATGAAATTAACCCACTGGCCACGTGGTAGCCAGGCGGTAACTCCAAATTGACACGTAGGCACCTATACAGCTTAATAAAAGGGCCCCAAAGCTTTTTTCCCCCATAGACCTAGAATGGGAGGAAAGCCTAATTGAATCAGGCCCTATACTCATTATCATGAATGGGAAAAGCAAGGCAGTACACTAATACATTCATTTATGATTGCCTTCAAATGTTCCAATAGACCCTGTTAAAACTGGATAATTGCAGTTGGCAGCATGGAGAAGGCAAACTGATAGCACAGTGAGCCATCCCATAGTAAAAAAAAAAATAGAAAAAAAACCCCAACTTGTTAATGCCATCTGTCTCATGGTATCAATACTTTTAAAATTCCGGAAATTTTCAAACATATAATCTATCAGCAGTTTCACTAGAAATGTAAAGATGAGCAACGACTACGTTATTCCTTACATATAAGTTAATATATTATGGGACCATTCAATCTTTATTGCAAGAAGTGCACTTTATGGAATCATTTTTCATATAATTACACAGTTGCAAATTATTTAGGTACCTTAATTGTATTCACATTATACAGATTTTCAAAGTGAAACAACCCTTTTCTGCTCCTCTTTGAAACTGAATGTGAAGTATGGGTGTAAAATGTTGTCATGTAATTCATGTCTGCCCTTTTATGTGGGTGGCCAAAAGGGAGAAAACAGTGTGTACTCTTGGAAAAATGACTGTGAGGGATTGAATAGCACGTTAATGCAAAAATGTCGTGTACTACTACTACTACTACTAACTAGCATTTCTAAAGCGCTACTAGGGTTACGCAGCGCTGTACAATTTAGACATAGAAGGACGGTCCCTGCTCAAAGAGCTTACAATCTAAAAGACAAGAGAACAATCTAAAGGCAAGTGAACAATCTAGAGGACGAGTGAACAGTTAATCTGATAGAGTGGATAGATAGGGGCATTCTGTCTATCTAGAGCGGTTAGGCGCCGAAGGCAGCATAGAAGAGGTGAGTTTTAAGCAGAGATTTGAAGATGGGTAGGGAGGGGGCATGGCGTATGGGTAAAGGAAGATTGTTCCAGGCATAGGGTGAAGCAAGGCAGAATGAGCGGAGCCTGGAGTTGGCAGTGGTGGAGAAGGGTACTGAGAGAAGGGCTTTGTCCTGTGAGCGGAGGTTACGGGCGGGAACATAGGGGGAGATGAGGGTGGAGAGGTAGTGAGGAGCCGCAGACTGAGTGCACTTGTAGGTAAGGAGGAGGAGCTTGAATTGTATGCGATATCTGATTGGAAGCCAATGAAGTGACTTGAGGAGAGGGGTGATATGAGTATATCGGTTTTGGCGGAATATAAGACGTGCAGCAGCGTACTGAACTGATGCCTGCCTCTGGGAATGCCTCCTCTCAGCCCGTATAAAACTGCACCATAGGCTTAATATAATGCTGAATTGAATAAAACGTGAACAAAGGTCAGACCCCAATGTCCATGTCATAACGGCTGTACAATGTACTACCAACATGTTCATCCTCAGTGAAGACGCTGCCCTCTTCGTGGTGAAGCAGCCTGCAGTCGCTTCCATTTCTGGGCTGACTTTTCCCAAGCTGACATGGCAATGTAGCAATGAGGCAATGTAGTGTATTGTGTTCCTAATCCTAGTGCTGAAGACCAGGACTTTTTTTCAGGCGGTATGCAGCCAGCAGAAAAGCCTCAGTGTGGTAGGGCAGACATAATAGGGTAGCAGCAGTGCAGCTGACCGCTGTGGTTAGGGCTGCAACCAGCCCTCTATGTCCCTATTCCTCCCCATGTCCAGTTTCTCCCTCTTTCTTTCCTCCTCCCCCCTCACCATGGTCCAGCATATCCCCTTCTTACCTCTCCCCACCAAAGTCCTCCAGCACCCAGTCTGTCCCTCCTTCCTCACTGGTCCAGCCCCCCCCCCCCCCAAAGCCTTTTAGATTCCAAGTCCCTTGTCATATCTTCAGTACAGTGAAAGGGAATGGGTCGCTTATTGTCCTGCTAAAGGGCTATGTCAGGTTGTTCCACGCCTGGTCCCTCTGACTTGCACTTCCTACAGCCTTTTTGCTGTCCAAGGTCATCTGGATGGCAGTCTGAATATTCTGGGATTGCCCTGGCTCTGCTTTGGCACGGTCTGGATAGTGCCAATGCCAGTCTAAGGATATACAGAGGCATGATCCAGATGGTATCTCTGAATATCCTGGTCAGCAGTGCTTATCCAGATAACTACTACTACTACTACTACTATTTAGCATTTCTATAGCGCTACAAGGCATACGCAGCGCTGCACAAACATAGAAGAAAGACAGTCCCTGCTCAAAGAGCTTACAATCTAACAGGTGCTGCTATCTCAGTAAGTGCTTTTGAATATTGATCAGCTTGGGTATATGGTATCAGATGATTTTATATCGCATGTTTCACATGCAGAAAAAAAAGCATTTATAAAATTAGGCATGGGTAAGCATGTATAAAAAGTAGGTGCATGGAAGAATACTGGCTATATTTATGTAATCTGAATCAAGCATTCTCAAAGGTATTTTTGGGCAAGGCAGGGGTGGAATTGCAATGTACACATGCATTTATACAATATATAAGTAATCACATAGGGGCAATTCTATAAGGTGCACAAAAAAAGTTAGGCACCAAAATTCTGGGTGCTAATTGCAAATTTAATAACAGTATCTGAGAGCCCAGATTCCGTTATAGAATATTAGCATAAGGTGGCATTTATGCACTAAAATTAAGGCATGCCCACTTTTGCCACGTCTGTAGGAAGTAGTGTAAATATGTGCACTTAAGTGCTGCAGTTAGGCACGTAAGTGACACTATAGCACGTGCATCCAATTGTGAGAGATGGTCATGCCCAGGCCATGTGAACGCCCTCCCATGCAATTGCATGCTAAGAAAGTTATGTGTAAGATTTTAAAATATCATTTAGCATCCAGCTGGCAAACGTAAATATGTAACATTTATGTGCAGAACTGCTGGTGTTCTACAAAGACACTCATATTGATGAAGATAAAATCGTGCCAAATGAATCTGATTGAATTTTTCGACTGGGTGACCAGAGATTTGGATCGAGCACATGTGCTAGATGTAATCTACTTAGATTTCAGCAAAGCCTTTGACATGGTTCCTCATAGGAGGCTCTTGAATAAACTTGACAAGCTGAAGTTAGGACCCAAAGTGGTGAACTGGATTAGGAACTGGTTACAGACAGATGCCAGGGGGGGTGGTTAATGGAATTCACTTGGAGGAAGGAAAGGCGAGTAGCGGAGTGCCTAAGTGATCAATGCCGGGGCCGATTCTGTTCAATATATTTGTGAGCGACATTGCCGAAGGGTTAGAAGGTAAGGTTTGCCTTTTTGCGGATGATACCAACATTTGTAACAGAGTGGACACCTCAGAGGGAGTGAAAAACATGAAAAAGGATCTGCAAAAGTTAGAAGAATAGTCTAATGTTTGACGATTAAAATTCAATGCAAAGAAGTGCAAAGTGAGGCACTTAGGGAGTAGAAATCCAAAGGAGCCGCATGTGCTAGGAGGTGAGAAGCTGATATTCACAGATAGGGAGAAGGACCTTGGGGTAAAAGTATCTAAGGATCTGAAAGTGACGAAACAGTGTGACAAAGTGATGGCCATAGTCAGAAGAATGCTAGGCTGTATAGAGAGAGGTGTAACCAGCAAATGAAAGGAGGTGTTGATGCCCCTGTACAAGTCATTGGTGAGGTCCCATTTGGAGTATTGTGTTCAGTTTTGGAGGCTGTATCTTGCTAAGGTTGTAAGAAGACTTGAATCTGTCCGGTGGAAGGTGACAAAAATGGTATGGGCCTTGCACCAAAAGATGTATAACAAGAGACTGGAAAACCTGAATATGCAAACCCTAGAGAAGAGGAGGGACAGGGGAAATATAATACAGACATTTAAATACTTGAAAGGTATTAACGTAAAAACAAATATTTTCCAGAGAAGAGAAAATGGTAAAACTAGAGGCTATGAATTAAGGTTGCGGGGTGGTAGACTTAGGAGTATTGTCAGGAAATTATTTTTCATGGAGAAGGGTGGTTGATGCCTGGAATAATCTCCGAGGGAGGTGGTGGAGAAAAAAACGGTGATGGAATTCAAAAAGGTGTGGGATAAACACAGAGGATCTCTACTTAGTAGCGCTTTAGATGGCAACTCTACCTGTGAACACCTAAGGCTAGTGATGGGCAGTCTTGTACGGTCTGAGTCCCATATATGGCAATCCAGTTTAGTGCAGGGCCCTTTTTACCGCATCTTAATAAAGAACTCATGCTTTGGGAAGCGAGGGGAGCACGATTGACACCTAAGCGTCAGTTAAGGTTCATGAGTGTGTGGGGGCCTTACATAAACAAGATATCGCCTCGAGCGCTCAGTCAAGTGCTGAATAGACTACCTTGGGGACAAGAGGAAAGGAGACAAGATCGAGCATAAATCATGCAAGCAGGAAGGGAGGGAGAGCAGGCGGGAAAGAGCGAGGGGGGAGGGTAATGGGAATGGGGGATATAAATGTGAGAAAATATTGGAAATATGGATATACAAATGTATGGTACTAGATGATTTTAACCCAGCTTATTGTTCCTGAATTTTCAGTTGTATTTATGCCGATAAAAACGATATTAAAATAAATAAAGGGCTCTAAAATGATGTAGATCATATGTGTTCTCCATGTCCATGAATGCTAGTACACATGTATTTTCCATATATTTTTATAGTGTGTGTAAACCATGTTTAACATTTGGAATATGCTTTAGAATATTATTCTCCAGTGTGAATAGAATCCTCTAATTATCGCATGTAAAGTCTTCTTACCTGTTAATTCTGTCTACTTTGCAGTGGCTATGTACAAAGAACCTTCTCTTCACGATCTCACAGAATTTTCAAGGTCTGGAAGTGGGACCCCAACAAAAAGCAGAAGTGTTTCAGGAATGCTAAATGGAGGCAAATCCATGAGTCAAAATGAATCATCGTAGCCAGGATAAGGCAAGTCAGGTGTTCTAAAATGGAAACTTACCTCTGGATGCTGTTGAATTCTTATTAGCAGTTTTTCATCCAAATGTTCAATTATTCAGGACAAGCCAATGAACCTAAGTAGGTCACTCTTGTGTCAACCATTAGATCTTCTGGTTGTCAATGGATATATCCCGTTATTGTAGAATATGCTTGTACATCTCTGAAGGTACCTGGATTGCCAGCGAAATATAACCATGGAATAAAACCTCCGAGAAGAAATGTTCTGCTCTCTCTTTATACCGCCTAGGCTTTGTGGAAAACTAAACAAAACATTTATCACAGCACTCACTGCTGATAAGAATTTGCTTTCCAACTGAGAAAAAAAAAGACCACTTTTGCTCTTTAAAGAAAATTTTAATGCTTATATGTTTTATAGGGGCAAACAAACACGACAGACTGTAAAATTGATTGTTTTCTTGGCTTTACTGTTTTATAACTAAGCTTAATGAAATTGTACTATTAATTTGAAGTAGTGCAGTTTTTTTGATTTTCGGCAGATGTAGCTTTCTGGAGTCTGTTGGGTCAATAAAGCTGGGTCTTTAAAAATAAACATTGACAACAACAAAAATCCAAAATCAGGGTTGGAGCTGAGTTTGCATCTCATGCTCATGTAAACAGCGTTCTTGTAATTTTAAATACACTGAACTATACATTTTTATAGATTTCTAGTACTCTGGTAAAAGTTTTCTGTTAAGCCCACTCTGTAGAAGCCAAGTTTGTTCATCATCCCAAAACAGTGAAAGGCACCATCAAATAAGGCTTAGGCTACGTGTCCATGTAGTTTTCGTTTAATTCCATTTGTGCGTCTCATGTTAATATATTGCTGTGACTGATTTTCTAAAGACAAAATTGTAGAGTTAAAGGTGACATTTTTAAAAATAAGTAATGTCTTATATGTTAAAGTCCTTCTTTCACTGTATCAGGTATGTGAGTTTAACGTACAAAAAATACTTGGCAAGTTACCCCTAAACAACATATACATGCTCCTGGGAAATGGTTTTGATTTTGTTAGTTTTCCATTTAGATCACCCTAACTGTTGCATGGGAGGAACTTGGAGAATTGCAATAGGGTTGCATGATGTATAGGATTTTGTGCATTAAAACACTGGATTCTTTGCTCCAAAATTTTCATGGTATGTACAAGCAGTTTTCTGTCTTGTAAAAAGAGTTGTTTATTATTTGTTGTATACACAAACCTGCACTGAATAAACTATTTATAAGATATACTTTTTTTAAAACGTTTGATAATTTATTGACTTGGTATTATTGTGTTCTTTTCCTCTTATTACACAAAGTGGAGTTCTGAAATTGGAGACTGCTTCTGAGCTAGAATGACGACCACGAAAATTAGAGATGCATGAATCTCTACAATCTCAGTTCAAATCCTTATTAATCTCTAAGAGGCCCTTTTACTATGCCATGTAGGCGCCTATGTGCACCCAACGTGCGCCAATTTGGAACTACCGCCCAGCTACCGTGAGGCCCGGGTGGTAATTTCATTTTTTACACGTATCCACTACGCGCACTGGAAAATTTCCAGCACACGGCGCTAACCGGGTGATAATCGGCAGTGTACACGCACTGACGATTACTGCCCGGTTAACGTGTGAGACTTTACCGCTAATTCAATGAGTGGCAGCAATTTTTATTTTGCCGCATGTCCATTTTAGCCAAAAAAAGGCCTTTTTTGCAGGTGCGCTGAAAAATGGACCTGTGCACAGCCAATACATGTGTCTACACCAGTGCTGGCCATTTTTCACTGCACCTTAGTAAAAGGACCCCTAAGGGTCTGGTGTGAAAATATTTGGATACTCAAGATTAGGTTTACTAAAGTACATTACTGCATTGGTGCATAATGCTGTTAACTTGTTATTAGTAAATAACAGCCATGGTCTGTAAATGGTATCAAGACACAGAACTACCTATTATGTGAGCAAATAAATCACTGAGGGGCCTGTTTACTAAGATGTGTTCAGCAGTTTGCGAGGGATTTAGCATGCACTGTCAGGATGATCCTGTGCCAATGGCTACTACACACTAAAAAACAGTAAAACTCCTGCACTAAATACTCAGCACAGTATGAAGCAGGAACAGGGTCACTTAACGGCAGTGCTTGCAGTTACGATGCATTAAATAACAAGGTTGATGATAGGGTGGGAGCACTTAACACCTCCTCAAGAGAAGGCATTAAGGCCCTCATGATCAAAAGCAAACTCTGGCGCTAGAGGCTGTTAATGCCATACTAGCGCCAGAGTTTGCAGCCGACCCATGATCAGAGCCCTCGAGCGCCTGAAACAGCGCACTCGAGGGCTCTCAGCGCAAGTAGCATGCAAATGCATGCTAAACAGGGCTTCTAACGATTCCCTTACATGGTCTGTAGCCCCGCCCAGTGCATCCCAGGATGCAGTGGGTGGTGCTGAGCGCCGCCATTTTGGGCGTCGACTGACTGGAAGAGGAGGGAGGCAGGCAGGCAGGCTGCGTCCCTCCTCCAACACAAGGTAGGGGGGCTGGGACGGGGCCAGGGGGGTGTCACGACACCACAGCACACCACAGACCACCAGGGAATCTAAGGACAACGTTGGGGGGAGGATTTCTGGGGGTTTCGGGGGCTGGAGACCCATCGATCCTCCAGCCCCCCCCCCCCCCCGTCGCTGGGTGGGAGGGTGGGAGAGGGTTTGGCCAGCGGCAGCCACGACGTTTTCTGGGGGTTTGGGGGGGGGCTCGTTGTTCGGGCCTCGGGGCAGGCTGTTTGACAGGTTTGGGCAGTTGACAGCCCAGACCTGTCAAACAAGTGCGGGAGGATTGTGCTGAGCGCATGCTCGGCACAATTCTCCCGCACTTTAAACCTGATAATCAAAGATAATAGCGCTGCTTAGATTTGCATGCATTATCTTTGATCATCGATGCAGAAAAGCCCTGCGCTGTCCCGTCGCTATTTTTAGGGCGCTGTTTGGAACAGCGCAGGGCTTTTGATCATCTGGGCCTAAGTGCAATTGAGGTATCGGCAACAGTAAAGGTGGCTCCATGTGCTGCAAAATGAAATATACTCTATCCCTGTAGTAGCACCCCAATTCCTCCGATTCCCCTAAGTGACATGATCACCTCCCACTCTCTGATGTCCCCCCAAGTCACAGCATCACAGCCACCCCTAAACTCTTCCCCCAAAGAGGTAGCACATCCTTCACCCTGATCCACCCATCCCTCCCTAGTCTATATTGAGGGCTTCCATGACATTATAGTGATGGGGCAGGAGAGTTCCTTGGATGCTCATCCCTGTTACATCCCAAGTTCAAATTGCAACTCTGACTCCTAGTGGTAGTCTCCTGGTAGTTCCTCTGGGGTCAAGCTGCCAAATAAGGACATATCAGTTTGATCCCTTGTAGGAGTACTTCAAAACTACCATCAGAGTCACAGTTTTGGAATCGAGAGGCAACGGCAGAATCATCCATGAATCACTCCTACCATACCACTATGGAAATTCCTGGTAAATGCCAGGGAAGTGGGAGGAGATTGAAGGGAGGGTCAATTGCCTATTTGATGGTAGGAGAAATGGGTCATGCTGAGGCTTAGGAGGGCATCAGAGGGTAGGGGGTGATGATGTGACTTGAGAGGCATCAGAGATGTCAGGATGTTGCTAGGGAGATGGGGTGCATTTGAGCTTTCGTATCTTATGGGGCTGCAGTAAATGCATCAGCATGTACCATAGGTATACTTACCATGCTGTCCGCTGATGCATTTACCATGCAGTATCCTCCTAATTCTATTAACTTGTGTTCACAATTTTATGCTTAGCACATGAAGTTAAGCACACATTTCATAGAATAGTCATATACGTAACTAATTAGCCACTAATCGGCGTTAACAACCAATTATTGACTATAATTGGTGTTTATTGTTGCTAATTAGCACTAATTGGCAGTTATGCACATAACTGCCCTTAATCGGGGTTCTACAAATTGTGCATGCAAAATTCATAGTGTGCAGCTGGAAGAGGGTGTTGACCTGGTGAGGTGTGGGCAGGTCAGGGGTGTACCTAGCACTAATGCACACGAGTTATAGAATACTGTCTGTTACGCACCTAACTGACAGCAATATGAGGACTTATACCAGCCTTTGAGCTAGCATAGGTGATTGCACCTAAACTTAGGCAAGTAACTGCAGACTTATTCTATAACAGCAACTATGCAATAATTTCTCATATGGAATTCATCCTTAGCAAGCATCATCCTGGCATCTAATTTTAGGTGAACTGTAGAGAATTAACCCCTCTGGACCTGATAAGACCATGGGAGATAGCCAGGCTGTCTCCCCCGATCTGTGCTGACCCAGATATCCAATACTGGGCCGTTTCCGGTGACCAGCATTGAATATACTGGGTTTTTTGGGCTGGATTCAACAAAACTGGCTATGTTGATATTCAGACATAGCCGGTTGTCTTTAAACCAACCAAAGATATACCGGGGTTTAACATGGTCAAATATGACCACCAAACGTGGTATAAAAATTGGCGGCTGGCTGGTTATATCATGTGATATAACCATTTATCTGCCAGCCGCTAACCACAGATATTCAGTGGAGGATAGTCAGTTATCCCCCACTGAATATCCGCAGATAGCCACTTAAGCGCTATTTAACCAGTCAGCATACTTTCTGACCGGTTAAATAGCACAAAATATCGGGTGGTGTGTGTTTCCTTGTGCTATAGATACAAGGCAGATGCTGGGCTTGCTCCCAACATTTCCCACACAAGATTTGCATTTCTTCCCTCTAATTCTATGTGGAGGGGCATTTTCGATATGACATCTAACTCCGCTTATGGATGTTTTGCAAAAAAACATCCCAAATCTGAATAGGACAGAAGGTCATTTTCAAAAAAGAAAATGTCTTCTTTTTAAAAGAAAAAAAATACTGTTTTCGAACAAGGTTTTGTGGTTTGGATGTTTTGTTTTTTGTTCCATTGTCGAGAAACAAAATGAATAAGTGCAAAACGTAGAAAATCAAGCCATTGGGATGTAGGAGGAGCCAGTATTTTTAGCAGACTGATCCCCCAGACATCCCTGGAGAGCAATGGGGCACCCTAGAGGGCATTTCTATGCACTTCATAAAAATGCTCCCAGGTACACATCTCACCTTTGCTCTCTTATCTTGTCCCCTGAGCTCTCTGAAACCCACCCAAAACCTACTGTCTCCCACTGTACAGCACTACAATAGCCCTTATGGGTGAAGGGGGCACCTATATGTGGGTACAGTAGGGTTTTGTTGACTTTGGGAGGGGTCATAGTTTTTACCACAAGAGTGACAGGTAGAGGATGATAGGGACCTGGGTCCTCCACTGGATAGTGCACTGCATCAACCACTACACTACTCAAGGGACCTGCATACATCTGAGACTGTCATAGAGGCTGGTAAGTCATATTTTTATTCACATTTTTTTGGAGGGGGGTGGGAGGGGTCAGTAACTATTGTAGGGCATTGGAAGGGTCATCCCCGATTCCCTTCAGTGGTCAACTGGTCATTTAGGGCACCTTGTTGTACCTTATTCATTATAAAAATAGCTCAAAATGTCTTAGTTTTAGTTTTGTTTTGTTCTGGATAACGAAGATGTAGCCTTTTGTATAGTGGAGACAGTCCTTGAAACAGCAGTTTTTGTGAAACATGAGTTCATGTCGGTACAAGAAGTCTCTTCCAATCTAATATGGGGAAATTGAGAATTGATAAAAAAAGAAGAAGCTTCTAAGCTAAGTACTTGAAGTTTGAAAAATAAGTTTTTTGATAAGACAGATTAAAAATTAAAAAAGTTAAAAAAAATAATAAAATAATAAAATTTTGATCAATGACGAATATATGCCAGCTCTAAGTAATGCTTGGCTTGATAAATTGAGTCATAGTAGTGGTGACATGCGCATCCGATAGATCCAGTAGTACTACTAACATAAGTGTTATTTATGAGAAGAATTTGTAATTGGTCTGGAGCTGGGCATTGTTATTTCAAGAATCTTACCTAGCACTGTTGCCTTTTAACTAAACACGATGCCAGAAAAGAGAAAGAGAAACCCCGCACGCATCTAAGTGACAATGCTGTGTTGTCACCGAGGTATGTTGAATAATCCAGAAGGTCGCATAAGTGAGACTATTGTATTGTAGTTGTGCAGGTTCAAAGAAAACAGTTGTAATATTTTGATAGAAAACAAAGAATTCACAGCAAAATTGAAAGGCAGCCTCCAAGGAAACAACTGATTGTCTCATAGTCAAGAACCTTTTTCTTCTAAGTTGTGTCCATCTTGAAACATCCAGTAAAATCAATATTTTTTAACACAGGAAAGTTGGATTGATGGATCTATAAAACAATCTCAAAATTGCATTTTTTTAAATCTTGCAAGAACACAAGGGAAACCAATAAAGTGTTTCTGCCTATAATGTCAATCTCAGAAGATTCCAAAAGAGCAGATGCATCTAACTCTGGTGCTTCTGGTGCTGTATCTGTCTGATGATTCTTGTATGAATCTGAATAGGAGGCAAGTTAGTTTCTGAGAATTTCAACACCGAAGTTAGGAAATTATGAAACAAAACTCTAGATGTTGATATTCTGGATACTGGAAAATTTAATAGACTTAAGTTTAGATTCCTATTAAAGATTTTAATAGGAATTAAATTAGCTTAAATTAGGACGTTTTCCTAATTTTCTAATAACCATATTCTTACCTTGAAAATTTTGCACAGATGCACCTTTTATGTCTGACATGGAGGGGCATTTTCGTTATGACATCTAAGTCCGACTTTAGACGTTTTGCAAAAAAAGATCCAAAATCTGAATAAGAAAGAAGTTCATTTTCCAAAAAGAAAACCGTTTATCTTTTGTTTTTGAAACTACTGTTTCTAACAAGGTTTTGTGCTTTGGACATTTTGGTTATTGGTCCATTTTCAAAAAAGAAAAAGTCCAAGTGAAAAATGTAGAAAATCAAGCCATTAGGATGTAGGAGGGGGCCAGCATTTTTAGTAGACTGGTCTCCCAGACATCCCAGGAGATAAATGGGGCACCCTAGCGGACACTGCAGTGGACTTCAAAAACATGCTCCCAGCTACACATCTCACCGTTGCTCCCTTACCTTGTCTGCTGAGCCCCCCCAAAACCCACTGCCCACAGCTGTACACAATAGCCCTTATGGGTGAAGGGACACCTATATATGGGTATAGTGGGTTTCTGGTGAGTTTTGGAGAGTTCATAGTTTCCAACACAAATGTGACAGGTAAAGAGAGATAGGGACCAGAGTCCCCCACTCCATGGTGCACTGCACACTACACTACTCCAGGGACCTGCATGCTGCTCTAATAGACCTGACTCTAATATCTGAGGTTGTCATAGAGGTTTCTAAGTCATATTTATATTCACATTTGTGGGGGGTATTGGAGGGGTCACCCCTGATTCCCTCCAGTGGTCATCTGGTCACTTAGAGCAACCTTTTGTGTCTTATTCGTTATAAAAACAGGTCTAGCTCAAAACGTCTTAGTTTTAGTCCTGGACGGTTTTATTTTGTTCCATTATGGCTGAAAAACGTCCAAGTGTTAGGAACACCCAGATCCCATCTTTAACACACCCCTGACATGCCCCCTTGTGATTTCAAAGCACTTCTGACGGACTTCATATAAAAAACATGTAAAAATTGGTTTTGAAAATACCGATTTGGACGTTTTTATGAGAAAAACGTCCAAATGCAGATTTATGCCACTTTTTGGACGTTTTTCTCTTTTGAAAATAAGCTCCAAAGTCTTTTCCAAACCATCAATCCTGGAAGCTTGATAGTTTAAATTGATTTTCAAATCTTGCAGGTTAGAGGTTGTGTTCAAAGAAATAGTTACAAATGAAGAGCATATCTGATGTAGGCTTTCCAGGGCTTGTCCACGGTGCATCCATTTTCCCTATCTGTGGTTGGAGACAGGTTAGAGAAGCAGGGATAGTCTCAGCCATATTATCTGCTCTCACCAATGTTTCTGCAACACATCTCTGCATTTGAACACTGGCTTGCTGCAGTCGCTCATTCCCTTGTGCTGGCATTGTTTCTAACACCAATGCCGAACTTGTATCGATTCTCTCCGGGAGCTGATGAGGAGAAGTAACTCGTGGTTCCTCCTCAGACCATGCTAATGGTTCTCACAGCATTCTCAGGGAAGGAGGAGTGCTTGACTCAGCTGGGTTGGGCGAAACATTGCTGTTGAAGTCAATCACCTTCCTGAGGCCAACAGCTAATCTGCACAGAATAGAAGGTACTGCAAAAGATGTTATTGCAGTCTCATGTGGTGAGGTAGCAGAGAAGGAACTCTCTGTTTCCCTCTGTGCTTGGGCATCTGTCTCAAAGGTAATTGAGAAAAATCAAAGAAACGTCTTAAGCAGTAGCAGGAGCCTTCAGAACTGCATC
The DNA here is from genome assembly GCF_901765095.1 of Microcaecilia unicolor. Taxonomy (NCBI): domain Eukaryota; kingdom Metazoa; phylum Chordata; class Amphibia; order Gymnophiona; family Siphonopidae; genus Microcaecilia; species Microcaecilia unicolor. The sequence continues at coordinate 41,135,095 of NC_044037.1, forward strand.
TCACTCTGACGCTATCTTGGCTATCCTCAAGAATTCCCTAGCCTTTCTCATGTATTTTAAAATATACTGTACATTCGCAGATCCTGTTCTTAAACACTAGCATCACGGGCAACGTGCTGACCTGGACATCCTTATTCTGAGTTGAACATCCTTTCTAAAATGCCACATGTATACCTGGTTACGCTAGTATTCTACAATGCAACATAGGCTCCGATTCCTTGGTTCTACAATTCGTATATTTCCTGATCTTGCTCAAGTGACACAAAAATGCAAAAAAGATTTTTTTCCCCCTATGGGCAACAATCTTGGCGTTAGGTGCCACATTTATTTTGATATTTCCAGCTAAATGCTGTATAACGTTTGGTGGTAAAAGTTATGTTTTCTTTGAACTGAGGCAAATGTTGGATTTTTTTGGTGGCAAAGGAATTAGGAGGAGTATCAGTTGCCTCCCATAATTAATTAGCACGTACTGGCTGCAGGGACATGTCGGCCATTCTGTCGCTCTTGTTTAGTTCTAGGATATGTAATATTTAGACTCCTACCTGTGGCCCCCCCCCCCCTTCTATATTGCAGACATTGAGCCTGCAAAGAGGTGGGATAATGTGGGATACAAATGCAATAAATAAAATATTATTGTGGACTAAATGATCTTTAATTTTCCTTTTTGCTTATTGCCATGTTTCGTTTCGTTTCATTTCGTTCATTTACATTTATTTATAACCTGCCCTTATCCAGGGCAGTGAACAATAAAACATGCATAAAATGCACACAAATATCAAAATAACAAACAAAATCAGACATATTCAACAATCAATACGGCCAAGCATTAGATTAAGGCAACTAAGGCAAATATCAGAAACAGTCCATATTTAAATAGTTACATGGTAGGTTAAACATAACGGATGGTCTTATAACTGAGGCTTAAAAGCAGCCAGATGAGTTTCCTTTTAAGTCCCACAAGGCAGTTGGTTCCATTCATGTGGCCTGGTGACAAAGCAGGTACAACAAGATAGCATGTCACTGCCGACCGCAATGGCTATGGAGGTATTTACCATTGTACTGCAAGTGAAAGATAAAAAGAATTCTGCTAAAGTCTATAATGAATCGTTAACGACAACTTAATTTTATACGATAAGCAACAGGCAACCATCATAATTGCTTCAAATAGATGGTAATATGTTCAGTCCTCGGCAAACAGTACAACAAACATACCGAAGAGTTCTGAAAGATTTGAAGCGATTGGATGCAAGAGGCTGATAATCCCAAATAGATGATGTTACAATAATCTAACCATATTTAACACCATTGCCTGCAAAACTCTTTTAAAATCCATTCTGGACAACAAAGCCATAGCTTACTCAGCAAACACAATTTGAAATAGGAATTGTAAATCAACAATTCAGCTTGAAACTTAAATAAGCATGTTTCTTGGAATTTTCTGTTTTCTGTTTTTCAAGTATTGCATAAATAGATAAATAAATGTGTGTGTGTGTATTTATAAAAACATGGGAGCCCTTTTAATAAGTGGCAGTAAACACTAACTCATGGCCATATAGGCTCCTATGTTCTTTTTTAAAAGAGGCATGCCTCTAACCGTGCACAGTTTTTGCACTTACTGCACGTTCATTTTTCCAGCTACAGCACAGAAAGTGGGATAATTTATCACACTTTATTAAATAGGCACCTAAATTTGGCCATGATGAAAAAAAAATCTCTATTCTACAGATGGCCTCCAAGCTTGTTTTAATAGAGTAATGCAAGAATATTAGAATTTGAAGTTAGACTGTAGCTCACTTATAGTGATCTGATACCTGAAATTGAAAAATTATCACTATACCAGGAGAGAATGAGTTCTCCATTAACCAGTAATCAAAACTTTAGAAAAACATACCTAATATGGTGAATGATGCATGGAATAAAGTTTTTACACATTATTTTTAATGCATTAATTCTATCTTCCTATTTAGGATGACATTGTGAATAATGGTTTGCTGCAGAATACCAATTATTTGCTATAATAATATTTTCACTGTATTGCTATAGATAATGCTAAATTCAGTTATACATTGCAATGAATTAAACCCAAACTTATACAAATCCAAACAAGTTAAATCTATTTTACTATTTATAATAATTAGACTGTAACATAGACAAAAAGGCTTATATTGATTTTTTTCCCATAAAAATACCTTGAGCTGTAGAGTATCAAAGGCATTCTTAATGCAATTCCTACCAAAATACACGAGGGTAGTTTTACCATCATGTTTGCACACACATGTCAATATACATGCAAATAGGAGATAGTAAACATAAAATATCGATTAGCATAAAAGTGCGTACCATGACATGACAGGGGCAGAACATGGGTGGAGTTGGAAAATATATGTGTAGATTATAACATTTACTATTCAACATATGTGCTTAGAAATTATAGGTACAAACATTTACACCCATGCCTGTCACACTAGCATTCAATAAAGGTAGGTTGGTGACAACGTATCCATAAACCAGGAGCCTTTTATAAATTTACCCCAACATAAAAGTAAAGTCATAAATACACTTTGTTCAGTTAACAAGACCTCAGCCGTGCAGCTCAATGGATCAAACTCATACCATCAAGAATTAAGCACCATCGTCTTCACTGGTCTATTTCAATGTCATTTTTATATGTCGGCAAGATTTGGCTAAATAGATAGGGGTTCGCCTTTGATAAAGCACATTGCGAAACGTGATTCACGTCAGACAATTGACCCCCTAAGCTGACAAAGAGCTGACATCTTGTTAAATGAACAAAGTGATTATATTTATCTTTTAAGGGCCCCTTTTACAGACATGGGCTTAGTGCTTGCTAAAAAGGAGGTACTGCGGGCTACTGCAGCAGTCTGGCGGGAGTTCCCACCCCCAGGGCACCATCATATCTGAAACTACAAAAATATTTTTATTTTTGTAGCAACAGTGTGTATCTGTCAGTAATCGGGCAGTGCCGTGCACTGCCCAGTTACTGCAAGGTTAGCACGGAAGCCCTTACCGCCACCTCAGTGGGTGGCAGTAAGGGCTCCCCCCCCCAAAAAAAATGGCTGTATGGCAAGTGATTCACTTGTCGCATGGACATTTCCTGAAAAAAAGAAAGACCTACCTTTTACCTAATTAAGTAAAAGGGGGCCTCGGCGTGCGTCAAAAACACGTACTGATGCCTGCACAGACCCCCATTTGCCGCAACTTGGTAAAAGTGGCCCTTAATTCCAACATTAGCAGTTTTTAAATATTTTTTGTTGGATTTGATTTTTTTCACTGCCTATTTGGCACAATAGCATATATTTTATGGATGTATACTGTAGGCCTATTCTGGAGAGGAGTTTGGGCACAATATGTAGAGGTGTGATTTACAATTGTATATTCTCAAATGCATAAAATTGTTGTACCTGAACAAGTGTGAATGTATATAGACTGGCTAGAGATCTGCGCCGAAATCCAAGCAGATTCTATAACAATGCGCATAACTTAACAAGCTCAGGGGTCCTTTTACAAATGTCATACCCAGCTCCATCACAGCACGATGCAGGTCCCTGGAGCAGTTTTTAGTGGGTGCAGTGCACTTCAGGCAGGCATAGAGGCTGGCAAAAAAAAAAGTTTTATTTTTTTTAAGGGTGGGAGGGGGTTGGTGACCACTGGGGGAGTAAGGGGAGGTCATCCTTGATTCCCTCCGGTGATCATCTGGTCAGTTTTGGCACCTTTTTAAGGCTTGGTCGTGAAAAAAAATGGACCAAGTAAAGTCAACCAAATGCTCGTCAGGGACGCCCTTCTTTTTTCCATTATCAGCCGAGGACGCCCATCTCTTAAGCACGCCCCAGTCCTGCCTTCGTTACGCCTCCGATAAGTGTTGTGGGTCATGTACCTTGACGGCCACTCTCTCCTTTGTGATAAAAGGCCCCCTAGAGTGGGTTGGAGGGTTCTCTATCAACTAAAAAGAGATGGTGGAATGGGGGTTCCCTATTTTGAGCTTTATCTTGTTGTAGCCCTTCTCCAAACCATAGCAATCTGGCAGCAGGTGGGCTCTAAGCTGTGGCTACATAATGAGTAACACCTGATGGGGGATGCCCCACAATGGACTGCAGTTGAGGACGCCCAAAATCGGCTTTCGATTATGCCGATTTGGGCAACCCTGAGAGAAGGACGCCCATCTCCCGATTTGTGTCGGAAGATGGGTGCCCTTCTCTTTCGAAGATGCCCCTGATAGTATTCTTTTCAGAAGACTATTTTTGCTATGGTTAAAGTAATGGTCCTCTCTTTGGCCTAAAGTTCTTCTTCTAGGGGTTGATAGTGAAAGCAATTTCACCAGTTAAATCGCCTGTGCAGGACTATCCAGAGATACTCGGTGACAATCAGATCGTGTCACTGAATATCCCCCTCTAACCACCTAAGCTAAAACCAGCTATGTTGTAGGCAGTCTGGGACAGGAGTTGGGGAAGGGGGAGAAGACAAAACTTATCTGGTTAAGTTCCAATATTCAACACTTAACCAGATAAGTTGACTGGAAAATCGAACCAATAAAACAGTTTTACCATTGTCCAGTTGAACTTATTTGGATAAGGGCTGAATATTGACACTTAACTGGATAAGTGCTGGCCATCTTCACAAAACTGGCTATTCACTGCCCGTGCCTGGACATAGCCTGATACAGAATGTCCAGGCATAAAACCAGTGGCTGCGAAAAAAATCACTGCTTACCCGCCGGAAGGTATTTATCCTCTAATTTCTAGTGCTATGTATCAAGGTCATAACCATCCCAAAGGCCTAACTTATAGTGTTTCCTTGACAACTAGGTGAACTTTGACACCTCTTATGCCTTTGGAGTGGTCCATGAAGATCTACAATATTATCACTATGGAGTAAATAAAGCTTGATATGAGGAGCATGTTGCCTGCATGGCTGGTACTAATCTCATACTGTGAACACTCGAAATCTAATCTAATGTAGGTATTTATATTCTGCCTAACCTGGACATGGCTCAAAGCGGATTACAATAGATATAACAAAGACAATGGGCATAGTCCCAAGAATTACAAAATCACCAGTAGATTAATCCAACATAAAGTAACATAACTTCTTAACTATTTAACAAGGAAGGGTCAAACAGATAAGCTTTCACCTGTTTTCTGAATACCGGGTAACATATAATTGACCTTATATTACAAGGTAATCTATTCCATAAATCAAGACTATGACCCACTTTTCTGGTAGATACTTTATTTATTTATTTTATTTTTATTTGTAGCATTTGTATCCCACATTTTCCCACCAATTTGCAGGCTCAATGTGGCTTACATTTGCCGTAATGGCGGTTGCCATTTCCGGATAACAGATTACAAGTGGTAATGCGTTAAGTTGCATACATACATGGTAGCGTACAGTATTAGATGGTATCAAAAGTCAAATATCCTGTGTAGAACAAAGTGTTCTTGTGGCTGAGTACAGCATAATGGAATCCAAAAAGTACCCAGGTGGAAGACCATATAATATCTTAAAAATGAATATCAAGAAGCTAAAATGAATTCTTGCTCTTACAGGGAGCCAGTGTAACCTTATCAACAATGGAGTGGTATGGTCTAGAGCACTACCCCCCCCCCCCCCCCAAATTCATCTTGGCTGCTACATTCTGGACAATCTGTAGTCACCTAAACTGCGAGTCAGCTAGACCTAGCAAGACAACATTACAGTAGTCAATTTGACTCATGATTGTTGCCAAAAACACCGTCTACTACTACTACTACTACTACTTAGCATTTCTATAGCGCTGCTAGGGTTACGCAGCGCTGTACAAGTTTAGCATGGGGAAGGACAGTCCCTGCTCAAGAGAGCTTACAATCTAAAGGTTACAAACTATGTAGTCAGTGTAGGTAACTTACAACTTAGGTAGTCAATGTAGGTAGCTTACAATCTAAAGGTTATGAACTATGTACTCAGTGGAGGTGACATGAATGGGGAAGGTGGTTAGGCGCCAAAAGCAAGGGAGAAGAGATGGGCTTTGAGTAAGGACTTGAAGATGGGCAAGGAGGGCGCATGGCGTATGGGCTCGGGAAGTCTGTTCCAGGCATAAGGTGATGCGAGGTAGAAGGGGCGGAGTCTGGAGTTAGCGGTGGTAGAGAAGGTACAGATAGTAGTGATTTGTCCTGAGAGCGGAGGTTACGGGTGGGAACATACGGGGAGAGGAGGGTAGAGAGGTAAAGGGGGGCTGCAGATTGAGTGCACTTGAAGGTCAATAGGAGAAGCTTGAACTGTATACGGTAGTGGATCGGGAGCCAGTGAAGCGACTTGAGGAGAGGGGTGATATGAGAGTATCGATTCACACGGTAGATAAGACGTGCAGCGGAATTTTGAACAGATTGAAGGGGGGATAGATGGCTAAGCGGGAGGCCAGTGAGAAGAAGGTTGCAATAGTCAAGACGAGAGGTAACGAGCGAGTGGACGAGGGTTCGGGTGGTCTGTTCAGAGAGGAATGGGCGGATTTTGCTAATATTAAAGAGGAAGAAGCGACAGGTTTTAGCTGTCTGCTGGATATGGGCAGAGAAGGAGAGGGAGGAGTCGAAGATGACTTCGAGATTGCGGGCTGAAGAGATGGGGAGGATGAGGGCATTGTCAACAGAGACGGAAAGTGGGGGAAGAGGAGAAGAGGGTTTGGGTGGAAAGACAAGGAGCTCGGTCTTAGCCATGTTCAGTTTCAGATGCCGGTTGGACATCCAGGCAGCGATGTCAGAGAGGCAGGCCGAAACTTTGGCCTGGGTTTCGACTGTGATGTCGGGAGTGGACAGATAAAGCTGGGTGTCATCAGCATAGAGATGGTACTGGAAACCATGTGATGAGATCAGCGAGCCCAGGGAAGAGGTGTAGATCGAGAAAAGAAGCGGTCCAAGGACAGATCCTTGAGGAACCCCAACAGAGAGCGGGATGGGGGTGGAAGAAGAGCCATTAGAAAATACTCTGAAGGTGCGTTGGGAAAGGTACGAAGAGAACCAGGAGAGGACGGAGTCCTGGAACCCGAATGAGGACAGTGTGTCAAGAAGTAAATTATGATTAACGGTGTCAAAGGCGGCCGATAGGTCGAGGAGGATGAGGATGGAATAGTGACCTTTGGATTTGGCAAGGAACAGGTCATTGCAGACTTTAGAGAGTGCTGTTTCTGTCGAGTGTAGTGGGCGAAAGCCAGATTGAAGCGGATCGAGGATGGCCTGAGAGGAGAGGAAATCGAGGCAGCAGCTGTGGACAGCGCGTTCAAGTAATTTGGAGAGGAAGGGTAGAAGAGAGATGGGGCGGTAGTTGGAGGGACAGGTGGGGTCAAGTGAAGGTTTTTTGAGAAGTGGTGTGACTACAGCATGCTTGAAGGTGTCAGGGACAGTAGCAGTGGAGAGAGAGAGGTTGATGATGTGACAGATTGAGGGGATAACTGTGGGAGAGATGTTGTTAAGCAGGTCTACAGTTGGGAGGATGCTAGGAATGGTTTAATTTTAGTTTGGCAATAGATTTCCTGATTGTATATTTTCTGAACATCCCTCTCTTACTACACAATGTTTAGTATGCTTATGTGTATAGTTTGGTCATTGTCATTTGGTGAACAGCCTGGATGTGACTGGAATATTTCTCAATTTCAGTGAAATTGGGTTGGGGTGAATAGGGAAAAGATAATTAGAGACAGCTGCATGGTCTTGTTATCATGTCAGAATGTAGCCTGGAGCGTTTTATTTCACTGACTGATAAATTAGTAAAAATATCTATTTTTCTATATCAATGCATGACTTCTAATGCAAGGAGTGCTACCAGGGGTATGCAAGTGGAACCTCCAAATGCAGAAGTAATGTTACAAGATGACTTGTCCTTAAGAAACTATTTCATGCTTTCTGGAAATCAATTAGTAACTAGGCCTTCTAGCCATTTACTACCTACACCAGCATCAGCAGTCAATAGCTTCTATTTCTAAATATAATATCCATTTCTTTTTACCAGGAAAAGTGAAACTGAAAAGCATTCAGCTCCCACACTTTTTCCATAATCCCACAGCAGGACTTTTCATCTGATAATAGCAGAATAAAAAAGCTACTCTACAACTATTTGATCAGCTCTGTTTATAATCCTGTACATTTTGGTAGGCTAGTGTAATGCAGAATAAATGTGATTAGTTTTTTTTCAATTGCCAACTCAAAGGTATTGAAACACAAGAATGTGGAAGACGCATACACATGTATGCCCCCAAATTCTATATATGGCACTCAAAATTGTGCATGGTCATATGCTCAATTTGTATGCATAATTTAATTGAATAACAAGTCAATTAGCACCAATAATTGGGAGCTAACAATCTATTATTGGCACTAATTGGCAACAATTTAAATTTACATAAGCATCTTCCTAGTCAGGATTCTATATAAAGATGTGCAAGTAAAATTTTCTGCGCATTTCTGAAAAGGGGATGTGACCTTGGGATGCACATGGGTGAATCATTGGACTTCCTAGAATTTGTGCACAGCATTATAGAAGATGGTAGCTTCACGCCTAATTTAGGCGTGAGGGTTTACACCAGGGGCCCTGTTTGCTAAGGGCGCACTAGTGTTCTTAGCGTGCACTAAACAGCATGTGCTAAACATTAAAGTCACCCATATATTCCTCTGGGTGTCGCTAACGTTTTGCAGGCGCTAAACGCTAGCACACCTTAGTAAATGGGGCCCCAGGTTTCCTGAGTGCTAGTCTATAAATGTTGCTCAACTTCAAGTGCCATTAATAGACTAGCGCTTAGCACTCATTTGGGGGGAGAACTCTCAATTTTGGGTGCTAATTACTGAATTTAGCCTATGGGGGAGGGAGCGTTCAATAAATGGTGCCCAAAGTTAGATGCCGGGAAGATCCACACCAAGTGCAAGTTCTATAAAGGTTGTTTAGCACTAAGCAGTCTTTATAGAAATACGCTTGGCATGAGGACTTGTGCCTGTTGAGATCTGGTGTAAATGATGGTGCTTAACCACTGGCAATTGGGTGTACAAATGATCATATTCTATAATACTGTGCTTAAATTTGGGGAATGTTCCTTACCTGCCCATGCTCCCCTCCCATGGCTAAGCCCCCTTTTGAGTTGCACATGATACAATTTAGGCACACAAGGGTCATTTTACTAAGCTGCGGTAGTGTGGGTGCGTCTTTTAGGTGCGCACTCGGCCATTTTTTGCTGTGGCTGGAAAACGGGGCTTTTTTTATGTACTAGTATATATATTGGTTCTTGTCTCTTTTCGCACATTACAAATGTCCTTTACTATTGCTTTTTTTATACATTTGTTAATGCCAGTGTTCTTTTGCAACATATATTAGTTTTGTCTCTTTCCACATTTTATATTTGATTTAAATTATTAATAGGAGATTTTGCTGTTTGACGACTAATCTAGGAACACGTATTCAATGACAAATTCCTAGGTATGGTATCTTTCCAACTATTTATATATTTTGTTTATGTATATTTATGTATACAGTTCATATTTTTGATTATTTTGTACAATTTTTAAACCTTTTAGACCCCTGATGCAGACCGGTTAGGCCGAAACGTGAGTCGTTTTGGGTCTCCCTCATTGTTTTAGAAGAACTTTTTAATGAAGACATTTCTGAACACCACCTTCGAGAGGTTCCTTTGCTCTACTGTTACTTGCCAAAAATTAAAACTAACAGGCGCCTATTTGCCCACTGACCTAGCGATAAGGGCTCATGCGCTACCTGTGTGGTAGCCAAGCAGCGCGTGCCAACTGCTGATTACCGCCAAGATGGCACCCCACGGTAGAAAATTATTTTCTACCGTGGGATTCGGTGCATACCAAACATAGAATTAATGCCAGGTGCACACGCTACCCCGGCAGTAGTGCCGATTTGGCGTACGCTACCCACGCGTTAACCCTCCCGCACCTTAATAAAAATGCCCCACAGTGTTATAGAATGCACATAGGCAGAACAGCTTCCATCTGAAAATTGTGCTCCCTAAATGCAGTTACAAGCATGAATGCGCGATATTCCACAATGTACATAATTCTAACTAGGGATGTGCAACCCCAAAATGTTCATTTTGTGTGTGGGAATTTCTGTTTATTCAGTTCTTTTTCTTTCTTTGTTTGTTGGGTTTTTGTTTTGTTTTTTTCATTTTAGGAGCAAAATTATTCATCCGTGTTTTTTCCAGAAACAGTGTGTACTCTTATTTATTTATTTATTTATTTATTTGCTGCATTTGTATCCCACATTTTCCCACCTATTTGCAGGCTCAATGTGGCTTACAATGTTCCTTCATGGCATTTGCCACTCCAGAGTAAAAAGGTACAGTTGATATTAAATAGAGTACATGGATTACATAATAGATTATGTGATTAACATAATGGATCGTCATTACAGAGTAAAAGAGACAATTGGTATTACCTAAAGAATATTGATGACCTGGAAGATTAAATAGATAGATTAATAGCACGTCATTTCAGGGTATAGATGCAATTTGTATACTACAGAGAATAAAGATGATCTAAAAGAACTAAGCAATAAGCATAAGGAGAAAACATTTTGGATATCAGTAAGAGGTGATGTATTACAGTTCCTGTTATGGGTCATTGTGGTATGCCTTGTAGAAGAGATAGGTCTTCAGTGATTTGCAAAAGTTGATTAGATTGTAAATTATTTTCAGGTCCATCGGCAATGTATTCCACAGAGAACACACTTTTCAAATAGTGCACACTCCTCACAGCAAAGGATGAAAAATAGAACTTTCCTGTCTAAAAACAACACAAAATGACATAGGATATGTTACTTCAAATAAATGCATATCCCTACTTCTAACTGCCTTTAGAGAAGGTATTCCAGGGGAAATATTTAGGGTAGGGGATGAGAATGATGCTGTAGATTTTCATCTCTGCATTCTTTATTTCCTATGAAAAATGGACAAATACGAAAAGAGGGCACAACGTTTCACAAAGTCAAAAGGTAAATAGTATTCATTGCCCTTACATGGAAGGCTGACCCCTAGTGAATGGAGAGCATTCTTGCCCTGTCTCACTAGACCACCATGGATGGCTTCCTGGTAGGTCCTGGAACTTCTCAGGGAGTCAGGTGGGTGGGGGAGGGATGTTAGGGGAGGGTCTTGCAGAGGGGTGGAGCATATTATCAATGCATGAGTGAGATGGGAGGAATACCGAGGGGTCTCAATTGGGGGTCATGATCAATTGGGGGAGATCATCTCCAGATTTGGGGGGGGGGGGGTTCTGAAGGGGGGATCAGAACCCAAGGGGATAATAATAATAATAAGGGTTATGCTCTTCAGCCATTTTGAAAACATGGTGGCGCCAGGCACAGTAGCAACAGCGAGCAGAAAAGAGTGGGGTTCCTTCCTGCCCCTGAAGAAGCCACTAGACCACCAAGACCCTTCAAGGTAGGAGCGGGGAGGGCCCACTGAGGCTGTGGCAGGGGCGAGAGCTGGAATGTGCGGTGGTGGCGAGCAACCGGCAGAGCCTCTGGGCCCTCAGGCACTGCCCAGTTGCCCATATGGTCTGTCCGAACCTGGGTGTGGCACCAAGTGATGCATGCAACTTGAAGAATATTGTTACAACTTGACCTGTGTGGATTTACACTAGTATTCTTTAATGGCTTAGGCACACATAAGTGTCATTATAGAACTGGCACTATGCAGCAGTGGGGTGGTGGGCAGTGGCCGGAGAGGCCCAATGACTTTTACAGTCCGGAGGCTCTGACCACTGTCAGTCCACTCTTGGCCACACCCATGGCTTGCCCATACTCTGCCTACATGTACAACCCCCCCCCCCCCCATGCAGTCACATTCTATAGCACTTAGGAGCTACCTTATAAAGTAGCACTTAGTGCACATACGTTTGTAACTGCAAATTATTGGTGCCTCTGATATGTGTAAGTGATATGTAATTCTACGCACCAGTTTATAGAATTGTCCTGCAATTGTTTACAAACTTGATTGCAACATGCATACACCTACAGATTAAAAATAATAACAAAAATACAACAAAACAAAACACTCACTCTATTAAAAATTGCATTACCAGTTCTCTTTCACTCAACAGAATGGTAATTCACAAGTGGAAAAAGCCTCAGAGTTCACGTAAGTGAAAAAACTCTAAACCACTTATTCGGTCACGTCAGAGGCATAAGGAACCTTCCTGAGATTACCATCTCTTTTGTTTTTTAAACAGACAGTATCTTCAAATCAGTAAACTCTGCTTCATTTACTATGCAAGCAAAGGAGAAAAAAAGCTGCTTATCTGGTACATCTACAGATTAACACACATAAAGTTGATTATTCTGTGTTAAAAAGTTCTAGCACGCATTAAAAGAATTGTGTTAATGCCTGTGTGAAGTGAACTGAAAATAAAATCTGAAGTCAAGAAATGTCCATAAATGACCCAAAACTTATGACAGTTGGGCTGTATGTATTTTTCCCCTTGCTGCTCTCAATTGTGCATCAGTGTCTGTATCCAGCTGGTGGCTGGTAGCCTTCTCGTCTGTCAGCCAATAGGAGTGAGTTGATGGCAGGGGAGCCAACTTTTCAAAATTATTGGGGGTGCTAAACCGAATAGAAATGACCTCTCCCTGGACACAGTCAAGGAATTTGCTCAATATTGGGGGTGCTCAAGCACCCACAGCACCCACACAGCCGACTCCTATGGTTGATGATAGATTTTCCCAGCATTCCGTTTCAAGCTATATGCAAACCTAGGGCCTCTAGGCTGCATTTTTGACCTACTGTTTTTCCTGTGTGCTTCCTGCACCAATTCTAGTGCACAAATAATCAGACATTCTGGCACTAGATCCTGCTAGAGGGTTAGAACAGTTTCTGGTATTTTCTAGAAGGGAACCCGGGAGCAGGGAGGAGTTGGACCTTCTGAAGCAGTGTTGCTAATGGCAGTAGTGTAGATCTCCTATGGGTGAGGTTTTAAAGAGGGTGGTAAAAAGATATAATCACGGTGAATGGGCTCCCACGCTAAACACTCACCACTTAGGAAATTTACAGGAAAATTGAGGAAATTCTGTATTATGAACGTTATTTAATGTGCAATTTAAGATGGTCAAGGAATTTCCTCTGATGTTTCAAGTTTTAAAGAATGATGTTAATATTGCACACTCAAACATTAAATTAAAGTAATTTATTGCACAAGATCTTTTAAAAAGTATAATAAATATTTCAATAAATATATTAAGATCGATTTTGTTAAAGAAACAGCTATATTAAAAATGTAATATATTGATGTTAAATTGCATTTAAAATGTAAATTATAAAGTGCAGTCAGTTTTTATATTGCGCTACAAATAAATGTAACTTGCAACAATTCTACTTTCTTACGTTTCCACACATTGTGTATACTTTCAATTAACAAGTTTTATCTATACAATAACTTCACACAGCAAAAATAATCAGGTAAGTATTTATATTTGTTAATTCCTCTTTTGCTCAAACTTTAACTATGAAAATTTTAATTAAGAAATTGATTCTTTGTGCCAACGTTTTGTTTTTCACAATCAAACTTTTCTTCTAATAGGAGTGAACCTAAACACCCAACACCTAACTTCCAGGTAAGTATTTAATTGTGAATATAGAGTCTCTTTTAATGCTGTATGATGTCATGCTTGTACACTTAGCTGCTTATGTTGACCTTTCTTGAATGAGGGACACTTTGGTCTTTCTTGAATGATGGTGCACTTGTTGTTCCAGCGCTGTCTCTTTAACAGCTCCCGTAACCTGTACTTTAATTAACTCAAAGGAAATAAAACCCTATTTCCTTATCCAGTGGGGATTCTATAGAGAATTTTAATTTTAATACTGTGGCCAAAATATCTAAATCAAATCAATAAATAATTGAATTTCCCTATAGTGAGACCTATCTTATTACTCTGTTTTCCCTAGCTAAAGAGGAACACTTTTCTCTATAACTTTGTCACACCTTATCAGCCATTCACCATATACCACTGACATAAACAATCTAGCAAAAGATGTCAATCTTGCTCAAGGTCAGGCTTTCAGCAGAACGAAACAATAAATATCCACGAATCTCTGGTAGATAAATAGAATATAATGCACTACTGGAACCAGGATCTCTAATACCTAATAAAAGTTCATACTAATATGTTCTAGAATATTGCCATAATATGTGTATATGTATATTTTTTATTTTGTTTTAGAGTACACTCAGATATTCCCACTATCTTCGGCACACAGTTACACTGCTGCCTAGTGGTGTAGCACTTCTTTCATCGGATTACTCATTTTATGTGTAATTAAAACACCATATAAGTGCTGGTATGTTCACACAACTTTCTAAGTGATACACCTTCTGAACCAGCCCCTATGTGAAAACCAGCCTTAAATATAATACATTGTATAAGCCAACACAAGTTTTCACCAATGGCAATACTCTCAAAAAATCAATCAGCACTGATCTGTTTTTTTTTTTCTTTTTCTTCCGTGCTGTCTCCTCAATGCCTCGCTATGTCCAAAGGCTGAATTTTAAGAAAACATCTGACGGATTGCCTTCCCCTGAACACACGCGGGGGTGTCAGCTGCGATGGCAGGGAGGTGTCAGGCAGCAGCCGAGTGGGGGGCCCAAATCAGCCTCAGTGCCCGGGAGCCCAGACCACCCTCAGTCCGCCCCTGATATGTACATATTCCATACTGGAACTGGCCCTTGCAAATAAACTGGAGGAGAGATGTGGTAGAGTTCCCCTGAGAAACAACAGAAGAATTGGAACAGAGTTTGTGTTTACCTGGAGTTGGATCACAAAAGACAGCTGTTGCTGCTGTTAGTTGGAAAATAAAAGTTTAAGTTCTTGCATAGACTCAGTGCCGTAGCGAGGGCTAATGGCACCCGGGGCGGGTCACCGCTGCGCACCCCCCCCCCCGGGTGCAGCATGGTGCGACCCCCCCCCCCCCCTCAGTGGCGCACCCCCCCGGAGCGCAACCCCCCCCCCCCCGGGGACCACATTCTTACCTGCGAGATGGCCGATCTGCCCCGAGTGCACGTCACTCGGAGCTGCGTCAGCCCCGCTGGTTCCCTGCTCTCTCTGCCCCGGAACAGAAAGTAACCTGTTCCGGGGCAGAGAGAGCAGGGAACCAGTGGGGCCGGCACCCCCCCCCCCGAGTGCGTGCACCCGGGGCGGACCGCCCCTCCCGCCCCCCCCTTCCTACGCCACTGCATAGACTGTGGATTACAGTGTGTCTTTGGTGACCGAGAGGCGAGAGTGAACTGATCCCTGAGAACATGAATGTCTCCCAAACCCCCGTATCTCTATTCCGGACCAATGGCCCACTCCCAAGTTTGACTGCATGTGTGCTGGAACTGATAAGTGAGGAGAGAGCGGCTCTGAATGTGATTAATCTGCTTTGTGGCCCTGGCACGGAGCTAGCACATGGGTGAGACCTGGGTTACACTAATAAATTACACAGTCAATAGATCGTTGATCTAAGGGAGAGAAGTTTTCTTCCCAAAGAAGCCCCTGAGAAGGGTTCATTGCCTCTTCCTTTCCACCCCATAACAGCTCAATCTTCTCAGAACTCAGTTTTAGTGTGTTAGCAGATATCTCCTCTGATTTATGTAAAAGCAAGAAAAAGGCTTGTATGACTCAGCTGATATAACAGCAAGTTGGAATTAAATGCTGAGTCATTCATATAACTATCGTGAATGACATCTAGAGAGCAGTTCAGAGCACCAAGTGGTTGAATGTACACTTAAAAATGGGGTGGGGGGGGGGGGGGGGGGACTCCACTAGCCATAGCTCAAGGTCTTGAAAATGAGGAGGCAATTGTTCCATTTTGCTGATGGTCAAATAAAAAAAAAAAAGAGGGGACCAACCAGCTGCAGAGCCTTGCTTTCCTAAATCCCCCAGGCCTTATCGTCAACACACTATGATTGACTACATAAAAGCAGCAGAAATATCAAGCTGCATAAAAATCTCTAACCCCTCTCTATCCATCACGATTCAAAGATCTTGGAGGGCAATCAATAGCATTTTAGTAGTGCACCCTCTCCTAAATCACAACTGCAAGAAGCTGGAAGGCAGCAAGTCTCAAGATATCAACTAATTTAGATAAGAATGAGTTTTGTTACCAGCTTACAGTGTGCATACAGCTGTCTTCAGGGATGGAGGGAAAACTCTAGTGCCAACTTGTTAACCCTTTCTGTTCTATATTAATGAACAATGTAAGCCATTCCAAAGCAGCCCAGATAAAAGATAAACTGGACCTAAGTCTAAAAAACAACTTTTCGTACTAAATTTAGATACCAATGACTTTATTCCAAATGCAAAACCCATTCATCAGTGCCAAACAGATTTTTTAGAAGTCGGAAATGGATAATTATAAGCTGGTTGAATAGTATTTCCTACAGGTACAATATTAGTTGAAGTGAAACTGACTTTGCAACAAACCCCCTAACTTGTCAACTTTAGCCTGGAAATAGCGAGCAAACCATTCAGCAGTTGGGACAGAATCCAGTAGGCCACAACCTATATCAGAAGTATTCCGCAGTTTTTTTGAGCTATTCTTCACAGACACAGTACTAACAAATTTCCTATCTGAAGTGACTCAAAAGACTATGGGGCTCATTTGCTAAAGTGCACTAAGGTTTTACCACTAGTGCATATTAAGGTCCAGATTCAGTTAATGGTGTCAAAACGTAAGCGCCGAGAAAAATTCATGCCCAGCACTATTCTATAAAGAGTGCTCCTGTCTAAGCGCTCTTTATAGAATAGGGCAGTGGTTCACAAACTTTCTCAAGTCACGGTGCCCCTAGGCTACACATTTCTTCTCAAATCTCTCCCCTCTGTCCTGGCCCCCTTACCCCCCACTCCCACCCCCAACAGCATTGATTCCTACCTTTGCTGGCGGGGATGACCAAGCCCCACTAGCTGAAGAGGTTCACTGCCAGCATCTGCCCTTCTCTCTCCCCCTTCCATCCAGCATCTGCCCTCCTTCAGTCTCCCATTCCTCTCTCTCTCACCACTTTCATCCAGCCACTGTCCTATGTGCCCCTTCCATCCAGCCTTTGTTTTCCCCCTCTCCCCACTTTCATCCAGCATCTACCCTTTCTCCTTCCATCCAGCCTCTGCCCTCCCTTTCCCCTACTTTCATCCAGCTTCTGCCCTCCCTTACCTCCCCCTTCCATCCAGCCTAAGCCCCCTCTTTGTTTTTCTCTGCAATTCAGTGTCTGCCTCCTCTCTATCCCTGCTCCCCCCACACCCATCCCTGCTGCTTTTCTAGATCAGCAGAAGCAGTGGCAAAACAAGCTGTGGCTACATGGGACCAGACTCCCATACACGCAGCTGCCGGATGTGCTCTGGAACAGGAAGTTATGTTCAAGGGGACAGAATCATCAGCTGCATGTAAGAAGAATCTGGCACTGTGTGGCTGCAGCTTGATTTGCTGCTCTTGCTGCTCATCTAGAGAAGCAGCAGTGGCAGGAATGGGTGTGTGTGCGGGGACAGAGAGGAGGAAGACACTGGATTGGGGGGAGCAGTAGTAGTTTATGTGGTGGGAGGGAGGTCATGATTTTCTGCGGCGAGTTCACTGTGGTAAACCAGGGTGCCATCGCGCACAGTTTGGGAACCGCTGAATTAGGGCTTAGTGCATTTTCTAGTGCCCAACGTTGGGTGCAAGGACTTACACTAACTGAAACCTGGTGTAAATCCTAGGGCACAACTTGAGCTTGCAGCCCCCAGATTCCATAACATTGCACATAATTCTTTGGAACGCCCCTGGCCTGACCATGCCCTTCTCATAGCCACACCCCCTTTTGGGTTGCACATGAGTGAATTTGGGCATGGATCTTCATAGAATTGCATGCCAATTGCATCAATATTTAACTGCCAATTATTGATAGTTAATGGCTCATTAACTAATTTACTTGCATGTGGATCCCAGGATCAAGCGCAATTGTGGGCATTCAAATTTGGGTGACATTTATAGAATCTGGGGATAATTGTCTAAATGAATGCACAGTTAGGACTAGATTCTATATATTGTGCCAAAAAAATTGAAACAGAAAAAAATGCAGTTTGCGCTATTCTATAACATTAGGCACGGTTTATAGAACATGTGTAGTGCCAAGACCCATTGCTAAATTTAGGTGTGACCATTTACGCCAACTAAAACCTGGTATAAATGCCTGTGCCTAACTTAGGTGCTGATTGGGCATATTCTATAACAATGCACGTAATTTCTAGGAATGCCCACGACCCGCCAATTGCCGTCCCATGGCCATATCCCCTTTTGAGATTAGCACATTAGAATTTACGCACACCACTTTACAGAGTATGCCTAAAACGTTATGCACATAAATTCTAATTAGTGCCAACTAGTGCTGATAATTGCTCGTTATCAGCCAATTATCAACACCAATTGGCTTGTTAAACAATTAAGTTGCATGCGCAATTTGGCCGCACTGCCAAATTTGAATTTGCAACTTTAGTTGCCATATATAGAATCAGGGGGAGTTACTTCATAACTGTGGCTGTGCCACACGAACTTTATCTTACCACAACATCACTTTGTATTTGTTCTCACCGGAGTCAGCAAACGCCTCTCCGGTACTATGTAAGCCACATTGAGCCTGCAAATAGGTGGGAAAATGTGGGATACAAATGCAACAAATAAATAAATAAATTATTGCACCCTTAGATAACACAATAGCTAGCCTGAAGAAGTTTGCGATGCCTATTCAGTTGGTGGCAACTGTGCCATATTATCTACTGTGTAAATAGTTAATATGTGGAGTAGAGGAGTGGCCTAGTGGGTAGAGCACTAATCGTGACATCCAGAAGTGACCAGTTCAAATACTACCGCTGTTCTGTGTGATCTTGGGCAAGCAACTTAACCCTCCATTGCCTCAGGTACAAACTTAGATTGTGAGCCCTCCATGGAGAGGGAAACACCCAGCATACCTGAATTTAACTCACCTTGAGTTATTATTGAAAAAGGTGTGAGCGAAATCCAAATAAACAAGTAAAATAAGGCCCATTCATCACCCACTGCGTACTCATTCTCCATCAGAGAAGCCCTTATCACTGTTATTTGCAGGATTTGCAAAGCAAATGTTGAAAAATTGCACACCTTGTAATAAAAATGGAGTGCATGAAACAAAGAAAATGGAAATAAATATTTTTTCATGCCCATTGTTGAACTAAATGCTATTTCAGTTTTTTCTTCAATTTATATATATATATATATATATATATATATATATATACAAATGACAATTTCTGTAGAGCAATTACAAGGACTACAGTTGCATGTGGGATTTTTCTCTTATGTCTGGTCTCTGCTCCATTTGTTGACAGTAAAAAGTTCATCTTTAATAGCAATTTCACATTTACAATCTTATCAGAAAGGTGTTGAGCTGCAATACCAGGCACAATGGACTTTATTTTTACACCTCTGCAGTTCACAGCAGTTTTACAGATTGGTTAAAATGTAGTCCTGGCTGAAGTTCACCTTGTTAACCTTTCTCATTCCAAATCCTAATGTAATACCTCTGCACATCTCAAGGGCAGTGAACTGAAGCATCTATCAACTTACATAACGGCTGGACTGCTGATTTGTAAGTGGGAGTGGATATTGAAGTCTCTTGTTTTATTGTGTTCTTATCCTGCAAAAGCGAGATCATTACAGGCTTTAAAAGTCGGGGGCCCTTTTAGTCAGCTGTGCAAAGCAGCTAGCGTGGGTTTTCTCACATGTTAAATATTAGCGTGAACACTCGTTGAAATTGGAATGGTGATTCCTCAGTGGCTGTAGTGGAGGTCAAAGGTATCTTGGCAGAAATGGATCTGTAGGCTTTGATTCATGCCTTAACATAGTGGCAACAGATAGAAAATTGATAGAGGCTGATAGCTCTGTGAAATCAATATGTTTACAGATATAGCAACTATGATATTGAACCAGCAGTTTATATCTGAAAGGTTACCTCATTTTGCCTTGGAAAGCCATCAAAGTTATTTTCACTTCGTTCAGAATGACACCAAGCTAATCTTGATGCAATGAAGTTAAAGAGGAGTTCTGGCTCTCATGAATGACATTCCATCAATGCAAAAAAAAACACGTGAAGAAAGGTGCTATAGTGGGGAGACAGGACATGTGCTAGACAAGAAGTAACTCACATGGGCACAACACCAATCATCTCAAAGCAAACAAATTAGCGATACATTTCAGAGACTGCGATCATATTCCAGATGCCCTTGCTTAGGAGTGAGGCTCATTCATGTCATTGTGGGTGAGATTCTATATATCCAGGGCTTTTTTTGAGGGGGTACTTGGGGCTACTGAGTACCGGCACCTTTTTCAATGTCTGCTAACACTTATCATGCCT
Source organism: Microcaecilia unicolor (assembly GCF_901765095.1). NCBI lineage: Eukaryota > Metazoa > Chordata > Amphibia > Gymnophiona > Siphonopidae > Microcaecilia > Microcaecilia unicolor. The sequence continues at coordinate 41,155,476 of NC_044037.1, forward strand.
AAAAAATTGGTGCTGAAAAAAATACACCTAGGCATCCTATATAATAAAATGCACCTCCAACATTCTGAAGCTGAGAAAGTGAAGCAGCCTTGAAGCATTCCTGCAATGCTCCGGAACTACGTGTCATCAATTGAGGAGATGGAGCCTTACAGAGTGCACGAATGCTTCAAGGCTTGAAGGCTTCACTTTCTCACACACACACACACTCACTCTCTGTCTCTCACATACACTTTCTCTCACACACTCTATCTCTCTCTCACACACACTCTCTCTCTCTCACACACACACTCACTGTCATACACACATACACTCTGTCTCTCACACACACTTTCTCTCTCACACACACACACTCTCTCTCAAACATACATACTCCGAGGAAAACCTTGCTAACGCCTGTTTCATTTGTGTCAGAAATGGGCCTGTTTTACTAGTATTCTATAAAAAACACATACTTTATAGAATACACTGACAAGTAAAACTTGGTGTAAATGCTGACGCCTAAATTAGGCATGAACTGGGTGTATCCTATAACAAAATGCATAGATTTTAGAAACGCCTATGACCAGCCCATTCCATGCCCACACCCTCTTTTCAACAATGTGCCATAGAATTTATGCGCATCACTTTACAGAATAAACTTAGATAGTTGTGCATGTAAATTTTAATTAATACCAATTACTGTCAATTGCCCGTTAATTGGCAATTATCAGCACTGAATGGCTTGCTAGCTAATTAAGTTGTGCATGCAAATCCAGAATATGACCATATTTGCATGCACAACTTAAGTTGTAAAACTAACCCAGCGAAACACTGGCCACCATCAGAGGGACATTACAAATTAATTATACAGATAAGTTAGTTTTGATGACACATTTTGATATATTGTTCCAGGCTGAGTCTGCGTTGCTCTGAGCATTTTTATATTGACTTGGGGAGGTTTTTTTTAATGCTTATGAGGTCATTACCTTTAACATCCTCATTGCGTTTCCGAGGTAGAGGTGGGGTACCCCCCCTTTTTTTTTTTTGCCTGTGTGATGCATGTCAGTCTGTAGTCAGATGGTTGATACTTGATTGTGAGTTCCATGAGGAGCGTACAAGTTGTTTTTGGTTATGTTTTCTCTCCTTATTTTTTGGTGTAATTTATACTGCAGCTACAATTAGGGCACAGACCATAGAAGTCTGCCCGGCACTGGTCTATCTGTCCAGTACTTAGGTGCCATGCTATCACACATAAGTGATAGAATGGCACCTAACTGCTATTCTGCAAATTAATGCTTGCATTGTGCATATTTGCAAGGCAGGGCTCCTGCTTATGCATTTAACTTTCAGAATACTGCCTGTTACACTTTTTTTTTGTTACATTTGTACCCCGCGCTTTTATTTTTTATTTTTGTTACATTTGTACCCCGCACTGTCCCACTCATGGCAGGCTCAATGCGGCTTACATGGGGCAATGGAGGGTTAAGTGACTTGCCCAGAGTCACAAGGAGCTGCCTGTACCGGGAATTGAACTCAGTTCCTCAGTTCCCCAGGACCAAAGTCCACCACCCTAACCACTAGGCCACTCCTCCACTCATGGCAGGCTCAATGTGGCTTACATATTGCATGCAGGTACTTATTTGTACCTGGGGCAATGGAGAGTTAGGTGACTTGCCCAGAGTCACAAGGAGCTGCCTGTGCCTGAAGTGGGAATTGAACTCAGTTCCTCAGTTCCCCAGGACCAAAGTCCACCACCCTAACCACTAGGCCACTCTACAGCTAGTGTAAGTGTGAAAACTTAAATGTGAGGCATGTTAATACCTGGTTAGGCTAGTATTCTATAAAGGAACACTGTCACCTACTTTCCTGTACAGAATAGACTCCTCCATATGCCCTCTGGGCACCTAGTTATAGAATTGTGCTTATAGCAGACAGGAGAGTATCTATAGATTAACCGTAAATTCAACATCAGGTTCAAACAAAAGTTTACACTGTTTTGCACAATAGACTTCCTAATAAGGAAGATTCTCAATACTAATTGCTCAGAAAATAGCTTCAATTATGTTTCACAGCCCATGCATTGGGTTTATTAATTTAAACAGCTGTTAAATTATATGATTGTTAAGTCGTTAATTCTATTGCTCGATAAAATAGATATTTCTAATGGAAATGGATTGTTAAGAAATTGTCTCATATCTTTTTGACAAGGACAGATCTTTCCACATAAGTCCTCTGCTTCTAATTTCCTGAGCAGAGAAGGCCAATCAATAAAACATATTCCACACAAGTTGTGGGACAGATCAATAGCTTCTTCTCAGAATAATAAGTTTCTTTAGAAACAGTCACATCCATTGTTCAGAATAAAGCGTTCTTGGGGGGGGGGGGGGGTGGGTTATCTGCAGTGTTGACTGTTTCTATCCTAGTACCTACAAATACGAAACATATATATCTGGAATAAAGATTGTGCATACAGGGGCCCTTTTTCTAAGCTGCAGTAAAAGGGGTTCAAAACTAGCAGTGGCCATTTTTGTCGCATGACAGGGCCCCTTATACTACAGCAGTTAAAGAGGCTGAAAAAAGAAATGGCCATGTAGTAAGTTTGCACACGTCGCTGCCCGAATACTGCCAGGTAACCCCCCTCTGTAGATATTTTTTAAATATTTCCACTAGTGTCAGAAATGATGCGTGCTGGGGGTCGAACTACTGCCGGCACCCGCATTAGACCAGCGGTAATTCCGGGTTGCCGCGCAGCAACCCTTTAGTAAAAGGACCCCATGAAGCAGTATGAAATACTGCACTAGCTGTTAATGTTGAACCGTGTGCTAACAGTTAACATGGCATCTTCATCGTTAGGGGATAATTCTATAAAGTTGCACATTACTTTTGGTACGCTAAGCACTAATCCTATAATGGAACTTTGCAGTCATGATTCTGATATACAATGCTAACACCAGCCAACTGTCACGAAACGCCTAGCCACCCACCTGGTGCTGCCCCGTGGCCACTTAGAGGGTCTATCCCCAGCTCAGGGCTGCCTGCACCTGCCGCTTGTGTTCTACACTAACATCCTCCTCCCACCGACTGGGTCACAACCACCTCTGGGCAAATCTCCCGCTCTCAAATTATCCACAGTGATTTGTAGGTTACTGGAGGCCACACTTCCAGTGGTCCCACAGTTCCCAGAAAGCACTCACAGACCCAACACACAAACCACTAGGATTCTTAGCAGTCCAGACAAGCAGAGTCAAGAAACTAATAGTGTTTATTATCACAGAACTTGGAACAGAGAAACAGAAAAAGTGCAATCAGCAGAATAATAACAGGTAACTGAAATATGGAACAATTATAACACTATGTAAACATTTTATACCATCTAAGTAGAAGGCATGAGTTGAAGGCATGAGTTGAAGCTACAGTGTGGTAAATTTAAAACGAATCGGAGAAAATTTTTCTTCACCCAACGTGTAATTAGACTCTGGAATTCATTGCCGGAGAACGTGGTACGGGCGGTTAGCTTGACGGAGTTTAAAAAGGGGTTAGATAGATTCCTAAAGGACAAGTCCATAGACCGCTATTAAATGGACTGGAAAAATTCCTCATTTTTAGGTATAACTTGTCTGGAATGTTTTTACGTTTGGGGAGCGTGCCAGGTGCCCTTGACCTGGATTGGCCACTGTCGGTGACAGGATGCTGGGCTAGATGGACCTTTGGTCTTTCCCAGTATGGCACTACTTATGTACTTATGTACTTATGTAGAAGCTGGGAAGATCAAGACATATAGCTGCTCACCAGTTAACAAATATAACTGTTTTTACAGGGCTTCAGCAAAGAGCTCTCTCTTTCTCTCTTCTCCCGGGCTGAAACTGGAGCAAAAGCTAGTAGTTCCTGGGTAAACTCAAACTTCAGGCCAATCAGAGCCCAGAACAATAACATTTGAAAATAGCTGGCTACATCACTGCAGTCACTTCCCCTTTCTCCGTGGGCGTCTTTTACTAAGGCAGGCTCATGTTTTTAAAATTGCAGGCACGCTAAATGTTAGAGACGCCCATAGGAATGCACTGGCGTCTCTAATGTTTAGTGTGCCCACAAATTTAGCGCACACTAAAAACGTGAGCGTACCTTTAATATACAATGCTACCCCTCCACCAATTCGATCCACCCTATCACTACGATATAATTTGTACCCTGGTATGACAGTGTCCCACTGGTTATCCTCCATCCACCAAGTCTCAGAGATGCTTATTATATCTGCCTATCTTCCCTGTTTTGGTGATATCTTTGAAAGATACCTTATCCCAAACCACGCGCTTTTGAGCGACTGTCGGCCTTCCCCCCATTTCTAGTTTAAAAGCTGCTCTATCTCCTTTTTAAATGCCGATGCCAGCAGCCTGGTCCCACCCTGGTTAAGGTGGATCCCATCCTTTCAGAAAAAGGCTCCCCCTTCCCCAGAATGTTGCCCAGTTCCTAACAAATCTAAAACCCTCCTCCCTGCACCATCGTCTCATCCACGCATTGAGACTCCAGAGCGTGGAATGGGTAGCATTTCAGAAAATGCTACCCTAGATGTTCTGGATTTGAGCTTTCTACCTAAGAGCCTACATTTGGCTTCCAGAACCTCTCTCCCACATTTTCCTATGTCATTGGTACCCACAAGTACCAAGACAGCCGGCTCCTCCCCAGCACTATCTAAAATCCTATCTAGGCGACGCGTGAGGTCCGCCACCTTCGCACCAGGCAGGCAAGTCACCAGGCGATCCTCACATTCACCAGCCACCCAGCTATCTATATGCCTAATGATCGAATCACCAGCTACAACAGCTGTCCTAACATGTCCCTCCCAGTCAGCACTTAGAGACATATCCTCAGTGCGAGAGGATAGTACATCCCCTGGTGGGCAGGTTCTGGCTACAGGAGTACCTCCTACTTCACCAGGGTGATGCTCTCCTAGGAGACCTTCCTCCTCCAAGGTAGCACAGGGGCTACCAGACTGGAGGTGGGACTTCTCTACAACATCCCTGTAGGTCTCCTCTATGTACCTCTCTGTCTCCCTCAGCTCCACCAAGTCTGCTACTCTAGCCTCAAGAGAATGGACACGTTCTCTGAGAACTAGGAGCTCTTTGCTTCGGGCACACACATATGACATCTCACCAACTGGGAGATGATCATACATGTGACACTCAATGCAAAAGACTGGATAGCAAACAATAACAGGTAACTGAAATATGGATCAATTATAACACTAACTAAACATTTAGTTGGAAACAGGATGCTGGGCTTGATGGACCTTTGGTCTTTCCCAGTATGGCAATACTTATGTTCTTCCTGAAAAGTACCTGGGGAGATTAGGACATATATAACTGTTCACCAGTTATCAAATATAACTGTTTTTTACAGGGCTTCAGCAAAGAGCTCTCTCTTCTCCTGACTGAAAACTGAAGCAACAGCCAGCAAATGCTAGGTAATTTCAAACTACAAGCCAATCAGAGCCCAGTCAACACGTTTTAAAAGTATACTGCTCACAGTACTGTAGAGTCACTTCTTCACTGAGTGAAACTAAAAAAGGGCATTCACTTTTCTATAACAGCTTTAACATAAAGCATGCACCACCTGCTGGCCAAACTAGAGAAATGCACTTCAAGGTTTAAATAAAGGCAATTTTACAGGTTTAAAACACACTGTTCTTTCACAGACATCAATCGTGCTTTGAATGGAAGCCAGTGTAATTTGAGGAATAACGGGGTTTCTCTATCATACTTTGATACCCTGAAAATCAAGCAGCCTGCTGTATTTTGAGAAGTCTGTAGCATTTTGATCAGTTTCCTGACAAGAATGGCAAGAATATTGGTACATACGTTAATAGGTGTGCACATAGCTGTACACGCAGAAATGCCAATATTCCAGCTATGCACTACTTTATAAAATGGCAGCAAAATGTGATGGCACATAGTTTGAAGGTGGGTGTACCTGTACTGAGCATTCACGAGAGAGACCTGAACTAAACATGCACAAGAGAGCTGGCATTATCGGTCGAAGCAAGCCAGCAGGAGCAACTCAGATAGGAAACATCTTCAGCTGGTGGGGTTTGGCAAGCCTGCCAGCCATGAAAGCAGAGGGGTCCCAAGCCAAAGATGTACCTGAATGTACTTCAATAGCCTTTAGACTTACTGATATCTTATATATTTAGATACACTAGATATTTTTCAGAGGTGTGACCAGCACTTACATGCATGAGCTATTTGAATACTAACAGTTATGCACCTAACTGCCTACAGTTAGGCATGAGTTTACCTGTAGGCAGTTAGGTGAGTTTAACTGTAGGCAATTGGGTGAGCTTAACTACATATATTAACTGTTGCTCCTAAAGGCTTTCATTCGGGTGCCCCTCTTTATCTTTCAACACTAACGATCCCATACACTCTCTCTCTCTCTCTCTCTCTCTCTCTCTCTCTCGTGGTCTTCGCTTTATAAATGACAATCGTATGATTCTCCCCAGCACTAGATTGGCCAAATTAGAACACACCTGACACACAGCCTGGGATCCTTTTACAAAGCAGCGGTAAGCCCAATGTGGGCTTACCACTCGCTAAAAGGGAATTACCACTGGGCTACTGCAGCAGCCTGGCAGTAGTTCCCACCCCAGTGCATGCCATTTCCGGTGCTACGAGAATATTTGTATTTTTGTATTGCAGTGTATACCTGGTAATCAGGTGGTAATCGGGTAGTGCCACATGCTGCCTGGGTAGCGCAGGAGCCTTACCCCTACCAAAATGGGTGGCGGTAAGTACTTGCACCTGAAATGGGCATATGGCAAGTGCTTCATTTGCCGCACATCCATTTCTTAAAAAAAAAAACACCTGCCTTTTACCTGCTGCGGTCATAGGGGGCCTCAGTGTGTGTCAAAAACACGCACTGACATCAGCACAAGCCCCCCTTTGCCGTAACTTCATAAACGGATCCAACTATGAGGCAAATACTGCAAAGTGCATTAAAGTGTTTTATGGTATCCCGCTGATAAACATTAACGTGCATTAGGGCTTAACACCCTTTAGTAAAAGGGTCCCCATGTATGTAATGTTTGTTATGCAGTGTATTTTGTGTTAATATTTTGTTTCTTAACTTGATTCTTTTACCTATGAATGGTGTATGTAATTTGTATGCCACCTAGAACTGTAGACAGTGTGGGTAATACATTTTTTAAATAAATAAATAAATAGAATAAACTGATTAATATGCAGTACTGTTATTTCGGCTAAATGATCACTTCGCAGCTGTAATATCTTTTGCTCCTCCCTGACAACCAGTTAAATTTAAGAGGTAGAAGAAAATTAAAAGTAAAATGTGCCCATTAAACTCCCAAATCTAATCAGATAAATTTTTCAAATATTGGCTCCACAGTTTATATCTAACTATGCTCAGTAAAATTGGCAATACAAGATTTCTTTTATTCCCTTTCGCATCATTTACATGTAGTATTATTATGCAACACTGGTGCTCTTGACTATTCTATGTTATATTTTTCTACCCAGGTATATGCTCTTAAGCACTGTAATTTGAGCTTGTAGACCCTTAGCATATGAGTAGTAAAACCACTTGGGGTTATAACATTTTTGTTCAGTGGAAGTCTGGAAAGAGAAGCCAAAGAGTCAGCACCAGTTTTGCTGAGCTCCTGATTTTCCAATATGGAGACTTTTCTTTTCTTTTTCATCTCTTAGGTCCTGGCCTACTTTAAGAATATGCAAAAAAAACCTGGGTTGTTCATGATCTTTTGTAAAGGCTTACCAACCAATACACATGTAACTCATGGGGCCCTTTTACTAAGCCGCGTAGGCACCTATGTGCGCCCACCGCGCGCCAATTCGGAACTTCTGCCCGGCTACCTCGTGGCCCGGGTAGTAATTTCATTTTTTTACGCCCATTCACTACGCATGCAGGAAAATTTCCGGTGTGGGGCGGTAATCGGCAGTGCGCACTGACGATTACTGCCTAGTTAACGTGTGAGACCTTATCGCTAAGTCAATGGGTGGCAGTAAGGTCTCAGGTCCAAAATGGACGTGCGCCACTTTTTATTTTGCCGCACGTCCATTTTCAGCCAGAAAAAGGGCTTTTATTGCAGGTGCACTGAAAAATGGATCTGCGCGCGTCCAATACACGCGTCTACACCAGTGCAGGCTATTTTTCAGTACACCTTAGTAAAAGGACCCCTCAGATCTGTCTGTGTAAGCTGTCTTAAGAAATTGGAAAGAAAGGAGTAGGGATGTGCATGTGTTTTAAAAATGCAATATGTGAGGCCATTCTTTATTCAGTTCCTTCAAACTAAGGGTCCTTTTTACCAAGTTGCGGTAAAAGGGGCCCTGCGGTGGCATTGGCACGTGGATTTGCTGCATGCCAAGGCCCCATTTACTACAGCATTTAAAAAAAAGGAAACGGCTGTGCAGTAAGTACAAACTTGCTGCACTGCCATTTCCTGGGGAGTCCTTACCTCCTCCTATTTATCCTGCACTAACCCGGCAGTGAAAAATAAAAAATATTTTCTGTCATGCCAGAAATGGCGTGTGGTGGGGGCAGCACTACCGCCGGTTCCCGCAGTGGGCTAGCGGTAGTGCCAGATTGGTGCGCACCAAAATGATCTTATGATCCAAAAATAATTAATTTGCCCTTTTTTTTCAAATTCTTTATAGTCTATGATGAAGCCAGGAATATAGCTTACCTCTCTGCTTGGCCTGTCACAGCAGATTTACCTTGTGGAGGGACAATAATGAAGCAGGAGTCACTTCACTAATCATGTTGAAACTTTCTGACAAGCAGTCAAACAAGCATATCCTTGACTCACTTCAACCAAATCCCATAGCTGATGATGTCATCAGGAAACAGAAAGCAACAACATTTTCTGTTCATTTCTTTCTTGGGCTTCAGAGGAATAAGTTATCTGCAGGCTAGATGAATTAAAGAGATGAAAATTTAAAATATATATATATATATATATATATATATATATATATATATATATATATATATATATATATATATATATATATATATCATCTTTAGACAGAAATAAAGCAAATAACAGCACACTAAGGGCTCAGTCATAAGTAGAGAAGGACTGGGCTGCCTAATATAGTCTGTGTGTCAGAGAAAAAACATGAGGCCATATATGTGCAACTACAAATTTTACAGTAGAAAATAGACTCCATGGTAAAGGGCATGACTGTGAAAAAGCATAGGACTAACAGAGAAGGGCAGGGCAAAGGACACACACACACACACACACAGTCTTTCTGGTTATGAGAATCACATAGCTAATAAAGTCTGGCACCCTCTAAGAGTAATTCTATAAAGTAGTTGCTAACATTTACATGTTGATTATGCACATAAATGATTAGTCTAATGGTATGTATGCACAATACCAATATATAAATACATATGTATTTATATACTTATACATATAAATGCCAAAAATCTAAGTGCTATTCTGTAAATACATAAGCAAAAAAAGTAAAAGCAAAGCAAAAAGAGTAGTAACATAGTAACATAGTAGATGACGGCAGAAAAAGACCTGCACGGTCCATCCAGTCTGCCCAACAAGACAAACTCATATGTGTAAACCTTACCTTGATTTGTACCTGCCTTATTCAGGGCACAGACCGTACAAGTCTGCGCAGCAGTACTTCCCGCCTCCCAACCACCAGTCCCACCTCCCATCACCGGCTTTGGCACAGACCGTATAAGTCTGCTCTCCACTATCCTCGCCTCCCAACCACCAACTCCTCTTCCCCCCACCTGCTCCGCCACCCAATTTCGGCTAGGCTTCTGAGGATCCATTCCTTCTAGTAGTAGACCATAAAGAAACAGGCAAATACTGCACTTCTTTTGTCCACAAAATAATCACAGTTGAAGTGTTGCAAGTATTCATGAGTTCGTCTCTGTGATTATTTTGTGGACAAAACAAATGCAGTATTTGCCTGTTTCTTTTTGCGAGTGTTGCATACTCCAACATCATTTGGAGAGTAGTGATCTTGTTGCAACACAGTTGTTGTGACCCCCTGAAGAAGGCAATGCACCCGCCGGAACAAAGCCCCGTGCCGGGTCCATTTTCCACTGTGGTACTTAATAAAAACTGTTTCATTCTATCCTTCTGGCTGCAATTTTTTTTTGTCTACCCGTACTCTGTAAATACATGCATATCTCACCTAGTACATATTTTACAGCTAGGCATACACATAGGCGGAGCCTGTTCAGAGCATGAGCGTATATCTTATAGAATGCTATGTTAAGAATAATAATGTCTAATTTATAGATGCATCCAGATCCAGATGTGCTTATGATTCAGAGTAGACTCCTGATGAGTTTATCTTGTTGGGCAGACTGGATGGACCGTCCAGGTCTTTATCTGCCATCATTTACTCATGATATAGGAGTGGTTTGCCATTTTCTTCTTCTGAGGATTAAGTGACTTGCTCAAGGCCACTGGGAACTACTGTGGGACTTGAATCTGAACCTTTGAGTTCCCAGTCTACTGCTCTAACCATTATGCTACCCCTCCACTCCTATGAGTGCATATCTAACCTGTTAGATTAGTATTCTATAAAGGAGTGTAGACACTTTCCATTATAGAATAGATGCCACTTAGGAATGATTATATATGTATATGTGCAGTGTTATAGACTTACCTCCCATGTGGCTGCATAGAAGTGAGTGGCTGTGCCTCGTGTATTATATTATGCTTCCTACACACTACAGATGGTGCACACACTGACTGTTTCTTGTTGTGTATTGTACTCTCCTACTAAAGCTTGGCATGCTTTGCAGGTGCACAAAAGTGCGTGTCTGGTCTGCAGTGTCATATTCTCTGGGAAAATATAGCTCACAATACTTTCGAATATCATTGCTGTTACTGAATTACAAAAAGACTCAGAGGGGGGGAAAAGCCTCAGAACCCTTCCTTCACTTCTGTATGTCAGAAGAAAATATGGTAGGATTTTCTTGGGTAAAATTACTTCACACAGGCATAAAAAAAACCCTTGAGAATTAATTTGTTAAAGCTTCAGAAGTCAGCTTTTATGGATCCAAAACAAAATTTGATATTATTAAAACTTTTGCTTCCACTTTATCAGCTTTCTGTCACGTCTGGCAAGTAACGCAACGGAAAGCTGATGTATAGTTCGCACCTTGACAAAGCCTGTCCGGTGAAACTTTGGCCACAGTCAGTGCAAGTGGAAGCAAAAGTTGCATGTATGTTTCAGTTAAGTTTGAAAGTTTTAATAACGTCGCATTTTGTTTTGGAGCCGTGAAAGCTGACTTTATTGAAGCTTTAACAAATTAAGGGCCCTGCTTATTAAGGCACTAGCGCTTTTTTGTGCGTACTAAATGCTAGAGGCACCTATAGGAGTATATGGCTAGCATTTAGCTTGTGCTAAAAAATGCTAATGCGCTGTTAGCGCAGCTTAATGAACAAGGCCCTAATTCTCAAGGGATATTTTTATACTTGTGAAGTAATTTTACCCTGGAAAATCCTACCATACTTTCTTCTGATATACAGAAGTGGAGGAAGTGTTCTGAGGCATTTTCCCCTATGAGTCTTTTTGTACTTCAGTGACAGCATTTATTTATCTCATTTGTACCCCACAGTTTCCCAACAGTGTCAGGCTCAATGTGGCTTACAACGGACCACAGAGGCAGACGCCAATGCAGTAAAATGAAGCTAATACAGCAGAAAAACCTACAAGAGATATTGGGGAAGAGTGGGAATGGACAGAAGGATTAGGGAAACCTGGAGGGAAGAGGGAATGGGAATGTGTCCACACTGTTTCTAGATCGATGCGCTTCCAACAGTGGAGACACATGCAGAGGTAGTGGGATAAGCACTTCCAAATAACATGGTCTTTAGAGATTTCCTGAAAGTATTGTGAGTTATATTTTCCCGGAGAGAGAATATTATGAAGATTGTGCATATTATCTTTTTCCTCCTCTATTATTGTTAAAGACCTGCAGTGTCATATTGACAGCATCTTTACTAGGTTGGGCAGAAGGCACAGGCATACTGCAAAAGTTCTAGATTACTGTGATAGTTTGATATGCCCATATAGAAACAATAGACTGGCTTGTTTTAGCTAAGTATTCTCAAACTAGGCAGAGGTAGACAGCATTAGGGGGCCCTTTTACAAAGGCACAGGAGGGCTAACGCACAAGTAGCATGCGTCCAATCGGCATTACCACCAGGGTAGCATGTGCGCCCAGCAGTAATTCTGAGTTTGGCACATGCCAAATCCCACAGTAGAAAATAATTTTCTATTTTCTACTGCGGGGGCTTTCCTGGCGGTAACCGGCAGTGCTCCCGCATTGGCACGCACTGCATGGTTACCGCATGGGTAGTGCGTGAGCCCTTACTGCTAGGTCAATGGGTGGCGGTAAGGGCTCAGGCCATAAATAGTTTTAAATATGAGTGCAGGCCCATTTCCCGGCCAATTAAAAAATAACTTTTTTATTTATTTATTTTAGCACATTTATACCCCACATTTCCTCACTAGTTGTAGGCTCAATGTGGCTTACACAAAACCGTAGGGCAGGTTACAATTCAGAAAATACAATTAGACAATGTAATGGTAAGAAAATAATCGTATAGGTATAATAAAAAACAGCAAAGATAATAAGGTCCATGAATTTTGCAATAACAAAGAAGTAGTGAGGTAGGTTGGGTCTGGAGGGTAAGCCTTCTTGAACAGGGTGGTCTTCAGTAGTTTTCTGAAATTTAGATGGTTCTGAGTTAATTTTAAAATTTTGGGTAATGCATTCCATAGCCATGAAGGAGAAAAAAAAAAGGGCCCAGCATGCGCCTAAAACAAGTGCCACACTATTGCAGGCCATTTTTTACAGCAGCTTTGTAAAAGGACCCCTAGAGGACTTGATTCCAGTGCCAAGAAATGCAGATAGAATTCTTCATCGGTACACCTTTACTCTCTCCCACTATCTAAGGGACTTCATGTCTGGGTGAATTTGACGGCAAGATCCTACTTAGTGTTACACTACAAAAAAAAATCACATGAAAGTCTTAGGGCCCTCACTTTGAAATGAATATTGGTATACAACCTAACCCTTACTGATTAGTCCCAAATACAGTTTTCTTTGACAACTTGGATCACCCCTGCCCCATTTCTATTATGGCAACCCTATAGATAGGCTTACTAGGGTCTGATGGGCCCACGGTGGATGAGAAGAAGGGTTGATTTTTTTTTTGATATTCAGGTTTTATTTTAATTACTGAAATGAAAAGGGAGAAAAATGAAGGGGCTATTTCTTTAGTTTTTTACTAAATTGAAAGAGCACTTTGGTTCTATATGTTATAATATGAATGCACATACCTACTGGTTATATTTATCTTCATTTACTACAACAAAATGAAGGCCCCTTTTACCAAGCTGTGGCAAAAGGAGGCCTGCGCTGGCATCAGCATGCGTTTTTGACATGCGCCGATGCCCCCTTTTACCGCAGTGGGTAAAAGGTAGGTCTTGCTTTTCTGTAGGAAATGGCCATGTGGCAAGTAAACCACCAAAACACGAACCAGAGTCTGCAGACGTGGCTACATCTAATGAGGTATCAGCTTGGTATCACTTCTGATCAGAAAGAGAAATTTCTTGGTCAGAAAAACAATTTTCTTAATGATTATTAATTTTTTTGGAGGATTCTCAGAGTTATTCATTTTGTTGGAGGATTCTCAGAGTAAAGCACTTGCCGTGTGGCCATTTCAAGGGCAAGCCCCTACTGTCACCCATTGAGGTGGCAGTAAGGGCTCCCATGCTAACCCGGAAGTAACCAGGCAGCACACGGCACTGCCCAATTACTACTCGTTACACACTGGCAATATAAAAATAAATATATTTTTGTAGTGCCGGATATGACGGCGCCCTGGGGGTGGGTGATAGAGGTAACCTGCACAAAGTTCCAGTTACAACCCTACATGAAGGCAAGGCAGCTACTACCCTAACAATCTTACTGGGTAGACTGATAGGGCTATTTTAGCATTTATCTGCTATCATTTACAATGTTACTATGTAAAATGGAGCGGATTGGCAATTAATCACATAACCAGAAATACCTACAGCATCATGCTTGACTCTCTGGAAGAGGTATCAGCTTGGCTTATTGACTAACATGTTTCTTTCCATTCTTCCTTTATTTTCTCTGAGAATATTATCATTGTGCCTTTGGCTTTTACTGAACTAGGAATAATAATAACAACTCTTTTTTGGAAACTCATACTTCCCAGCTTCTTTTTTTTTTCTTTGACAAAACATGCACAGATGATCATTTGATGTAGGATAATTAAAGATAATACACTGATTAAAATCTCACTGATAGGTTTAAATCAAAATATAGGGTAGCAATATACATATAAACCCTAATCTATAACTCAATCAAAAGTAAAGGCTAAATAATATTATAAATCAATAAAAACAAAGCAAAAAACTACAAACTTTCTTATCAAGGCTACAAAAGGCTCATACTGAGATAAATACAAAATAAATAAAGCAAGATAAATTCACAGAAAAACAATATTTATCCTGAAAAAAATCCCAAATAATTAAATTACAATCCAGGAACAACCCAGGATCCATCCAGGAGCTTTCCAAAAACAAACATTGGAAGGCAAAGGATCTGGTGGAGGAGGAGGTAAACCAAAAATCATCTCATACACTCTTGAATCTCCACTTCCCCAGCTTCAAAGGACTAAAATATAAACTGACACATGCATCCAGCTTCTCCTACATAGGTACGCAGCTATGGAATGCACTACCTACTGCTTTGAAAAAAATGCACGATCAATTCAACTTTCGGAAATCCTTGAAGACCCACCTCTTTAATAGAATATACCATAACGATCCATCATTTGAACATTAGTACATTGCTGTGTTTACCTGTTGTTCCGATATTGATATCTTTATGTATGACACTTTTATATACAACGTTTCCCATATTCGTATGAAATTATAACTGTATATACCATTCTGTCGTGGTGACCCCAAGACGGAACAATGTAAGCCACATTGAGCCTGCAAATGTGTGGGAAAATGTGGAATGCAAATGCAATAAATAAATACATAAATAAAATGAAATCTTCTCAAAACCTCTTCTTCAGTAATTCTTTCCTCTTATTAATGAAGTTAAATCATTTCACTCCAAACAAACCCCAATGAATGCACAACTGAACTAAGCATTTTTTGGTGACCTGCCCTGGGGGCTAGTGTAGATTTTCCACTCTAGCTTTGCTGTTTCAAATTTCTCTGCTGATTCACAAGGGGGCCCTTTTACTAAACCGTGGTAGGGTTACCACGTGGGTAGCGTGTGCCAAATCGACACTACCGCCAGAATAGCGCGGTCACCCAGCATTAATTCCGAAGTTGTCGCATGCTGTTTCCCATGGTAGAAAATAATTTTCTATTTTCTACCTCGGGGGGAATTCCCAGCAGTAATTGGTAGTGTGGCCACATTGCCGCACACCGCCTGATTACCGAACAAGTAGCGAGTGAGCCCTTACCGACAGGTAAATAGGTGGCGGTAAGAGCTCAGACTCTAAATAGCTGTGTGCTACTTTTAATATTAGCACATGGCCATTTACTGCTCCATTAAAAAAGGCCTTTTTACCCATCACGGTAAAAAATGGTCCAGCGCGTACCTATTTCATGCACCCACACTTGAGCAGGCCACAAGGCACCTAGGTATTTATCCAGGGCTTTTTTTGAGGGAGTACTTGGGGGTACTGATTACCGGCACCTTTTCCATTGTCTGCTAAAATTGACCCATGGTCCTCAAGTTTTAATGAAAGAGCTCAAGCTCTACATACCAATTCTGCCTTGTCATAGATTCTGTGACTGCTTGCAAGGGGCCTGGCTATTGTGGGGTGGGTCCCTCAGTAATCACACCACCCCTGAGGGGTGGCCTGGCATTTTGACTTCCGGCACCTTTTTTGCTAGAAAAAACAAACACACTGTGTTCATCTCACTCCTGATGATGCAACAAGGCAAAACACAGTCCTGTGTTGAGTGAAGACGCAAGCAGAGGACAGTTCTCAGCCCTGTGCTGGGCGAAGCTGCCAGCAGAATGAATCAGAGTTAATCATTTTAATGAATGGACATTTTTAAAATCCTCTGGTGGTGAGATTTGAACTTGGGGCTCTAAGGGACTATTTGACCTTTAGGGGACTACTTGATCTCATTCAGTTGTGTATGCGCCAGGCTTTGTTTGGAGCGGAATGAATTCATTTCATTAGTAAGAGGAAAGAATTACTGAAGAAGAGGTTTTGAGAAGATTTGACTTCTTGTTTAACTCTTCCTCCAGCAGAGCCGTTGCCTTCCAGTGCTCCTGGAATGGTTCCTGGGTTGTTCCTGGATTGTAATTTAATTATTTGGGTTTTTCCGAATAAATATTGCTTTTTGTGAGTTTATCATGCTTTTTTTTATATTCATGTAATTCCATTTTGTATTTATCTCAGTGGGAGCTATTTGTAGCCTTGATATGAACGTTTGCAGCTTTTTGAACAAAGTTTTGTTTTTATTAATTTATAGTATTATTTAGCCTTTACTTTTCATCGTTATTGTTAGGTTTAAGATATAAAGCATACAATAATTATAAATACCAAAATAAAATATAAATTGAATTATAAGGATAGCAATTAATTTTGGATATGAGGGTACTGCTGGTCACAGATTGTTTTAAGCTCAGATCAGTGGCGTTCCTAAGGGGACTGACACCCAGGGCGGATCGCCAATGCGCCCCCCCCCCCGGGTGCAGCGCCCCCCCCGGAACAGCGCGACGCCCCCTCGGCGAAAGAACCCCCGATCCCCTGGCGAAAGAACCCCCCCCTGGGTGCACGCCGCTGTGGGGGGGTGCCGCGCGCCTGCTGGCTCTTCGTTTTCATGCTCCCTCTGCCCCAGAACAAGAAGTAACCTGTTCTGGGGCAGAGGGAGCATGAAAACGAAGAGCCAACAGGCGCGCAGCACCCCCCCAGCGGCGTGCACCCGGGGCGGGCTGCCCCCACCACCCCCCCCCCCCTTGGTACACCACTGGCTCAGATGTTATTTGCCTTTTTCAACCCCCTGGAATTACTGCCGTCTTCAAGAAGAATTGAACAGAACTATCATAAGAGATGACTGAACCACTCTCAGCCTTCTTAATCTCCTGGGTTGTAATCCATCTGGGCTGATTGCCTTGCTCACTCTTTTTCTGCCAGCTCTGTGCAAACTCTCTTTTCTAAATATGTTGTGGTCGCAGTGGCGTCGCGAGGGCAGCTGACACCCGGGGCGGGTCGCTGCTACGCACCCCCCCCCCCCCCGGGTGCAGTGCGACGCACCCTCCCCCCTCCGTAGCGCAACCCGCCCCCCGCGAGAACATACCTGGAAGGCGGTGAGGGACAGGCGGGAGAGCCAATCCGCCTAGTGCACGCCACTGGGGGGTGTCGGCGCCTCGCTGGTTCCTTGCTCTCTCTGCCCCAGAACAGGAAGTAACCAGAGAGAGCAAGGAACCAGTGAGGCGCCGACACCCCCCAGCGGCGTGCACCCGGGGCGGAACGCCCCACCGCCCCCCTTCCTAAACCACTGTGTGGTCGTCCCCTCTTCTGTTTGTGCTCTTGACAATATTCTGTAGTCCTTCTCTATCCCTTTCTTCAGTGAACATTGCACAATGTATTTGTCAAGCATTTTCAGTTTATTCTTTGTCATCTTCAGTTCATGGTTGCTCTGCACCTTTTAGCCTTAACATTTTGCCTCTAGATCTATTAAAAAAAAAGTCTTACTATTATGCTTCACATTATTTTCTGGTAGCTATTTTTAACTCCATTTGTACCTTTGCAGTTCTGACAAAAGTTTCAGCTATGCTTGGCATCTCTAAAATGTGATCTTAAGCTATTTCATTGCTGTTTCTTCATAAAAATGTGTTGGTGGATAAGGATATTAAAGCTCATAAAGTGTACCCATCACCATCTTCCATCTCACTTCTCGTAGAGTCTAATTGGTCATTGTCATTTAGGGTTAGATTCAGTAAATGGAGCTCAAAAATCATCACTGAAAAAGTCGTTGCTCAATGCTATTCTATAAGAAGGCACTCAAAGGTGAATGCACATTATAGAATTGTATTCAGTATTGAGTGCCGAGTTGGTGCCCAGGACTTTCACCTGCTGAAACCAGGTGTAATTCCCAGTGTACAATTTGGGCACACATCTCCAAGTTTTATAACACTGTGCACAAATTTTAGGAATGCCCCTGACCTGCCCATGGACCTCCCATGGCCATGTCCCCTTTTGGGTAGCACACTATGGGATTTGGGCACAATAGGCCCCAACAGAGTTCCTCTGTGCCTGTCAAATATGTTCTTGTTTCCACACTCTTCAACAGATTATTTTTTCATAGATCCACCACACTTTCTGTGAAGAAATGTTGTCCCAGGTAGCTCATGAGTTATCCCCTTTCCACTCGAATTCACTGACCCTTTGTTCTCAACTCAAGCTTCCCTTCCACTGAAAAGGCCTGCCTTCCCTCAGAGGCATTTGAAAATACATATTGTATCCCCTTCTCCCTCTTTTACTTAAAGGTATACATATTAAGGATTTTAAGTTCCTCTTGGTACATTTCACACATGTGTCTTAAGTTGTACATGCAAATCTGCATGTGTAGCTGATTTGCGCACAAAGCTTAATTGTTTAACAGCACCTAAATAAGATGTGGGCATTTACACCAGGTTTTAGTTGGCATAAATAGCTGTACCATGAGATGGCTGCTACGCATATTCTATAAACCACACCTAACCTTAGGAGAGGTTTATAGAATACCGCTAAGCGTGATTTTTTTTTTGGTGCCACATATAGAATCTGACCCTTTACGGCGAAAAACATGCCACCAGTTTTGTAGCGGCCCTTTGGATTTATTGCATCCTATCTTCATTCTTCTGTGGATGCTGTCTTCAGAATTGGAAACAGTAGTAGAATAGAAGGATAGGCAGCCAGAAACATTTGTTTTTGTTATTTTAGGTGTAATTTCTAGGAATGTTCAATTCATTTGTTCTCATTTGCTTCCCTGGTGATAAAATGGTCAAAGTTATTAAGTACACACTCTTTGCATTATTTACAAAGAGGGTGCAGTCTTTAGGAAAGATTGCTCACTCTTTTCTCGATAGTTTGGCTGCACTATCAGGAAAAAAGTGTGCACTCTTTCAAAAGGAAAAATATGAACTGTCCACTTATTTTCATTCATTAATGATATGCAATGACATGGGATAAGTCATTGGTACGACAACCTCCTTTCCGTATATCCACAGAGTTTTTGATGGAGCTTGCGCAATTAGTGATTCAACATAATTATTTTTACTTTCAAGATAAATACATGAGCAAAACCGAGGGGTGGCTATGGGAGCAACTGTGGCACCTTCCATAGCCACACTGATGGTAGCTGGATTTGAAGGAGAATTTTTATATATCCTTCTCATTGGCTTAGCTATATAAAAATATGGTGCAGATTTCTTGATGATATTTTCTTCATATGGGAGGAGGATGCTGAGCTGTTGCAAGGTTTTCTGTGTTGGGTCAATTCTTTACCTAGCAGTTTCCAATTTACAGCGTCTGTTAGCAATAATCACGTTGAGTTTTTGGATGTGTTTGTATACGGAGCAGGATCTAGTATAAAAACAATGTTGTACCGCAAGCCTGTGACCAGGAATACATTGTTGAAATTTCCAAGTTTTCATCCATGTACTCTCCATATGACTTTACCAGTGAGTCAGTTAATTTGGGTTAGGAGGATTTGCTCTAGTTAAGCGGACTGTGAACTTCATGCTAGAGCTCCATGGTCCAGTTTCTTAGAACGTGGTTACCCGCATTCAGCAATTTAAAAAGTATATTATCGAGCCAAATTTGCATCAAGGGACAGTCTGCTGGCTTATCAGAGTTCTGTGGAATCTAATAATTTAGAGGCAGTGCTCCCTTATATTTCACATATTTCTTTGGTCACATGCTAAAAAAATGTTATTTGCTCTGCTCTGCCCTGCCCCATATCTCACCCAAGCTCCACCCCACTATATCTTTTCCAAACAGCTGAGTCACTGATTCCTATGTTTAACTTTCTGTTGCCTCAGGTATAAACTTATGATGTAGGCCCCCTGAGGATAGGGAAATAATGACTGTACTTTGTAATGTGCCTCAAGTTACTCCTGAAAAAGTGTGAGCTAAATGCAAATAAACAGAAGTCAAAGACCAAACGTTAAGAGAGACAAACCATTACAAAACTGTAACATACGCATAATCATTTGCCTGCTACTGGGCTTGAAAAAGTAAATAGATTATTATAACTAGTGTCTCAAAAATGTCTCTAATGAGGGTGTAGTAGTTTTACTTTAAGAGCAACTGGGGAATGCTTAATAAACATAACAATTAACGTTTCCCTCATTAGCACAGCAACAGAACAGAGCAGCTAGTTGACACATTTTTTTTAATTCATGCTGATATAATTCTTCCTATATCCCAAAGATTAATCAATATGGTGCTATTTGCCAAATCAAAGTGTTCCCACTACTTATGTGCTGTAGCAGTGTGTCCTCCATTTTGTACATGAAAAGACAGTCCATACCCAGCATAAGCTGATTAATAGATTAAAGATAGGGAAAAATGAGAAACTTGACACACAGCTGTCAAGTTACCAGGATACAAAAGAGAGATGTTAGGCCACTTCTGGATTTTTCACAATCTCATCCTGATGCATTGTGGAACCTGCTGCACTGATTCAACAGATAGAATCAAAGATTATAATGCTCACACTGCTATAATCAGTGGCGTACCAAGGGGGGGGGGCGTTGGGGGCGGTCCGCCCCGGGTGCACGCCGCTGGGGGGGGTGCTGCACGCCTGTCGGCTCTTCGTTTTCATGCTCCCTTTGCCCCGGAACAGGTTACTTCCTGTTCTGGGGCAGAGGGAGCATGAAAACAAAGAGCCGGCAGGCGCGCGGCACCCCACCCCCCAGCGGCCTGCACCCGGGGGGGTTCTTTTGCCGTGGGATCGGGGGTTCTTTCGCCAGGAGGGGGCATCACTCTATTCTTGGGGGGCCCTGCACCCAGGGGGCGGGGCGCATCGGCGATCCGCCCCGGGTGTCAGCCCCCCTAGGAACGCCACTGGCTATAATGCTCAGGACTGACCAAAAAGTCTCCCTCCTGGAACTGGGTAGCTTAGCAAACCTGATATCTGGCTATAGTAGACATCCACAATAGAAAAAAACCCCACAAGGAAGAGGTAAAAATACTAAACAAGAAAATAGAAACTGTCATGAAATGCCTAGTCACCCACCTGGGGCTAACCCTATGGCCACTTAGAGGGTCTATCCCCAGCACAGCTCAGGTCTGCCTGCACCTGGGCATGTGCTCTACACTAGCACCTTCTTCCACCGACTGGGTCCCAACTACCTCTGGGCAAGTCTCCTGCTCTCAAGTTATCACCAGTGATTTCTAGGTTACTGGGGCCACACTCCCAGTAGTCCCACAGTTCCTACAAAGCACTCACAGACCCAACACACAAACCGCTAGGATTCCTAGTCCAGACAAGCACAGCAGAGTCAAACTAAAAAAAGGTTTATTATCATAAAAAATATTGAACAGTGAACTATAAATACAGATGGAAAATAACAGGTAAGTAACAGGTAACTGAATAAGGATCAATTATAAAACTATCTAAACATTTTATCACTACCTGAATAGTGCCTAAGAAGTACAAGAAATATGGCTGCTCACAGATTACAGAATATAACTGCTCACAGGGTCTCAGTAAAGAAGTTTTTCTCTCTCTACTTCCAAACTGATACTGGAGAAAAATCCAGTATTTATTTCTAGACTGAATTTGAGTTCCGGGGTCGATCAGAGTCCAGAACAACATTTTTTAAAAGTAGCTGTCCACATTACTGCAGGTTACTTCCTCTTTGTGTTAAACTAAAAAAAGAACAGTCATTTCTCTATAACAGCTTTTTTTTAAATTATTTAGTTATGATTTTTCAATATTACATTCATATATACTGTATATATATACAAATGCAAAAGAAATTAGCAATATAACACTAAATAGAACATTTTTCCCTTAAACAAGGTTAGGCAAATATTCTTCTAACATTGACCACAATTATGGGACAAAATACAAGGAAATAATTCAAAAACTGAAACAGCTAATCAATCTGAGAGGGGAAACACAAATACTCGCTAGCTGATATTACCAGCATATTATCCTGTGTGAGAATTCAGGTAGAGCCACTACCCTCTTCTTTAGATATTATATAATCTTGCATTTTCTTCGGGTCAAGAAATACATAGTTTGTCTCATTTAAAGATACAAAACATCTACATGGATATTTTAATACATATGTTCCACCTAGAGCGAGTATTCTAGGTTTTAATACCATGAATTCTCGTCTTCTTTTTTGTTTATCTTTATTTAAGTCAGGAAATATGTGAACCTTGGCTCCAAAGAACTTTGCATTCATGTGTCTAAAGTATACTCGAAAAATATTATTCCTGTTTGGCTTAAGTGCAAATTTTTCTAGGAGAGTTGTTCATTGTGTTACCACTTCTAAGGAGCTTTCCAAGAATTCAGTGATATTCAGTTCAAGTTGAGATTCCAAGGTCCGAGTTCTAATTCCAGTTATATATTGAGCTCTGAAAACCCTCCATCGGAACTCCTAACACTTCTCCAAAATATTTTTTCAACATATCAATTGCAGGAATCAAAGGTACTTTTGGAAAATTAAGAGATTTTAAATTATTTCTCCTCCCTTGGTTGTCTAGATATTCCAGCTTCCTAGCCAGAACATCCCTGTCCTTAATCACTGTCCCTGTTAAGCTTTGTAGTTTTTTAATTTCTCCACCTAGTAGATCAGTTTTTCCCTCATATTCTTGAACTCTCCCAGACAGAGAATCTTGAAATTGTTTTAATCCAGAAACATCTTCTTTAAGTGAATTTGTTACCTGGCTAAGGGTAGTGTTCAATCCTTGAATAGTGTCCCACAGGGCCTCCAAAGTTACCACAGCTGGTTTTTGTTGACCTCCTGTTCCCCTGGGAGCAGCTCCCAGATTAGAAAGAGAAAAAGGATTATTCACCCTCGTATTTCTAGATGTTAGCATTTCTGGGGTCGAAGTGGCGGCAGGGCCTTCTCCAGCTGCTTGAGAAATCGACTCTTCGGACGACGACTCCTGCTGCATCCCTGCCGGCATCAGACTGCTTCCGGGTCGTGGGAGAGATCAGAGGCGGGCTTAACAAAACTGCCTCTATGCTGCGATTCGCCTGAACTGCATCAGATCTAATCAACGTGAGCATCTGTGCTTCCAGCTTCTGAACGCTGAACATCTCTAACGTCGGCTGCCAAAGAGCGGGACTTCCAGGGTTAGAGGAGGGCTGTGCCCTGGTTTTCCCTTTCCTCTTCCCCATGAATAATCTGGGGAATGAGTGCTGCTGCTTCAGACTCGTTCGTTCGTTGAGAGTCGGGAGCTCAGGTACACACGACCTCTCTAGACGCCTTCTCTATAACAGCATTAAACATAAAACATGCACCACCTGCTGGCCAAACTAGCAAAATACACTTCAAGAAATAATACAGTTTACACGCTTACAATCCCACTGTTTTGTCACAGAAACCAATCCCGATAAGGCAATTGAGATTCCTATCACCCCTACAATTAGTTAATTGTTTCTAATAAGGGAGAATTCAATATAGACTGCACCCACAGCAGAGCCAACTTCCAATGAACCACATCATCAAATACAGCTCACATGAACGCTCTATACATCACCATTCTCTCTTAATAAAGGTGGTAATGTGCTAAAACAAAACAAACATGTTTGTGCTTTTTCTTATTCTTTATATATTTCATCCAAATAAACGTGCTAGAGTTTCTGAAAGCAGCTTATTTAAATGTTTTGAATAAAATGATCCAACTGTTCAAAATATATTGAATCACATAGGAAACACCAAAAAACAATTTAAGATAGCAGAGGTGACCACTTATCTGAACTCTCCGCAGAAGCAGAACATCCAACAAAGCACCTGTTTAGGAAACTCCTTCCTCGGGGATGTTGAGTGCAACATAAGCCCATGGAAACATACTCCAATCTCTTTGTCAACATTGGCAGAGGATATTAGAGGCAGACTAGAGATAGTACTCAGAGGGTGCACCTACCTGCATTAGGAATTACATATTTTTTAAAGAATATATTTCATATATCTTGAGTCCTTATTTTCCTCACTTGTGGACAAAAGATTAATTTTCATTTTCTTAAAATATTTGAGTGTTTTTTTCCTCTTTCCTCTCCTTTTTCTATGTTTTCTGATTATCTCTGAATTTTCTGAGATATGTATTTGAAAATTGAATAAATAAAAAATGTAAAAAAAAAAAATTATAAAAATAAATACATTGGCAGAGGATAGATCTTATCCTCTGGCAATTTTGTAGACATCCAGTTAGATCCAGCCCTGCCTGCTACCCTCGTATACTGCATTATTCTACCTGCCAGCAGTGGCATATTCAGACCTAAACTTTTGGGTGGGCTAATGGGCAAACTGGGTGAGCATGTGTCTTCTCTGCAGTCTGCCCACTTGCCCCCACACTTTGCCCCCCCCCAAAAAAAAATATTAACCCTGGATTCGACATATGGTACTCAAAATTGTGAGCGTAAATTGGTGTGTGCCCAATTTTTGCACACAATTAGCATCAATAATTGGGCAATAATTGGGATTTATGCTTGCATCTTGCTAAGCACTAGTCTTAAAGATGCACGTGTACGTCCTTTAGCATGCAAATGAAGAGGGGAAGTGGCCATGAGAGGGGAATGGGTGGATCAGGGGCACTAACTAAAGATGTGCACATGTGCAGAATTTATGCACAAGGATTTACACCAGGTTTCAGTTGGTGTAACTCCTCATGCGCAAAGTCTGGCGCAGATCCCGGTGCTATGCATTATTTATTTATTTGTTACATTTGTATCCCACATTTTCCCACCTATTTGTAGGCTCAATGTGGCTTACATAGTGCTGGAGAGCTGTATGCAGACTCCGGAGTAAACAAATACAAGGTGATATTGTGGAAGGATAAGGTTCATGCACCCAACTCAGACCACAGTTTATAGAGCAGCATTCAGTGCTTATTTTGTTCTACGTCCAAATTTGGGTGCCATTTACAGAATCTGGTCCTAAATACCTAAGCTAGTGGGGCTCCCCAAGACCTGTAGCTGAAAATCTCCTCGAACATAACCAGGAATCTCTCCAAGGTGACTCCACAGTTGCCTGAAGCTTTCCTGAGCTGCCAATGCCGGCACCTAGCTCATGCTCCATTTTTGCTCTCTAGAAAACCAATCAGGTGTCTGGTGCTGATGTACTGTGGCTCTGACAAGCTGCAGGCAACTGCAGAGCTATGTTGGACAGATTCCAGGCCATGTTTGAGAATGTTTTCAGCTGGTGGGGCTTGGGGATACAGCCCACCTAGGCCTGCCCATGGCTATGCCACTGCCTGCCAGACACTACACATAGAAACACATGCATAGTCATCTTGGCCTTGCTTTTCATTCTTCAGGTATTTATGTGGCTTATCTAAGATCTGAACTTCAGCACTCTGGTAGGCTAATTCTTTTGCAATCTATAAGTTTCCTAAAATACATAAGCCTTCTTGCCAATTCCACGCTATGGATGAATGCAGTAAGCAGTCTCTGGTTAATGAAACTGTGCCGATTCATTGAAATCCGGAATTACAAGCATAATCTCCAGTAACTGAGGATCATAAAGGATTCACTAAATAGGAGAGAAAGAAAGTCTAGCCTGCAGAGGAGTTCAAACTGAAAGAACATTCAAGCAGTATAAGATAGCACAGAAATAAAAAAAAAAACATATGCAAACCCATATAGAACATATGTGCATAACTAACCCATTTGGAGATATTGCCCCCGAGACAAAACACAGAGGTTGGAATTGAGCTGTCCAGGTCAGGACGTATTAAGGGGGGAAGTTATCAACGTGGACTACTGTGGAGTTATTTCACCAGTCAGGTTATTTTAGCACAGGGTCCCATTTTATGCAAAATAACCTGCCTTGCGGTAAAGTAACCTGACTTATCTGTAGCCCATGTTGATAACTTCCTCCCTAAGGTCCATACTATTTTCTTAAAACATTTTGATGATGCAAAGTCTTTTTTTTTTTCTTAAATACTTGCAGGAAGCAGCTATTTTGCAAATATGTAAACTGTAAATAACCCCCTAAAGTTCTGAGCAGTTTTCTCAGCAACCGCTTTGAATTTCAATGAGAAATTTTACGTACTTATTTAGTTATCAGAAGGCTTAGAATCTAATTTTGCATTTGAAGCAATAGTGAGTTAAGAACGTTGCCCACCATAAGAAGTACCGATGGGATTTGATTTTGTTTTTCCTGGTTCTTAGCCAACTGCTGTAACAACTAGGGTACACATTCACTCTACCTCTAAAGGCCTCGGCATGCGTCAAAAACACGCGCTGACTGCAGTAAAAGGGGCCCTAAAATGGCTAATGTATTGAATTCCTTGCTAAAGTGCTGATGCAGAATTTAATGCAACCACAGTAAAGTGGTGGAAAAGGAGTAGGGAATTATGTAAATGGGAGACACCAGTGTTAATACCGCATTTTCATGCAGAATTGTAACTATACGTCCTGGGATGCAGCGACTGCTTCCATGTTATTTACTAATGCAGTCAAATTCTCAGCTGCACCCAATTATAATTATGAGGCAGGCAATTACGTGCGACAATTATGTGCCTAAGTTTTGGTCGGACCACACCCCAAAGGCAGCAGTTGTGAAACACTCCACAAGTTGATGGGGGCATCCGTGTCCTGCAAGATGTGAAAGACAAGTGTTAAGCAAGCGTAAGCTGATGTGATTCCATTTTTAAAGGCCCTGTTTACTAAGCTGCGATAAGGGCGCGCTGGCGTTTTTAGCACATGCTAATGATTAGAACACGCTAAACTTCCAAGCACATCTGGATAAGTTGCCTATACTTATGAACTCCAGAAAGAAGGTCTCTGTAGCACAATGCAATTACTATGGCCTGCGTTAGCAGTAAACTTGAGAGACTGAGATCATACTTCTTTGTTTACTTCTTTGTTTGCATTCCGCTGGTCTGGTGCTCGCCTTTCCAGTCTAATGTAAGCCACTTTGAGCCCACATCCTGGGGGAAAAGGTGGGGTAAAAATGCACTAAATAAATAAATAAACACTAAGTTGCCCATAGATGGGTGACTCTAGCGTTTAGCATGTGCTCATTTTAGTGCACACTGAAAACAGTAGCGTACCTTAGTAAACAGGCACTAAGGGCCCATTTTACCAAGCTGTAGCAAAGGGGGGCTTGTGCTGGTGTCGGTGCATGTTTTTGATGTGTGCCGAGGCCCCCTGGATCCACAGCGGGTAAAAGGAAGATCTTTCTCTTTTTTTTTTTTTGAGCAAATGTCCATGCGACAAGTGGAGCACACACCACACAGCGATTTTGAGGGGAGCCCTTACCGCCACCCATTGAGGTGGCAGTAAGAGCTCCTGCACTAACCAGGCAGCATGCAGCACTGCCCGATTACTGCTGGATACATACCAGCGCTATAAAAATATTTTTTGTAGCACCAGATATGACAGCACGCTGGGGGTGGGAACTACCACTGGGCTGCTGCTGTAGCCCGGCAGTGCTTCCATTTTAGCGAGCAGTAAGCCCGCGTTGGGCTTACTGCTGCTTTGTAAAAGGGGTCCTCAGTATTTTAAAGTGTTTTCTACTGAAGAGACATTTATTTTGTACAATGAGGAAGATTTGAAAAAGATATTTGGAATTTACTAATGCAGTAGCACATGTTAACATGCATCGCTGCGACATACTGCGCCAGCCACACCCCTATTTTGCACCATTCAGAATGCACATATTTGCCAGTAATCTGCATGCATGTGCCATTAAGGATGAACCAGCTCAATTTATTAAGTAGGCCAGTATATTTATTTAGAATCTGAAGTTAGTAGTATTAATTCATTTTGTTTCACACTTCCCTGTAACTCAGCAAGTATGTCCTCAGTCTGGCAGCCTGAAATCTCATGATGGTTCCACAAATGTTTGTCCCATTCTCACACTTTTATTAATATACTTCATTATTGCAATGTACCACAGAAGGCTTTCCCTACAATTCTTTTTTCTCTGAGTATTTCAAGTAGGTGTTATAATATTAGAAAAAGATGGAACTTGATTGAATTTTGAAGATGAGTCAGTTTTGAACAGTACTGTACAACTGGATGGCCCTAGTAATTCTATGGTGCTGTTAAACTTCATTACGATTGGCTGTGCTGAAATTTTTCATTTGGTTATCTGTCTTCCCTTGGCATTTTTTTCCACTGAGCCTAGTAAAAGTGTTCATAGGCATTCTGCCATGTTGGATGATTTTGTCCCCACAGGAGTAATACCATCAGGATCTGCAAGACTGAGCGAGCAGCTTTGAACATTCTCCTGCAGTAAGCACAGGGGGGATAATTTTCTAAGTGACGAGCACATAGAACGACCTTTTACATGCTAGGCAGACACTTACAAAATTGATTCAGAAAACAATATACCTACTGTTATGCAATAGATACATAGGCATTCCTAGGACAACAAATGATCAAGAGGGGAGACAAGGAATACTATCGGGGCTACCTAACCAAGAATTCCTAACCCTGGACAAGTTTTTAGTGTGCAGGCAAACATTTCTGATCCTCCCGCACAGCATAAGACGGATACATTCCCTACTTTTATTTCGAATACCTTTATAAGCTTACTTTGCCATTTAATTTTTGCCCTTAGGTGGAAACGTCTTTCTAGGGCTCCATCAGTGCCACTAATTGGCCTGGAGAGGTTACCATTAACATTTCCCTCTACTATAGTCTGAACATGCTGATAAGTCAACATCCCTACCCAATCACTCCATAATATTCTCATCAATTAACTCATCTAACCAGGGGTGTGCTGGTAAATTTT
This sequence comes from Microcaecilia unicolor, assembly GCF_901765095.1. Taxonomy (NCBI): domain Eukaryota; kingdom Metazoa; phylum Chordata; class Amphibia; order Gymnophiona; family Siphonopidae; genus Microcaecilia; species Microcaecilia unicolor. Next base: position 41,184,456 of record NC_044037.1, read on the forward strand.
TAACAACAGGCTCTTTCTCCGGACGTAGCCAGCTCTGCAGTTGGAAGGGCCAGGGGTGGCCAGGGTGGGGTGGGGGAGCAACACTTGCCTCTATCTCCTCTCTCCCTTCGTGCGGGCACGCTAGGTATACCTTTGCTGGCAGCCAATAAATGGACTGCCACCACTCCCAATGTCTTGCTCTGAGCAGCATGCTGGAACTTCTCTCACATGCTCGAGAAGCTCCAGAGCTGGAAACAAGGAGCGGGGAGCAGCAGTAGTCTATTTACTTGGCTGGCGGGGCTCAGCATCCCTACCAGCAAAATAAAAAATAATTCAGCAGGGGGCCCAAGCCCACATTTTGGGAACCAGTTGTTAAAGTAGCCATGGAGGGCCCTACTTTAACAACCGGCTCCCAAAATTCTTAAAAACTTAACAACCGGCTCTTGCGAGCCTGTGAGAGCCTGCTCCAGCACACCACTGCATCTAACTATCCTGCTGACCCTAGGCCCTCTTACCTAGCTATATATAGGAAGGACTAGCATATTATTTATTGGCAGAGTAATTTTATTTACATATATTTACAGGCTGGGCATTCATTAGAGCACTCATCTTTGGGATCTTATGCAAGGAGAATGTTCTTCAAGATAAATATCGATTGAAACCCTAAATTATTAACTATACTGGATCAATGTGGAGTCACTGTGATTGGTTAAGTGTGGCCAGGCCCTGGGTCCAGATGGTTAGTGTGGTGAATATCTCTGGAATTTCTGAAGATGGTTCTGCAATGATGCTCTCTTGCTTGCAGCAGGGACATGGATGATGATTTTTGAGGCTGGTAGAAAGGGATTTTGTATTTGCAGAGCGGATGGGATGAAGAATGGGAGTTTCTTGCTCTCCTCACAAGTGAAGAGTCAGAGAGAGAGAGAGTGAGCGAGAAAGCAAGAGAGAGGGAGAGAGAGGTGTTTTGTTTCCCCAAATGCTCAGGTTAAACCCTTATAATTGTCTTACTAGCCTGTAGGAACTGAGTTCACATGGGTAATAATCTAATCACAATGCAGGAAAAGTTGAAACTAGATTTTTCTGATTTTTGAGATGGAGGAAAAATTAGCGTCAACTGGTTCAGATGGTCACATGTTTCTTGGTAACTCAGGGGCTTGGATAAAGCATCCAGAAATGTTTAGAACATCACATCAAAGATTAGTGGTGACTGACTTAGGGGGTCTTTCTACAAAGGCGTGCTAGTGTTTTTAGTGTACACTAATGCTTAGCGTGCGCTAAATGCTAGAGATGCCCATAGAGTTATATGAAAAATTCAATTAATTAACAAAACAAATTAATAAATGTGGGGACGTAGATATAACTGAGATAAATAGAGTGTCCCAAACATTAATATTACAGCTGTAATATTAATGTTTGGGACACTCTATCTCAGTCATAGAATTATATGGGCATCTCTAACATTTAGTGTGTGCTTATTTTTAGCGCATGATAAAAACACTAGCATGCCTTTCTACAAAGACCGCTTAGTTATCATTACAGATAAGAATCTGCCCAGGATTTAAGGGCTAGTATCTGAAAACCTCAGGATAAATGGTCTGTCCTAGGGATTATCCAGGCTTTCTTGTTTTTTATTGTCAGCAGGCAGAGAGCTGAGCATCCATGTTCTATTTCTGGGAAATATTATCTACACCCAGATTTATCCTGTACTTGGGGAAAGATTGTAATTTTTTTATGCAACCCAAGTACTTTTCCTGTTTGCATTCCTTTATCTCACAGCTAGCCCTGATCATTAACCCCAGATTCTCTCTCTCTCTCTCTCTCTCTCTCTCTCTCTCTCTTTATATATATATATAGTGTCCAAATTTATGTGTGCAAAATTGCACGTCATTCTGAGATTCACACATAAATAAATTGGCTAACGAGCCAATTAGCACCAATAATTGAGAGCTATCAATTATGGGCATTAACTGGCAACAATTTGGATTTATACCCGCATCTCAATAAGTGCTATTCTATAAAGATCCGCGCACAAATTTTTTTATCACACAATTCAAAAGGGGGGGGGGGGAGTGAATCTGAGAGGGACATGGGTGGATCAAAGGCGTTCACTAAATATGTGCATGGTATTATAGAATTCAGGGGATCCACACCTAACTTGTATGCCAGGATTTACCCCTGGTTTCAGTTGGTGTAAATCCTCATGTCCAAAGTTTGACGTGGATCCCAGCGCTATAGGCAGCAGAATGGGGTGGGCCAGTGGGGTCATGGCCCGCCAATATTTTGTCCAAAACAACATCCACAACTAGAGAACTTTGGGGGAAGGGCTGGATATTGGTTTGTTTGGCCCCTAAACAGAAAGATGTTCCACTGCCCCTGCCCGGCGCTATGTATTTTATATACGATGCGCAACTCAGCATGCTCTTATTTTTCTCAGTGTCCAAATGCGGGTGCCATTTACTGAATCTAGTCCTTAGTGTGTATGGGAGGGGAGGAGGGTCATCTATTTCTCAGTTCAACTGGTCAGCTTCAGCCAGCAAGTATGATATTTAATTTTGAATCCAACAAAATCAATAATTCAGCAAATTCAGGACATCACTCTACATCCTGATAATACCTCTGTGTCACAAACCAGGCAAAAATGTTAAGTGATATGAATATATAATTTTAGATTGCAATCTTGAACCACAATAATTTGTTCTATAAACTTGACAAAGAAATATTAATATATTGATCATTTTTAAGATTAGAACCACAACCAGCAGGATTGGAGGGTCAATATTAGATCACATAACTAGTTAACCTCCTATAATTACTCTGTAGCAATCAAAAATTATTATAAGTTGAGATTTCTAGAAGTTTGTAAGAGAAGGTTTTTTTTTTAGGATGAAAAAGCCTCAGAACTTATGCAACCACTGCTGATATTCTGGTGCTTATTCATTCAATCACTAGCATAAAAAACTTCCTTTTAATCTCTTTCTCTAAATTCAAATTTAGATGCATAATCATGAAGGAACTTAGCTGCTAATATCTTCCATAGCTAACAGGTCCACCTGACGATGGCCCATGTTTTGCGTTTCAATCTCTGCTGCCTCAGGGATTTCAAACAACTATTGTTGTAGGTTTATAAGGATGTGCTGAATGACTAAAGTCCTGATAAGTAAGTATGCAACGATTTTTCTATAACAGACCTCAAGCTGTAATGGGAGTTGATTTCTTTCTATGTCTGTAGATGGCCTTTTTTAAAATCCTCCTATAAAACCTATCTTGCAAACATTTTCTAGAAATCTCAGCTTATCATACAAGAATTTGTGATTGCTAATTATCTGATCTATCATTTTCAAGATTATAAATTTGCCAAAACAATATTTTTTGCAGGTGTTTTGAAAGAATCCTGGCTTTCTGCTAACCATAGTAAGATCTCAGGGTTGCAGCACTGAAATGAGAGTCTCCTCCACCTAGTTCCAGGTGGTGTCCTGTTGGACTCAGGGGGAATTCATCAAGCAGCGTTAGGGCATCCGCATGGGTATTACGGCTTTAATGTGTGGTAAGGGAATTAGTGCACTCTAAATGCTAAGAAGTCTATTTTATACCTATGAGCTTCTTAGCATTTAGCATGTGTTAATTCCCTTAATGTGCCTGAAGGCCCTAACACTGCTTGATGAATCCCCCCTTAGTCTCTTAAAGGTGCAGGGGGTCTCATGGCCTAGTGGCACTTAAAGCACTGAAAACAGAATAACTGCTGGGCCATGACTGTGCATTTAAGGGCATGGTTCTTTGGACAAAGTGCCCCTGGGACAAATGAGAAAGCACCCTTTCAATGTGAGGGAACATTCAGAAGAGGACCTCCTCTCCCTGTATCCTTTAAGGGACTTTCCTTGCCCATTCCTTCCTACCTCGTCTCTCGCTATAATTAGTGGTGGTCAAGAAGACTCCTGTTTTCATTAAGACCTAGCACTTAAATTATAATTAATACATTTCAAAATTCTTCTTATAAGTAATAATCTCCTCAGGGGCATAGCAGACAACAGATTTTGGTGGGCCTAGACAAGAAGTGGGTAGGCACCAAGTGTTATCCCCCCCCCCCCCCCCCCCCCCCCCCACACCACCACCACCACCACAAAAATATCCCAGCTGGTGAGAAAATGCTTCTTTCCACCTTGGCAGTCTACAGCAGGCATACACTGAAAACTGAGCATGCGCAGGTGCCGGTATCATGGAGAGTAGCGTTTTCGTTACCATCAAGGGGAAGTCTTCAGCTGGCGGAGCTTGGGATCCCCATCAGTTACTGCTAAACATGTGCTACTGTTGGGTGGGCCTGAGCCCTAAGTGGGTGGACCCTGGCCCACCCAGGCCCACCTGTGGCTATGCCACTGAATCTCCTGCAGGTAGTCAAAAAAGTGTTGTTCATAGCTGGAAACACCTTTAACTAAAGCAAAATAGACTAACCTAGTAGGCAAAGACAAGGAACAGGCTAGGTAAGCCTGTCACTCCTTATCTGCTAACATCTAGCATATTGTTAGGCTGTGCCTGTGACATTTAAAATACCAAACAGTTTGAAAGTTATTGGGTCTGGAGAAAAACATGGTGGATGGCCAGCTGCAGCAGTTCTTGTCCTCACTATCGTCTTCTGGGATTGATTAAAGGCCAAGCTTCCTACTGGATGCTGCTTGTTAAAAAAGGGAGGAAATGTACACATTTCCTACACCCTCAAGCTTCCTGTTTGCTGTTTATTGCAGTATTCCAGTAAGTGTGATCCTCTGCTGCTTCAACGCACTTGCTGTCTCTTGTTTACTTCCTTCTCTTCCGCCATGAAGTACACTGATTGAGGGCCAGACTCCAAATGAGTCAGATCTTCACAACACGTTCAGAGAAGGCAAGTGGTTTCCCTAGCAACAGCAGCTCTGTGGAATAATAATAATAAAAAGAAGCGAGCAGAAGAGCCGTCTCCCAATGCTCGGAGGGATTTTTAGGGCTGGCTAGTTACAATTGCTCTTCAGACCCTATGACAATGATTTTTCTTTCAAAAATCAATCAGAATCTTTTTTCTTACCATAATCATTTTAACCTTATTTATTTATTATTATTTTTCACATTTAAGGAAACATTTAAATAGATTAGAAAACACGTTGGCCTGTGCTGTTTAGAGATTATGCTAAATGACAAATGGGTACACCGTGAAATGGTTTCTTGCTGCTTGAAAAATGCTCTAAGTGAAGCCCAGTCAGTTATAAACACCAGAAATATCTCAGTTCCACGTCAACATGGATTCTGAAGAATGAAAAAGATTGAAACCAGTTTTTTTCAATATTTTAATACTCTCGTCTACTACCGTTATTGGATCACTATTATTATACAGAAGAAGATTTATGTAATAAAGTATAATAAATGAAACTGAGACTAGCATAGCATTCCAATAGAAAGTATATTTCTGAATACTTAAATTGGAAAAAAAAAGATTTAATAAACCAAGATGTCCTTTTTATTAAGTGGAGGTAAGTACTACAGCGTGCTTCCCAACCACCAAAATGCAATATCATGGGACACACTTGGTAAGGGCTCACGTGTAATGTTCCCTCAAAAGACTGAGTTGATGTGAGCAAAATTTTCTATTACATTACTCTGTGAGCACTACTGTATTACGCAATATAAGTAATCTGTTTATAGGTAACAAGCTGCAATTTCATGCAATACGGAACACATGTATTTATTCAGGCAAAACAAGAGTGCAAAATAAAACTATTTCCATTTCAGACGTCGTCCCATGTACCACTTCAACATACAGGCAATGATATATGTTACGCACAGTTTTGAATCATTGCTGCTGTCTCATACGTTTCTAGCTCTTCATTGGCCATGTTCTGCTTTCAACACAGTAATAAAGGGGTTGTTTACAGATGATCCGCTAACCTCTACAGTGAAACCTCTTTTAAGGAATGACCCATTGGATGTGTTGGAGTTAGGTAACTATAGGCCAATATCCATGGTTCCTGTAGTATTGAAGATAATTGAAAAAGTGGTTCTCCATCAATTGATTGGGTTTGTGGATACGGTGAAGTGCTTGTTTGATCACCAATATGGTTTTAGAGTTGGACATAGTGTTGAGACCCTTTTATTTTCCTCTCTAGATGTAATGAGTTGGGGATTGATGAGGGTCAGACATTTTGTTTTGTATCTTTGGATGTGTCGTTGGCATTTGATGTCGTAGATGTCAATCTTTTGCTGTCTAAGCTTAAGGGAATAGGAATATGTTGAGTTGTGTGGAATTGGTTTGCCTTTTTTTATAGGGATGTCAGATGCAGGTTGTTAGTAGGGGGAGGTATCTACCATGCTGCCAGTATCAAAGGGGATAGCACAGGGTTCTGCTCTTTCTGCTTTGCTATTTAACATCTACATAGCCTCTTTGAGAGCAGTGACAACGGAATTGCAGGTTGAATACAGGATTTATGCTGATGATGTGCAATTTTTCTTTCCAGTGCAAGAGGGTTTGGATGGATTGATTGAACAATTGAACGAATGTATGGCAGCTGTCAAAAGATGGATGTGTTCGAATAGACTAGTTTTAAATTTTAGTAAAACTTAAGAGATGTTTATTGGAAATAATGAGGATTTGCTCCACTGTCAGTCAGTGAGGTTGGGTGAGTCTGAGTTGCCAGTGAAGGATAGAATGTGTGTGATTTTAGATCCTTTATTGTCTGTGCAGGATCAAGTACTGTTATGTGGTTAGATCTGTGATTTTCCAGCTTCATTTACTGGCTATTAAAATGTGATTTTTCGGTCAGTGGTATTTGTCACATTGATTTCTACAATGCACTGTATCTGGGTTTGTCTAAATCTAAGATGCAGGCATTGCACATCATATAGAATGCTTCTGCTCGATTGTTAGCAGGTACATCTTGGTTTCAACATGTATCCTCGATCCTTTGCTTACTAAATTGGTTGCCAGTACATTCTTAAGTGCAGTACAGGGTGTAATGTTTGATCCACAAAGTATTGTACTCAGACTGTGTTCCTTGGTATCTTAAAGATGTGATTGAAGTGTATCAACTGTCAAGATCTTTGCAGTCTAAAAATTTGAAGTTAATAGCAAATGTAAAACTGTATACTGTAAGATATGCCGGTACCCAGAATACCTCCTTTTCGATAGCAGGCCCACAAATTTGAAACAATTTGCCAGGTTACTTGAGATTGTGTAGCAGCAGGGATCAATGTTATAAATTTCTTAAGACATATTTGTTTGAACATGCATGGAGTTGATATTCTTGTCTGTTTTATGAGTGATGATTTCATGATCGTTTTTGATTGTATGTCAGTTTTATTGCTTGCTTTTTTTTATTGTGTATGCTGATTTGTAATCCACCTAGTTGTAGGCAGGATAGAAATTTTTAAATAAATAAAATAAAATAAACAGTTCTAAGAACTGTTTCAGTGTCAGTCATTAAAGATATGTGTTTGCAAGCATCGTGATGATCTACGCAGTGTTGCTCTTGCACATATGGAATGCTACGATGAAGAATTGCAGCAACTTTGTTTTTCTTCCCTAGCTTAACTAATGCACCATCTGAAGTAAACATAACCATTTTTCTGCATGTTCAGTGAGTTGTCCTCATAAAACGTCTTTATTGCTGATACTATTGAAGTACCATCACATGCAGTTAAACTTACAATTCCAGCAAATACTGTCTTGTAAACATTGTTGTCATGAAGCCAAAACTTTGCATATAAAATAAGCATTTTTGTTACTGATATGTCTGTGCTGTCATCTACCATGATCATATGGAAATTAGCATTGCACAGTTCACCAGTGATATGGAGGAGTGGCCTAGTGGTTAGGGTGGTGGACTTTGGTCCTGAGGAACTGAGTTTGATTCCCAGCACAGGCAGCTCCTTGTGACTCTGGACAAGTCACTTAACCCTCTATTGCCTGCTGCATTGAGCCTGCCATGAGTGGGAAAGTGCGGGGTACAAATGTAACTAAAAAAAAAACTACATCATTAATGCACTCTACAAACTCGAATGCATAGTTTTTGCTGCACCAACATTCAGAGATTGACATATATTTTGCCATGTGGTTGTATATATCTTGCACAGTGAGCATAGAAGCATTTGTATTTATAGCCAAGAGTACAAGTCGTTACCTATCAAAATTTTTATCTGGTCTGCTTTTGCACTCTTACACTGTGCCACGACTTGTCTCATTTCTCAGTCACCAGCACTTTCTGTGAGCATTCACAGCTGACTTCCTGACTCTTGATGCCGAAGCTTTGCCACAGAATCAGTGAGTACCTTCTGCTTGATTTGTTTATTAAGATAATCAAGCTTCTAATGTCCCCATCTTATGCCGGTATAGAAATCACCTCCTGCATTAGCTTTCAGACAGATTTTGCAAACAGCAATCATCATCAACATGAGCCTGCAAATAGGTGGGAAAATGTGGGGTACAAATGTAACAAATCACTGTCACGGTATGTAAAAATGTCACTCAGTTTCACCTTCACCTCTGACATAGAAATTGGTAGCTGTGTGCTTACAAGTTCATTAAGAGGGGCATAATCGAACGGGGCGCCCAAGTTTTCCTGGGGCCGTCCTCACAGGACGTCCTGCAAAGGGGCGGGGAAATCCATATTATCGAAACAAGATGGGTGGCCATCTTTCGTTTCGATAATACGGTCGGGGATGCCCAAATCTCCACATTTAGGTCGACCTTAGAGATGGTCATCCCTAGAGATGGTCGTCCCTGATTTTCGCCAATAATGGAAACCGAGGACACCCATCTCAGAAATGACCAAATCCAAGCCATTTGGTTGTGTGAGGAGCCAGCATTCATAGTGCACTGGCCCCCTCATATGTCAGGACACCAACTAGGCACCCTAGGGGCACTGCAGTGGACTTCACAAATTGCTCCCATGTGCATAGCTCCCTTACCTTGGGTGCTGAGCCCACCAAAAAACCCCAAACACCCACTCCCCACAACTGTACACCACTACCATAGCCCTAAGGGGTGAAGGGGGGCATCTACATGTGGTTACAGTGGGTTTCTAGTGGGTTTTGAAGGGCTCACATTTACCACCACAAGTGTAACAGGTGTGGGCGGGATGGGCCTGGATCCACCTGCCTGAAGTGTCGGAAGATGGGCGCCCTTCTCTTTTGAAAATAAGCCTGTAAGCCATTCAGTTTTAAATTGTGTTCTACACTTTCCCTTCACAGTCATTGTTGTGGACAGTTCATGTAAGTGATGTTTAGATATAACATCTTTGGACAAAAATATATCAAACAAAAGGAATATCTGTCCATGAATAAAACATAAGCCTACTGAATTCCACTAAAATATGATTATACACTTTGAAAAACATATTTTGCTTTCATGTATGGTATGTCTGTATTAGCATATGAACACTTTGATGTATTGTTATAGTTTAATTATAAAATGTTGTGCTGATTATTTCTTTTTAAAAAAGATTGGAGCTTTCCCTTTAAGAAAAAAGAGTTGTTCCACTTCTATATATTTTGACATAGACTATACTGCCCCGCAATGGCAGGAGAAAGTAAGTCTGCATAAAGTGAAAAATAATGCCTCCACGCCTCCTTCACTAGCTCCCAGAACCCTTTTGCAGTATCAAAACTTCCACTTCTCCTTTAAATCACAGCCTCATCACCAATGTAACAATGTAATCATTTTATTTTGTTTTAGTTATTGGTATCACTATATGTTTGTTTGTTTTTTTTGCATCAAGCTTTTTAATAGTTGGGCTGGGAATTTCCCAGGTTACCACAGCTTCTTTATTCACTGCAATTCTGTCAGGGTTATAATCCTAGTGTTTTTCTAATACAATGTCAGGATATTTACAGATTTTCCAGTGGATGAGCTGTGCTATTTTGAGCATTTCTGCACCGCAGGCCTTCTGACATCAGTACACAGTGACAAGATATGTAATTGTTTACAGAGTGCTTTCTGCATTTTCCGTTGTTGGCTTTCTCTCTCTCTCTGATATCTATTTTCTGTGTTTTCGTGTGTATCCTCAGTGTGATATATCGAAAATTCCTTATACCACACTAGTTGGTTACAGCTCACAAAGGGGCCATGTACTAAGCTGCGGCAAAAAGTGGCCTTAGAGCACCTTTGTGTTGATTTTTCCTCATGCAAAGGCCATTTTTGCCGCACTCATAAAACAGCCAATTTTCCTCTTGTTTTGTTTTAAGGGCCATGTGCTAATGTTTCCATTAGCACGCAATAGAACAACCAAAAACAAGGTAAAGGAACCCCTAAGCCCAAAGCAACCAAATACAGAAGTAGGGGTGGACCAAGAAGACTCTTGCAGCTGAATGGGTAGTGTGTAAAAACTTTATTAGGCGCCACTCATTTATTAGACCCGACACGGGGTTGTGTTTCAACGGTATACAACCGTCTGCCTCGGGGGTCACTCACAACACAGGATGAATGGATAATCTTTGAAAATCTGGAAAACTTGTGCATGTAACAGCCTACCAAATTTTTGTGAGCTGTTACAGAAGTAATCGCTCTGCATCCAATCTATTCTTTAAGTCGTTGCATATTAATGCTTATACTAAGTAAAATAACTAACAAAGTTATTATTCTAGGATTTTAAAAAATGGGCAAACCATCTCTAGCATTAGCAAAATAAAGAATCCCAATATAATGATGTTGACCTTTGCTAAACTACAATGTTCAACACAAGATGATCTTTACTAGTAGAAGACTGCAAATAATAAAAGACTTAACAGTCTTAGCCGTGACATTGAATTTCATGCTTTCTCGCATCACTTGTTCCTGTTCAGAACCCATTATTCAGTTCTTATTATAATGGAAACCCTCTGTGCACTGGGATGTAGAACAAAGTGATGAGCAACAACTTGGTCCTCTGTTTACTCCTCAAGGTGTACAGTGGCTTTGGCCACCTAATACAGACATTATGAACTTGATTTGATGAAGAAGGCAAAATACATTTTCAAGCAATTGGCCAAGCTGTGTACTCCTCCCTGCCATAAATAAACTCACACAGTTTCTCACAGATGTAATGTATCTGTGTAAAAACAGCTCTTAGTCACTCATCAATCAGAAGGATAAGAATTTGGAAACAGGCCTAGGAGCAATCATCTTAGATGGCCTGGCATTTGTCAATCAGTGGATTAAGGTAGCAGGAAAAGCCAATGGTATGCTTGCATGAATAAGCAAATATATCAGGAGCAGGAAAGCAAAGGTATTATTGGCCTTGTTTAGGTCAGCAATAACTACTACTACTACTACTAATCATTTCTATTGCGCTACTAGATGTACGCAGCACTGTACACGTTATATGCAGGTACTTTTCTCTGTCCCTAGAGAGCTCACAATCTAAGTTTTTGTATCTGGGGCAATGGAGGGTTAAGTGACTTGCCGAAGGTCACAAGGAGCTGTGGTGGGAATTAAACCCACGTCTCCAGGACTAACCATTAGGCTACTCCTGTCTTTTACTAAAGCTTAGCTCAAGTTATCTGTAACAGAGCCCATTTTATTCCTATGGGCCCTGCTGCAGATAACTTGAGCTAAGCTTTAGTAAAAGACCCTCTAAGATTCCAACTTCAACGTTTACCCTTATATGGAAGGCTGATCCCTTGTGATAGTACTGCAGGACTACTGCTAAGATTTTCGATGCTATTTTGAAATCTCGAGCCAGGGATACCCTCAATTAAGCCGTAGGGATGCAAAATTTTAATGCTTTGAGTTGCTATGGTCAAAGTTTTCTGCCAATTTATAAATAATGATTGCTGGATTAAAAAAGCATATATAGCAGTTCAACATTTATGAATTGTTAGAAAACCAAAGATGACGTGAGATACACAGTATAGTCCTTGCCCAATGTTGCAGCTTCAGAGAAAACAAACACACCAAAACATATAAACATAATTAAATAATAAATACATAAATATAGGTAAGACACAAAGACAACAGAATCATAAAAGACATAACATGTTTTACATACCAATGTCTTGTTTTTCACAACCAAAAATCAATCTTAGATCAAAGTCAATGAACCGGTTGTTCTTTTGCAGATAAAAATATGAGTAACAAATAAAAACAAATTTAAAAAATAAAAAAGCTTCAGATGCTTTACATTACAATGTGCCAATTTCATACATTTTTGATTAAAACCAATAGGCAAATTATGTTTTCACATTTTGATGGCAAATATTTAGGGTGGCAACAGGGGGGCTAGCTAAGTATGGAGGGGAGGGCAAACCACAGTGACATTTCTGCACATCATGCTCTCCACATCATCCCCCCCACCCCTCTCATTTTTAAATTAGCAAAATAGGACATCATGACCTTCTATGCATAAAGAAACCCTCTCCCTCCAGCTAGTTTCAGCTATCAGGTAAAACCACCAATATAACTGATAGTTTCATTTAATTCATTCTTTTGTGTGGCATGAAGTCTGGATTCTCTATAGGAGTGGTCAGAATCTCAATATAAACTCTGCACCTCTACTTCTGTATCAAAACTCCATGTTCTCCAACAATAGAGCTATCTCTCTTATAACACGCTACTCAAAAATTATTCAGATTGTGATTATCACCTCAGGAGCTGCAGGCGCTCCTTCCACTGCCAGTCAGATGGAATTTTCTTTGTGTGGTGACTCCACAGGATGTGGAGCCCAGTAGTCTTGAACACCTTTATTTTGGGTGCCAAGGGCCTGCTTTCAAATAGGGCCAGAAGCTTTTCAAAATAACACAAAACCTTGTAAAAACATATTCAAAACCTACGTAGCAAACTTGCAAAACCATAAGAGCCTTAATCCACCTATGAAATGACAGTGCTATAAATATTACAATGGGCCCTAGAGCACCAATATACCTACTAGTGGGAAATTAGAACAAACTGTACTGTTACAAGTTCCTACCCAGACCCCACCTGATAGCAGAATCTTTCACCTCAGTCATGCACGCAGAACACTGATAGATCCACATCATAGGGGACCATAAAAAACATGCACAAAAAAAACGAAAAGAGAGACTAATTCAACCCACGCCCAAGAAAGCCAGAGTCTATAAGCAGGACAATACTGGTAAAAGAGATACAAATACATTTTGTCCTGTACTCTGCTAAATAGAAAAACAAATAAGATGTACATTTTTCAAAGTGGACATGTCCTAATCCTTAAAAAGTATTAAATAATATTTTTGTTTTTTACTATTGTTGTCTGAGCTTTTTATGTATTTATCTGATTGGACTGGTCCCAGTCTCTTTGCACTTTCCTTGTGTCAGTCTTCTCCCAAATTATTTTCAGGGCTTGTATTTCCATTTTTTTCTCTCCTTTTGTCTTCTGTTCCTTCTCTACATGTGTCTGCCACTGATCTCTCTTTTTCATGGTTTTTTTCCCCATTTTTCTCTTCTCTGCCCATTTGAAAAGTCTCCTACTTCTCAGCTCTCATCTACCTATCAGCTTCTCCTACCTCCCTCTCATCCCCTTTCTAGTACTCCCATTGCCCCCTCTGGCCCTCTCCTTCCCTAGTTTCCTATCCTCTCCCTCCATCTTTACCCACTCCCTAGTCCTTCATATCCGTCCTTGGTGCTCACCCTGAAAAGGAGGCATAGGCAGGGGAATGTTGGGGCATTCCAAAATGTTGTGCACAGATTTACAGAATTCATCCGAAGCATTCCTAAGTTGGGTGCTGGCCTTTACACCTGCTTTTAGCAGGTGTACGTATGGCACCCAACGCGCTGGATCCACACTGAACACTACTTTAGAAATGGTGCACTCCCTTTATAGAATAGCACTCAGCAGTCAATATTTTGGCACTGAATTTTCAGTGCCATTTATTGATCTCCCTCTTAAGAGTGTAATATATGGCATTTTTGAACAAAAATGACAGTATATGCACTTAAAATATCTCTTCTAAAATCATCTTACTCTTAAAAGTATGCTCAATGGCAAGAATGTGTGTAGTTTTACATGACTTGGGTAGAGGAGCATGTGGTCTTGGTGGAGTGTGGTTAGAGATGCAATTTACATGTATACTTTATACAATATCCATGTTCGCCTGTAGTATATATATAAAATTTTGTTTAAATCTTCATTTTAGCCATGATTTCTGCAGCTTTGCTTGGATATTTTTATAAATGCACATAGACTCCTACGTGTCCTTATAAAATAGGCTAAAATTAGATTCCTTCTTACCCTTTCATCGTAGGTGACCTGCTACAAAATTACCCTCATGAGTGCTATCTACTGTTGATGAGTAATTTGTTTTGCAGCTCAATTTGCCCGCTGAATGGATAGCTTTTAGGCTTTCATTGCACAAACAGACAAGTATAATAATTTGGAACACAGGCTAAGATAAGAACAGACAAGCTTAGGAGCAAGGATATTAGGAGAACATATAAAAGCTCTGATCATAGTGAAGAAAGTAATTTTAATAAATTGGCTATCTGAAATGCCTCTCTCTGCTTACAAAATGAGGGAATGCACTGCACATGTTGATGAAGATGGAGCAGATGAAGCTGCAAGGCAGAGTTCTTGTGGACAAGTTCATGGCCATTTGGGACTCATATATATAAAATTACTGAAACAGAAGCCTTACAGATCAGCAATGCGGCCGCGCTGGAGAAGAGGACTTCGGCTGGTGGGGGGTTGGGGACCCCTGCCAGCAAAGGTACCCGATAGCGACGGCAGCGGCGGGAAGGGGGGTTCGAAAGGGTTGGTGCTGGGGGGGGGGGTCAAAGATGGTGGTGGTGGCGGGGGGGGGGGGGGGGTCGGCGGCACTGGGGGTGTGGCTAAAATGTGCCCCCTCACCTCGGGCTCTGGACCCCTCTCCCGCCGAAGTCTGGCTACTCCCCTGTCTGACTCGACCTGCCTCTAATGAAGCCATGCTGCCTCGGGTCCTGCAGTCCATTCGATTTGAGAAACCTCACAATTCTCCGCTTTAGAAGCATTTCCATAAGTTTGCTCACCACCAAGGTCAGATCTATAATTTCCAATCTCCTCCTTACTTCCGCTCTTGTGCAGAGGGACCACATCTGCCCTTCTCTAATCCTCCGGAACCGCTCCAGACTCTAAGGAAGCATTGAAGATGTCAGAGCTGCCAAAACACTCTCCAAGTTCCTTGAGCATCCTCGGATGTATCCCATCAGGTCCCATCACTTTGTCTACTTTTAGTTTAGCTAGCTCCTCAGGAACACAGTCTTCTGAGAATCAGTCCCAGTCTTCCATACATCCATCCCCATTTGCATTTGTTTTCTGCGGTCCTACCTCTGGCCTTTCATCCGTGAACACAGAACAGAAATAATTGTTAAGCAGTTCAGCTTTATCCTTATCAGCTTCTACATATACCTTCCCCTCAGCTTTGAGTCTCACAATGTTATTATGGCACTTCCTCCTGTCGCTTATATATCTGGAAGACGTCTTGCCCCCCAATTTTACCATATTGGCTATCTTTTCTTCCATTTGCCTCTTCACATTCCAGACAGCTTTTCCAGCTTTTCTTAGGTTCCCCTGGTATTTTTGTCTGTCCTCCTCTTTCTGAGTCATCTTGTAACGTATTAAGACTAACCTTCTTTCCTTTAATATGTTTGAGAACCAGAGTGGCATTCTTTTCCTCTTACTTTTATGTAATTTTCTAACATAAAGGTTTGTCGCCTTTATGATAGCTCCATTCAGTTTTTCCCACTGCTGTTCTACTTCCTTCAGCTGTTCCCATCCAACTAACTCTTTCTTGAGAAATTCCCCCATCTCGGCAAAGTGTTAGTTCTTTTGAAATCTTGGACCTTCAATCTAGAATAAGCCCTCTCCTCTTTTGTCTTAATATTGAACCACAACATTCGATGATCTCTAGATACCAGATGATCTCCCACCATGACATCAGAAACATTCTCCCCATTTGTGAGCACCAGGTCTAGGATAGCTCCATCCCACGTTGGTTTCTTTACCCACTGTTGAAACAATTCTACCTGTAGAGAATCCAAGATCTCTTTACTTCTAGATGACTGCACAGTAGGAAAGCCCCAATTGAAATCCAGCATGTTAAAATCGCCTATTAGTAATACTTCCCCTTTCCTAGCTATTTTGTTGATGTCTTCAATTAGGTCTCTGTCCATTTCTTCTGACTGTGAAGGTGACCTACTACTACTACTACTACTACTACTTAACATTTCTAGAGCGCTACTAGGGTTACGCAGTGCTGTACAAAATAAACAAAGAAGGACGGTCCCTGCTCAAATGAGCTTACAATCTAAAGAACGAAATGTCAAGTTGGGCAGTCTAGATTTCCTGGGTAGAGATGTAGAGGTTAGGTGCCGAAGGCGACATTGAAGAGGTGGGCTTTAAGCAGAGATTTGAAGATGGGGAGGGAGGGGGGCCTGACGTATGGGCTCGGGGAGTTTGTTCCACGTGTGGGGTGAGGCGAGGCAGAAAGGGCGGAGCCTGGAGTTGGTGGTGGTGGAGAAGGATACTGAAAGGAGGGATTTGTCTTGAGAGCGGAGGTTACGGGTAGGAACGTAAGGGGAGATGAGGGTTGAGAGGTAAGGAGGGGCTGCAGATCGAGTACATTTGTAGGTTAGTAGCAGAAGCTTGAATTGAATGTGGTACCTGATCGGAAGCCAGTGAAGTGACTTGAGGAGAGGGGTGATGTGAGTGTATCGGTTCAGGCGGAAGATAAGACGTGCAGCAGAATTCTGAACGGACTGAAGGGGGGATAGGTGGCTAAGTGGGAGACCAGTGAGGAGTAGGTTGCAGTAGTCAAGGCGAGAGGTAACGAGAGAGTGGATGAGAGTTCGGGTGGTGTGCTCAGAGAGGAAAGGGCGGATTTTGCTAATGTTATAGAGGAAGAAGCGACAGGTCTTGGCTATCTGCTGGATGTGCGCAGAGAAGGAGAGGGAGGAGTCGAAGATGACACCGAGGTTGCGGGCAGATGAGAGGGGGGACGATGAGGGTGTTATCAACTGAGATAGAGAGTGGAGGTAGAGGAGAAGTGGGTTTGGGTGGGAAGACAAGAAGTTCGGTCTTGGCCATGTTCCGTTTCAGGTGGCGGTTGGACATCCAGGCAGCAATGTCAGATAAGCAGGTCGATACTTTGGCTTGGGTTTCCGCAGTGATGTCAGGTGTGGAGAGATAAAGCTGGGTGTCATCAGCATAAAGATGATACTGGAAGCCATGAGACGAGATCAGGGAGCCCAGGGAAGAGGTGTAGATAGAGAAAAGAAGGGGTCCAAGGACAGAACCCTGAGGGACTCCAACAGAGAGTGGGATAGGGGTGGAGGAAGAGCCATGAGAGTGTATATATTATATCAATGTAAATACATTTTCCTTTCCCTGTTACCAGTTTAACCCACAGTGCTTCTTCCTTATCCCATATGTCCTGAAGTTCTGTCACTTTAATATTATTTTTAATGTATAATGCCACTCCTCCACCCTTGTTCCTACCCTGTCCTTCCTGAATAGATTATAGCCAGGTATAACTGTATCCCAGCCATGGATCTCAGTGAATCACGTCTCTGTGACCGCCACTAAATCCAAGTCGGGTTCTATCATTGCAACCTCTAGATCTAGAAATTTGTTTCCCATACTACGGGAATTGGTATAAAAGGCTCTTCAGATGGGACTTTTGTTTTCCTTTTCTATAAGGGTATTTGATGTCTTACCTTCCTGAGGGTTATTTTTTGCCTTTGGGGCTTTTCTCACCCACCCCCAGCAAATTTAGTTTAAAGCCCTCTTCTGTACTTTTGCCAATCTGTTACTGAAGATACTTTACCCCTACCTTGAAAGATGGACACCATCACCACTCAGTAGCTCTTGGAAAATCATCCCATGGTCCAGGAAACCGAAGTGCTCGTGTTGGCACCATCCTTGCAGCCACACATTTAGTTCCAGGATGCGAGCTTCCCTCATTGGCCTTTACCTTCAACCAGAAGGATTGGTGAGAACACCGCCTGCGAACCTAGGTGCTTTATCTTCTGACCCAGGGCCATGAAGTCATGTTTGATATGTTCAGTAGAATACCTGGCAGAATCATTTGTGCCAACATGGATGAGAAGCATAGGACAGTGGTCAGTAGATTTAATGAGTCTAGGCAATCTTTTTATTACATCTTGAATCTTGACATGAGGCAGACAGCATACCTCCCTGGACAACACATCTGGTCTACAGATGGGTACCTCAGTACCCCTCAGAAGAGAATCACCAAAAACAACTACCTTTTGTTTCTTGTTGGTCACCGATCCAGCGGCTTTGGGATTTTTGATCATCATCTCCTCTTGTCCTTGAGATGTTTTGAGCTCTTCTGCCTCCAGAGTAGTGATGGAGTTGGGAAGTTGATTTTGCATGATCTGGTGACCTTCTCTCCCTTTTGCTGGAGATCCCTAATGTTTCAAAATGCATCTGTAGAATGTGTTAGTTGTAAAACCTATCTTCAAAGCTGCATTAAACAACCTTATACGCCGCTGTTTGGGATAAAGGGTAGAGTCTAAGAAGCAATCTGTGGGTTTGCTATCTGTGAAACTATAATGGTTTTCAAATGCAGGCCCAGTAAACAATATCAAATATAACAGTTTTTAAAAATACACTGTAATCAGAACAGACAAGATAAGAAAGGATTAGCCAGAAATTAGAGGGAGTCAATGCAGAAAATGTGGCTTATCTCAGACAGTGAGGTTTCAATCCAAAAAGAAAGACTATGTGTTTGCTCTTAGCTCCCCTATTTTAAGAGGCCAGCCACACCTCAGTCTCAGCCTCTCAATTCAATTCTGCCTACTAGAGGCTAGTGGGGGAAAGGCAGAAGCAAGATCTAGTTCAGAATAGAGAGCTGCACGGCTTCCGTCCCCGCGGGAATCCCGCGGAACCCGCGGGATTCCCGCGGGGACGGAGGCAGTTCATGCGGGGTTCCCGCGGGGATGGAAGCAGTTCTGCGGGGTTCCCGCGGGGACGGAGGCAGTTCCTGCGGGGTTCCCGCGGGGATGGAACCAGTTCTGTGGGCTTCCCGTGGAAGTGTAAGCTGCACCTGCACCAGCCTCTCATCTACCGAATACCAATTTATTTGAGTGCTGTCTCCTCCTCCTCTTCTTCCTTGCTTTAACAGCATAAATGTGGAAAGTCTTCCATTAAGGAGGTGGTAGAGTCACAAATGATGACGGAATTCAAAAAGGCGTGGGATGAACACAGAGGATCTCTAATTAGAAAATGGAAGTTATATAAAAGCTAACCTTAAATGGCTGCATGTGTGTGGATGTGTCAAGTGACACTTAGATGGCGACTCTGGCTGTGATGAACTAGAGCTGATACCTGGCAGACTTGTATGTTCTGTGTCTCATACATGGCAATCTGGTGTAGGATGGGCTGGAAAGGGCTTAGACAGCAACTTCAGTGGCTGGAACATGAGGACAGTGCTGGACAGACTTTTACGGTCTGTGTCCCACAAATGAGAACATGAATAGGCTGGAGTGGGCTTCGATGGCAACTCCAGCAGTTAGAACATAAGGATGGGGCCAGATAGACTCCTGTGGTCTTTGTTCCAGAAACACGAAAGAAAGACCATAATCAAGTATATAATATCACACTCGTTGATTTAATGATGAATTGATCATGAGTGTGACTATTGGGCAGAGTGAATGGACCGTTCAGGTCTATTTGCTGTCACTTACTTTGTTACTATTAATCCTCTTTGCTCCCAGGCTGGTGCACAGACCTCAGCTCTGACACAGGCACGAGAATCAGATGTCACCTGACCTACTGGCGCGTGCATGTGGCGGCCTCTCAGCACACAATCCCAGTGAATCAGAGACAAATCTTACATGTGCGCACCAGAGTGTTCCAAGTTCCAACTTCCGGTCCGTCCTTGCCTACAGTGCTGTGGCTCAAATCCAGAAAGGGAGCTGACTGGAACTTTCTTTTATGTACTATTAAATTCTTACGGGGATGGGTGGGGATGGGTTAAATTCTTGCGGGGACGGGTGGGGACGGGTTGGGATGGTTTAAATTTTTGCGGGGATGGGTGGGTACGGGTAAGATTCCAGCGGAGATGGGTGGGGACGGGTAAGATTCCAGCAGGGACGGGCGGGGATGGGTAGGATTTCTGTCCCCGTGCAACTCTCTAGTTCAGAAACACTGAGAGGCCCTTTTACTAAGCCGTTTAAGCGTCTACGTGCGCCCAACATGCGCCAAAATGGAGTTATCACATGGCTACCACATGGCCCTTGCAGTAATTTCATTTTCGGTGCACGTCTGCTATGCGTGCCCGAAAAATATTTTTTATTTCAGGTGCACATAGGTCATTACCACCTAGTTACCGTGTGAGACATTATTGCTAGGTCAACGGCTGGTGGTAAGGTCTCAGACCCAAAATGGACGCACAGCAATTTTCATTTTGCCGCACGCCCATTTTCAGCAAAAATTTTAAAAAAGGGCTTTTTTTACAGGCGCGCTGAAAAATGGATTGTTGCAAACCCAAAACCCACGCCTACACTACCGCAAGACGTTTTTCGGCGCACCTTAGTAAAAGGGCCCCTGAGGAAATAAAAGCTCTTAAAAGCAGAGAGAACAGTTTTCAAATGCAGTGCCTAGTAGAGAATATCAGATGCCATCCCTGGTGAGGCTTACACAGGACACATTTGAGGTATAGTAATTTATATTAGTGAAACTTGTTTTGGGGAGAAGAGTAGGGGTAAATATGAATTAGAGCAGTGACTTGGTACAGTAGATATTCAAGGAGAGGAGGGTAGGAAGAAGGAATGATCCAGGGAGTTGTGCTGTTGAACTGAACCGTGAAAGGTAAATAAAAGATTATTTGAGCTATGCTCATTGAGACTACATGTTTTTATATTCACCTAAGCAATCTGTGTCCTGGATGGTATATATTTACTTTTATTATTATTAAACATTGGCCAATATTCATGCTGAGTTGGGATGTTGCTCCTTGTTAATTTATTTTGACATTGGATACAGCTATGTAAGATCAGTTTTTCTTCCAAATCTTTTTGGATGACTGATTCAAAATAAGGGGACAAAATGCACCCCCTTCTTAAATGTAATATATGTATGGCTTCTAAACCTAGGTGTTTATAAATTCTAAATTGAGGTGTTTATTTGACAACTAAATTGTGTTCTTTGTGGATAAAAAAAATCAATATTTATTGATGTTTTCTCACCACAGGTAAAGTGATGTGTAAAAATCTAGAATAGGTTGTTTGCATTGGGGAATTTCAGACATATTAGTATTCATTTCATTTCCATTTTTTAAATTCGTGCCTATGTAGTGTTCTCATTCTTTGTGGCTTCCTGTGCATAATGATTATATAAAGCTGTTTCAGTCATAAATGCATGTTACTTATGTGAAAGCCATATATTGCAATTTCAAAGGTTCATTTTATTCGTTATCCCACCGATTATAATTTAAATCATAGCGGTTACAAAGTATTAAAAATGGGGGGGTGGGGGGAAACACATACAATAAAAGAAAATAATAAAGCCAAGACAGATGCACTCAGGGGTCCTTTTACCAAACTGTGGGGAAAAGGGGCCCTGCGTTAGCGGCAGGGCACGTTTTTCCCATGCTCCAGGGCCATTTTTTCCGCAGCTGGTAAAAGCTGGAGAAAAGTGGCCACGCAGTGAGATAACTTTTACTGCGTGGCCATGTGGTGGGGATCCCTTACCACCACCCACTGAGGTGAAGATAAGGGCTCCCATGCTAACCCAGCAGTAACTGGGTAGTACGCAACGATGCCTGATTACCACCGGGTTATCACTGCGCAAGCCATTTCTGGGCGTTTTCTTTTTCCCCTGGAAATGATGCATGCTTGGGGTGGGACTACCTCCAGCAGCCACGTTGGGCCGGTGGTAGTCCCAGAAGAGTGAGCGGTAAGCCCACGTTGGACTTATCGCCGCTCTGTAAAAGGGCCCCTCAAATAGTTAAGTAAATGAAATCTAAAATAAAGTATAGTTTATTAATAAATTGTAAATAGCAAGAATAGGAAACCCCAACCAACAAAAACAAAAAACAATTTCAGTGTGGCTGAAATGACATTTGATTAAAATAAAGGTATTTATTTACTCTTGCACCATTGAATGGACTAACTATATCATTTATCAGCTATGAATACTTGCCACTCCTGAAACATGGGCCACAGAAGTGCACAATAGAAGCAAAAGGCTAAACCTAACAGTAAAGCACTCCATCACTAGAGAGAAAGGACTATTCAAAAAAATCACACATTCACAATAAGCAACAATTCTACGACCTGCAGGCCTCCAAAATTTTCAGCAGGCACTTCCAACCTGATCCCCAAAGGCCATGGCAAAAAAAAATATATATATATATATATGTTTTTAAAAATTTTAAAAACTTTTTTAATAGATGATTACACCCCATACATATACCAGCAAGTGATTCCATAGACACAACACCAAACAAAAGAAGGTCATGTGTAGTAGCCAACAAGGGTTCGACAAAGCAAGCACTATCAAACCATGAGCCAAGGAAGATTCCAACACCTTCCCTGGACTATAAGGGCCAGTTAGGGCAGCCAAATAAGGTGGATCTTACTCAAAAAGTGTTCTATGAGTGAAAACCAACACCTTAACATTATACAATGCCATACTGGTAACACTGTACCAGCAGGGGGGGTCACATGGTTAAAGCAACAATGATGGTGGCTGGTGACCACTTGATTCCTGGCTGCAATGAGTGCTCCTGTCAGCTCTCTTTGATGCAGGATGCTGCTTGGGTATTTTTGGTGCCATATTATGGCAAAAGTTCTTGATTGGATTTAAGTCTGATGACTGGATTGGCCAATCAAGGGCAGAGATCTTTTTGGTTCTCTTCCAGTCAACAATTGCCTTTGCTCGACATGAGCATTGTCATCCTAAAATATGCAGTCACTTGGAAAAAGTTTCACTTCTGACAGAATCATGCACGTCTGTTGTATCTTAATGTATTTCTTGTAGATGTCCCAACACCATTTGCTGTCATGCAGTCTCAAGCCATGATCTTCAATGGATATTTGACAGGCACATTCCAATACTCTGTCCTGCAGTCTTCACCTGAAAGTTATCTTACATATTCTACAATAACATCTAGAGTTATGTGAAAATTGCATACTTAAGCTTTAAAACAGTATTAAGAGCTGCTTATTCCAGACTTTTCTACACCCCTATACTATTGCCAGGTACAGTTTCTAGTGAAATCAAATATAGGTTTATGCAACTTAGGAATCATCAGAGCAGTGAAAGCAAAGAAACTGAGTGGATGACAAGTCAGAAGAAAGGTGAGAGAGAATTAGGAGAAGTGGTGTTTTTTCAGTGCTTATCCAATAAACACCTATTTTGATGTTTTGCTTTGAGATGTTGTATCAGTGTTTATCACTTAAAATGAAATCAGTAGCTTTAAGAATATATTATGCAGTGCAGAAAAAGGGAAAAGAGATGTTACATTGGTGAAGTTGGCCAGAAGTTAAGGACAAGAATAAACCTACACAGATTGAAAATACTGTAACTCATCACAAAGAGCAGAGCAACACCTACATAGAGGGCATTCTTAGAACCAAATCACTGCTAAAGCGATAGTTTTATAGTCATGATGCTACCAAGAGAAATTCTGAGCTATCCAAGAATGTAAACTTAAAATGACCAGAGACTTTGTTCCTTATTTGGCAGCTTGACTTCTAGCGGAAGAGCCATGAGTCTACCACTGGGGTCAGCCAGTGCCATTTTGCACACCACACTGGAGAGGGCCAAAACAACGTGGGATAACTCCTTCCTTTAGCCTAGTGGTTCCAAAACCTGGTCCTGGAGGCACCTCAGTCAGTCAGGTCTTCAGGATATTCACAATGAATATTCATGAGAGAGATTGCATGCACTGCCTCCACTGCAGGCAAATATCGTGTGTCCACTTCTAAGATCTTTGAACATAGATCCAATGAGATGGTGTTATCATCAATATTAATCATGGATATACCTTGGGTCATTATTATGTCCTATCCATAGGAACTTAGTTTTCTCTTTATTAATTTTAAGACGATGAACCAAAATCCAGTTCTCAATTAATCTGATGCACTCTCAAATGTGTTCCAAGGTTTCTGACCAAAATTGGGACAATGGAAGGATGACTAATGTCATCAGCATAAATAAAATGTGTTACCCCAAACTGGTCTAATGCCATACCTAGGGATTGCATATGCAGATCAAAAAAATTAAAGGCAAGAGAGGGAGCATTGTGGGACTCCACAGAATGCCTTTTACCTCTGAAAGAAGATTCTATCCTTTTTAATTCTCTAAAAATGGTTGGCAAAAAATCCCTGGAACCAACTGAATATCTGACCATGAATTCAAAACTGATGGAAGTTTCTTGTCATCAGATCCAGATCAACTAGGTCAAATGCGCCGGAGAGATCAAACTGTATAATTATCCCACACTGACCTTTAAACAATAATTGTTTCCCATATCCCACCAAATAGCCTACTATAGTTTCCGTACTATAATTATTTCTAAATCCCGATTGTGTGGGATAGAGAAGATCATGTTGAGTTAGGTATACTTCCAATTGCTCTGTGACAAATTCCTCCATCACTTTTATAAACAGTGGGATGGAAGCAACAGGACAGTAAAAGCTCAATAATAATGTGTCTTTGGGGATGAGGGTTTGTGGGGATTGGGGGGGGGGGGGTCTATTTGGAGGAAAATCTTTGTTGATGGGTGGAGAGGGGAGGGGAAGCCAGGGACCACACTGCTATTCTTACTCCTTTAGCACCATTATGATGGTGCCTGGGAGCATGAGGCAATCTATTAGAGGCTTGATACTATTAGGCAGAAAAAATAAAGCCATCTTAAATCTGGTGCATAGCCAAGGGTGGGCGGGAGCTCACCCACTTTGGACTCAGGCCCACCCAGTAGCAGCACACCCTGGTTTGTGGATGGCGATGATCCTCAAATCCTAAGATGCCCAGTGGCCCGGAACACCGTACCACCAAGTTCTGCAGTCAGCTCAGTGGCAGCATCCCTGAGTCTGAGTCTGAGCTGGCACCTAATGCACACTCACTTCTTGGGTATGTGCAGAGACTTAGCTACTGGCCACCATCAGAGGACTGGAGGAGGTCTTCATCTGGCAAGGCTAGGGGATTCCCACCAGCTCACACATTTGTAGTGGGGGTGGGACACCAGAGGTAGGGAGGGGTGAAAAGTGGACAGGCAAGGGTTCAGAAGGATGGAGAGGACATTTCGTTCCCACCTATTCTGCCCCTAAGCCCACTCAAAATTTGCTATCTGGCTATGCTACTGCCTCAAAACTAACATTGTTCTACAAATAATACAACACAAGCTATGCCATACAACTTGCATAATAATAATGAGGAGCCCGATATTGAGTTTGTGGCAGCAAGCGCTTTTGCTGTCCGCCGCTAGTGTTAAACCTGAATATTTAATGCCAGGATGTTTCTGGTGACTGGCATTGAATATCCGATTTTTTTAAACTGCTAAAAAGTTAATCAGTTAAGCAAATATTCAGTGTTAACTGGTTAAATTTTTAGTGGTTAAAGATATAGCGCTGCTCTTTATGCAAGGTAGGGGGCAGATCGATCACTGGACCACCAGGGACCCTTTGCTGGGGGGTTGGGGGGGCTGGAGACCCAAAGGATCTCCAGCCCTTCCTGAATTGTCGGGGGGGGACCAGCAGTCCAGAGGACCTCCAGCCCCCCTGTCGCTATGGGGGTGCACATGTTAAGGGGAGTTAGAAGGGCTGGAGACCCACCAGATCTCCAGCCCTCCCTGAACCTGGGGGGGGGGGATCGTTGGGGGGACCGGAGCTCCACCGGACCTCCAGCCCCCTGTCGCTGGCAGGTTTGCCTTGTTGGGCTGGACAGGGCTCATCATTCCTCCCCAATGATCTGTAAAACCCTAACGCCAGCTTGGAGCTGGCATAGGGTTTGCCGCAGCCAGCGACCCAATCTTTGTTGCGCTGGTCGCTGATCATTGGGGATGAATATGTTTAGCCCTGTTTAGCATGCATTTGCATGCTAGTTGCGTTCAGACCCCTCGAGCGCATTGTTTCATGCGCTCGAGGGCTCTGATCATGGGGCGGTAGCAAACACCGGTGCTAGTATGGCGCTAACAGTCTCTAGTGCTGGCGTTTGCTTCTGATCATCCCCTTGTAAGTGACTTACAATAAAAGATAAACCTAAACAAAACAGGGAAGAAACAATATACAGTAAAAAAAAAAAGTCATAAATTCATAATATTCACATGATCAACATTAAATCAAATAAAAATGTTTTCAATCGCTTCCAAAACAACAGACAATTAGGAACCAAATGGCAATAGGTATAGCATTCCAAATATGAATAGTCTGGAATTAAAACAGAAATCTGAGTAGCCTCTTATATGGAATGTCTTTAACTGAAGGGCATCTCAATAACAATTGGTCCCGTCAACAAAGAGAGCAACAACAGAGAGATTGAAAAAAGAAATCAAGCATAGGTTCAGGAGCAGCTCCTTGCAAAACCAAAAAACATGATACAAGCAATTTTAAAGACAATACGACTCTTTAGGGGTAAGTTAATCCAATCCCTGCAAATATCCAATTACTGCCAATTATTCGTGTCAATCACATGTATAAGTGCTAGTATTCTATATATTTGTACGTGTTATTGGTACCTACATTTAGGTGCCCTTTATAGAGAGTTTCCTTTCACGCCTTTTCTTGTCTGAGATGACCGGGAAACATCTAGAAATGAGACCAGAATGTTGTGTATAAAACACGAGCTGCATTTTTTTGTCACTGTAACAGAGTCAATAATAAGAAGTCATTAACTGCTGTGATTTATAAGCTCTTGATTTAGAAAATGTGTTGGAGTAATTGACTACATGATGGTATGATTAGTAATATTTTTGATGGATGCCAGCAAGGAGTCATCTTAATTTTGTATATGGAAATATCATGGTAGAGAGAACATATTTGAACTTGACTCTTTGATACTTATCATATGATTTAAGGACCCATTTACTAAGCTGCATTAAGCTGCTTGCATGGGCTTTACTGCACAATAGTCATTAGTGTGGATCACGGTAACAGCTATCATGTGTTAAAGCAGCATCGTAAAAAAAATTCAACATCAGGTGCTTAATGCAGGTAGGATTGGGTCACAGGCATGGCAGGGCAGCAGCAGACGTATAACCAAATGTGACAGCTAGTGCATAGGTCCGTGCAATGCACTAGCTGTCATGACAGCCATGCTACTGCTTATGCGGTTAAGTGCTGAAAACTCAGTGCTTAACCGCATAAGGTGCTTAACCGCATAAAACACAATCCTATCTTTATGCAGTTAAGTGCTGAATATTTCACTTATCCACATATGTATTATCTGGCTCCATATGCCAGGATATTCAATGCCAGTGCCCGGACATGTCCTGGAATTGATTATCTGGAGATAAAGCTGGCAGCAACCAAAAATCGCTGACTATGCTGGCTGAATATGAAGATATTATTGTGGATTTCCTGGAAACCAGAGAAGAAGCAGATTATTCTAGAATTAATATTTAGGAAATAACAGGCCATGAAAAAGTTACAGAGAACACCTATTCCATTAAACCCCTTTAGCAGACCCAACCCAGTAGCCCTATACAGACAAACCCACTAGTTGCCAGAAATGAAGTTAAGTGAGAAGATTCCCAAAAAACCTATTTACTCAACTGATAGCATACAATACATTTGCAAGGAAAGTTTAGATAAAAGGAAACTCAAATGAACCACTCTCGGCCTAAGTATCAAAACGTGTTTTGACCTTTTCTGAGTTTTACATGACACATCCAGGAAAGCCAAAATCTTATTCCCATAAATGACTTCTTAGATCTAAAATAATATTTAAGTAACATATTTCTATCAAGCCTATTAATGAAAGTCACAACCAATGTCCCAGAGGAACTTCTAGAATAATCCGCCTCTTCTCTAGTTTCCAAGGAATTCACAATAATATCTTCATTAGAAAAAAGATCCATGTTTATACCCTGGTAGACAATATGCTGAGATAATTGCAGTACTTTCAAAAAAATCTCTCTAAATCATTTCTTTAGCAGATGTCTTTAGCAGAAATGGAAAGTTTACAAATCTTAAGTTTGAACTTCTAATAGAATTTTCAAGTTTCCATTTTGAATTATGACATTTGTATCCCACAATTATCCGAAACAAATTTGGGTTCAACGTGGCTCACATTAAAAATAGAACAGTTGATAACGAGTCCAAGTTACATTAGTTATAAAGACAGATACTTATGTGAACATAATGTAATAACAATAATAGAATGCAAAAATCAACATGAATATTTGAACTAATTGAAGAGCTTATTTCCAAAACCCTCTAAGTCTATTGAAACTTAGCGGATTTTGGTAATAAGCTCTTCAATTGCATCTGAGAAACAATTTGTCCCATAGATTGTTCTTTTTCTGTTAAAAAAGCAAGTTTAGGTAGTTGAATATCATGTAAATTTATTTTATGTTTCAATGACTTAGGGCCTTGTTTACTAAGCCACGCTATAGGCATGCTAGCATTTTTAGAGCATGCTAAAAATTAGCACGCGGTAATGTTAAAGACACCCATATATTCCTATGAGTGTCTCTAGCATTAGTGCACACTAAATTTTGGTGTGCGCAAAAAATGCCAGCGCACCTTAGTAAACAGGGCCCTTAATTTGAGGAGGATCATTTTAGCTAAATCTAGGCTGAGGAATAGCACTTAGAACAGATTCCTGTGTTTAACTTTGGGCACGAGGATTTTCACCAGATGAAATTTAGTGTAACTTCTGGCACCCAAGTTAGGGACATAACCCTTGTATTCTATAACACTGTGCCCAAATATTTGTAACACCCCTGATCTGCCCATGCTCCTCCCATGGCTATGCCCTCTTTTGGGTTGTGCACGAGATACTTTGAGCATGCAATGTTATAGAATAGCATGTAGGCAGATGCATCAATCTAAATTAGTGCCAATGAATTCCAATTAACCTCAATTGACTGTATGTTTATGCATGCATCTGGAATCCATGCCAAACTTTGCGTGCCCAAATTTGGGCAACCTATATAAAATCAGGAGTCGTATGCATGCTAAAATTCTAGAATACTAGCATGTATGTGAATGTACAATTATGACCTGCAGGCTAGGTGCTAAGTGGAATTCTTTAATTGATGTACACAGCTTGTTAGTGCATAAACACAAGGGGGTAAAAAACAAACACCTAGAAAAATGTAGGCAAAGACCATAATGACCTATCTAGTCTGCCCATCCATGCCATCTAGTCTCCCTATCACTCCCTTAGAAATCCTTTGCACTCGTCCCAAGCTCTCTTGAATTCAGATACTATTTTCATCTCTACCACTTCCACCGGGAGGTTGTTCCATGAATTCGCTAACCTGTCCGTGAAGAAGTATTTCCTCAGGTTACTTCTGAGTCTGTCCCCTTTCACCTTCATCCTATGCCCCTTGTTCCAAAGCTGCCTTTCAGTTGAAAGAGACTAGCCCCCTGTGCATTTATGCCGCATAAGTATTTAAATGCCTATCATATCTCCACTCTCCCGCCCCTCTTCCAAAGTATACATATTAAGATCTTTAAGTCTGTCCCCATACGTGTTATAATGAAGACCACTGACCATCTTAGTAGCTTCCCTCTGGACCGATGTGGATGGGGCTTGGTCAGATCCCACACTTGCACATGTAACTTATAGAATGCTATCAGATACATGTGCAAGTGTCGCATTTAGACACATGTATTTATACCTACTATTGTTTCTGGGCATCCAAACACCATTATAGAATTAGCACTCACAACGTTGCATCTAGGCAGCTAACTTGTGGCATGAAGTTATAGAATATAGGGTTAAACACCATATTTTATCATGTATGTCACCGTACCAAAAGCATTGCAAAGAGAATTTTATGCTGCTGAAGATTCTTCAAGTTAATTTGACAATGCAGACTTATAGGTACTATCCAGCAGTATTTTTAAGTTGGATTGCAGAGTCAGCTCTACACTATTACCAAGCTTTATTAATGACCCATGAGACAGAGGTGTTTGAAAGTAAATTTCTCTTGTATACGGATACTGACAGGTCAGTGGTCATGCTCAAGGGAAACACTAAATCAACACAGATATTTGTGTCAGAGTACAAAACCTCTGAAATTTGTGGTACAGAGTTGTCCATTCTCCTTAACTCAACTCTACACTGGTAAGGGTTCAGCATGGCAAAGGACAGGAAATGTATGAAGAAAAGTTATTAAGTTTGGTTTTATGAAATACAATGCATTATCCTTCTCCTTTTTCAAATCTAAATAATTTAATAACATATGTTTAGGCTATATTAGTTGTTTCTGCTGCCAAGTAAGAAGACAACTTTTGATTCCTGCCTCACTTTGGATAATTCCTAGGCCCCAATAAGAAGTTAACGTGGTAACATAGTAAATGACGACAGATAAAGACCTGTATTGTCCATCCAGTCTGCCCAACAAGATAAACTCATTTTACATGATATGTGATACTTTATATGAATACCCGAGTTTGATTTGTCCTTGCCTTTCTCAGGGCACAGACTGTAGAAGTCTGCCCAGTGCTGTACTGTTCTTGTAATAAGTTCTAGAGCTAACATTGAGGTGAATACTATTAGTTCTCGAATTAATCTGAATACACTGATTATGATCAGTTTAGAACTCATGAAGTAGAGAGGTGTGGTAGCCGTGTTAGTCCACTCTTAAGGATATCAATAAAAATCAAACAAAATAAAACATGGAAAAGAAAATAAGATGGTGGGGAGGCCCAGGGCAAGCCTTGCTACCCCAGGCTGGTGGCGGGGTACCCAAGCCTGGTGGTGTAAGCTAGGCAGCTGGGATAGCTGCACTTACAGTTGAGCGCCCTTGCTGTGCGGTGGGGAGCTCTGTATACAATTGGTCAGTCTTGCTAATGACGGCGGACTCGGTTGGCCAATAAAAAAGGTATCATCTTATTTTCTTTTACATGTTTTATTTTGTTTGATTTCTATTGCGAACTCATGAAGAAATTCCTCATGAGAGACTCCTGAGAAAATAAAAAAAAAAGTAATGAGAGGGGAGGCAATGTCCTTCTGTGGATTAGGAATTGGTTATTGAACAGAAAACAGAAAGTAGGGTTAAATGCCCATTTTTCTCAAAGGAGGAGGGTGAATAGTGGAGTACCACAGGGATCTGTATTAGGACTGGTGCTGTTTACCATATTTATAAATGATCTGAAAATTGGAATGACAAATGAGGTAATTAAGGCCTCTTTTACTAAACTGCACTAGCGATTCCCCGTGCAGCAAATCAGAGGAAGTCCATTCAATTCCTATGGGCTTTCTCTCATTTACCACATCAGGAATCATTAGCATGGTTTAGTAAAAGAGGCCCTAAATTTGCAGATGACACAAAACTGTTCAAAGTTGTCAAAACACAAGCTGATTGTGAAAAAATTGCTGGAAAACCTTTCATCTTAATGCCAATTAGTGCTGATAATTGCTTAACATCCAATTGATAATGCTAACTAGCTAGTTAACCAATTAAGTTCTTACAGAAATTGTGCCTTAATTTCTGTGCAGATATCCTATAACAATGCAAAGTTATTTGCATTGTTATAGGATATCTGCACAGAAATTAAGGCACAATATATAGAATCCGGCAGTAAATGCTAAACAAAGTCCTATTCCCTAAACTGCCTTTGCTAAATTAGTAAAATAGCTTAAAAATAAAGACACTGAGTTTACCTATTTAGCTCTAAGTCTACTTTCCCCTAAGTTTAAGAGCAATTTGGAAGATGAAATTTAAATGTGGACAAATGTAAAGTGATGCACATTGGAACGAATAATCTGAATCATAATTACCTGATGCTAGGTTCTACCTTAGGAGTAAGAACCCAAGAGAAAGATCTAGGTGTCAGTGTAGACAATACGCTGAAATATTCTGCCCAGTAAGTGGCGACGGCCAAAAAGGCAAACAGAATGCTAGGAATTACTAAGAAAGGGATACAAAATAAGACCAAGAATATTTTTAATGCCACTGTATCGCTCCATGGTGTGACCTCACCTTTAATATTGCATTCAATTCTGATCACTGTATCTCAAAAAAGATTTAGCGGATTTGGAAAAGGTTCAAAGAAAAGCAACCAAAATGATAAAGGGGATGAAACTCCTCCCATATGAGGACAGGCTGAAGAGGTTAGGGCTCTTCAGCATAGAAAAGAAACGACTGAGGGGGGGGGGGGGGGGGGATATGATTGAGGTCTACAAAATCCTGAGTGGTGTAGAATGGGTAAAAGTGAATCAATTTTTCACTCTCAAAAAATACAAAGACTAGGGGACACTCAATGAAATTACATGGAAATACTTTTAAAACAAAAGAAGGAAATATTTTTTTCACTCAAAGAATAGTTAGGCTCTGGAACTTGGTGACAGAGGATGTGGTAACAGCAGTTGGCATATCTGGGTTTAAAAAAGGTTTAGACTAGTTCCTGGAGGAAAAGTCCATAGTCTGTTATTGAGATAGACATGGGGGACTCCACTGCTTACCCTGGGATTGGTAGCATGGCATGTCGCTGTTATTTGGGTTTCTGCCAGGTACTTTTGATCTGGATTGGCTACTGTTCAGGATAGTGGGCTAGATGGGCCATTAGTCTGACCCAGTGTGGCTATTCTTATGTTCTTAAGTCAAAGATCATATACAGTAAGATTTCAGAAATCCCTCTTCTTGGAAGCCATCCTGTGGAGTTCTGCAAGGGTCTCCTTTGTCCCCTATTAAGTTTAATTTATTTATTTTATTTATTTATTTATTGCATTTGTAGCCCACATTTTCCCACCTTATGTGCTGACAAGTTCCTTATGTTACATGCTTTCACCAGTGGTGTATAAGGTTTTTACATATGAGGATGACATAACTATATTGACACCAGTAAGTGGTACGTCTACTGATACTTTGTATAGCATTATAAATTGTATATGACAGCTAGAATGATAGAAAGCAGATCATTTCTTAAACCTAAAGATAAGACCAAATTTTTATTGATTGGTCAAGCTGATCAAATTTGAAATAATACTCTTCTTCAAGTTGATGATTTAAAATCAACTCAAACATTTGTTGCATTTTCAAGGTTTTTGACCTAGTGGTTCAAAGTTTCACACCTGGATTACTGCAACTTGCTCTATCCTGGCAGTATTAAGGTACTGTTGACAAGATTGCAGATGGTACAAAACAACGTGGCGAGGTTGATTTTCTCAGCCCACCATTTTGATAGAGTAAAGCCGTTGTTAAAATCTTTACATTGGTTCCCAGTTATGGCATGAATAGCGTTTAAGATCTGCACTTTAAGTTACAGAATTCGATCCCGGTCTAGCTCCACCTTATCTATTTATGATGTACTATATTATCTTAGGAGAAGGAAATCCGTAAATTTACAATAAATTTTTTCACTGGTTTCTTTCTTAATCTGAAAGCCTATCATTTGAAAAGAGCTTATTATGCTACTCTTTTTTATCAAGTTGTACATATTTGGAATTCTTCACCAATTGCAATAAGGAAAATAGGTTCTTATCTAGTGTTTAGAAAATGATTAGAGACCTATCTTCTTAGGAAATACTTCTATTAAGATATTTTAATTTTGTATTATTTTGGTTTATTATAAATGTGCTTTATATCTCCCGATGATTGTTCAGATTCTTATAATGTTATCTGCATTGAACCTTGCAGGCACAGGCAGCTCCTTGTGACTCTGGGCAAGTCACTTAACCCTCCATTGCCCCATGTAAGCCACATTGAGCCTGCCATGAGTGGGAAAGCGCGGGGTACAAATGTAACAAAAAAAAAATAAGACTATATTGTATTGTATTGCTCTTTCCCCCTTCTTTTCCTCTCCCTATCTCCAAATCCTATAACTGACCCAACACCTGTAAGCTGTTCTGATTGAGGATGGGGTTGGGGCTGTGGCTCTGGTGGCAGTAGCGGGTTGCTCAACTCCACCTTCATTCTCCTTCCTTCTTAAAGGGACCAGGCCAAGTGATTCAAATCTGCTCTATTTGAACCACAGGATTCTGTCTCCACAGAACCCTCTGCAATTCAAACATGACCTGTTTCAACTCCATGGTTCTAACACAGCAGGTTTGAATCATGTGGCCCAGCCTTGTAAGAAGGAGAAAGGAGCTGCTGTGTGACTCGGTGCCACCACTGCTTGCATTAGAGCCGTAGACCCAGCCAGAGCATCTTAAAGGTACTCTCTGGTTCTGATTAGGGTGGCATCTGCCACCCTGTAGCGATGCCTATGAGAGTAACTGCCTATTCCCTACTGATTGCAAGCATGTTATCTGACTCACAGGAAAACAGAGTTAAGAAGCCAATGTCAAAGCGAGAGTGCATAGCAGGGACATAATATGAACTTGGGTTTCTACTCTGTAGGGATGTGCAGAGAAAATTTTCATTTTGTTTCATTTACACTTCTTAGTTATTTCATTAAATTTACTTTCCAAGTTATTTTATTTTATTCTGACATTTATTCTGTTTTACATTAAAGTCCATGGTACTACTACTACTACCACTACTTAACATTTCTAGAGCTCTACTAGGGTTACGCAGCGCTGTACAAATTAATAACTAAGGACGGTCCCTGCTCAGAAGAGCTTACAATCTAAGGATGAAATGTCAAGTTGGGGTAGTCTAGATTTCCTGAATAGAGGTGTTGTGATTAGGTGCCGAAAGCGACATTGAAGAGATGGGCTTTGAGCAATGATTTGAAGATGGGTAGGGAGGGGGCCTGGCGTATGGGCTCAGGGAGGTTGTTCCAAGCATGGGGTGAGGCAAGGCAGAAAGGGCGAAGCCTAGAGTTGGCGGTGGTGGAGAAGAGTACTGCAAGGAGGGATTTGTCTTGAGAGCGTAGGTTATGGGTAGGGACGTAAGGGGAGATGAGGGTAGAGAGGTAAGGAGGGGCTGCAGATCGAGTGCATTTGTAGGTTAGTAGGAGTAGCTTGAACTGTATGCGGTATCTGATCAGAAGCCAGTGAAGTGACTTGAGGAGAGGGGTGATATGAGTATATCGGTCAAGGCGGAAGATTAGACGTGCAGCAGAGTTCTGGATGGACTGAAGGGGGGATAGGTGGCTAAGTGGGAGGCCGGTGAGGACTAGGTTGCAGTAGTCAAGGCGAGAGGTAATGAGAGAGTGGATGAGAGTTCGGGTAGTGTGCTCAGAGAGGAAGGGGCAAATTTTGCTAATGTTGTAGAGGAAGAAGCGACAGGTCTTGGCTATCTGCTGAATATGCGCAGAGAAGGAGAGGGAGGAGTCGAAGATGACACCGAGGTTGCGGGCAGATGAGACAGGGATGATGAGGGTGTTATCAACTGAGATAGAGAGTGAAGGGAGAGGAGAAGTGGGTTTGGGTGGGAAAACAATAAGTTCAGTCTTGGCCATGTTCAGTTTCAGGTGGCGGTTGGACATCCAGGCAGCAATGTCGGATAACCAGGCCGATACTTTGGCCTGGGTTTCCGCAGTGATGTCTGGTGTGGAGAGATACAACTGGGTGTCGTCAGCATAAAGATGATAGTGGAAACCATGAGATGAGATCAGGAAGCCTAAGGAAGAGGTGTAGATTGAAAAAAGGAGGGGCCCAAGGACAGATCCCTGAGGAACTCCAACAGAGAGCGGGATAGGGGAGAAGGACGAACCATGAGAGTGTACTCTGAAGGTACGATGGGAGAGATAAGAGGAGAACCAGGAGAGGACAGAGCCCTGGAACCCAAAGGAGGACAGTGTGTCAAGAAGTAGGTTGTGATTGACAGTGTCAAAAGCGGCGGATAGGTCGAGGAGGATGAGGATGGAGTAGTGACCTTTGGATTTGGTGAGGAACAGGTCATTGCAGACTTTAGATAGTGCTGTTTCTGTCGAGTGTAGGGGGCGAAAGCTGGATTGAAGCGGATCGAGGATGGCATGAGAGGAGAGAAAATCAATGCAGCGGCTGTGAACGGCGCGTTCAAGTATCTTGGAGAGGAAGGGTAGGAGGGAAATGGGGTGGTAGTTGGAGGGACAGGTAGGGTCAAGAGATGGTTTTTTGAGGAGTGGTGTGACCACAGCATGCTTGAAGGTGTCCGGGACAGTTGCAGTGGAGAGAGAGAGGTTGAGGATATGACAGATGGTGGGGGTGATAGTAGGAGCGATGGTGCTAAGTAGGTTGGTGGGGATGGGGTCTGAGGAACAGGTGGTGGATTTCGAGGAGGAGAGGAGATGGGCGGTTTCCTCTTCGGTGATATCAGGAAAAGAGGAGAAGGAGGCCTGGGTTGGTTGGTTGAGAGAGTGGGTTATAGGATGAAGAGGAGGAGAAGGTTTGGTGGTGAATTCGAGGTTGATCTTCTGGACCTTGTCACGGAAGTAGTCGGCCAGAGATTGAGGAGAGAGTGAGGGGGGGTGGGAGCAGAGGGCACTTTGAGGAGGGAGTTGAGGGTGGCGAAGAGATGACGAGGGTTAGAGCTGAGGGAATTAGTCAATTGGGTGTAATAGTCCTGTTTGGTGAGGAATAGGGAGGATTGGAAAGAGGATAGCATGAATTTGAAGTGCGAGATTTCCTCCAGAGGCGTTCAGCCGAACTGGCACAGGAGCGAAGGTATCGGGTGCAAGGGGTCAGCCAGGGCTGGGGATTGGTACGCCTTGTGGGACGGGAGATGGACAGTGCAAGGGTGTCTACAGCAGAGGAGAGAGTGGCATTGTAAGTGGAAACAGCTTTGTCAACAGATTCGGAGGACGTGATGGAAGGGAGGAGATCAGAGATACTATAGGATAAGGTGAGGGGGTCAACAGCCTGGAGATTTCTGGAAGTAGTATTTAGTGTTGGGCGAGAATGAGGGGGAGGGTGCTGAAGTGTGAATGTTATTAGGTGATGGTCAGAGAGAGGAAGAGCTGATGCGCGGAGATTGGAGGGTGAGCAAGTAGAGAGAGGACGAGATCAAGACTGTGGCCAGATTTGTGAGTAGGGGTGGAGGAGCTCAGTTGGAGGTTGAAGGAGGAGATAAGAGTGAGGAACTGAGAAACATATGAGTCGGATGGGTTATCAATGTGTATGTTGAAGTCACCAAGAATGAGGGATGGGGATGAGGGCTCAAGAAAAATGGAGAGCCAGGCATCAAAGTCGGTAAGGAAGGAAGGGAGGGACTTATTAGGGGGGCGGTAAATGACTGCAACTCTGAGTGGCAGCGGGTGGAATAGACGGATGGAGTGAACTTCAAAGGATGAGAAGCAGTGAGACTGAGGTAGGTGGAGAGGTTAAAAACTGCAGGAGGGCGAAAGTAGTAGCCCGACGCCGCCTCCGCAACCAACTGGGCGGGGCGAATGGGAGAAAAGATAGCCTCCGTGGCATAGGGCCGCGATTGAAACCTGGCTCACCCCTGACAACTCTGCCTCAGTTAGGGCGAGCAGTTGAAGGGAATGGGAGATGAAGAGATCGTGGGTGAAGGGACGTTTGTTGCAGATTGAGCAGGCATTCCACAGGGCGCACAAGAAGGGGAGGGAGGAGGGGGGGAGGAGGGGGCTAGAGATGAGATTGGAGATATCGCGGGAACGTTTGCATAGATGAGATGAGGACGAGGACAGGTGTGGGGGCCCTAGGTTGGGATTGATGTCTCCCAAGGATAGCAGGAGAAGGAGCAAGAGAGTGCGGAGAAGGGTGGGTGAGGAAGGGCGACGAAGGCGACGAAGACGGGATGTGCTTAGGAGGAATGGGGAAGGGTTCATGGCAGGAAGGAGGTGTTGAAGGTTGAGAGCTAGGAAGGAGGAGGAGGACAATAGGGATGGTGAGGTGGTGGGGGACAGGGGTAGGTAGGGTATTGCAGTAGTGAGCAGGACGGGAGAGGACATGGATGGGTAGTGAGATCGTGTGGTATACAGCGGTGGGAGGGGGAAAGATTAGGGAGGGACAGGGCGAGGAGTAGAATGTGAATGGGGGCCATGAGTAGTGACTGAGGTGTTCACAGGGCAGGTAGATGGGCTGGGAGGCAGGCAGGTTTCAGGGTGGGCAGTCAGTCAGGTGATTGGCTAGTCAGTCAGTCAGGTGATTGGCTAGTGGGCAGGAGCAGGTGGATTGGGCAGTAGGTTGAGTGGCTAGCAGGCAGGAGCAGGTTGATTGGGCAGCAGGCAGGCAGGAGCAGGTGAGTGCGGTGGAGAGCACAGCAGCAGTACTGGAACAAGCTGGAATGGTATGAAGCAAGAGCTGGCGGACTAGAACAAGCTGAAGCAGATGGACTGGAGCAAGCTGGATCAGGCGGGCTGGAACAGGCTGGATCAGGCAGTCTGGAGCAAGCTGGAGCAGGCAGACTGGAGTAAGCAGGGAGAAGCTGGATCAGGCAGACTGGAACAAACTGGAGCAGATGGACTGGAACAAGCAGGAAGAAGCTGGATCAGGCGGACTGGAACAAACAAGAAGAAGCCGGATCAGGAGGACTGGAACAAGCAGGGAGAAGCCGGATCAGGTAGACTGGAACAGCAGGGAGAAGCCGGATCAGGCGGACTGGAACAAGCAGGAAGCCAGATC
Source organism: Microcaecilia unicolor (assembly GCF_901765095.1). Taxonomy (NCBI): domain Eukaryota; kingdom Metazoa; phylum Chordata; class Amphibia; order Gymnophiona; family Siphonopidae; genus Microcaecilia; species Microcaecilia unicolor. The sequence goes on from NC_044037.1 coordinate 41,222,951, forward strand.
AGGCGGACTGGAACAAGCAGGAAGCCGGAACAGGCGGACTGGAACAAGCAGGGAGAAGCCGGATCAGGTGGACTGGAACAGCAGGGAGAAGCTGGATCAGGCGGACTGGAACCAGCAGAAGCAATTCTTCCTATTTTTCTTTTTAACATTGGGGTTTTCCATCCAAGTTTTATGAAACTTGCAAGCAGGCATCAGCAGTAGAGGCAAAAGAGCTTGAAGGTACCAAGTGGGTTAAAATGGCACAAAAGTGCCTTTTACTATGTGGGTTTTACCACACGGTGGCCTTATGCTCCACGCTGTACCTTACAGGGATCATTAGAGCTTTCCCCATCCCCCTGATCACATTCCATTCCCCTGGTCAAAGCTCCCATCCCCCTGATCACATCAGCCACCCCCAATCGCATCACCCACCCCCTGATCCAAGTACCCAGCCTCAATCACATCCCCAACCCTCCCCTCCGATCATTGCCCCTATCCCCTGATCAAAGTTTCCAGCCCCCCAACGGCCCTCCACTCCTTGAAAGAGCCTACCATTATTTTCATTGAGCAAGAGCGACTAGTGATTGTTCCTGCCTGATGACCAAGGGACCACACATGAAAATAATGGTGAGCCCTTTCAAGAGGTTGGGGCTTTGATTGGAGGGTTGGGGCTGTGATGGGATTGGTGTTTGGATCGGAGGGTGGGGGTTTTGCATTGAGGGTGGGAATTGCTAATACTGTGAGACTGCTACTAAAGGTTGTGGCAGCCATTTTGAATAGTAGGCTGCACCAGGCAGGAGTGAGTGAGCATGACTCTTGCCCATTTCCCCCTGGTCCACCATGGACCAGAAAGTTAGACCCAGGGGTCTCGAGACAACTTAAATGTTCTTCAGGGGTGGGAGGGAAGATCAGAAGGGGGAAGCAGGAACACTGCTACTCTGACATTAACTCAGCATCGGCTGATAGTCAGACCGGTGACTAGTTAACTACTACTATTACTACTATTTAGCATTTCTATAGCGCTACAAAGCATACGCAGCGCTGCACAAACAACCTCACCACATAAAGTTAGGACAACATTTTTGCTGAATATTGCCGCTAACCATCTAGGTTGCTGCTCTGCCCTAACTCCTCCTTCGGCTCACACCTAACCTACACAGTTAGGGAAAGGCTGGTTAGTGGGAATATCAGACCCAACGAAACCTCAGATGAGATTGTTTGTGCTTCTTTCTTTAAAGTACAACTGTTAATGCAGATCGAAAGCTGTTTTACCGCTTGATGATTTAAGGACTTTCTTTTTATAGACTTTGGTTTTGACATGCTTTGAATACTGCAATTCATTGTATTAAGGCCTACCAAATAGGCCTTAATACAATGAACACATCAGGCCTATTAATTGACAGAGGTTGTCATGCTTTGAGCACATTACACTGTGTCTTTTTGCCTTGCACTGGCTCTCTGAGGCTTGGAGAATAAAGTTTAAATTGCTTTCTTTAATTCACAGGACTCTTAGTGGGGATATCCCTCAATATTTAAATACAGTTTTAAAAATGTATAAAGCTTCCCGTTCTTTGAGATCAGAAGGGACCCATTAAATTCACATTCTGTCAATTAGACAATTTTACCTATCTGAAACTAGAAACCATTCATTTTCTGTTGCCAGCCTAGTCAAATGGAATGAACCAGTGATGCTGAAAACAATGCTGATTCGTTTAGGAAACAGCTGAAAGCATTATTTGGCAGACATACATTTCCATCTTAATAATCATTAGATTGTAATAGTGTTCTAGGTGATGAATGACTTCCCATTGCTGATTGGTTGTAAGTTGGAGTGACAAGAAAATTGCTGGGTGACGGTCTGAAAGATGGGGTATGTTTTATGGTTATTGGATGTGTTTGGTCTGTAATTTTGTTGCTTGTGTATCTAAATCGCAATCTGTCTGGAACTGTGGATATGCAGACTATAATTATTTTAAATAGATAGTGTCACAAAATCCTTCTACAGTTCTCTGTAAATATGATCACTCCACTCAGAATAGATATTCTTCTGTCCCTGGAGGGCTCGCAATTTAAAAGAAAAAAAATAAATCACAAATAGCTGACATGGGATTTGAACCTGAATTCTCTGGTTCTCAGGCTAATGCTGTAACCATTAGGAAGAGAACCATACGGCCGTTTTATAACATGGTTGGTCTTATAACATGGTTGGTCTTATGCTGCCACAAAGAGTCCATGTCCCTCATTTTGCCCTGTTCAAAAATTTGGATGTTTCTGTTTGAAAAATGAGAGTTCATGTTGGTCATCACCAATACGTGGATATCTATTCTCGTGTATTCTGGAACAGGCTGTATGTCTACAGATTTCTAAACTATATCAGAAATGGATGCACATATTGGAAGTACAAACTTGGACTTCCATATTCTGAGTTAGATATCTTTTCTAAAATGTCACTCCTTGTTGTTATAAAATAGACACCCTCCTATCTTATTAACCTAGACACTCTGTAATAACATTGGGGGGATTTATATATATACTGCCGAAATTTGGGCACTGAAAAGATGAGCACTGAGCCCCTATTCTATTAAAGGAACCTGATCTTTACAGAACATTGGCATGGCACCAGAATTACACCTGATATAAACAGGTGTAAGGCAGGAGCCCAGAGTTAGGCATTGACCAACACTATTCTATAACTTGGTATCTAATTTTAGGGAACGTCCATGGCCTGCCTATGCCCCTCCCATGGCCATGTCTCCTTTGGGTTGTGCATGGGAAAGGTTAGGCACCAAGGTGTAGAACTGCGTGAAGGGGAGATCTGTATGCAAATTCAATCAAGTACCAATTAAGTGGCCAATTGGTGCCCATTACCTCATCAAGTTGCGCACATATTTCGGATCCACACGCAAATTCTGGTGCCCAACATTGGGCAACCTATATAGTTCAATCTCTGTTATTAAGTTGGTTGGACTATTGTAACATCATTTATGTGGGGGTCTTCTAAACAATTATCGAAAAGATCGCAGTCCATCCAGAATATTGCGCTCCGTCTGATATATTCATTGAAAAGTTATGATAGTGTTTCACTATACTTTAGAAATAGTATCTGGCTTCCAGCATACATCAGAGTTATTAAGTTTTTCTGCCTTATTTATAAGGTCCTTTTCAGACCAGCTCCACCATATCTCATTTATCACTTTATTTTCAATTCTCAGGAATACTAAAACCATGGCTCTATTTAGCTTTTCCATTTTAAAGACTTCAAAAAGATTGAAGCTATGAGATAATCTTTTTTCATTTCAAGCTGCTTGTCTTGATAATGAGGTTCAAACTTCTCTGCTTTCCACTACAAGCTAATTTCTCTTTTCAAAAACAAGCTAAAACCTATTTATTTAGAAAATATGTCTTGAATTCTTCTGATTAAGGTAGGGTCACATACTAGACTTATTTCTTTACAAATGGGTTGATATCCGAAAATGCCGGGATAACAGTATTGAAACAACATCCCTATCATGGACAGACCATTTTCCCTGTGTAACCAACTGAAACAAATGGCACCTCCCAGAGTTTGGAAGGAGATCAGAGACAAGAAAAAATTGACTGCTAAGAATATCGTAGAGGCCCTGGACTATCCACACGTGGATGAAAAGACAACTACAGTGTCAGTACAGGTTGATATTGGAATACAAACTTAGCTAAGACCTTAGGGAAAACTGCACCACCAGAAAAGGACTTATACCCCACTCACAACCGCTCTCTTTGGTTTTCTCCAGAACTTCGGACCTTAAGCATGAAGGACAGAAACTGGAAAGGAGATAGCGTAAATCTCGACTGGATGAGGACTGGCAAAACTGCAGGAATCACATGACAAAGTGCCGCCAAGCCTTACTAGCAGCCAAAAAACATTATTTTTCTCAATCTATTGAACAGGCTGCCAATTCAACCAAATACCTCACTGCAACCCCCATAACAGAACCAGCTTGCTCAGTCACAACTGAACTTCTTACTCCTGTTACTCTATTTTATCAATCTACATGTTCCATCTTTGCTTATACCCTAGGCTGTCTATGAAAATGTTTTATTGTGTATTGTGTTGACATTGTAATGTAGCATACTGTAATTGTCTATTGCTTATGTTTGACTTATTCCTTCTGTATACCCCCTTGAGCGAATTCCTTCAAAGAGGCGATAAATAAATCCTAATAAATAAATCTGTTACTTCAAGTTACAAATTGTATAGACGTATGTGGGTGAATGATGTATTTCTTGAAAATATCCAGTTTCATTATAGCATCATCCACATTGAATCACGAGGGGCATAATCGAATGTGAACGCCCATCTCCATGGGCATCTATGTCCGAAAATGGGTACGTGAAGAGGCGGGACAGACCATATTTTCAAAAAAAATGGGCGTCCATCTTTTGTTTCGAAAATACGGTTTGGACGGACCAAATGCAATGGATTTGGTCCTTTCTGAGCAGGGCATTTTTTTTTTTTTTTTTGCGATAATGGGAAAAAAAACACCCAGCTCAGAAACGTCCTAATCCAAACCATTTGGTCTTGGGAGGGACAAATGTGCAACACTGCCATAGCTCTTAGGGGTGAAGGGGGCAACTACATGTGGGTACAGTGGGTTTTAGAGGCCTCCCATTTACCACCACAAGTGTTACAGGTAGGGGGGGATGGGCCTGGGTCTGCCTGTCTGAAGTGCACTGCAGTACCCACTAAAAGTGCTCCAAGGACAGGACTTGCTGCTGCTGTATAACCTTGGCACAGCAGTTGACACCTGAAGACTAATCTCTTTGAAAGCATCCTTTATTTGAATAAGCACATTTACTCACAGGATCAGAGGATGTGCCCCACTGGCAACGAGTCTCGCTGGTACTGAGTGCTGTAACGTGGCTAACACATGAACGGAATCTAAAACTGGCTTACAAAAATGGCCACTATCTCATGGACTACTGGAAACAAAACAGGGCACACTCTGACCCAGTAAGCAGAGGGAAAAGCACCATGGGACTAGAGCCTACCAACTACCAACATCGTGCGGATTTAACACAAGCTAGTGGAATCACGGAGCCCAATACCCTACACCCACCACAATGCATTGCTGATGTGACTCTGCAGTGCCCTTAACAGAAAAGGTGTCACACTCACCCGAGACCCACATCAGAACCATGGAAAGGCTGTCAGAGGATACAAGACATTCTGCTGTCATGGAGGTGGGTACGGCATTTGAGTCTGGCATACAGGCTGGCAAAAAAGTGGGGGGTTTTTTTGTGGGAGGGGGTTAGTGACCACTGGGGGAGTCAGGGCAGGTGATCCCCGATTCCCTCCAGTGGTCATCTGGTCAGTTGGGGCACTTTTTGGGGACTTGTTCATGAAAAAAAGGGTCCAAAAAAAGTGACCCAAAATCGCGGTAAAACGCTTTTTTTTCGATTATCTGCTAAAGACGCCCATCTCTCCTTGGCCGATAACCACGCCCCAGTCCCGCCTTCTCCACGCCTCCAATGCGCCCCCATGATCTTTGTTCGTCTCCGCGACGGACTGCAGTTGAGAACGCCAAAAATCGGGTTTCGATTATACCGATTTGGGTGCCCATGGGAAAAGGACGCCCATCTCCCGATTTGGGTCGCTTTTTGGACGCCTTTCACTTTTGAAAATAAGCTGGAAGGTGTAACACGGAACACAAGTAGGGTTGTTAATGTTAATCTGGGGGATTACATCCTGTAAAACTAAATTTGAAAATAAATACTACTACTACTACTTAACATTTCTAAAGCGCTGTACAATTTGACATAGAGGGACAGTCCCTGCTCAAGGAGCTTACAATCTAAGAGACAAGTGAACAGTCAGTCAGAAAGGGGCAGTCAAATTGGGGCAGTCTGGATTTACTGAACGGTAAGAGTTAGGTGCCGAACGCAGCATTGAAGAGGTGGGCTTTAAGCAAAGACTTGAAGATGGGCAGGGAGGGGGCTTGGCGTAAGGGCTCAGGAAGGTTGTTCCAAGCATAGGGTGAGGCGAGGCAGAATGACAATATTGTATTTTTTTAATGTGAGACACAAGAAATGCTTTATACATATTGGTAAATTAAAGAAATATACAGACTTTCTACTTCCCACACAGAAATGTCCATGTCTTTATACTTAGTTCCTTGACACACAGATTCTAAATGAGATTCCACTGTTTACTAGCTTACTTTGATTGTTCTTTTTATATCATGCAGGCATTTCATATTCATTCTGGGCAGATGATTAAACAATAGATGAATATAAATGAAAAGCAGACTTAATTAAGTTTACATTTTGCATCCTATAAATATATGGATCTATAGATAATATATGTTCTGTTTAAGAAGAAAATCAATTAGATTGTCATGGAGAGTGAGAAAAGACAGAAATGTTTTCATCAAAAATCAAAATGACTTCATTATAACTCCTATACAAGACTGACTTTAGGATGGAGATAGACTAGGCAAAGTCATTTGAAATAAATGTCTAAAGGAATAACTCTAAGGTGCCCTGTTTTCCCAAATTATTTGTCAAATAAATGCTTCAAAATATTGTTCAATGTTTTTATCCCTGGTTTCTCTCTATTTGGGCCTGGTACAAGAGTAGTCTAGTGGAGTGTCCAGCTGAAACCAAGGGAAGTTTTGGTTCAGACCTTACTTCTCCCACTACATTTGTTCTGACCTTGGGCAAGTCACTTAGGGGCCCTTTTACGAAGACACAGAAGGCTCTACACACATATACATGTGCCAAAATGAGACTACCACCAGGCTAGCATGTCTACGCGCGTTGTTATAGAATACACCCGCTCTGCACCTAATTTAGGTGTCGGGATTTACACCAAGTAAAACGTGGCCTAAATGGACATGACCAAATTTAGTCGTGTGGTGAGCTGCTCAGCTTATTCTATATACCACGTGGAAATTCAAGTCTATTCTATAAAATTTAGGCGTACTTTACAGAATAATCCTAGGTGTATTTTTTTTCCACGTGGATTTTTCAGGCGCCATATATAGAATCTGGCCCAACATGTGTATGATGAGGATTATGTATTACATGGCATTTATAAAGAGAGTAATATGTTCATACATAGAACAGTACATAGAAATGTTGACACCTAAAAAGGGGGCATGTTCTGTTTGGGGAATGCGCATGTAATGGGTGGGATACATAAGCAGGTACATATTAAGCCGCATTTTGCATAGGAGCTCTAAAGTGGGAAATGGAATGTCCAGGTTGGGCTTTCACATTTCCCTCATATTTTCCAAAATATGGAAACTTCTATCAAATGTATGCAAAAGTGCAGCAAATGCACATGTATTTGCAGACATGTACAGTGGAAGCAGTGATTTTCTAAATATACACATAGAAAAAAAAAAAGAGAGGAACCAGTGCAAAAGCCAACTGGGATTTTGGGTTTTTTTAATAATGTGTTCCCTGGCTTTTTTTTTTTTTTATTTTTAGTTAGAAATTTGTCCCTTCTCCTCTCTTGATGTGTGCTTGTTCATAACTGGCATGAAGTTATATTTTTTTCCTGTATTTCTTAAAGTATCGTTCTATGATTTTCTTCATTATTGGGCCCTTTTACTAAGCTGCGCTTTCCCACATGCTGAGGCCACTTTTAGCGTGGCAGTAAAATGGCCACATTTTCCATTATTCCCATTAATGGCCACACCCTAAATTCCCCATTAGCACACGGCCATTAGTGCATGAGTACTTTCCAATATCTATTTTCCAGGCATTAAGGGCTCATGCACTAACCCTGCACTAATCGGTTAGTGTGCAGCGATGTAGCTGTGCTAACCGATTACTGCAGTACATGCCTACTCTCCACCCCAAAACATGTCCCCAACGCAGGAGTGGAGCTCAATCTTCGGGTGTGCACTCAGGAAGCAGCCATCACGTGATACCCACCCCACTATCGTCTTTAGTGCTTCATTTTCTTCTCTCTCTCTCTCTCATTCTTTCGCTACATGCTTTATCTAATTCTCTGGGTCTGCTTCCTATTTCTGTATCTTTAGCTCCTTGTCCTTTCTTTTTCTCACCATGCCTCTGTGTGTGCATCTATATCTGTGTTTATCTGTCTTATTATTTAAAAGTCATCTAGAAATAAAATTTCAAACCATAGCTATGGATAGAGTAATCATGTCTTTAAATGGATTCATCTATATTAGCTATGTTTATAAGAGTAAAAATGAAATGGCTTGGAAATGTAAATGGTCATTATGCTGATGAAGACTATTAGCAACATGCTAATTTTATTTCCTTGTTGAAAATGAGTGATCAGGTTATTTGAATGTAAAACCAAAATAAATCAGAGTAAAACTGCGGCTGTTTTGTGATTAATGCTTTTTTTTTGGATCTTTCACTTATTATCAATAACAAAATGGGGAAGGAATGCAAAATAATGGAGTTTGGAGGAGTGGCCTAGTGGTTAGTGTGGTGGACTTTGGTCCTGGGGAGCTGGGTTCAATTCCCACTGCAGGTACAGGCAGCTCCTTGTGACTCTGGGCAAGTCACTTAACCCTCCATTGCCCCAGATACAAATAAGTACCTGTGTATAATATGTAAGCTGCATTGAACCTGCTATGAGTTAGTGGGAAAGCACGGGGTACAAATGTAACAAAAAAAAATACATAGAACGTGTATGCTCTATTCCTTTTACAGTACATTTATGAATGCCCTTCAAATCAAAAAGAATGAACAAAATATTTACATCAAACAAACCGAATTTGTGTCAGGTGCTGATAGCATTTATGACTATTCCCATTTGACAGTTGTCAAGGAACTGATATCTTTCGAGGCCTATTCCCATATCAACAAGAAGTAGGTTAACAAACACGTCTCTTCCAATAGAGCTCCTTTCTGTTTTCGCTTTGGTGATGGGTGAAGTCTGTGCTCATTGTGAGATGCTTGACTCTGTCTAGCTCTTTGATAATGAGAGAGAGACTGTGCAACTGCTGATAATAACCTACTTGGCTTTTCCTATGACTCATGCTATTATGAAGCCCTAGCAACACTTCCAAATTCAGGCTAATGATTATGTGTGCTGTCCATTTACCTAGTGTTTGAAATGCTTTATTTTCATTCACTAATTTTTTTTCTTTCAATTGACTCACTGCACCTGACTTGAATGTGCGCCTTCTTCACGTTAATTGAAAGACAAATAAAATCTCAATACAAAAAGACTGAATGTGATCAAACAAACAGACTAGCTCTGTTTCAGAATTAATTTTCTGCCTCACATAAGGTTAGGGCAATTTTCAAGAAATATTTACCTAGGCAAGTAAACATATTGCCTAGTTAAATAAGAACATAAGAAATGCCATACAGGGTCAAACCATAGGTCCATCTAGCTCACGGGCTGATTCTCAAAACCTAATGCCGGTGCTAGAGCCGATTAGTGCCATCATTAGGGTGGTCAGTATGTTCAGAGAGGCTCTAGTGTGGGAGGCAACGTGGCTGGCAATCACTACCAAAATAGCATGCAATTCTAGTCAAACCAATGATAAATATGTCATTAACTATTGCCTCCCAATGCTGAGAGAATATCACACAAAACAAAGCTGCCCTTACCAACAAAACACTAACGCCAGCTTGGAGCTGGCATTAAGGTGCCTGTAGAGAGATTTCTCATTAGATTCGAAGGCTGTACATTCAGTCAAAATATCCCGCAGACCCTGACATGGCTGTCAGTGCTGGGACAGCTCAAATTGTGCTTGTAAACAAGATTATAAATTGAATTTACCTTTACATTATATAAAAGATCCTGTAAATTAAGCACATGCCCTTGCCCCTTCTCTGGCACAGTTTGCCTTCCAGTAGGTGGCTTCACCCTGGCTCATCATGCAAGGGACACTAGTCACTGGCTCTGGATGTAACGGCTCCACATTATCTTGAGGAACCAGAGGGACAACACATTGCATGAGAGCCATGCAATAACTGGCAGCCCACAAGCTGGCTCATGGGTGGGGAAAGAAGCCAATGGGCTGTGACTGGAACTTTCAAGACAGAAGACAGATTCTCATCTGGACCTCTTTGAGAAGGCACCTCCTTTTGTCCCACCAATCAGCGCCAGGGAGCCACAGAGGGAGGAAGGGTTCAGAAAAATAAGTTACCAATGCCCAATGCTAACTGTGCATAAGTACATAAGTATTGCCAAACTGGGAAAGACCAAAGGTCCATTGAGCCCAGCATCCTGTTTCCAACAGTGGCTAATCTAGGTCACATATACCTGGCAAGATCCCAAAAATGTACAAAACATTTTATACTGCTTATCCCAGTGGATTTTCCCCAAGTCCATTTAATAACAGTCTATGGACTTTTCTTTTAGGAAGCCGTCCAACCCTTTTTAAAACTCCACTAAGCTAACCGCCTTTACCACATTCTGTGGCAACGAATTCCAGAGTTTAATTACACGTTGAGTGAAGAAAGATTTTCTGCGATTCATTTTAAATTTACTACATTGTAGCTTCATCGCATGCCCCCTAGTCCTAGTATTTTTGGAAAGCTTCACATCTACCCATTCAACTCCACTCATTATTTTATAGACCTCTATCATATCTCCCCTCAGCTGCCTTTTCTCCAAGCTGAAGAGCCCTAGCCATTTTAGAATGGGACAGAAGGAAGAGGTTTCAGGGTTTTGTTTAATCCAGAACAGTGATTTTTACTCAAATTATTTTAAAACCATGCCCAGATAAACAAAACATTTATTCATGATTTCCAAGATATGGATGAAAATAATCTTACTTGACACTGGTTTCTACAACTAGCATTACTGACGTTGATAAACTCTGCACACAGTGACAGCTCAATGATAGACATTCCGTCAATTGGGATATGAATAATGGTAAAATCTTATCTTGTATCCTCAGCTATCACTGACATCTCTAATAATGCAGTTATATTTCAGTTTCAATTAATCTCAAAAGAGGTGATCTATGAATTATGTAGTTTACACAATTTTGAGTGAAACAGCCAACAGCTATCTTCTAATTCCACTATTACTATTGTACATGCAGACTGTCCATTCATTTGTGCAAAAATTTAATTTGTACATCACTATCAGATGATCTTTTTTTACATCTGTGCAAATTTTCTCTTTGATTTCCCGCGTTATTAATTCTACAGATCAATTTCTTCAAGGTAACCCTTGGCAATAAGTGGCAATCAAAGCACATGACATAAGTTACTAAAACCATAGCTGCCAGAGGCAGTGATATTCTAAACCTCTGGCACATTGCTTTTTCATTGTATTGATTGATTGAATAGCAAATGACTTGTTGGCAAGATATTAGGACTTTGAAATAAAATACATTCTATTATATTATAAAATATAAAATAAAAGTATTAAAGTGCAATGTGTCTTTCTTAATCATTCCCGTTTAGTGTGCAAGATTTCATAAAGAATTAAAGGGCCCCTTTTACTAAAGTTCAGTGCATGCTTAATGAAATTAGTGCACACTAAGGCCTAGATTCTATATATGGTGTCAAATAAAAAAATACTGAAACCAGCACTATTCAATAAGCCACACTTAAAGTTTTGCACGGTTTATAGAATAGTGCTTACACCTGGGAATTGCACAACACCGGTAATTGGTAAGTGAAATCGTTGCTGGGCAGACTTCTACGGTGTAAGCCCTGATTGTGACTGTATAGATATGGATGGGCTTGAGTGTAAATTTTAAGGGGCTTCGACGTTAGCTTCAGAACTTTTAGTTCAAGAAGAGTGCTGGGCAAACTTCTACAGTCTGTGCCCTGAGAATGGCAAGGACAAATCAAACTCGGGTATACATATCACATACCATGTAAAATGAGTTTATCTTGTTCGGCAGACTGGATGGACTGTACTGGTCTTTATCTGCCGTCATTAACTATGCTACTGTGGGGCCCTTTTACTAAGCTGCATAAGCGTCTATGCGCGCTTAACGTGCGTCAAACTGGAGTTACCGCCTGAGTACAGCGTGACTCTTGCAGTGATTTCATTTTTGACGCGCATCTGATATGCGCGTCTGAAAACTATTTTTTATTTTCAGCTGTGCGAAACGGATGCACACCAAGTGGCATTTGACGTGCGTATGTCATTACCGCCTGGATTCTTTACCGCTAGGTCAATGGCTGGCAGTAGGATCTCAGACCCAAAATGGATGCGTGGGAATTTTGATTTTGCTGCACATATATTTTTGGCAAAAAAAAGGCCTTTTTTACAGGTGCGCTAAAAAATGGATTGGCGCGCACCCAAAACCCATGCCTACACTACCACAACCCATTTTTCAGTGTGCCTCTGTAAAAGGACCCCATGTTACTATGAGTGCACAGAAATGAATTATTTATTTATGTCACTATTTGATTGCCATTCCTCACCAAGATAGCCCAAGACTTGTTACATGACATAAAATTAGACACAATGGTAGTTCATCCCAAAACACCTCCCCCTAACCCACATACCCCATTAATTAATCCTGATAAAATCTGCAAGACATATCAACCTCTTAATCCCCTCTAACTCCATAAAAGTACGTCAGTTCCATACTTACAATAACATCAAAAGCCACAGCTAGCTCCAAAAGAGCAGAGAAATGTAATTTACAGAGCTGTCAAGTAGGACACACTTAGTACCAGAAGCCTGATTATTCCTTTCATGTTCAGGCTGATCAATAACACTTTCGTGCAACTGCTAAAAGCTTCTTAAGTAAACTGTATACCTAGACTTCCAGTGAAGCAGAGTAAGCAAAATGGCAAGAATGAGTTCCAAATCTGCTGGTTCTAGCACAACCTCTAGCTAGAGTTCACAGCAGGCATTCTGTTGTAATGAAGAGCAATGAGTTGAAAGGTAGACCTAGGGGCCCACTGGGTTAGGGCCTGCTTTTGGAGAGAACGGGAGGGAGGAGATCAGAATGAGGAAGGTCGCCTACTTGTCATGAATGGTCAGGAGGATTGGATCACATGGGAGGTGGGTTCTGGAGGGTGGCATTGGTTTGGGGGTAGTGATGGGACTTATGAGCTTACCCAATATTCAGCCCACAACCCAGTTAGCTAACCAGGCAATGAGCTTAATATCTCACCTGGCTGTCTGCATTGTGGGATCACTGCAGGGGTCCAGTTTAGCTCACTTTTAAAGAAGAAAAAACAAACAAACACTGAATATTGGCTTAATATTGGGTAAGCTGGCTGAATATTGACCAGATAAATTTTTACATTACATTTTTGATTCTCCCTAGCAATTAGTCCCCTGGACTATGCCTTGACACCCATTCTACTAATGATAGGACCTGATTATTAGTTGTTTCAAACCTCTGCTATATACTGATGATTGACTTGTGTTGAGTTTTGTTGGTGACATTTTTTCATGTGTTTTTTATATGCATTTTTTTTTCATATAATGCAATCACCAAAACTTTAGTCAAATCAAGCATATTATGATTTTATGCTGATCATCAGTATTAAAAGTTTTATCCCCCAATATTCAAAACCATTTAACCGGCCAGGAATGGCACCTGGCTGGTTAAATGGCACTTAACTGGCAATCCGGCAATATTTAGCAGGGGATAACCGACTGTCCCTCCATATTCCCAGTTAGCAGCTAGGAAATAACCAACTATATCACATGATATAGCGGGCACTAATCAGCATTGGACGTGCACAGACAATAACCGCTCGGTTAACGAATGATTCCTTACCGCTAAAGTCAACTGGTAGACGTAAAGTCTCCAGCCCAAAATGGACACGTGCCAATTTTTATTTTGCCGCACGTCCATTTTCAGTCAAAAAAAAGAGGCCTTTTTTTCGCAGGTATGCTAAAAAATGAACCTGGGCACGTCCAATACATGCGTGTACAACAGCGCAGGCCATTTTTCAGTACACCTTAGTAAAAGGACCCCTCAATGAGATACACTTGGAGATGGCAAACTGAATCCTATTAATAGGGCTAACGTGATGCAGTATCAGAAATGCAAACTTTAGTAGCACTTGTAAAAACAATCGTAAGAGATATGATAAATGTCAGCAGAATATGAAAGATATGTTGTCTAATCAACTATGTTTATGCACATATACACTAAGCAATTTTAAAGTGCTTTCTTGAGTGCATAAAATCCTGTTCCACATGGTTCAGTCCCATATCATATTAATTTTAACTAATTAATGGGCCCATTCACTAAGCAGCGGTAGGCCTAATGCGCGAGTAGTGCATGCCAATTCGGCACTACCGCAGGGGTAGGGCAGGCACCCTGTGGTAGTTTTGAAGGTTGGTGCACGTTACTTCCCAATGGTAGAAAATAATTTTCTATTTTGTACCAGGGGGGCATTCCCGGCCGTAATCGGCAGTGCACCACATTGGCGCACGCTGCCTGATTACCTAACAAGCAGCACAAGTGTCCTTACTGCTAGGTCGATGGTTGGCGGTAAGGGCTCAGGCAGTAAATAACCATGTGCTACTTTTAATTTTAGCACACAGTCATTTACTGCCCTATTTTTAAAAATGCCTTTTTTCCCAGCCATGGTAAAAAAAAATGGCCCAGCGTGCATCAAAAACACGCACCCATATTACCGCACGCCACTTTTGACCATGACTTAGTAAAAGGACCCCTCATTTAATATCATTTCTGAATACGGTAAAATAAATGTGTAATTTGCCAATATCATAGCTGAAATCTGCTTTAAGGAGGTAATTAAGGGGTTCCTTTCCTAAGCTGCGCTGCCTGCGGTAGTGTAGATGCATGTTTTGGGCACGTGCAGAATCATTTTTCAGCACACCTGCAAAAAATGCTTTTTAAAATTTTTGCTGATAATGGACGTGCAGCAACATGAAAATTGCCGTGCGTCCATTTTGGGTCTGAGACCTTAACGCCAGCCATTGACCTAGCAGTAAAGTCTCATGTGGTAACCGGGCGGTAAAAGTCCACGCCTAAAAGTCCACTTGGCGTGCGTAGCTGATACGTGCCAGAAAATAAAAAAAAAGCACCAAAAATGAAATTACCGCAAAGGCCTTCCAGTAGCCGTACGATACCTCCATTTTGGCGCACATTGGGCGCACATAGAAGCTTACACGGCTTAGTAAAAGGGCCCCAGAATAAGACTTTCTGCATGTAGAGCCTGCATGTGGGCATTTCCAGGAGCTTAGAGGAGTGAGAGAGTTTTATAAAATACATATGTAACACTGGTCGAATTCACAAACAAGTTTATACCTTCTTCAGAGTAGGGGTAAGTTTCCATGCTGGTATTTGTTCACATTGAGAGCTGTTACCTGAGAGTCTGTTTTTAAAAGACATATGGCCCTGTTTACTAAGGCACGTTGGTGCTTTTAGCGTGCCTACAATTAGCGCTCGTGCTAACCGTGTAGGTGCTTATAGAGATATTGTAGGCACCTACACTGTTAACGTGGGTACATGGTTAACGCGTGTTAAAAATGCTAACGCGTCACAACACGGCTTAGTAAACAGGGCCCATAGTGACATTTATGTTGCCTTTAGAAAATAAACTTAAGCTGGGTGTCTATCGAACTTATCCCATAGGCGTCCTCTTATAAAATTATTCCCTAAGTATATGAGCTTCTTTGACAGGGGCCAGAATCTAATGGCCAAATCACAGCTGAGAAATAGGCAGCTAATATGGATAATGGCATCATTCATAAAGAACAGACTAGCTTAAAAAACTACAAATAAACCCAGAATCAGATCTAGACTGAAACTGATGTCAAGGAGTCCGTTTAAAGCATGGTACAGGAACAGAACCAAGCAGTAATGAGAGACTGGAACAGAAGCAGGAACAAACTGGGGAACATGGATCATGAATACGCAGGAACCAGAACTAGAAATAATTAGGTAGAAAAAGAGCAGGCTTCAATAAATCTGTTGTACCATCTGGAAGCATAATCCAAGCAGAAATGTTTATACATGAACCATTCCTCACTGGTTTCTGCTAGTCTGATTGTCTGGCAGAAGGTATATCTAATGTGAAACTGCAAGAATTAGAAAAGTAGAGAATGATGCGGGGACAAAGTTTGTCCCCATCCCCGCGAACTCTATCCCCGTCCTCGCGAACTCTGTCCCTATCCACAGAAGCCTCGCTGTTTAACCACACTTAAGATTTACCTTTGGGTTTAAAAAGCAAATTCATGTGCATGTATGGACTGCATACACGAATTAAAACAAATGCCCTTAAAATGTAATAATACTGGACTGGTCTGGCAAGCAATAATGAAACAGTGATGGAATATTCATTCACATAACAAGCAATAATGAACACTAATTTTTCTAATCATTCTATAACCAGGGGCGTAGCCGGACCTCGCCGGGAGGGGGGGCCAGAGCCTGAGGTGGGGGGCACTGTTTAGCCGCCCCCCGCCACATTGGACCCCCTGCCGATGACCCCCTTGAACCCCCCTCGCGCCGCCAACCCTCCCCTGCTGTCGCCGCCTGCCCCGCCGCCGCATCAGATACCTTGTTTGCTGGTGGGGGGCCCTGAACCCCGCCAGCCGAAGAGAGTCTTCTTCAGCGCCTGAGTAGCGCCTTCGTTCAACGAAGTTCCTGGTGTGATCAGCTGTTTCTGACGCCTTACGTCCTGCACGGGGCTACATGCACGGTGCAGGACGTAAGGCGTCAGAAACAGCTGATCACACCAGGAACTTCGTTGAACGAAGGCGCTACTCCGGCGCTGAAGAAGACTCTCTTCGGCTGGCGGGGTTCGGGGACCCCCGCCAGCAAACAAGGTATCTGATGCAATGGCGGGGGAGGGTTGGTGGCAGGAGGGGGGTTCAAGGGGATCGTCGGCAGGGGGGCCAGGGCCACATCTACGGGGGCCAGGCCCCCGCAGGCCCCACGTAGCTAAGCCACTGTCTACAACTCCAAGCACATTTAATTATTTTCTCACTATACAAAACAGGGAACCTCAGAAAAACTGAAATAGAGATCTCCCTCAAGAAAGCCAGGTAAACACCAGTAAAAGAGAAACAGAACTGTATTTTCTCCTGCACTCTGCAAAATACAAAAATAGAAAAGACGTACATTTCACAAAGCAGGCACATCTCAGTCCTTAAAAAGTATTAAATAAAAATATTTCTTTTCTACCTTTGTTGTCCGAGCACTTTTTTTTTCTAATTGGGCTGGTTCCAGTCTCTTTTCCACTTTCCATGTGTCCGTCTTCTCTAAATTCTTTTCCACGTTGGCGTTTCCATTTCTTCTCTCCTCTTGGCTTTGTCCTTTCCTTCTCTACATCTGTCTGACAGTGACCTTTCATTTCATGCCCCCCCCCCTTATTTGTGTTTATCCCCCTTTCTCTCACCCAGGGCCATGCCAAGGGTCTCTGGCGCCCCCCTGTAGACTACCAGTTGGCGCGCCCCCCCCCCCCCCCCCGCACCTGCCTGGCTCCAAGGCAGCGATTCCCCTCTCTCCCCTGCCCTCCCGCTCCCATGTAGGAACTGCCCGCCCTCTTCTCCCCCCCAAGATCCCATTCCTTTTTTTTTTCTTTTAAATTTACCTTCCTCCGGCAGCGCAGTGTCAGTGAAGGAGGCGGCGCTCCCAGTCCCGACGTCTCTAGTCTTCCCTTGTTCGCTGCTCACTGCCCTTCCTTCTGAAGAAGGCGGGGTTCCTACATGGGAGCGGGAGGGCAGGGTAAGCACGCAGCGGTGGCGCCCCCTCCAGAGGATAGCGCCCCCCTGCGGCGCTTACCCCGCTTACCGCATCGGCACGGCCCTGCTCTCACCTTAGTCTCTGTTTCACTTCTCATCTACCTACTAGCTTTTACCATTGCTCCTTCTGTCTCTCACTTAATATCCAGTCTCCTAAACCCCTATCTTTTTTCACCCACTTCCTTAGACCTCATTCCCATCCTATTAGCCCTCATCTACCCTCCACTGGATCTCATCACCCTATCAGTCCCCAGCTCCATCTGTTTCTCTCTTTCATTCCCTTGCTTCCAAGGCCCTATATCCCATGCCCTTCCTTCCTCTTCCCCCTTGCAAGGTCGTGTCACTCTCCCTCCCTCCTTCCCTCTAAGGTCCGGTGTCACTTTCCCTCCCTCTCCCCCCTCCACAAAGTCTGGTGTTGCTTTCCTTCCCTCCATCCTTGTCCAGCATTTCTCCTCTCTTCCCTGCCCTCCACTCCATCCATGTCCAGCATTTCTTCTCTCTTCCCTCCCCTCCATCCATGTGCATCTCCTTTCTGACTTCCCTTCCCTCCATTCATCCATATCCAGCAACTCTCCATTCTCCCCTGCCCTCTCCTCCATCCATCCATATCCAGCAATTTTCTTCTCTCCCCTGCCCCTTCCATCCATCCATGTCCAGCATCTCTCCCCTGCCCCCTCCATCCATCGAGGTCCAGCAGTTGTTCTCTCTCCCTGCCTTCCCCTCCATCCATCCATGTCCAGTAACTCTCCATTTTCCCCTGCCCTCTCCTCCATCCACCCATATCCAGCAAATTTGCTCTCTCCCCTGCCCCCTCCATTCATCTATCCATGTCCAGCAACTGTCCTCTCTCCCCTGCCCTCCCCTCCATCCATTCATGTCCAACAATTCTGCTCTCCCCTTCCCTCCCCTCCTCTCCACGTCCAGGGATCTCTTCTCTCCCCCTGCCCTCCCTTCCCATCCATTTTCAGTGATTCTCCCTGCCCTCCCTCAGCTCCCCGACAGCCTTCCTCTCCGTTCCTTCCTGCCCCCTCCCCCTCGCTTTAAACCTTTTATTTTCCTCACAGCGATGGCAGTGAAGCACACAACACAGTGGGCACGCTTCCAACCTTTCCCTTCCCTCACACAGTGTCTCGCCCTCGTGGAAACAGGAAATACATCATTGCAAGAAGGTGGGACACTGAGTGAGGGAAGGGAAAGGCTGGAGGCAAGCCCGCTGTGTTGTGTGCTTCACTGCTGTCGCTGTGAGGAAAATAAAATGTTTAAATGTATGCGAGGGGGTGGGGGCAGGAAGAAACGAAGAGGCCCAGGCTCCTGCGTAGCCTGGCAGTAGTCCCAATTTAACAAAGGGCCCCTTAGTGAGCACTAATGATTTGCATGCGCTAAATGGCATGTAGCATGTTATATGCCTTTGGGCTGCATGACATTTAGCACATACTAAGCATTAGCACGCACAAAATCTGTTAGTATGCCTTAGTAAAAGGACTCCTAAATGATGCTTCAGGGAGCCACTTGAAGACCAGCCAGTCCTCATCCTAACATATATAACACAGGGCATCATCAAGGGCTTTATTAATCTTTCAATTTGGATTGATTCTTGTCTATGTTTCATTTCTGTAGAACATCCATATTATCAGTATGTGCTAACTGTAGTTTCTTGTCAGTAATATGTCAAGATTTCTTTTTCCTGTAACATGTAGTACTTATTTTCAGTTTAAAACACCTGGTTGTATAAGCAGTGTTGACCTATTTTCTACTGTGGGTGATACTGAGATACTGTATGATGAATAAAGGAGGACTTTTGTGATTTAGCTTTGCTAACATATTGGTCTTTTTACTAAGGTGCGCTCAAAAACGGCTTGCAGTAGTGTAGGCGCGGGTTTTGGGCATGTGCCGATCCATTTTTCAGTGTGCCTGTAAAAAAAGGCCTTTTTAAAATTTTACCAAAAATGGAGGTGCAGCAAAATCAAATTTACCATGCGTCCATTTTGGGTCTGCAACCTTACTGCCAGCCATTGACCTAGCGGTAAAGACTCACATGGTAACCGAGCAGTAATGACCTGCGTGCATCTGATACACACATCTGAAAATAAAAATTATTTTTCGGACTTGCGTATCGGACATGTGTCCCGTTCCGGGCCCTTACCTGGCGGTCCGCGGACAGGAGCGGGAGCCGGGGCGCCCATGGGACCCGGGGGGGCGGTGATAGTCTGCCTGGGGGATCGGGCGCTGCCGCCGGCCGCCGGCCGCTCCGAGGCCGGCAATCCACACAGGCAAGCGCCGGTCTCGAAGAAGGAGAACCGCCGGCCAAGATGGCGGCGCCGGCATGTTCGTTCTCCTCGCTGGAGCGGGGCCGGCGAGGTAGCTCCGCCTACTTGCGCCGGATTGGCGCACCCCCCTGAGAGGCTCCGCCCGCTGGGCGGGAGAGCCAATCCAGGCCCTTAGGTCTGCCTGGGCGAAAGGGATTGGTCCCAGCTGGCACTAGCGAAGGAACGAGCGGGGGATTTAAACGGAGCCACGGAAGGAGTCCAGTGCTTCCGTTTCGTGTTTCTGAAGCCTATTTCCTTTGAAGACTGTGTTTGTTCCTCGTGGCAGCTAGCCGTCCTGCTAGCTATCTCCTTTGAAGACTGTGTTTGTTCCTCGTGGCAGCTAGCCGTCCTGCTAGCTATTTCCTTTGAAGACTGTGTTTGTTCCTCGTGGCAGCTAGCCGTCCTGCTAGCTATCTCCTTTGAAGACTGTGTTTGTTCCTCGTATCAGCTAGCCGTCCTGCTAGCCACCTCCTGTGAAGACTGTGTTGGTTCCTAGTGCTCAGCTGGCCGTGGCTAAGCCACCTCCCTCAGACTGTGTTTGTTCCCAGTGCTCAGCCAGCCGCCCGGCTAAGCCCTTCACCAAGAACTGTGTACTCACATCCAGACAGGCCAGCCGTCACCCCGCGGTTCCAGCAGTCCTGCTGGCCGCCCGCAGCTGAGGGCTCAACTCTCGGTGAACGGCGGTCGCCGCGGGTGAAGATTCGGGGTGCTCGGCTGTTTCCTGGGGCCTTGTGGGGCTCAGGGAGACTTGAGAGCTCACCAACACCAGAGCGACAACAGAGGCGCGACAGAAAACGGAAGCCATGAGCTCGCCGACGCAACCTGATCTACGGGACCTGGCCAAGGTTCTCCAGCAGCAACAGGAACAGCTTAATGCCCTGTCTGGGGCGCTCCAGAACGTATGCTCTCAACTTTCCACGCTTGGGCCGCAGCGGCTCCCCGTGTGGGAGGGTTCCGCATGGGACCTCGGTTCCCTGAACCAGCACGATACGATGGGACCCCTGGAGGTTGTCGGGGGTTCCTTAACCAGTGTAACCTGGCCTTCCGGATGCAACCGGAGGCCTTTGCCTCGGACCAAAGTAAGGTGGGCTACATTATGGGCCTTTGCGTAGGGAAGGCCCAGGACTGGGTGGCCCCCCTGAACGAACAACAGGACCCTGTTTTGGATAATTATAGTGAATTTCAGCGCCGGTTCCGGATGGTGTTCGACCTTCCGGGGAGACCCTCCTCCGTGGCGTCGGAGCTGCTCCGGATTCATCAGGGCGAGGGCACGGTGGCCGACTATGCCATCCGGTTTCGAACCTTAGCCACGGAGCTGCGTTGGAATCCGGAGTCCTTGATGGCCATTTTTATGGAAGGCTTACAAGAACGAATCAAGGACGAATTGGCGGGACGGGAGATTCCCGGACAATTGGATGCCCTCATCTCGCTCTGTATACGAGTAGACACCCGATTCCAGGAGCGAGCCAGAGCCCGGGCGGAGCGGCAGAAGGGGGCACGAGGGACCCCCCGGATGGGCAAAGGGCCTTTCCCTCGCCAGGGGAACCGGGACTCCACGGAGCCCGGGGAAGAGCCGATGGTGATGGGCCGTCACCGTTTGACCCCCTCCGAAAGACAGCAACGACAGTCGAACGGACTGTGCTTCTATTGTGGCAAGGCTGGACATTTCCTCCGGACTTGTTCCGTCCGGCCGGGAAATGCGCTCCCCAAGGCACCCTGAGGGGAGGGTTCTTGGGGCACTCCGCTCCCCTACCGGACTCTTTGATCATCCTACCAGTAACATTACGGTGGCAGGAGGCCACGATCCAGACCCGGGCCCTGGTGGACTCGGGGTCAGGGGGCAACTTTATTGGACTCGAACTGCTGCAAAAAATGGGCTGGCCCACGCTCCCGCGGAGGCCGGTGCTGCGAATAACCTCCATCCAAGGGACTACCCTTCCCCAGCCGGTTACGGAGATCACCCCCGTGTTGGGATTGCAGGTGGGGGAGGATCATCAGGAGGAGGCCGAATTCTTAGTATTATCCCGGACCATTCACCCAGTGGTCCTGGGATTACCGTGGTTACGGTACCACAACCCGGTTATCGACTGGGCCGGGGGAAGAATTCAAGCCTGGGGTAATTCCTGTCAGGAGACCTGTTGTAAAGGTCGGGCTGGCAGCAGTCCGGCCTTAAATATGTTGCCCAACGAGGGACAGGTGGAACTGGGCTCGCTGCCTATGGATTATAGAGACTTTGCAGACGTGTTTAATCCCAAGGAAGCGGAGGTGCTACCGCCTCATTAATCTGAAGACGGATGCGGTACCCCCACGGGGCCGCCTGTACAAACTGTCCCGAGGAGAGTCCAAGGTGATGCAAGAATACATCCGTGAGAACCTGCGAAAAGGGTTCATTCAGCCTTCTACATCCCCAGCCGGGGCAGGGTTCTTTTTCGTTACCAAGAAGGATGGGTCCCTGAGACCTTGTATTGACTATCGGGGATTAAATGCCATCACCGTGAAAGATCGGTTTCCTCTACCGCTCATTCCCGAGCTCTTTGACAGGCTGCAAGGAGCTCAGATGTTCACTAAATTGGATTTGCGGGGGGCCTACAATTTAGTGCGAATCCGGTCAGGGGACGAATGGAAAACGGCCTTCAACACCCACGAGGGACATTTCGAATATCGGGTGATGCCGTTCGGCCTCTGCAATGCCCCTGCGGTGTTTCAACGTCTTATCAACGACGTGCTAGAGGATTTGCTAAACTCCACGGTGATTGTATATCTGGACGACATCCTGGTTTATTCTAAGGACCCCAGGGAGCATCCGGGCCATGTTCGCGCGGTGCTGCACCGCTTACGACAAGCCCATCTATTTGCTAAGCTCAGTAAATGCGCCTTCCATCAGCGGTCCTTACCCTTTTTAGGGTATATCCTGCTTCCAGGGGGTTACAGATGGAGCCAGACAAACTCCGGGCCATTCGAGAGTGGCCACAACCGATGGGACTGAAGGCCCTACAACGATTCTTGGGCTTCGCTAATTACTATCGCCAGTTTATTCCCCAGTACTCTCGATTGACAGCACCGTTGACGGCGCTCACTCAAAAGAACGCGAGGGTCAGGGATTGGCCGCCAGAGGCGCAAGCGGCCTTTCGTCAGGTAAAAGAGGCTTTTGAATCAGCGTCTATTCTGCTGGCCCCGATCCTGAGAAACCTTTTATTGTGGAGGTGGACGCGTCCGCCCTAGGGGCCGGGGCGGTCATTTCTCAAATCAACCCTGAGGGTCGGCGCCAGCCGTGCTCCTTCTTCTCACGTAAATTCTCCCCAGCCGAACGGAATTATACGGTAGGGGATAGAGAACTTTTGGCCCTGAAATTGGCATTGCAGGAGTGGAGACACTTGCTGGAGGGAGCGGAACACCGGTTTACGGTCATCACTGACCATAAGAATCTCCTATACCTCCAAGAGGCTCAGCGGCTGAATCCCCGACAGGCTCGGTGGTCATTATTCTTTGCCAGATTTCATTTTCAATTAGTGTTCCGGGCGGCGTCCCAGAACACTCCGGCGGACTCACTCTCTCGGGCATTTGAGGTCCCGGAAGAGACCAAGGAGACTCATCCCATGTTAGATCCCGCTTGTCTCAGTGCGGCTACAGGGGACATCGCACCGATTCAGAAGTTCGTGGCGGCCGCCGATCGGGGAAAGGTCATGCACTGGGGACACTCGTCTAGATGGGCCGGGCACTTCGGGTATCACAAGACTCTCCGATTCATCACGAGACATTATCAATGGCCACAGATGAGACGAGATATTCTCCAGTTTGTTACCTCGTGCCCGGTGTGTGCACGGACCAAGCCAGTAGGAGGACCCCCCGTGGGAGACCTACAACCACTACCCGTACCGACCAATCCCTGGTCGGAGATATCCATGGATTTCATCACTGATTTACCTCGTTCCCAGGGTCATACCATGATCTGGGTTGTGGTAGACCGGTTCTCAAAGATGGCTCACTTTGTCCCATTCTCGAGCCTTCCTTCGGCAGCCTCTCTAGCCCAGGCCTTCATTCATCACATTTTTCGACTACATGGGATGCCCAGCCGGATCATCAGTGATCGAGGACCCCAATTTACCTCACGCTTCTGGAGAGCCTTGTGCACGGCCTTGGGAGTAGAGACCCATTTTTCATCCGCCTACCATCCTCAAACCAACGGCATGGTTGAGAGGATTAACCAGACACTGAAGGGATTCTTGCGAGCTTTTGTTAACCAACGACAAGATAACTGGGTTTCTCTACTTCCCTGGGCCGAGTTCGCTTATAACCAAAGTGACCACTCATCCTCAGGACAGTCCCCGTTCTTCCTGGTCTACGGACGACATCCTCGGCTTCCAGGGCCGTTCCCTTCTACCGCAGTAACACCGGCGGGGGACCAAGTCGTGGCCGACCTACAGAAGGTCTGGGAGATGGCCAGGGAACAATTACAGAAGACCGTGACCAGGGACAAGATCTTTGCCGACCGCCATCGGCGGGCCGCCCCGGTGCTCCAACCAGGACAGAAGGTATGATTGAGCATGAAGCATCTGAGGTTCCGAGTGCCTTCCCGAAAACTGGGACCTCGATATGCGGGACCATTTGCGATTCAAGAACGAGTTGGGCCAGTAACGTATCGGTTGCGGTTACCCAGTACCCTACGAGTGCACAACGCCTTCCATGTCTCGTTGTTGAAGAGGTTCCGGGGGTCCGGGTGGCACCCGCACCCATCCCAAGAGGAAGATCTCCAGGTGGCCCCGGATCCGGAGTATGAGGTAGGAGAGATTCTTGATTCAAAATGGCGGCGGGGAAGACTGTATTATTTGCTATCATGGAAATCGTTTGGTCCCGAAGACAACTCCTGGGAACCCGTAGCTAATGTACATGCTCCAGAATTGGTCAAAGCCTTCCACGCCCGGTATCCGTCCAAGCCCGGGCCCCGGGAAAAGGGGTCATCCGGGGAGGATACTGTCCCGTTCCGGGCCCTTACCTGGCGGTCCGCGGACAGGAGCGGGAGCCGGGGCGCCCATGGGACCCGGGGGGGCGGTGATAGTCTGCCTGGGGGATCAGGCGCTGCCGCCGGCCGCTCCGAGGCCGGCGATCCACTGAGGCAAGCGCCGGTCTCGAAGAAGGAGAACCGCCGGCCAAGATGGCGGCGCCGGCGTGTTCATTCTCCTCGCTGGAGCGGGGCCGGCGAGGTAGCTCCGCCTACTTGCGCCGGATTGGCGCACCCCCCTGAGAGGCTCCGCCCGCTGGGCAGGAGAGCCAATCCAGGCCCTTAGGTCTGCCTGGGCGAAAGGGATTGGTCCCAGCTGGCACTAGCGAAGGAACGAGCGGGGGATTTAAACGGAGCCACGGAAGAAGTCCAGTGCTTCTGTTTCGTGTTTCAGAAGCCTATTTCCTTTGAAGACTGTGTTTGTTCCTCGTGGCAGCTAGCCGTCCTGCTAGCTATCTCCTTTGAAGACTGTGTTTGTTCCTCGTGTCAGCTAGCCGTCCTGCTAGCTATCTCCTTTGAAGACTGTGTTTGTTCCTCGTGTCAGCTAGCCGTCCTGCTAGCTATCTCCTTTGAAGACTGTGTTTGTTCCTCGTGGCAGCTAGCCGTCCTGCTAGCTATTTCCTTTGAAGACTGTGTTTGTTCCTCGTGGCAGCTAGCCGTCCTGCTAGCTATCTCCTTTGAAGACTGTGTTTGTTCCTCGTATCAGCTAGCCGTCCTGCTAGCCACCTCCTGTGAAGACTGTGTTGGTTCCTAGTGCTCAGCTGGCCGTGGCTAAGCCACCTCCCTCAGACTGTGTTTGTTCCCAGTGCTCAGCCAGCCGCCCGGCTAAGCCCTTCACCAAGAACTGTGTACTCACATCCAGACAGGCTAGCCGTCACCCCGCGGTTCCAGCAGTCCTGCTGGCCGCCCGCAGCTGAGGGCTCAACCCTCGGTGAACGGCGGTCGCCGCGGGTGAAGATTCGGGGTGCTCGGCTGTTTCCTGGGGCCTTGTGGGGCTCAGGGAGACTTGAGAGCTCACCAACACCAGAGCGACAACAGAGGCGCGACAACATGCACCAAAAATGAAATTACCACAACAGCCATGCAGTAGCCATTTAGTAGCTCCATTTTGGCGCATGTTGGGCGCGCATAAATGCTTACATGGCTAAGTAAAAGAGCCCCTCAAAGCATAGTGATTTTTGATTTCTTTCATATCTTAGGCTTTCCAGCACATGGAGATTTGAAAAGAGTTACGTAAAGAGAGTTTGTTTCTGCCTGTCCACCTTACTGTTTGTCAAGAGAAAAATAAGATGTGACAGTCACCAAAATTTGTCTTAGTGGAGGACTTTGATAAGTTTGAAAACCAGAATCGTTATTAGCTCAGTGTCTCCAGTGAATTAACTACTACTACTACTTATCATTTCTATAGCACTACAAGACGTACACAGCACCGTACACTTGAAAAGTGCAGATAGTATTAAAAAATGCAGATCACCATGAAGCTGCGCTTTCACATGCAACCTGCCAGAAAAATTTGAACATTACAGATAGGTGCTCCCTTCTGACAATTGCAAGGAAATGTCTGTGCATCTCATGAAATGCTTGTTTTAATACTAATGAGCTCATTTTAATACATTTGCATCTAGTTTTCAGCCGCTGCTTTCACATATGGTAAAGGCAGTGCCAAAACTCTTTGAGCGTTAGGCACACAATAATGTACACATAAAACTGACCAAAACCCCTACGCGAAAAACTACACTGGCTCCCAATCAAAGAACGCATCGCCTTCAAAATCTACACCCTGGTTCACAAAATCATCTACGTAGAAGCCCCGAGTTACATGACAGACTTGATCGACTTACCAATTAGAAATACATCCGAATCAACATGATCTTATCTAAATCTGCACTACCCAAGCTGCAAAGGACTTAAATACAAAACAACTTGCGCGTCTAGTTTTTCCTACATAAGCACACAACTGTGGAACGCATTACCAAAAGCCTTGAAAACGACGTACGACCACCTAAAATTCTGGAAATCACTAAAAACCAACCTGTTTAAAAAGGCATACCCTACCGATCCAACTTAAATGCCTAATCTCTGCAACACAACCAAACTAAAGCGCATAATGGACACAACACAACTCTTCCGTTCTCCAATTCCCTAATGTGGCTGTGCCACATGAACTTGATCTTACCACAACATCACCCTGTATTTGTTCACACCGGAGCCTGCAAAGGCCTCTCCAGTACTATATAAGCCACATTGAGCCTACAAATAGGTGGGAAAATGAGGGATACAAATGTAACAAATAAATAAAACCTGTAAAAACGGAATGGTTCCATATGCACCTTAGCACCTCCTATTTAGATGCTAACTCCCGGATTCTATATATTCTATTGAGATTTCAGTATGGAAATCGAAGCATATTCCATAACAATGTGCATAACCTAATTTGTTAAGAAGCCAATCAATGCTCATAATTGCCACTTAACAAGAAATTATTGACACTTATTGGCACATTGGTCTGCACTTTATTTAGGTTTTTCTTGGCATAACTGCCCGTGACTATATTTAGTTGCATGTACAGGTGCTTGGCATATTCTATAAACCATGCAGAAATTTAGGCTTATCATATAAGCCTCAAAGGAAAATTCTGATATAATAAATAACTCTCAGTTTAGCATGTGAAAACAGTGAAAATACAGCAAAATGCTTTAATGCATTTATGCAGTAGCCTGTTCTCATGCCTAACGCCCTATAGTAAAAAGGCCCCATAGTTCTTTTAAATGGCTTATGCCTGGTTCCATCACAGGCTCTATAAGAAAGTGTAGCATCCTACAGTACTTTTTTCTCCACTCCTTTTCTTTATTTTCCCACTTTATTTAATTATGTTTTATCTTTTTAATGTATTTTAATTTTTTATGTTGTTGAATTTTTATTTATGTTTATTGCTTCGATCTATTGAAAGGCTATTAAGCAAATACAAAAAAACTAAACTAAATAAATGTAAACATTATATTTTATATACAGTGGTGGAAATAAGTATTTGATCCCTTGCTGATTTTGTAAGTTTGCCCACTGACAAAGACATGAGCAGCCCATAATTGAAGAGTAGGTTATTGGTAACAGTGAGAGATAGCACATCACAAATTAAATCCGGAAAATCACATTGTGGAAAGTATATGAATTTATTTGCATTCTGCAGAGGGAAATAAGTATTTGATCCCCCACCAACCAGTAAGAGATCTGGCCCCTACAGACCAGGTAGATGCTCCAAATCAACTCGTTACCTGCATGACAGACAGCTGTCGGCAATGGTCACCTGTATGAAAGACACCTGTCCACAGACTCAGTGAATCAGTCAGACTCTAACCTCTACAAAATGGCCAAGAGCAAGGAGCTGTCTAAGGATGTCAGGGACAAGATCATACACCTGCACAAGGCTGGAATGGGCTACAAAACCATCAGTAAGACGCTGGGCGAGAAGGAGACAACTGTTGGTGCCATAGTAAGAAAATGGAAGAAGTACAAAATGACTGTCAATCGACAAAGATCTGGGGCTCCACGCAAAATCTCACCTCGTGGGGTATCCTTGATCATGAGGAAGGTTAGAAATCAGCCTACAACTACAAGGGGGGAACTTGTCAATGATCTCAAGGCAGCTGGGACCACTGTCACCACGAAAACCATTGGTAACACATTACGACATAACGGATTGCAATCCTGCAGTGCCCGCAAGGTCCCCCTGCTCCGGAAGGCACATGTGACGGCCCGTCTGAAGTTTGCCAGTGAACACCTGGATGATGCCGAGAGTGATTGGGAGAAGGTGCTGTGGTCAGATGAGACAAAAATTGAGCTCTTTGGCATGAACTCAACTCGCCGTGTTTGGAGGAAGAGAAATGCTGCCTATGACCCAAAGAACACCGTCCCCACTGTCAAGCATGGAGGTGGAAATGTTATGTTTTGGGGGTGTTTCTCTGCTAAGGGCACAGGACTACTTCACCGCATCAATGGGAGAATGGATGGGGCCATGTACCGTACAATTCTGAGTGACAACCTCCTTCCCTCCGCCAGGGCCTTAAAAATGGGTCGTGGCTGGGTCTTCCAGCACGACAATGACCCAAAACATACAGCCAAGGCAACAAAGGAGTGGCTCAGGAAGAAGCACATTAGGGTCATGGAGTGGCCTAGCCAGTCACCAGACCTTAATCCCATTGAAAACTTATGGAGGGAGCTGAAGCTGCGAGTTGCCAAGCGACAGCCCAGAACTCTTAATGATTTAGAGATGATCTGCAAAGAGGAGTGGACCAAAATTCCTCCTGACATGTGTGCAAACCTCATCATCAACTACAGAAGACGTCTGACCGCTGTGCTTGCCAACAAGGGTTTTGCCACCAAGTATTAGGTCTTGTTTGCCAGAGGGATTAAATACTTATTTCCCTCTGCAGAATGCAAATAAATTCATATACTTTCCACAATGTGATTTTCCGGATTTAATTTGTGATGTGCTATCTCTCACTGTTACCAATAACCTACCCTTCAATTATGGGCTGCTCATGTCTTTGTCAGTGGGCAAACTTACAAAATCAGCAAGGGATCAAATACTTATTTCCACCACTGTATGCTGTAGTATAATATGATAAGGATTTATGAAACATAATGATTAGAATGTGCAAGGATGAATTATATAGTACTGAGCTCAAACAGTAAGAATTGTGACTCCAATATATAGATTAATAAATGATTAGTTCACTACATATTTCATGAACAAAATTCAATAGTTTTTCACTTACCATTGGCTATAGATTAGCTACCAGAAACTATACAGAAAGCTCTCAGCATAAGTTTGAAAGAGCAGGGGTGCCTCATTTAGAAACAAAACCTTCAAAATAATGCTATGCTTTTCAACTTTCAACAGCAAACAGAACAAGAGAGTGACAGATCCAGCTGGTGTGAGAGATCAACTGAAAAGAAAAGTTATGGTTGGTCAACTTCCCATAAGTAACTAGCCAAGAGA
Organism: Microcaecilia unicolor; assembly: GCF_901765095.1. NCBI lineage: Eukaryota > Metazoa > Chordata > Amphibia > Gymnophiona > Siphonopidae > Microcaecilia > Microcaecilia unicolor. Next base: position 41,252,866 of record NC_044037.1, read on the forward strand.
AAGACTGACGTTGAAAAATGACATAAAAATACATCTTAAATATAAACAAGACATTCATGCCAACTAACAACAAAATAGACAGAAGATATAATCGAAATTGTCATGAATGTTATATAAATGAAATTACATTTTATTATAAATCGCTATGCTGTGAGGTCTTTATTAATGGCAATATATCAACTAATTGTTATAATAATAATAACAATAATATAAAAATGTCATAATGACCGTTAATGTCTTGTGTTGAGAACGATTTTATAGGAGGATTACATAGGTTGAGAGGGCAAGAAGGTAGACTATCTCCAAGCTCACTCAAATCACAACTAAAAAGAAGTCATGGATATTTCAACTGCTTGGAAAAAGGTATAAATGTTTACTTATAATGTACATACATATCCTTATATTTTATAAACATAATGGGAAACAATTCTAGAACATAGGCACTAACATTTATATGTAAATGGTTAGAATAATGGCATTTGCCACATATGAAAATGATAACCAAAAGTCAATATAATGATCCACTAAACTCCAGAAATGTTTCCACAATGGATTATTCAATTAAAAGAAAGAAAAGCCTCAAAGAGCTCCAGATCAACAGGTCTATAGAGCTTGACACGATCACAAAGATCTACTCTTCATCATGAGCTTAAAAACCTTCCAAGTCCATTTTTCCAAATTCTATAATTTTTTTAGGACTGATTAAATATGTCTTCCATATTGTTGTTGGTCACCTACTGCATCACAATGTCTGTGAACAGCACTTTATATACTTTGAAGTGTTCCCAGCATCAGAGGTTCAAAAGCAGAAAAAGTACTTATCTCAATCAACTTCATGAGCCACCACTCTTGAAATTTCTCAAGTCCCCGGACCAACGATGGCCAGTGTTTTACTTAATTCCTTCACGTAATGCTGCTTCAGGGTCTCAAAATCTGTTTTACTGTTCTGGAATCTTGGCAGGTACTTGTGACCTGAATTGGCCACTGTTGGAAACAGGATGCTGGGCTTGATGGACTATCAGTCACTCCCAGTATGGCAATGCTTATATTCTTATGTACCCATATATTGGGAAAGCAATTGCCTGCTTTACCCACAGAAATACCTTTTAAAATTACCTTTCTAATTAGTAACTGTTTGATTGACAGATCTCTCTGATATATAGTTTCTGCTTGACATTATATGTAAATAAATGCCCTTTTCATCATGCTCTTTTTTCTTTCATCCCCAAAGTCAAATTTCTTATCACCATTCCAACTCTGGTGAGCTGGTCTCAGCAAGATCTCACACAGTGCAGGAGATAGATACAATTGTTCTTTAGAAAAATAATACATTTTAAACAAAATATGATAGTTTTCCATGTATTTTTGAGCTGCCAACCAAATTAAGGGCTCCTTTGACTAAACAATGCTAGTGATTCCTGGTATGGCAAATGCAACATAGCCCATACAATTTGATTGGACTTCATCGCATTTGCCATGCAGGAATCACTAGCATGGTTTAGTAAAAGGAACCCTAATTATCCAAAATCAACCTACGCATCCAGTTTTTCCTACATCAGTACACAGTTATGGAACACACTACCAAAAACCGTGAAAACCACCTATGACCACCTCCAATTCAGAAAAAATTTAAAAACCCACCTGTTCCAAAAGGCTTACCCCCCCCCCCCCCCCCCCGACCCAACTTAAATGCCTGAAATCGGCGACACTACACCACCACAGTTCGTATTGATCACCAAACAATCTCATCTGTTCTTGCTATCCTCTATACGGCCCCACCACATGTTCCTTCATGTGGTCCCTACCCTTCCTACCCTAACTTAACCATTATCTGTATTTGCTTTACTCCAGAGCCTATTAATACCTCTCCGGTATCATGTAAGCCATATTGAGCCTGCAAAGAGGTGGGAAAATGTGGGGTACAAATGTAACAAATAAAATAAAAAAATAAAATAAGTAATTATTCATACCAACATTACACAAATTTAGTAGATTAGCAATTGAAAGAAGCATCAGTAATGTATTTTTAGTCACACTCTGAGTGTGAGATCCATGCCCCTATATGATAACCACCAGAGACAATGGTGAGCTGATAAGATTTATTCATTATGCCTTGTTTAACTGCATTTTTGTTTTCAGATTCTACTGTTTTTGTTTGTTACTCGACATCACACATTTCTTTAATTATAAGATGCTGAGTGTTTGTTTTTGGTATCTAGATGTTATTATAGTGTCTTCTTAAATGCTAATGAATTAAATAGAATTTACGTAGGAGTAATAGAACCTTATATGTTACAGAGACAGAGTTATTTATACTAGGTTTTAATGAAGACTGTCGTGTTTGGTATAAAGAGAACAATATATTTGTTTAAAAGAGAAGGTTTGCAATTGTTTCGGTTGTACAGCAAATGTTGCTGACCTTAAAGCCAACTAGAATCATTTTGAAAGAGTTATCCAGTAGGGCAGAAAATACTGGGAGTTGCTTCTGCCCATTGAGGGGTTGGAGGTGCTGGATGCTTTTGGAAGGGAGAAGAGCCCCATAGGCTTTGCTTTATTTTCCTTTTTTCATATATTTTTATGGTTTAATTGGCTTCAAGGGAACAAAATGAAATAAAAGCATAAACAAAATGAACAAGTTGCAATATGTATTTTTTTTAATTAAAAGAAAAACCTTGATCATTTCAAACATTATAATGAATGGTAAACAATAAAACAGTGTGTATGTTGTTTCAATAACCATTTGGGATTATATCAGGTAGTCAATGTAATTCCTATAACCAAAGGATAATTTATTTGTGTCTCACAACTCTAGTTAACAGTCACGCAGCAGTTTGCACTAATTGGTAAACCTGCATATATGTCTTTAGTTTATTTATTTATTTATTGCATTTGTACCCCACATTTTCCCACCTATTTACAGGCTAAATGTGGTTTACATAGTACCGTCAAAGGCGTTTGCCCAGTTGGTGGATAACAAATACAAAGTTGTATAGTGATCGTATGAGGTATAAGTGGAGGGTCAAAATGGATGAAGATTGTATGTTGTCCTGTGCGATCATAGTCATGCTGTGTTTAGAGGCCCCATTCAAGAAATACACATGTAAATATCAGAAAAATTAAGTGAAACATGGGGACCTTTTTATTAGAGTGCGCCAAGCAGTTAATATGCAAGTTAGCACATGTTAACTGCTTCCATAGAAGGGTGCCGACTGCTACTGGAGTAGCATGGCAGTTACCATCTGTTAATTCGCACATTAACTTCATGTTGTGTTAGCATGCGGAAACTAGGCGGGTCATGGGTGGAGAATGGGCTTGGACTGCATACCAGTATTAGCCCACTATGCTTACTGCACACTAACCATCAATTTTGGAGTTTGTGCTGGTTCAAATAACGCCTCATCAATAGGAGGTGCTAAGTGAATCCATGCTTATTGCAACCAGGATTTTGCTTGCCAGTGCAAAGAACATGCTGGGCACACTTCCAACAATTACTGCATAGCCTTTGCACTTAGCACACCTTAACGGTAAAAATTAAAATGCTCCAAGTGCAAAAACATAGCACACTTTAGTCTGTTGCCTGCTTTGGACCCCTAAGGCATCCGTTCCCACCTGGCCACACTGGTCATGTAACACCGACACTCAATAGACCCAGAACAAGTGAATATTTCTTTTTTCTATCTGCAGTGTTTCACGCGCTGAAGGAGAAAACATAAGGAGCAGGTTGTGCTCCTTAGGTGAGTGAAACTAGGGCAAGCAGACAACACTATAGTTTTTACATATCATTTTTTGGTGAGCTATGATTTTGAATATTTTTAACTCCCTTACTGTTGAATTATGTCTCTGGCTATTTTTTTTTTTCACATTATTTTCTGTTGATCAGTTCTACAGGAAGATCAGCAGATCTTGCTCAACAAATTCCAGTCATTTGGGGATATCGTCCCCTTTTCTCGTCTAAGTGATTACTTCAACCTAAAAAGGTATCCAATCTCTTGACTTGTTCAATTAGGGTATCTGACCCACAGGATCATGTAGCAGTCCCTTGTGGTTTTCTTAATGGCAGATCTCTCCAGATGGAAGCACAGTTAGTTCATGACACTTTAATTTCATCACAACTGGATCTTTTATGTCTAAGACCTGGCTGCTACCAGGGGAAGTCTCATCTTTTCCAATATCTGCCCCCAGGTTTCTCAGTTTTTAACTCTTCCCGTTTGTCCCAACGTGGAGGCGGTGTTGCAGTTATATTCTTAAAGTCATTTAAATTTCATCAGGTACTTTCACATAATTTTTCCTATCCCAAATTTTTAGTTTAAGAATTATCTGGCTCTCCTTCAGTTCACTTATTTATTGTCCCCCTTCCCTTACAAGCCCCCACTAGGATTTAGTTTATCAAACTCTAGCAGACATTGCAACAGTCTACCAGAACCTATTATAATGATGATCATATCCATCCTAGAACAATTAAGCTTCTCTCTTTTCTAGAAGATCTAGGTTTGGAGCAACACATTTGAACCATTACTCATGTTGCAAGACATATGTTAGATTTAGTTATTTTACAGCTCCCCCATCCATTACACATAGGTAATTCTACTCTACCCTATTTCCTGGTCGGATCACTATCTTCAAACATTTTCATTTGTTTTGGAAACCCCTCTATCCTCCATTAATTGTTCTTGGTTTTGATCTAGATGTCTTCATTCTCTGGACCCTTCCCTGCTTTCCTATTTTTCTAGTCTATTTCCTTCAGATTTCTCCACTTTATAATTGGATAACCAAGTTTCCTGCGGGATTTGGTACTGCAGGATAAAGTCCCCTTATCTTTCTTTCAATGTTCCAAACAGCAAAAACAACCATGGTATCATTCTGGTCTTTGACTAAATTAACCTGGGCAGAAGGTGTCGCAGGAATGGAAAATGATGTTTGAAACGTAATGATCTTAGAACAAAAATATTGAGCTAAAGCATCTGCTGATAGATGAGAAGTGTCTGCTTTTGATATGAGTTTAAAAAAATAAGACAAACCTGGAAGTGATACAATTTCTGGCATGTCTTACAATATTCAAGTGCAGCCTGAGATCTAGTTTTTATCCAATGTTTTTCTGCTCCATGTGCTTGATATTTCCTGTTTGTCCATCCAGCTGCAATATTTCCACTGAGCTCTATATTGTATACAATTAGCTTTGGGATAAGCTTGTGCCTCGAGCGTACAGGAAAATTGTTGACTTGAAGGCAGCTGTATAACCCCTGATGCAGGCAATACACTGAAACAAAGGCCGTGTCGAATCCTTTTTTAATAAACTCTGCTTCCTCCAAATTCAAGACTCTGCCTCTTAGTTCCATCAGTGCCCACTACACTTTTCTACATTGCTTGGTTTGTGTTGCTGATTCCCTCCATGTTTTTCTTTCTGCTTACTACTTCTTGTAAACCATCTTCAGCTGTTGGCTTTGTACTTAAACCCAGTCCTATATTGGCCTGTTTTCTACAGCTTCATCTGCACTGCTACAGTGTTGCCTCATGTTTGTTTTTCTTGCTTCAGATCCCAAGTCTACTCCGGGACTCTCCTTTTCAAGAATATGTGCCTTTGCTGAGTTCTATCCTTGCTCTTAGGCTAGACCTCTCAGTGAGCCTTTCTGGCTCTTGCTCTCTGCTTACTTTTACTCCTTCTAATGCCCTGGGTTTTGTGCAGGTAAGACCTGATTGCCACCAGCACCAAAGAGCTAAGTTCAAAGGAATACAGCCTCTATAGATGGAAAACTTCACTGACCCTTCTTGTGCCCGGGAGTGGAAGCCTTTCACTGAATCTTGGCCTGCTTGCTACTACTAAGTCATTCTACCTATTGATAGGGTTACCATATGGCTCCAGAAAAAGGAGGACACATTTTTCTGGAGCCATATGGTAACCCTACCTATTGAGATCTATCACATGTAGTATTGGCAACCCAGTTCCTGTAACAATGAACCAAGTTATAGAGATCAGAAGATAAAGCAGAGTCCTGCAAAACTCCATTTAATATCGCTGTCCAACCTAAGACCATTTCTCCTAAGTTTCCTATAAGAGCATGCAATTCTGGAACAAATTGCCACGCAACCTAAAAGCGACCTATGAACTGATCAACTTCCGCAAACTGCTGAAGACCCATCTCTTCGATAAGACATACCACAAAGACCAAAACATGTGAAATTCCCACATATATCTAATAATGTTAAGAATGCCTTACATTATATCATTATCATGTTTTCCATTACCATGCAACCCAAAATACTTCTGTAACACTAAATGTCAATTCTTTCATTTCCACTATCCATGATATATTGTAAGCCACATTGAGCCTGCAAAGAGGTGGGATAATGTGGGATACAAATGCAATAAATAAATAAATGTTCAGCAATAAAGTAGTAAACCAAAAACGTTAGTGGCCTAAATACTAAAACTTATCATCATTCTAATCAAATAGAGGGCTCCTTTTAAATGCGGCGGTAAGCCCAACGCAGGCTTACCACTCACTATTCAGGAAGTACGGCCGGGCTACTGCAGCAGCCCGGTGGTACTTCCCACCCCTACCGCGCCATCATTTCAGGTGCTACTCAAATTTGTAGCGCCGGGTACTACCCGGCGGTAATTGGGCAGTGCTGCATGCTGCCCGGTTACCACCAGGTTAGGGTGGGAGCCCTTACTGCCACCTCAAGGGTGGCGGTAAGGACTCCCCCCTACAATGACCACGTGGCAAATGCTTTATTTGCCATCCGGCCATTTCCTGAAGGAAAGCGAAACCGGCCCTTTTACCAGCTGCGGTAAAAAGGGGCTTTAGCATGCATGTAAAACACACGCCAACGCAGGCCTCCTTTTGCCACAGTTTGATAAAAGGGGGCCTGAGTGTCTTACAGTGTCAAAGGTTGAGGATATATCTAAAAAAAAAATACCCATTCCCTACATTTAAGCCTTGAGGTAGAATATTTAAGATATTACACGTTTAATAATAAAGTCCAGTCCATCATTTTCTGTGATCCTAGAAATGTTTCCCATCTTACTAACTCATATTTGAATGAAGAAATTGCAACCAATGCTATGGAAGCAAATTCAATTCACACAGCATCTTATTCCACAGCACGAGAATCAGCAAACTGTAGTGTAAAATCTAGGTCATGCAAACTGCAGCTCCAATTTATGTAAGAAGTATTACACTGTAGAAAACAATCCATGAGGCTTTTTACCTTACCTTGCTGACTTTCCCTTTCTTTGATGAAAGACATAACTGAGAACATGTAAGTCAGATTCTAACAACTCTACACATAATCTATCAAATGTGTTATCTACAAGCAGTTCAAAGATTATTGGCATTTTGCTTTTTACCAACTTAGTATTGACAAGCCCAATATTATATGCATAAAACATGATTCTGTGATATGGCTAACTTCCATAGCGTTTCTTACTGGATGAGATGGGAAAACGTTTCTAGGGACACAAATCTTGATGTGTTGGTAGATGAGGAGTATAATCCTGTCCTTATATTTTCTTGTCCCTGTGTGCCTTTATAAAGGTGTATGTAGACCTAGTCTTAGCTTAAAGCACCAGTATAGATTAATCATGCGATTGAACGTACGTCAAGTTACTTCCATGTACATTTAAAGCCATATTAATTCACAATGCCAGAAACATTTCTGTATACAGAAAATGTAAAAATTCAATACATACCATATGTGAGGGATTGTATGAGAAAGGCTGAAGCGTCTAGGGCTATTAAGCTTGGAGAATAGACGTCTGAGGGGAGATATGATAGAAGTCTATAAAATAATGAGTGGAGTGGAATGGTTAGACGTGAATCATTTGTTTATTCTTTCCAAAAATACTAGGACTAGGGGGCATGCGATGAAGCTACAAAGTAGTAAATTTAATACAAATCAGAAAAACCTTTTCTTCACTCAACGTGTAATTAAACTCTGGAATTTGTTGCCAGAGAATGTGGTAAAGGCAGTTGCCTTAGTGGAGTTTAAAAAAAGTTGGGATGGCTTCCTAAAGGAAAAGTCCATAGACCGTTATTAAATTGACTTGGGAAAAATCCACTGCGTATTCCTGGAATTAGCAGCATAAAATGTGTTGAACCTTTTCGGGATCATGCCAGGTATTTGTGACCTGGACTGGCCACCGTTGGAAACAGGATGCTGGGCTTGATGGACCTTTGGTCTGTCCCAGTGTGACAATACTTATGTACTTATGTACTAAACTACCATTTCCTGTTAAGCACCCTTCCTCCCAGAGCCACTAGAGGTCTAGGCCTAGGCCTGGTAAGCTTAGCCAGGAGGGCGTGGTTCAAGCCAAGGAAAATAAATGCCCAGGGCTAAAGGCCCAGAGTAGATTAAACCCACACGATATATGTTTGAAGAACCAGAGGGGTAGCCATGAGGTGGGAAAAGTTTTTACATTGCAAATTCTGTTCACACTGACTCTTCTGTGGTCTGGTAAGAACCAGGCCCCTCTTTGTTTGCTATTGAACTCTAAGCTACTTTATATGTAATCTGGAGATAGCAGTCTATGAGGGTAACAGGTTCTTGTATGTTTTTCCTTTTTTGAACCACACAATTAGAGTTTTGTTCACTTATAAACCATGCTTTGTTGGTGATTGTAAAGGCTCCTTGCCCTACACTTGCTCACTGTATCATCATCATATTACTCCAACTCAGAGCAAAGAGCTCATATTTTCCCAAAACATAACAGCAAACATTCACCAAATGAAAAGTTCACCAGTGCATCAATACGCACAAAGGAGCATACAAAGCTGTACTCCTTTGCTGCGCTCTTTTGGCAAAACGCTGCATCAGCTTTTCTAAAATAAGGTTACTAATAGGCATGGCTTGTTGATATCAGAGGGAGCCAGACCCTGACCAGTTCAGTTGCAGCTTGTTCCTTAAAGTGCACTAGTGCTGTGAATATGAATTAATGTTCAAGTCCAGCATGTGCTCAAAGGCAGGCAAACTCATCTCTCTTTGAAGTGTAGGCCCTGTCACATGAGATATAAGAGCCTAAGTATGTTTGATCTAGGGTAAATAAATGTGAGATATGACAAAGAAATTCACGGCTATCTCACCGGAAGCAAGGACTTTTCAGTGAAAAGGAAGTTGTAGTGCAAAGGTTATGAGTTGAAATTCAAAGGGGTTTTAAGGAGCAGGTTTAAGGAGCAGCCAAGGTGAAAGTTACCTCCAGAGTTTAGTGTCCCTTAGTGCAAAGTTCAAGGATTAAGATCTCATTAACCTTTAAAATAACAAGGCAAGTTAACTTATGTGTATACATTATCCAAAGAGTGGCTGAATATTACTGCTCTCTATGCAACTCTTAGTTGATTGCATCACCCTTTCCCACTCGTATTAAAATTGCATAACTGGTGGAGACCCCCACTTCCTTTTCCCACCCACATTAAATAATATGCCAGCAGCAGCAATGCAGCTCTCTTTTTCAGTACTGGCATTTAATATTCATTTATTCACTGCACTCAAGCAGTGATTAAGAACTGAACCAGGGTTGGTCCAGCTCTCAGGATAAATGGATTTTAAAGCTGACCTCAAAACCTATTTATTTGCTAATGCTTATCTGAAGTGGCTAGACTTCTGCAGAGCTATCCTATTGTTTTACCCCACCCACTATGTTATCAAAATTGTAGTTCTGTCCCTATTACCCCTCTGTTTCATATCACTTTAGTCAAGTTCTGCCCCCCTTCCCTTTTCTCTTATATTAGACTGTAAACCGCTCTGAAGATAGGGTAGTAAATATTGGATATTAGGTGTCAGAACTGCAAAATTCTGACAATTCTATGAGGGGCCCTTTTACTAAGCTATGCAAATGTCTATGCACCAAAATGGAGTTACCATCCGGCTACCACACGGCTCTTGCAGAAATTTCATTTTTGGCGTGCGTCCGATACGTGCATCCAAAAACTTTCAGAAGCACGTATTGGGCGGCGCAAGTGCCATTTGACGTGCGTAGGTCATTATTGCCCAGTTACCACTTGAGACCTTACCACTAGGTCAATGGTTGGCAGTAAGGACTCAGACTCAAAATGGCCGCACGTCGATTTTCATTTTGCTGCACGTCCATTTTCGTCAAAATTTTTTAAAAGGCATTTTTTACAGGTGCACTGAAAAATTATTCTTATGTATTCAAAACATGCAACTACACTATTACAGGCCATTTTTCAGTGCGCCTTTGTAAAAGGGCTCCTAAATAGGTCACATTATACCAAATATGCGTGAAAACAATTAGAATACCATCATTTATGCACAAAACATGTCAGAATCTGCCTAAGCAGTATTCTGTAAATATGCACAGAACCGATTAAAAAAAAAGTATATATGCTTTTAGGGGCCCTTTTACCAAGCTGTGATAAGGCTACCACAGGCTTGACTTGTGGCAATTTGGCCCTATGCCAGGCTACCAATGGTCACCATGAGACCAGAGATTCTATATATGGCGCCTAAAATATTGGCACTGAAATCAATGTCAACTAAGCATATTCCACAATCAGTGCCTAGATTTAGGCGCCATATATAGAATAAGCTTAGTTGATATCTCAGTGCCTAAAACTATATGCATCCATTTACACCAATGAAAATGTGGCGTAAATCCCGGCACATAGATTTACATGCACTGGGCCATATTCTATAACTAGGTACATAAATTTCAGAATACCCACAAAACACCCATTGCCCCACCCATAACCATGCCCCTTTTTGCCTACACTTTGTTATAGAATACGCTTAGCGATTTGAACATGTAAATTCTAATCAAAGCCAATTAGTGCTCAATATTGCTTGTTAAGTGCTGTTATCAGTGTTCATTAGCTTGTTAAGCCAATTAAATTATGTGGATTGTTATAGAATCCGTGCTGATTTCGACATGGATCTCTAGGCTCCCTATATAGAATCTGGGTGATGATGACCAAAGTTGCATACTCAACTTTGGGTGCGCTTCTGAGGTGTACACACAAATAAATTGAATAATGAGCTCTGAATTATCAATAATTAGGTACAAACAAACAATTATTGATACTGACACTCAGATGCATGCTATTCTATAAGGCATGGTGCCTAACCCCTATGGTGCGTATCTCAAAAGGGGTCATGGTCATGGGCGTGTTCGGGGGCATTCCAAAAAGTTGCTTGTAGAATTACAGAATACTGCCTAACTGCACTTAACTTGAGTGCCGACATTTACACTAGGTTTCAGCAGGCATACGTCTGGCGCCCAAAGCAGGATTTGCACTAAATGCTACTCTATATAAGGCGTACATCATTTATCGACTAGCGCTTATCACTGAATTTATTTGGTATAATTTATTGAATTCCCTCCAAAATGTATAGGCTTTTTTTTTTTTTGGGGGGGGGGGGGGGTAGAACAGTGGTGGAATCAGTCTATTTGTACTGTCACATACATACACACAGACATTCCTGCCTCAGAGAAGTTGTGAAAGATTTTAGAGAGGTGATATTATGAAGGCATAATAGGTGCATATGTTATATATATGAAATATGCCCTGTCCTGCCACAAATTGAGGAAAACTAAAAAGCCAACATCCAAATTCACCACGATATCACATTTATCAGAACTAATTGAACATTTTTTGTGGACCATCATATATGAAGCAAAAACTTCTTTCAGTAATTATGCTTCTCCTTTCTAATCAATCATCTATCATATATTTATCACATGGTTTAGCCTCTTTTAACAAGCTGTGCTAGCAGTTCCCGCATGGCAATGTTGACAGAGCCCATTCAAAGTGAATGGGCTTTGCTGGCATTAATGTACTGGAAGCTGCTAGCACAACTTAATAAAAGAGACCCTAAAGGCCCTATGTGACAGAACAGTGTGTTATAAGCCTATAAACCTGCCTTATTTAATTCCTGAAGTGTATGGTGCATGTTTATGTTTTGAAGCTGCTGCAGAACCAAGGCTGTTTTCTTTAAGACTTTTGGAAAGGCAGTTTGCAGTATACTTTCAAAGATTGTTGTTCTGGTCTCTGATTGGCCCAGGAGCTCATTTTCATTTGGAATGTACTGGCTTTTCCCCCAGTCTCAGCCCGGGAGAAGAGAGAGACAGATCTTTTTGCCGAGGCCCTGTGATCAGTTATATTTGATAATCTGTAAGCAGCATATTTCCTGATCTTCCCAGGTACTTTTTAGAAAGTAAACAAATGTTTAGTTATTGTTATAATTGATTCATATTTCAGTTACCTGATATTGTTTGCAGATTGCACTTTTTATGTTCATTGTTCAATATTTTTATGACAATTAACACTGTTAGTTTGTTGCCTCTGCTGTCTGGACTGAAGGAATCCTGGTGGTTTGTGTGTTGGGTCTGTGAGTGCTTTCTAGGAACTGTGGGACCACCGGGAGTGTGGCCTCCAGTAACCTAAAAATCACTGGGGATAATTTGAGAGTGGGAGACTCGCTCAGAGGAGGATGTGACCCAGTCGGTGGGAGGACGGTGCTAGTGTGGAGCACAAGCAGCAGCTGTTGGTGGACCTCAGCTGTGCTGGAGATAGACCCCTCTAAGTGGCCACAAGGTAGCCCCAGGTGGGTGGCTAGGTGTTTTGTAACACTCGGTTTACTAAGTCGTGCTGTAGGTATGCTAGCATTTCTAGCACATGCAAAAAATTAGTGTGCACTAATGCTAGAGACACCCCTGATACCCATATATTTCTATGTTAGCGCGCCTCAGTAAACAGGGCCCTAAGTTCATTGAATATCAAATTCAAATTTGAATAAAGTCCATAGAAATTTCTTATATGAGAGATAAATCTTATCTTATTGAAGTTGCTATATATATATATATATATATATATATATATATATATATATATATATATACTAGTAAAACATGCCCGTTTCTTGTGGCAATGAAACGGGCGCTAGCACGTACTCACCCCGACGTACTCACCCCATCGGCTTTCATCCGCCATTGTTGCGGACCTCGGCACGCCACCGTCAATCTGCTGACATTGCTGCGCCCAGACCTCCCCCCCCCCCGCCCTACTCACCCCTTCGACTTTCGTCTGCCATTGTTGCGGACCTCGGCACATCGCCACCATCAATCTGTTGACATTGCTCCGCCCTCGACGTCAGTGTTTTCGGTGGCTTCACCACCACGAAGGCTTCAAACCGGAAGAAAGTGCCGTCAGTGTCCTCAGAACGTTGAAGGTGAGTTTTATTGTATAGGATATATATATATATGAACTGCCCAAGCAAAATCCTCTGTACCTTTACCATACACTTCCCAAGCAGCTTTCCAATATGATCATATTTTCAGTAATATTCTGAATGATAAAATAAAAACTTATTAGGAAGGGTCTACTGCAAATTGAAATGGAGGAGTAGCCTAGTGGTTAGTGCAGCACCCTAAGAACCAGCAGAACTGGGTTCAATTCCCACTACAGCTCCTTGAGACTCAGGACAAGTCATCTGACCCTCCATTGCCCCCAGGTTCAAAATAAGTTCATGTGTATAATGCATAAACTGCTTTAATTGTAATCTCAGAAAGGTAGTATTTCAATTCCTACCCCCTATTAAAAAAATTCAATGTTCCATACATTTGGCTGCAAACTTTTCAAAATGTATTATTTTCAAAATAGCATTTGAGTTTAATCTGCAAACAAAATAAGGGCCCATTTTCAAAGCTGTGGGAGGGCTAACGCGTGGGTAGTGTGAACCAAATCGGCACTACCGTCAGGGTAATGCATGCACCCGGAGGTAATTCTGAGTTTGGCGTGCATCAAATCCCATGGTAGAGGCATTGCATCAAATCTCATGGAGGGCGTTGCATCAAATCCTATGGAGGGCATTCCTGGTGGTAATCGACAGCACAGCAATGTTGGTGTATGCTGCATGGTTACCGCACTGGTAGCGTGTGAGCCCTTACTGCTAGGTCAATGGCTGGCAGTAAAGGCTCAGGCCATAAATAGGCACGCGCTAGTTTTAATTATTGTGCACGCCCATTTCTTGGCCCATTAAAAAATGGCCTTTTTCCCAGCCAAGGTAAAACAAGGCCCAGTGTGTGCCAAAACAATACGTTCACATTTCCACAGGCCACTTTTTACCATGGCTTTGTAAAAGGACCCCTAAGATCAGCTAATCAGGACAAGCCACATCAATTGCAGAAATGAATCAACATACACACCTATATGTCTTTTCTACCTGGGGGCCCTGTTATAACATTACTCTCCACATTTCCTCTGTCTTCATTCCATTCTAAGGGGGTCTTTTACTAAAGCTTAGCTCAAGTCATCTGTATCAGGGCCCATAGGAATAAAAAGGGCCCTGCTGCAGATAACTCTGGCCATCTTCTGACATAAATCGGGAGATGGCCGACGATCTCTCAAAAGCGGCCAAATCGGTATAATCGAAAGCCACTTTTTTTACACCATCGCCACTTTCCCGTCATGGAGCCGGCGAAAGTTCAAGGGGGCGTGTCGGCGGCGTAGCGAAGGCGGGACATGGGCGGGCATGGGCGTGGCTAACAGATGGCCCGCTTCAGCGCATAATGGAAAAAACAAAAGCGGCCTTAATGAATATTTCGCCGGTTTTACTTGGTCCTTTTATTTTCACAACCAAGCCTCAAAAAGGTGCCCCAACTCACCAGATGACCAGCAGAGGGACTAGGGGATGACCTCCCCTTACTCCCCCAGTGGTCACCAACCCCCTCCCACACTAAAAAAATAAAATTACAAACCTTTTTTGCCAGCCTGTATGCCAGCCTCAAATGTCATACCCAGCTCCCTGACAGCAATATGCAGGTCCCTGAAACAGTTTTTGTTGGTTGCAGTGGACTTCAGGCAGGCAGACCCAGGCCCATCCCCCCCTACCTGTTACACTTGTGGTGGTAAGTGTTGAGCCCCCCAAAACCCACTGTACCCACATGCAGGTGCCCCCTTTCACCCATAAGGGCTATGGTAATGGTGTAGAGTTGTGGGGAGTGGGCTTTGTGGGGATTTAGGGGGCTCAGCACCCAAGGTAAGGGAGCTATGCACCTGGGAGCTATTTGTGTATATTTTTTTAATTTTTAGAAGTGCCCCCTAGGGTGCTCGGTTGGTGTCCTGGCATGTCAGGGGGACCAGTGCACTACAAATGCTGGCTCCTCCCACTACAAATGCCTTGGATTTAGCTGGGGTTGAGATGGACGCTTTTAGTTTCCATTATCACTGAAAAACAAAAGCGGCCATCTCAAACCCGCCGAACTCTGGCATTTGGCCAGTCCAAACCGTATTATCAAAACAAAAGATGGCCGCCCATCTTTTTCAATAATACGGTTCCGGCCAGCTGTTTGCGGCGCCATCAAAATAGATCACCGGCAATCTATTTCGCCGGCGCTGTTCGATTATTCCCCTCAATGTACTCCTCAGGAAAGGGCCATCCTAAATGTTTACATCCCAATGCAGCAAGAGTCCCAAGAAACTGCAGCCCATCTTGGCATAAGGTAAAATTCAAATATTTTCACTCCATCAAGACGTGTTTTGAACACTTGAATTTGGGTGAATAGTTTCCTAACTAAAACAAGTTGCATTGGTTTTAATATTGGACTTACTTAAATGTACACAGTATATTGTTCTTGCAATTCCTACTTATTAAAAATAAATTCCCTTTAGTCTTCTTGTCACTCCAATATTCATGGAATCAATTTCAATTACAAATAAGACTTTCCATTAGTTTGGCATACTAGTTTGAAATCAATACATCACATATGCTTATCTTTCTCATGTATAACAATTTTATTTTTCATATAAAGCAAGTTAAAGATTGTCTTTAATGCCTATCATTTTCAATACCTAGACAACTGTAGTTCTGAGCGAGTGCCATGAGTGGACATTACTAATCACAGAGAGAAAAGCTTGGTATATTTTCAATTCCCTGACTCTTGGTAAACATAAAGAGTTTATTAATGTTGCACTTTACAAAGAGTAACGGCTTGTAAGATGACTGTTCATAATGATAAACTGTATGTTTGCAGCATGTACTAACTGTTAAATTATTTAAAACAAGCAAATTTAAATTTCAGTCAGAGTAAAGAGGCTTTCAAGCTCTAATGTTAATGTTCTTGATAGCAACCCAAAGTCTGAAATCTTGTTGGGACCTTTGGGGCCTCAAAAGCTCAGGTCCTCCAACATCTTTTTTGTTGGTCTGATAAAAGTAAATACAATGTACATTTTTATGGGGCTCGTTTTCAAAGTACTTACGGGCCTGTTTACTAAGATGCACAAGATCAGTGTGCTGTGTAGGCGCCCATAGGAATATTGTGGGTGGCTACACAGTTAGCACTAAAAACGATAGCACGCCTACAATGCGGCTTAGTAAACAGGGCCTCTAGACTCATTTTTGAAAAAGACAAAATGTCCAGAAAGCGTCATAAAGCGTCATTTGGACAAATTTCTTCTCAAAACATCTAAATTTGTATTTTTGAAACTTATTTTGCAGTCATTTATCCATGCAATTTGCCTACAATGCATTCAAATCACAAGGGGGCATGTTGATGACGAGTTGGAGGTGGGATTAGAGCGGGCTTAGGGCATACCTACCACTTGGACGTTTTACAGCCAAGATGGAAAAAAAAACAAAAATATCAAGGACTGAAACTTCAATGACCTATTATTAGAACAGTGGTCACAGACCCCCCCCCCCCCCCCCCCCAAAGATGTGAATAAAAGAATAAAAAAATAGTACTTGCCAGCCTCTATGACAGCTTCATTTGTTATAGCCAGGTCTATTAGAGCAGTAAGTCCCTGGAGTAGTCTAGTGGTAGGTGCAGTGCCCATATCTCCCTCTAACTGATACACTTGTGGTGGAAAGTTTGAACCCTTCATAACTCACCAAAACACTACTGTACCCACATATAGGTGACCCCTTCACCCATAAGGGTTATTACAGTGGTATACAGTTGGGGGCAGTGGATTTTAGGCGGGTTTTGGAGGGTTCAGCTGACAAGATAAGGGGGTAACGGTGAGATGTGTACCTGGGAGCTATTATATGACGTCCACGGCAGTGCCCCCTAGGGTGCCCCATTGCTGTCCTGGGATGTCTGTGTGGCCAGTCTACTAAGAATGCTGGCTCCTCCTACATACCAATGGCTTGATTTTCTAAGTTTTTCTTTTGTATGTTTTTTTTTAAATGAATGAAAAGATAAATGAACAAAGTACAAAAACATGTTACATGTGGTATTTTTGAAAAAAAAAGGCATTTTGCTATTTTGAAAATGGCTATATTTCCTATTCAGATTTGGGATGTTTAGCGCAAAACACTACTACTACTACTACTTAACATTTCTAAAGCGCTACTAGGGTTACGCAGCGCTGTACAATTTAACATAGAGGGACGGTCCCTGCTCAAGGAGCTTACAATCTAAGAGACAAGTGAACGGACAGTCCGATAGGGGCGGTCAAATTGGGGCAGTCTGGATTTAGTGAGCGGTAAGAGTTAGGTGCCGAATGCAGCATTGAAGAGGTGGGTTTTAAGCAAAGACTTGAAGATGGGCAGGGAGGGGGCTTGGTGTAAGGGCTCAGGAAGGTTGTTCCAAGCATAGGGTGAGGCGAGGCAGAATGAGCGGAGCCTGGAGTTGGCGGTGTTGGAGAAGGGTACAGAGAGGAGGGATTTGTCCTGTGAACGGAGGTTACGGGCGGGAACATAGGGGGAGATGAGGAAGGAGAGGTAGTGAGGGGCAGCAGACTGAATGCATTTGTAGGTAAGAAGGAGAAGCTTGAATTGAATGCAGTATCTGATTGGAAGCCAGTGAAGTGACCTGAGGAGAGGGGTGATATGAGTAAATCGGTTTTGGCGGAATATGAGACATGCCGCAGAGTTCTGAACAGATTGAAGGGGGGATAGATGGCTAAGTCTGATTTAGATGTCATATCAAAAATGCCCCTCCTCATAACTTTTTAAGTCTAAGTTCTTTGAAAATATGCCCCTATATCATCAAAAACCATGGAACAACATATAATTTTAAAAACAGACATAAAACTGTAAGAGGCAATTCACATAGGCACTGCAAGCTATACCCCCTGAGAGCCAACTACTACCTACTTTACTAAAGCTTTGTACTCATTAAGGCCAATACTTTAGTGGCAACTCACTCTCAGAGAGACAAGAGCCCATAAGGGGAATATTTAAAGTACAGGGGAATAAGGTAAGTTTCTATTTTTCTTAATTTAAACAGATTCTGGAATAATAAACATTGGAACAGGAATGTAACCAAATGTTTTCATATTCTTTTTTTCAGGTGACCTATACTGGATCCAGTTTACAAGCTGGATTTGTAACTATATGATTTATGTCACTCTTTCTTTGTATTTGTGATGTCTATCTGTCTGTCATCTCCACCTCGGTCACAACGGTCTTTCTTGGTTTTCTTTCGTCTTCTCCTTTCTTTTACATTGGAACTCATTCACCTCCAGGTTCTCCTCCTCTGGGGGTAATTATTGCCTATCTTTCCCGAATCTAAAGGAAGCAATACCCTATTCCTATTTTTCTTCACTCAATATGTAATTAAACTCTGGAATTCGTTGCCAGAGAATGTGGTAAAGATGGTTAGCTTAGCGGAGTTTTAAAAAGGTTTGGACGGCTTCCTGTTTGGACGGCTTCCTAAAGGAAACGTTCATAGACCGTTATTAAATGGACTTTGGGAAAATCCACTGTTTCTGGGATAAGCAGTATAGAATGTTTTGTACTTTTTTGGGATCTTGCCAGGTATTTATGACCTGGATTGGCCACTGTTGGAAACAGGATGCTGGACTCAATGGACCTTTGGTCTTTCCCAGTATGGAAATACTTATGTACTTATATGTATGCACCAGATATTTCTTGTCATTGTCCCTAAAACTACCGTTTGAAAAATAAATGTTAATTAGATTCCCTACTAACCCACCCACAGTGAACCTCATGCTCATTACACATGTAGATTGGTCTATTTAACAGCCCCTCACTATTTCAGTCACATAAAACTGCTAGAGTTTATTAATACAGGACCTTGCCAAGAATAGTAAGTTCAGCATTAGATTGGCTCCAAACAAGGTGAACATTGCCCAATGGCTGTCGGCTCTTAGGTAATAGTTACTAGTCACCTTCTTAGGTGTTTGCCAAAGTGGGATTTTTTTTTTTTTTTTTGCTCACTACATGTTTAAATTAGGCTGTCCACCAACTCATACCTACTAAGGCTTGTCAATTTACAGTCCCTTTGTGAGCTAAGGAACTTTACCCTTTTTCACTAAATTGGTCAAAATCATGGATCACTGACACCTTCTAAAAGCTTTGGTTTTATTTTCCAAATGCCAGTGACTTCCAACACCCCTTTAGGTAGCAGTGTTGTAACCAAACACATTTTCAAAGCAGCACCTGTCACTTCTATCTGCTCACTGACAGGACTAATTACCGCCCAGTTGGTAGCAAGTCAAATTCACTAATTTTTAAAACACTTTTCTTAACTTTTAAATTAAAAAGACTCTGTTTTTCAAAGTTCTCTCCTTAGGAACCATTCACACTGACAGCCTCACTATTCCCGAAGAAAGAAAAAAAATACTCACTGGGCTCCACAACTTTAACTAGAGCACTCAAAATACTCTTACTAAACACAAACCTCTGCTAGCACCGCTGAAACCTCTGTTTTCACAGACAGCACTTCACAACACAACCACTTTACTTAATGTTTCCCATCCAACTGCCAGAAAATGGCAGTTCAGAACATTGCCTGCGTTTCTGTCATAACCCTGTGTAGGGTTCCGACAGCACACTGGGTACATGCTGCAATCCTGCACAAAAAACGTTCCCACTTTTCTCCCAACATCACCAGATTCAGGCAAACCAGAAGAGGCAGGACACCCCTTCTACCTTGCCAGGGTCTCCTCTGCATTGCCCAATTCACTGTCCCAATGCTTGGACCCACCTTCTGCTGCATGGCTCTGCCACAAGCCTGCAGCACTGGCCACCAGAATTTATGTATGTTCATGCTCCAGCCACCTGATGTTACAGCACTTTTGCGCATGGGTGCACAGCAACCTCCGCCCACTCTGCTCCTGACAAATATTCAGGACCACACGACTTTGGGGACCCTTTCAGGGCCTCCCTTGTACCACCCAATGGCTCTCCTCCATGCCCCGGAGCAGTCTCACGGGCTCCAGAGTTCACTCCCAGTAAGGCCTCAGGCCTAGCTCTACCTCTATGCATGCACATCAAATGATGTCACTGCCGCAGTGACATCAGACACATGCACAGAGGGATGAGCAAGGCCCTGACTCAGTCTTCCTTTCTCTGCTGCTACAGCTGCGGCAGCTCTTCAAACATCAGATGTGGCTGTCATCGAACAAAAAAAATGCAGCCGTTCTTCCCACCAGCCTCTCTGCACCTCAATTGCAACCCGTGGCACTAGAGTTCTCAGCCACCGAGCCCAAACAGCCCTCACTGGGCCCAAGACCCAGACCCCGAACAGGTATTTAAATAATTTAACCCACCGGATTACAATATGATTGCCTCTTACGGAAGGCAGCCACTCAAAACTCAAAAGCCCTGGATTTCAAACATGCTGACTTTAGTAAAATGGGGGCGTAACTGAATAAAGAGACGAGGGATGGGAAGTGGAAAGACAGTGATCCAGGCAGAAAGGAGCTATTAAAATGGCTACTGACCTTTACGTGAGGAGAGTAAATAAAAGCAAGAAAAAAAGGAAACCGATATGGTTCTCTAATCAAGTGGCTGAGAAAATAAAGGCAAAAGAGTTGTCATTCATGAAATACAGGAAACTCAAGAAGAGGAGCCCAGAAAAGAATTCCGGATAAATCTGAAAGAAGCCAAGAGGGAGATATGTCTGGCAAAGCAGAGGCAGAGGAACAAATGGCTAAAAATGTAAGGAAGGCAGACAATAATTGTTTGAGGTTTCTTAGTGAAAGGAGGAAGACTAAAAATGGAATTGTGAGACTGAAAGATGCTATGGACAGCTATGTGGAGGGCGATGAGGAAAAAACGAACGTGCTAAACAAATACATCTGTGTTCACTGAATCAAATAGCGGAGAAGAACCATGATCAGCTGGTAAAAGTACATATGAGAATGGAATGGATTTTGCACTGTTCAAAGAACGTGTTTATGAACAACTTGAAAAACTGAAGGTGGACAAAGCCATGGGACTGGACGGGATCCATCCCAGGAGGGAGCTTAGAGAGGTTCTTGTGGGTCCTCAAAGATTTGTTTAATAAATCGTTGGATTGCAGAAGGCCCCTCTGTCAAGTGTGGGTAATCTAATTTCAATAGTTTGGGACCTGTAACAGATAAAAAAAAAAATGCACAAAGAATTAATACTTGGAAAAGAAACTAGTAGTAACCGTAAGAAAGTTTTAAATTCAAGAATAAGTAGTATAAAATGCTTACCTGATGTTCAGTTTAAGTTTGGGATCCTTTCTGATTGACAGAGTTGTTATATTATTGGTGAGAGTTTCATACTGTGTCACTGGTTATTAATTGAAAAAATTGAAGGCCGTTGTTAAATATTCGTTTTAACTGACTGTGCACTACCTTGAAATGTGCAATTAGACCATCTTGTGCACTTTGTTGAGCTGTATTTTAACACCCAGTTGAAGTCTTTGACTTCTGGCTTTTAACTTATGGTAACTGTCATGTTTTAATAATATTTAATACCATTTGTTTTAACATCTAAAGTTTACATGCAATAATAAGCATCACAACATTAATTCAAAAACATTGTGTGAGAAGCAATTTCTGAAAAAGACACTTGAAAACCATTGGAAAGTTTTGCACTAAAAATTATACGATTGAGGGCTTTTGGTTCTCCATCACACAAATACCCATAATCTCTTTTCTTCTTATTTTTTTTTTGTAAATTCCTTATGTAGTGCTGGTTTAGAGCAGAAACTCAAGTGTCGTGACGTTCCACATTTTGCTGCAGCAAAATCACACACACAGGGAACCTACATTACTACAAATCATTTCTACAGCGCTACAGTCATACGCATTACTACATATATGGTACCACCCCATCCATAAATTATGCCAATGTATAGGTCATAAGAACATGTTGGCATCATCCAGATTCCCTCCTATCATGACCCATAGCCCAGCTACCTCCTGATATCTGTCATCTTCCTCTCCCTGGGGTGGTCTTCCTCCCTGCCTCCCTCCCTCTCTCTTCCCTGTAACCTGTCCTCCCTTCCAAAAAATAGAATTTTAATATTATAATAAATATTCTAAAAAGGGCACTTTGAGATGCATGCACTCGCCCAAATTATGTGCACATCTTAATTGAATTAGCCAATTAGCACCCATAATTGGCTTACCAAGCTATTATTGGCGCTAATTGGAATCAATTAAGATGTACATGCATACATGTTACACATGTTCCGATAAAGGGGATGAAGAAGTGGGAGGGCCATGGGCAGTTTGGGGTGGATCATGGGCATGTTTTTTTGGTTACATGTACAATTATAGAATAAGGGGACTCCATTCCTAAGTTTAGGTACAGGCATCTGTACCATGTTTTTCCTGGTGCAAATGGATGTGCCTAAATTTAAGAGTGACCCCTGGGACTTAGGCACTATTCTATGAACCATGCCTAACTTTATGTGCTGCATATAGAATAGTACTCTGGGGGGGGGGGGGGGGGTTCAGCATCATGTATAGAATCTAGTCCCATGAGCATTTATTGCTAGAATATGTTTCCCCACTCTGAGGGGCATTTTCGATGGTGCATTTTATGTCAGACTTTGGACATTTTGCCCTAAACGTACCAAATCCGAATAGGAAATAAACCCATTTTTGAAAAAAGAAAAACGTCTATCTTCTTTTTTTTTTTTCTTTTTTTAATACCGTTTTGAAAAAGGTTTTGTACTTTGTGCATTTATCTTTTTAGGTCGTTTTCGAAAAAAAAAAAATGTACAATTGAAAAATGTTGAAAATCAAGCCATTGGTATGTAGGAGTTGCTAGCATTTTTAGCAGACTGGTCTCCCAGATATCTCAGGAAAGCAATGGCACACCCTAGGGGGCACTGCTGTGGACTTCATATAAATGCTCCCAGGTACACATCTCACTGTTGCTCCTTTATCTTGTCTGCTGAGCCCTCCAAAACCCACCCAAAACCCACTAGCTCTAACTGTATGCTACTACAATAGCCCTTATGTACATAAGTACATAAGCACCGCCATACTGGGAAAGACCAAGGGTCCATCAAGCCCAGCATCCTGTCTCCAACAGCGGCCAATCCAGGCTTCAAAAACCCGGCAATCCCCCCCCCCCCCTCCAAAAAAAAATGAATAATGTTCAATGGACTTTTCCCTCAGGAATCTGTCCAAACCCCCTTTAAATTCCGTAAGGCCAGCTGCTGTCACTTTGGGTGAAGGGGGGCAGTTATATGTGGCTACAAAAGGTTTCTGGTGAGTTTTGGAGGGCTCACAGTTTCCACCAAAAGTGTAATAGGTAAGGGAAGGTAAGGGCCTGGATCCACCTGTCTACAGTGCACTGCACCCACCACTACACTACTCCAGGGACCTGCATGCTGCTCTAATGGACCTGGCTAAAACATCTGAGATGGTCATAGAGGATGGTGAGTACTATTTTTAGCATGGGAGGGGCTGGCACTTCCAATAATCCACTAGGGAGATGATTCAATTTGTATAGATGATGTTTATTGGAAAATACACCAAAAAGACTCGACATAGCGGCTGTGTTTCAGCACAGAGGTGCCTGCCTCAGGAGTCTAAAAAATAGTACATATAAATAAATAAAACAATATTAAATCATAATAAAAGTTATATATATTGTGGTATCCCCCTTCTCACTCAGGGTGACCTGGTTCTCAATATGCAGATCATATGCAAATTAGTGTGCTACCCCTTCTCACTCAGGGTGACCTGGTTCCCACTAAGCAAATTAAACAGGTCTCACCAACTGCATATTTCTCAGGCAACTTTTATTCCAGCCCCTGGGCACACTTCTTGTAGCTTAATACTTTATACTTTCATAGGTCTTCACACTGAGCCTCCCCACACAGATACATGGGCTCAGTACTAACTTCAATACTTTGGGGACTTCTAACCCCAGGCTTTGCAGCCTGCTTCTCTCAGTACTGGGACACAGTACTGAGTCCCCCCCCCCCCCCCCCCCTTCTCTGGATATACAGTCCTTCCTTCTTTGGACACACAGTCCTGGACACACAGTCCTTCCTTCTTTGGACTCACAGTCCTTTCTTTGAATACACAGTTCCTGTAAGTACTGAGGACACACAGTCCAACGCTAATGCTTTAGGGAATTCTTACCCCAGGAGTTTCAGCCTGCTTGTCTCCTTTGGACACCAAGTCTACCACAAGTCCATAGGGTTAGCCAGTATCTTCCAGGCGCTCTCCTCTTCTGCTGCCAGCTCACTTCTCTTCCTTTCACAACTCAGGTGGGGTATAAAGTGGTTAATTAGCTACACAGGACCCAGCCCATAACCTCCTACACCTGTGGACATCCCAGGGCTCTCCCCGGTCCTAGCGACCTCCATCTATTCTCCTACTAGCACCCTCTAGTGGCCTACCCCGGATAGGACAGCCTCTTGCTTATCACATACATACATTCCCTAACATGATATACATAATAATACATAAACATAGCAACATATGCATATAATGCTCACATCATGAATTAAAAATTAAAATATTAAAAAACACACTTGTAGGGCTAAAAAAGTATGTCTAACATATACATAAATTGAAAATCTGTAGAAATCTTCTAGAAAATATACATTAATAGGGTCCTAAAAGAGGACTGACTATATGTAAAAATATTTAAAAGCACAACAACAGAATGGTAATTTTAAAAAATGTATTAAAAAATAGAACAATATGGTAAGGTGCAATAGCATGATTGTTAAATCGATAAGTATAACAACTATCTAATT
Source organism: Microcaecilia unicolor (assembly GCF_901765095.1). Classification (NCBI taxonomy): domain Eukaryota; kingdom Metazoa; phylum Chordata; class Amphibia; order Gymnophiona; family Siphonopidae; genus Microcaecilia; species Microcaecilia unicolor. The sequence continues at coordinate 41,277,770 of NC_044037.1, forward strand.
GGATGATATGTTTCATTCAACCCTGTCTCAAAATTATGAACAAACATACAGAGCATGGGTTTACATGGGTTGAATGGTCGATGTGTAGTTCTTTCAAAACACAGTGATTAAATACTGTCCCTGGAGAGCTATATATTAAAAGCAAAGGGTAAAAGTCTCTTTTATCAAGCCGCACTAACAGCTCCCGGTGCGGTAACTCCGTCGGCATTGCCACACGGGAACCGCTAGCGTGGCTTGATAAAAGAAGCTCTGTGTATTAAAAGAATGGGCAAGATGAAAAAACAAAAAAATGTAGGAGGAAAAGCACATCTATAAACAAAAAGATGTGGCAGAATACAGAACTGATACTGACATCTCAGAGAGGGCACTAAGGTCTGGAAAAATGTAAATGTGATCTGTAAAGAAAATAATGGCATGCATAGTTGGTGCAGACAAATATATCCTGGTTTGAAAAAAAAAAAGTCGCTATAATGGAATCGTAAATCACATTGCAAAATAAGATCACTGTATTAAACAGTGTCAACCTAAAGAAGAAATGTCAGAAAGAACAATGCGACAGAATACTGTGCATGATAACAGTATGCAAAAGCGATACTGAGATCTGAGAGAATGCACAAACGGTGTATAAAAATACAAAAAGTGATCTGTGAAGAAGTAATGTCATGCTTTAGTTGGTGCAGATGGTAGAACAAAGTGAACATATCCTGTTTAAAAAAAAAACACAGTCACTATGACACAGTCATGAGTCACATCGTGAAAATAAACTCGCTGTATTAAAACAGTGCTGACCTAAAGAAGAAACGCCAAAATGAGCAATGTAAACATACCTGTTGAGAAATCAACCTATGCTGATTCTGAAAAGTGAGAAAGCACAGCATTGTGGGAGATTAAACTTAGGGCCCTGTTTACTAAGCTGCGCTGAAGGCGCGCTAGCAATTTTAGTGCACACTAAAAATTAGCACGCACTAATGCTAGAGACAGGCTCCCAAAGAAATCCATTAAGAGTCTGTAGACAAATGCCCAGATCTTTCAGATCCAATCTGAGGCCACTCTATTAAATCTAAAATAAATGATGCAAATGCTGTTTTACATGGGGAAAACAGTGAATAGTGCACGTTATTAGCAAACACGCCATGTCCATTTCAATGTGTGAGGTGGGCATAGTGAAATCTTTCAGATTTGCAAAGTTTCCACATGAAATCTTGTATCTGAATTAATATTAAGGACCCTTCTACTACAAGATGTTAAGTGTTGGGTGTAATGTGCTATAATGCAGGCTGGGGCACTGCCAGATTCAGTAGATGGCAGTGCCCTCAAAATTAGGCACCGGGAAAAATTTGCACTAAATGCTATTCTGTAAAGTGTACTCTGGGCGGATTTCTGCCTCCAGCTTTGGGCATGAGGACTCACTATGATGCTACCCACCCACCCTTTTCATACTACCCCCTCACAACCCCACCTCCTGATCACACTTTGTATCCCACCACATCCCCCAATCCTCCAAAAGACCTCCCTCTGTCATCAGTGTCTACCAGCTTTGTACCTAGTGGTCCTAAGGCAGCAGCAATCCCCAGTCACTCTTGCCCTGCTAGTGACATCTCCAAAATCTTCTCCTAGCGGTATTCTTGCACTACTGCTACTAGGGGTCATGTTTGTGTGAGACTACAACTAGGGCTGCCATTTTAGAGATGGTGATAGCATGGCAGGAGCAACTGTCCTAGGACCACTGGACCACCAGGTACAAGGTTGGTAGGCCCCAATGATGGCGTGGGTCCTTTGTGGAGGGTGGGAGATGTGATGAAGTAACGGGTGTGATTAGGGGGTAGAGGGATGTAATGTGGTGGTGGGGGTTGTTATCAGGTGAGATTGTGATCAGGGGTATGGGTGGACAGATTCATGGTCCTTTTAAGCTGGAGCCTGGGAGCATTGGACCATTACTTTGAGGCCTAATGCTCCCTGGCACAGTAAAATAACCCTAGCTTTTGTCTGGGGTTATTTTACCATTATTTTATAGTTTTACCTGGGATATTAATCCAATTTTCACTGCAAGTTGTGTTATGGTTTTTACATAGTAAACGATTTCATATTTTGCATCTCATTAATATGTAACCTTCAGTGATCGAACGCTGCGTTAGAGCTCCTGGAGTCATGTTAAGAGGCTAATAACATGGATTATTGCCCTAACACAGTGTGATAACTTTCCCCGCTTAGGAGAAAATAGATCTGAGGAAAAGGAGAAAAGAGAAAATGGGGCCAAAAACAAAATGTCCAGCGAACAAAGATTAAAAAAAATATCTATTTATTTTGAATGTATTAATTGGAATATACTAGCTTTGGGAAATGTGCATCTCTGATAAGTACATAAGCATCGCCATGCTGGGACAGACCAAGGGTCCATCGAGCCCAGCACCCTGTCACCGACAGCGGCCAAAAGAACAAGCAATTTGTCCCGCCCATCCTAGAAATACTGTATTTTGATGTTTTTGTATTTTGTTCATTACAAGGGGAAATTAATTTTTGCTTCTATTTCTCCAGTTTTGCTGCACGTGCAGGCTTACGTCTTGAAGTTTCTATTTTTGCCTTCTCTGTTACTAATTTGTGGTTCCATCTTCCATGTTTGCAGAGGGTCTGTCTGTTTTTAGCTTCTGTGATTGAAGTGTGGCATTCAGCTGTCATATAATTTCTGTGTAGAGAGCAGTAGCAGTTCCACTTGTTTGGTTTTCTCAGTAGGTCTATTGGTGTTTTAGGGCCCAGTATTTCCGTTTCATAGATAAGGTTGTTACTATTAATGTCCTCAGAGTTAGTGTCGTTATGGTATGGTAAGTTTCTGAGTTTCCATTTTTTCCCCCACAGGAAGGCATTACTTCTCAATAAGAATATAACTAGTATGACTCAGACCTAGTGTTCTCTCCCAATGTTAACCTTGGGTCCCTCCAAAAAAAAAAAAAAAATCAGATGTGGCTATGATGCTGTGCTGGGCCACAGCAAAGAGACTGAGGGAGGTGAGAGAGGAAGAACCTAAGATCAGAGTAGAAGCTAGAAAAGGCCAAGGCTGACGGGCACCCTGAGAGATGGATGGACTCATACCCCTCTATAGCACCCCCATAGGCCAGAATCTCCCTCTCTTCTCCCTCCCTCCCCCCCCCCCCCCCCCCCCCCCCCCCCACCACAGTACTGCATTTCCCCACTCCCTTTTTTCCACAAGGTATGTGTGTGCCTACAATGTAGGTGCAAACACTTACCCAGTCATCGATCTGGTGCAAGTTATGCCAATGATTCAGGCATAACTTATCTTTGTTGTCGCTGCCTCCATATCCACTTTTATATATTTTACCTCTCGTTCACCTTTTCTATCACCTTCTAGTTCTTATTCTCATTCTCTTCAACTGTCATCTGCCTTCCAGCTTTTTCCATCTCATCCTCTCTCCAGCACTCATTGCCTTGTCTCTCTCCTTACCCAATTTCCTACACCCTCTCCATCTTTTAACCTTAGTGTTCACTTCTAGTCTCTATATTCACCTTCTTTCCCCTCATCCTAACACCAGCCACAGCTCCACCTCATCTTTCCTTTCTTCCCTTGTGTCCAGGTCATTCTTTCTTTCTCTTACCCTTTACCCAGCCTCCTACTGCTCCTCTTTCACCATCCTTTTAGACCCATTTCCACCCTTACTCAACTTGTTCAGAGACCATCCTTTTCCTCTTTCATATCCCTCAATAGTGCTCCCATCCCTTTTCACTGCTTCATATTCATTCCTCCAGGTCATTCATGCCATGTCTCAATATTTCCCTACCTTTCATCCCCTTTTAACCCCCATCTCACTCCCTTACTCGTATTCCCAATCCACCTAATACAGCCCCATTCATACCTATCAATTGTTAGGTCTTTATCATCCCTTCCAAATTCCAGCTCTTTCTTACATCCCATTATTCCCTGCTCTTCACCCCCCCCCCCCCCCCCCCACCTTCCACACACTTTTCCATTTGATCACCAAGACTCTATTCTTCCAATTTGTATTTTCTGTTCCTTCCCCATGTCCCATCTATCTTCTGCTCTGCCCCTCCCACCCCACCCTGGCCCAATCCTTCTGTTCTTTTAAGTCCCCTATTTCCTGAAGAGAGACAAATGTGTTTCTCTTCTTAAAAATAGTATGTTTGATACTCCCAATCTATCTTCCATCCCCAACCCCACCCTGTGTCCCCACCACTTTAGTCTGTGGTTCTCAACCAGTGTATCGGGACATATTCATGTGTCACCAAGAGCTGGGAGGTATGTCACCAAAAATTTGATACCAAGCTTGTGCTGTCCTTAACAGTCATGTGCACAGCAGGTTGGAGAGAGTTGATGAAATCAAATGCTTGAAATCTCCATAACTAGTCCTTCTGCCACCAGCCCCAAATGGAATTGTTGCAGGCCTCCAATCCACCACTCCCTCTTCTCCTCATAGTCATTACCATTGCTTCTGCATTTCCCTTGCATTTTTGTTAGGAGCAGTGAAAGGATATATGGGGTGGGGGGGGATTAAAAAATGTGTTCAGATGTGAATTGTAGTATTCAGTATGTCACACAGGCTAGCAATGTCTGTCAGGTGTGTCACAACAGAAGAAAGGATAACAAAAACACTGCCTTACAGGAAATAGTGCTGTCAGAATATCCACAATAAAAGGCATCGAATCTATTTGCATACACTAGATGCAATGTATGTAAACAGATTATGCATATTCATGCTGAAAATCCAGAAAATCTTGCCAGATTGTGACCCTCAAAGACTAAGTTTGAAAACTCCTGGCTTAACTTAAATTCTGACTAAACAAATTATAATCTTGTATGTGAGGTCAGAGTCTAGGAGGAAGGGCATTTGTCCTGGGAAGATTTCTTTCATCACAAATGAAGTTCTTAGTGGGTAATGTAGTTTTGGAAACCATGCAAAAATAACCATATTTTAACCCAAGGGGAGAGAGATCATCCCAAATAAGGACAATTGATATTCTTAACAAAAAGGTTTCCAGAATGTCCATGTGTTTAGATGAAATATACTTATAAAACCAAACTGCAAGGCATACAGTGACCTTTGGCACCATCTTGTGGTCTTAATGGGAAGTGTTATTTGCCATTTATTTCACTAAGGGCCTTTTTTATCATGTCACACTAACAGTTTCCAGACAGCAATGCCGACAGAGCTGGGCTTTGTCGGTATTACCGCACCAGGAGCTGTAACACACTACAATTTTTTATACACACTTTATGTATGATATAAAAATGTATTGCTTCTTTGGGTACTTCGGTATTCTAGGTTCCATTTACTCTATTTTGAAATTTTACATAATGTGTTTTTTTATATACAATGATTTTCTAGTATATTAATCATCGATACCATCTGAAGCCCCCAGTTGTGGTATCAATTTATTTTAATTTGTTGTTTTGCAAAATAATAGAGCAAAAAGACTACATTAAGGAGATCAGAGAACGGAAAAAAATACATCAAATTAGGGCTCTTCAGATTGGAAAAAAGAAGGTTGAGGGGGGGTTTTGATTGAGGCCTATAAATCCTGAGTAGTGTAGAATGAGTAGAAGTGAAGCAATTTTTCACGCTTTCAAAAAGTACAAAGAGCAAGGGACACTCAATGAAATTACATGGAAATACTTTTAAAATAAATAAGATGAAATACTTCTTTACTCAAAGAATAGTTAAGCTCTGGAACTCGCTGCTGGATGATGTGGTAACAGCGGTAAACGTATGGTAAAAATTATCTGGATTTAAAATTGGTTTGGAAAAGTTTCTGGAGGAAAATTCCATAGTCTGTTATTGAGATGGACATGGGGAAAGCCACTGCTTGCCCTGGGATTGGTAGCATGGAATGTTGCTACTAATTGGGTTTCTGCCAGGTACTTGTGACCTGGATTGGCCACTGTTGGAAGCAGGATACTGGGCTAGATGGACCATTGGTCTGACCCAGTATGGCTATTCCTTATGTTCTTACCTAACTTGGTGTAAATACCAGCGCCTAAGTTAGTCATGGAGCAGATGTATTTTATAACCCTGCACACAATTTTTCAGAATGCCCACGCCCATGCCCCCTTTTTAGAAGCACGCATTAGAATTTATGTGCACCACTTCACAGAATACGCTTAGCAAGTTGTGTGCATAAATTCTAATTAATGCCAATTAGTGTCAATAATTGCTTGTTAAGTGGCAATTATCAGCACTGATTGGCTTGTTAAGGTAATTAAATTGCACCTGTAAAAGGATTTGCATGCTCAATTTCTGATGCACCATATAGAATCCGGGGGATAACCTTTAATTAAAAAAATTGTATCTACAGTGGGGGAAATAAGTATTTGATCCCTTGCTGATTTTGTAAGTTTGCCCACTGACAAAGACATGAGCAGCCCATAATTGAAGGGTAGGTTATTGGTAACAGTGAGAGATAGCACATCACAAATTAAATCCGGAAAATCACATTGTGGAAAGTATATGAATTTATTTGCATTCTGCAGAGGGAAATAAGTATTTGATCCCCCACCAACCAGTAAGAGATCTGGCCCCTACAGACCAGGTAGATGCTCCAAATCAACTCATTACCTGCATGACAGACAGCTGTCGGCAATGGTCACCTGTATGAAAGACACCTGTCCACAGACTCAGTGAATCAGTCAGACTCTAACCTCTACAAAATGGCCAAGAGCAAGGAGCTGTCTAAGGATGTCAGGGACAAGATCATACACCTGCACAAGGCTGGAATGGGCTACAAAACCATCAGTAAGACGCTGGGCGAGAAGGAGACAACTGTTGGTGCCATAGTAAGAAAATGGAAGAAGTACAAAATGACTGTCAATCGACAAAGATCTGGGGCTCCACGCAAAATCTAACCTCGTGGGGTATCCTTGATCATGAGGAAGGTTAGAAATCAGCCTACAACTACAAGGGGGGAACTTGTCAATGATCTCAAGGCAGCTGGGACCACTGTCACCACGAAAACCATTGGTAACACATTACGACATAACGGATTGCAATCCTGCAGTGCCCGCAAGGTCCCCCTGCTCCGGAAGGCACATGTGACGGCCCGTCTGAAGTTTGCCAGTGAACACCTGGATGATGCCGAGAGTGATTGGGAGAAGGTGCTGTGGTCAGATGAGACAAAAATTGAGCTCTTTGGCATGAACTCAACTCGCCGTGTTTGGAGGAAGAGAAATGCTGCCTATGACCCAAAGAACACCGTCCCCACTGTCAAGCATGGAGGTGGAAATGTTATGTTTTGGGGGTGTTTCTCTGCTAAGGGCACAGGACTACTTCACCGCATCAATGGGAGAATGGATGGGGCCATGTACCGTACAATTCTGAGTGACAACCTCCTTCCCTCCGCCAGGGCCTTAAAAATGGGTCGTGGCTGGGTCTTCCAGCACGACAATGACCCAAAACATACAGCCAAGGCAACAAAGGAGTGGCTCAGGAAGAAGCACATTAGGGTCATGGAGTGGCCTAGCCAGTCACCAGACCTTAATCCCATTGAAATCTTATGGAGGGAGCTGAAGCTGCGAGTTGGCAAGCGACAGCCCAGAACTCTTAATGATTTAGAGATGATCTGCAAAGAGGAGTGGACCAAAATTCCTCCTGACATGTGTGCAAACCTCATCATCAACTACAGAAGACGTCTGACCGCTGTGCTTGCCAACAAGGGTTTTGCCACCAAGTATTAGGTCTTGTTTGCCAGAGGGATTAAATACTTATTTCCCTCTGCAGAATGCAAATAAATTCATATACTTTCCACAATGTGATTTTCCGGATTTAATTTGTGATGTGCTATCTCTCACTGTTACCAATAACCTACCCTTCAATTATGGGCTGCTCATGTCTTTGTCAGTGGGCAAACTTACAAAATCAGCAAGGGATCAAATACTTATTTCCCCCACTGTATATTCTAGACAGAGGGGAATTTGTGGCTTAAAGACCACTCAGAGTAAATGAAGACCCCTTACATTTTTAATACAGGAGAGAAGCTCAAAATCTATCGGCAAATACTGGGCTGGAGCCTCTGATAGCCAGCGAGGTGGGTGGGGCCTCAAATCGATGTTCTAATGCACTTATACACCACAGTATGGTGTGATTAAAATAAGTGATCGTTAGCTTCACCAGAGCACTAACTTGTAAACTGTAAAGTATATAATACAGTTATTGGGAGAGATCGGTTTTATTCTGTGATCTCATACTTTGGATATAGACATTGGGTTATCTTTGATTTTTTTTGGACATTCAACTAAGTGTGGAGTTTTTTTGGGTCATATGATGTTGCGTCGGGCCCATGCCTTATAGTCCGATGATTCTGGGCTGGCTAGGTGGCGTTACTGATTCCCTTTTTTCTCCATTTTAGGTGTTGAGTGTTTCTGATTTAATTCAGAGTGATACTGGTCTCTATATCCATTGTGATACACAGTGAGTGTGAAGCTGTGTTACTACATGGAGTTGCCGTTTAACTGCATTAACTTTGGATAACCTAGCCCTAAGCACAAAACAAAATTACAGAAAAATAAACAAACATGTTTTTGTTTCATTTGAAATTGGAATTCTGTGGGTAACTGTGCAAAGGAAATGTGAATACAGAGATGTGAGTTTTATAGTGTGAAGAGTCAAACTAGGTGGAACTGTGTCTTCAACTGTCTGTTTAAATGTCCTGCTGTGATAAACCACAAACAGATGCAGTAGCAGCAGGCAAAAAGACCTTTCTGAATGCAAAATCCATTTCTCTAGGAACAGAGAGATTCGGTTGCTTCCCTGAAAGGTGAATCCAGGAGATCTCCATTTGACACTTGCCTTAATGGCCCATGTTAATGATAAGCAAATCAGTTTGAAGGTAAAGATCTTTCATAAAAGTGAACTTTTTAATGCTGATGTAAATACAACTTAAATACCCTGCCCCTTGGTGTAGTTAAAATTATTTTGCTAAAGATTCTGTATTAAAATGTTGTACATTCTAATGCCCTTCATTTAATTATGTAGTCATAGGTAATTAACTGATTCACATAACTATACAGCTCATTACCTACAGTGTTTTGCATTATATTTTGGGCCCATTGCCATGGCAGATAAATTATGTGTATTAAATGCATTGATAAGGCATGTAATTAGTGTAAAATGTTTTAATACTTTTAGGGTGGTGGTTTTAGAACTTTTTCCCATGCATAAATCCAAGTTATTTGCCTGTAAAAGGGTTTTTGTAAAATTACTCCATAGGGTACCTACAATGACAAGACCGCACATACTTCTACACAACCCCTATGTAGATATGTTCTGGGGAAGAGTGTAGGCAGAGAGTATAGGTAGAGTAGTGAACTATGGGGGTCTTTACTAAGGCGCGCTAGTGTTTTTAGCGCATGCTAAAAATAGGCATGCACTAAATGCTAGAAATGCCAATGTATTTCTATGGGTGTCTCTAGCATTTAGCGCATGCCTATTTTTAGCGTACGCTAAAAATGCTAGCGTACCTTTGTAAAAGACCCCCTATGTGTGTTCTTTATAAAAGAAGCATGGTTGTACAGAATGTACCGGGGCGTAGCCACGGGTAGGCCTGGACGGGCCTAGGCCCAGCCACTTTTGCTCCAGGCCCGCCCAGCCTCTAATGCCCACTCTCCCCATCCGCGTGGTCAGCTCACTTTTACTGCCCTGAAGCGCCGTTCTCCCTCCAGCACCGGCGATTCCCATAGCCAGCCTTCTGCCAGCGCGCATCGTCGGGGCCTCTTCTCACCTTTGCGGAAAACAGAAAGTTGCAGAGTAGGTGGGACGCGCCTGAGAAGAGGCTCCGACGATGCATGCTGGCAGAAGGCTGGCTATGGGACTCGCCAGTGCTGGAGGGAGAACGGCGCTTCAGGGCAGTAAAAATGACCAGAACTAACCATGTGCAGGGGACTGTCGCGAGGGGGGGGGTAGCGGATGGAGAGGAAATGCGGCGGCAGGCGGATGGAGAGAAAATGCGACGGCGGCAGGCGGGGTGGTAGCGGGTGGAGAGGAAATGCAAGGCCTGTGCCCACCAAGTCCACCTCCAGGCCCATCTAAAAATTAAACTCTGGCTACGCTACTGGAATGTACAATGCACACATGTTCACAAGCTTCTCAGCTGCTATAAAAATTTGCAACTTCAGTCTAGCCACAATTTCTGCTTTTATCTCTAGCATTTTGAAAATGCTCAAAGTTGCCAATGGGGCTCATTTTCAAAAAAGAGAAAGATGTCTAAAAAGTGGCATAAAGCAGCAGTTGGATGTTTTTCTCACAAAAAATGTCCAGTATTTTCAAAACCTATTTTTTAAAGGTTTTTCTAGGCTTTTCATCTGCAGTGCATCCAAATCTCAAGGGGGAATATCAGGGGTGTGTTAAGGGTGGGATTTGACCGTTCCCAAGACTTGGACATTTTTCAGCCATAATGGAACAAAACAGGACTAAAACTAATACATTTTGAGCTAGACCCATTTTTATAACAAATAAGGCATAAGAAGGTACCCTAAATGACCAGATGACCACTGGAGGGAATCAGGGATGACCTCCCCTTACTCCCCCAGTGGTCACTTAACCTCCTCCCCACCCCGACCCTCTAAAAATGTGATTTAAAACATTACTTACCAGCCTCAGATATTATACTCAGGTCCAGTAGAGCAGCATGCAGGTCCCTGGAATAGTCTAGTAGTGGATGCAGTGCACTGCAGACAGCCAGGCCCATACCTCCTCCTACCTGTTACATTTGTGGTGGAAATTGTGGGCCTTCCAAAACTCACCAGAAACCCACTGTGCCCACATACAGGTGCCCCCTTCCCCTGTAAGGGCTATTGTACAGGTATATGGTTGGGGGTTTAGGGGGGCTCAGCAGACAAGCTGAGAGCAATGGCGAGATATGTACTTTGGAGCATTTATTTGAAGTTCACTGCAGTGCCCCCTAAGTTGCCTCATTGTTCTCTTGGGATGTCTGGGGGACCAGTCTAGTAAAAATTCTGGCCCCTCCTATATCCCAATAGTTTGATTTCTACATTTTTTGGACAGGGTTTTTTTTTTTAACGAAAATGGTCCTCCCTCCCCCAATAAAAACGTACAAAGCACAAAACCTTGTTCGAAATAGTATTTTTGAAAATAAAAAGACAGACGTTTTCCTGTTTTTTTTTTAATGACCTTCTTTCCTATTCGGATTTTGGATGTTTTATGCAAAACATCCAAAGTTGGATTATGACATCATAATGAAAATTCACCTCTATGTATCTTATGAAATAGGCTAGAAATAAACACCTCTTTGCCCTTTCAACTTAAGCAAGCCATTATAAAATTACCCTGTCATAAGTCTAACTCTATCATAAACCTTAGTAGGCATTACAGGAGAAATGGTTCACTGGCACTGGATAAAACTCTGTTTTGCTACAAAGGACTTTGCAAATAGATCTTGCATTCTGCTACAAATGATTTGCAAAACAGGTGTAACTTTAAATACATTTGCATATATCCATGTTGCTCCCCAACAAGGGTTACATAGATTTGCATCTTCAATTGACCTAACTCATGTAGCATAATTATTATGGCAACTCTGCTCACCTGGCTGGCTTAGTATGCCTCCAGAACAATGTTGGGAAAACACTGAATTATGGAAAGCTAGATACCCCACTACGAAATATTTACACTTCATTAATTCCTCTATAGTATGGCAAATTATTTCCCCCATAGATGTATTTCACTTTGCTACTCCTAGCTTAAGGATGTATAGTGTTGCTGTGCTAATGCATCAAACTCAATCTTTTTTCTGTGAACAGCACCTTTTTTCTTTCATTTAAGCAGGCTGGTTAAAAATGTGTCAGAAATGAATTTGGTAGAGGAGGAATTAGAGGGTTTGTTTCTGCTTGATTGTCATTGCCAAGAGAGCCACCAGCAAGTACGGTGACACTGACGCATCAAAGAGGAGGAACAGAAAATTAATGACTTAGCAGTAATTAATTTTCGCTGCACCTCACGCCTAGAATAGACTTCCCGAGCCTGTACGTCTAGCCCCCTCTTTGGCTGTTTTCAAATCCAGACTAAAAGCCCACCTCTTTAACGCTGTTTTTGACTCCTAACCACTATTCACTTGCCCTGTACCCTTTTATCCCCCACCTCTTGAATTCCCTTACCTCTTAGTTGTTCTGTCTGTGTGCCTGTCCTATTTAGATTGTGAGCTCTTTGAGCAGGGATTGTCTTTTTCATGTATGGTTTACAGCGCTGCGTATGCCTTGTAGCGCTACAGAAATGATAAGTAGTAGTAGTAGTAGTAGAAGACCTTCTGTAAAACTCAAAGAGGCTTCAGTGCTTCCTACATATTAGAGTCAGGGCTTTTTTTGAGGGGGTACTGAGTACCGGTACCTTTTTCATGTCTGCTAAAATTGACCCATGGTCCCCCCAAGTTTTAATGAAAGAGCTCAGGATCTACACGCCTTGTCATAGATTCTATGACTGGTTGCAGGGTACTTGGCTGTTGTGGGGTGGGTCCCTTGGTGATCACCCCAGCCCTGAAAGGTGGCCTGGCATTTGAGTACCGGCACCTTTTTCGCTAGAAAAAAATGCTCTGATTAGAGTAGAGCATATATTTCCTGAAAGAACTGGGAGCAAGGGCAGGATTGACCTTTTGGTAGCCCCTACAAGCAAATCTTTCACAAATGGGGCCCTGTGTGGTTCTTACTGAAATGAAAACTGGCAGATGAGGCAGTACCAGTAAGGTGCACTGCTCACCAGCTTCTCCCAGTGGGGGTATGGTGAGGGAGATGGATCTGAGGGCCATGTATCAGGGTTACCCAGGCAGGGTATGACAGATGACATAGATAAACCTCTGCAGGCACTTTTGATACTTGTCTCCCCCCCCCCCCCCCCCCCAGGCAGCTGTGATTTTGCCAACTGCTGACTTATCAGGGCAAATGCTGCCTTAGGAGTCATTGAATTAGTACATCTGAGAGGGCCCACTGTAGAACATTTGGTCCCTATTGCCTATATCTTAATTCTGTCCTGATGGTATATTTCCATATAATGATAGTTCCTCCTGCTCCATATTTTTCCAAAATCATGGAACAATCATGGAGCAATTGGATAACGGAACGTGGACTAAAGCCCATAATGTCATTAGACACTGACCAGTCAATATTTGAACACTATGGCAAGCTTTTGTTGAAAATACTAGTCACTGCATTTAAAACAAACCACATATATTCAGTGTCACGTTCCAGATAATCATCAATGTAGAATACAACTAGACAGTGCTTGCCATACCTGTTATACATATACAACTGGATTCAGTAAATGGCTTGCATATTTCTGCATGCAAAATTGCGAGTTATCCTGAGATGCACGAGCAACTAAATCAGCTAATGAGCAAAGTAACACCAATAATGTGGTGCTAATCAATTATTGGCATTAATTGGCAACATTTTGGGTTCACATGCATTTCTTGCTAAGCGCTATTCTATAAAGATCAGTGCGCAAATCTTATAGCGTGCAACTTAAAAAGGGAGCATGGCCATTGGAGGAGCATGGGATGGTCAAAGCATTAACTAAAGAGGTGCAGTATTAGACTCCTGAGGCAGGCCTGTGGGCCGAAACACAGTACTGTGTCGAGTCTGTGAATAAAGTGCTACCTTTTACACCGGTATCCCGTTTCTCTGGAGTCATTGGTCCACTTCCCACTTTCTTTGACAGTGTATATACACATGTAAATGCCAAAAATGTGCCTAAGTACCATTCTATAAATAATATGTATTTTATAGGTATGCGTACACATGAGCAAAATCTGGGTGGGAGTCACACTTATGTGTACCCTATAGAATGCTACATGTTAATCTATGATTTGTTTTGATTGCAGCTTTAAGGCTGGTGAAAGTGCTGATGCCTAACTACATATGTGAATGTATCCCTAGTCATGCTAGTATTCTATGAAGGATAGTAGATGCCTATTTTCCTTTAGAGAATGGGCACTGCATATAGGTACTCTCTGGGTGCCCAAATATAGATGCACTGTTATAGAATTACCCCCTTCATGGATAGTGCTGGAGCAGTCAGAAGAAATTTTTAGCAGTTCTATCACAACCATGCCACTGATGACTTATTGATAGGGGATTATGAGGGGGTTTATAGACACTGTACCTCACCCTTAAGAATAGTCCCTCAGATAGTCTGAGCCACCTTAAAAGCACTGGTCCCACCCAGGGAGAAAGTGAGGTGGGAGGGGTGGAGCTGAAAGGACAGGAACCAGGAAGTATAAAAGGCAGGGCCAGAGTGGGATTAAGGAGTCCCAAGGAAGGAAGGAAGAACTGAAGCCCCAGCATATGGCTTTGTGATAAACATTTAGCTACCGTGATCTGTATGAGGTAAGCCAACCTTTTGATTTGAAGACTTAGAAGCCTTGTTCTGCTGTTTTGCTGGAACCAGGCCTAGAAACCTAGAGAGAAGCGTATAGACTGTGTTTGGGACATGGCAGTCACATGCCACAAACTATGGTTGGGCCCTGTCAGCCACAGACCCATGTTGAGACTTTTCATAGAATTAAAGAGACTTTACCTGGCCCTGTGAAGTAACAGGCTTCAGGATTAACTGAATAAAGTGCCTGACTTATTTTACAATCTTGTCTGGCTGTGCTATTTTGAAGGCCCATTCCCATCCCTCACTCACAGTATCTCAAGGACTAAGCCATCTAGAGGGCAATTCTATAAAAGGGTGTCTGGCAGAATCCTATTTTATAAAGGAATGTTGCCTAACCAGGTATATACATGCTTAATATTTAGGCATGAGCACTCACGCCCAGTGGCATAGGCAGGCCAGACTTTTTTTGGCGGGGGGGGGGGGGCAGAGTCTACATCGATGGGCACTGCCCATCCCTGTGCTTCTCAACTCCCTCCCCCATTCCACAGCTTCATAGCTTTCAATAGCACTCAGAATGAACTTTGTGTTCTTCTGGCTTTAAGCTAAATCACCAGATCACTATGTGAGGATTACTTATTTTTCTCTCGCTGATAACAAGTCTTCAATTCAGTTTTATTTACCATTCTCTCACAACTTAAGAGACTCTCTTTAAACTTTGGTGTGGAAAAAGTTGATGAGTGAAATTTTGATTGCTTTTTATTTGGTAAAAGCTTGCCAAAGAAAGGACTTTCCTTCCAGGAACATAAATAGACCTCAACTTCTTTTATCCAGCACAAATTTTCAACCAGTAACATTTATAGATTTAAAAAATAAAAAAATCACTGCTATCTATTTTTATCAGTCCCCAGTCTCACTTGCACACCCCCTTTAAACCTTACTTTAATTTGCACATACTACAAGCTCAACCTGAAAGAAGAGCACTTTCCCCATCAGACACATATATAGCACTGGCTCTAGACATTAAAGCAGCTTCAGCACAGCTAGAGTCTGTCTACTTCCATGAAGCCACCAATGGTAAGTGTTGTAATTCTGGGTAGTATAATTGCTCACACCTAAATACCAGAGACATGCATAAATTATAGTATTATATCATTTCTGTGCACAAGTGTGTGCCCCACACATCTTGCACTCATTTGCACACCCCTCTTGCAAATATGCACCACGTAACTTAAGCGGGTATTTGCAGAATAGCACTTAGGCAGAATTTTGGCAAAAATAGCCAGAATATTGCTTTTTAAGAGCATCTGTGCGCACACATTGGTATTCTGGTCATTTATGTGCATTCGTTGGGCCAAAATGTTGACACTTCCTTATAAATGCCCGTCATACTTCTGTATTTTAACTTCAATCCTCTACCTCTGTTTGTTATTGATCTATTTCCCCTCTGCCTTCATATTCCTTTTGTTTTAAGTTGTTTGGGTATTTTTTTTCCCTTCATTTCATTTTTTTTTATAACTTCTTTATCCTCCATATGTGTGTCTTTCTCCATAGACTGTTTGTCCACATCTAATCTCTTCTCACTTCTTCCAGACTTGTTACTATCTTTGACTTCCTTCCCTATTAGAGGAGTAGCCGAGTGGTTAGTGCAACAGTCTTTGATCCTGGGGTAGTGGGTTTGATGCCCACTGCAGCTGCTCACGACTCTGGCCAAACCATTTAACCCTCCATTGCTCCAGGTACAAGCAAAATATAAGTACCTGTATATAGTATGTGAACCGCTTTGATTGCAATCACAGAAAGGCAGTATATCAAGTCCCTTCCCCTTTAGTATCTTTATTTCCCTTTTTTCACCTTCATGTCTCTTCCCTCTCCATCGTGATCCCCTTTTCTCTCACAATCTTTCTTCCAACTCCATTTTTCACAATCCCCCACACAGCTCTTCTTCTAATCATCTCTTCCTGCTCTTCCTCCCCACTAGATCATGTTTCCTTCTCTCAGCTTTCTCTTTCAACTCATTATCACAGCCTGTATCTAATCCAATTTATCTCCGAATTGTAGAGAGCCTTCCAAAAGCAAATAGGAGAAACACTGTCATTTATCTTGATGTACCATCCCTAGTATAATGGTCAGATCATGAAAACTAACCAGATTTTGGAAGTTTCTGTGCTGCTATAGTTCGTCACCAGGACAATTTGAAAGAATTATTACCTTGGACTGAGTTTGCATACAGTAACGCCATGCATTCATCCACCAATTCTATTCCCTTTTATTGTGTGTACAAAAGACATCCAAGGGCATTCATTCACTCCCCTTGTTGCTTCAGATGTGCCTGTGATGGATCACATCATTCAACATTTGAGGAAGATATGTTAATCTGTCCAGTTTGACCGATGCACAGCCATGTAGAAAAAGAAGCAAATGACTGACCAATATTGTTATGTTGGCCCTGGTACACGGTTGGAGATCAGGTGTCTCCAGTGGCGTAGCCAGAAGTCAATTTTTGGGTGGGCCAACAGGTTGGATGGGTGGGCACTAGACAGTGGTTTGCTGGTAAATGTTTAACAACAGGCTCTCTCCCCGGTCCACCTCTGCGCCCCCCCACCTCAAAATTGCAGAGCTGGCTATAGCCAGGGAGAGAGCCTGGGGGGGGGGGGGGAGGCAATGCATTACTCTCTCCAGGAAAAAAAAAAATTAAATGATCCCAGGTTCCAATCTAATTCATGTTTAATGTGGGATAATATGCCATAAATAAATATAAACTTTTAATGTTGAGCACCTGATTCTCAAAGTGGACATATTCCAAACACTATAATGAAAATAAAATGATTTTTTTTTCTACCTTTGTTGTCTGGTGACTTTGTTTTTCTGATTGTGCTGGCCCAGTATCTGATTCTGCTGCTATCTGTCCTCTTAACTCCGTTTCCAGAGCTTCCTTTCCATTTATTTCTTTACTGTCCTCCTTTCTTCATTTCTTGCTCTACATCCGTAAGTAAAAGCTGGGTCCTCTGCAGACTTGACTGTCCAGTGGATCCAGCTTCTGCCTATTTTCTCCATCCATGTGCTGTTTTTCTCCTCTCTTCCTTTTCCCTCATATATCCTTCCTCTCTCTTCCCTCCCCTCCATCCATGTCAGCATTTCTTCTCTCTCCCTTTCCCTCCATCCATGCCCAGAATTTCTTCTTTCTCCCCTCCATCCATGTGCATCTCCTTCTGTCTTCCCTTCCTTTCCCTCCATCCATGTCCAACAATTCTCTCCCTGCCCTCCCCTCCATCCACCCATGTACAGCAACCATCCTCTCTCCACTGCCCTTCCTTCCATCCACCCATGTCCAGCAACCATCCTCTCTCCACTGCCCTTCCTTCCATCCATGTCCAGCAACTCTCTTCTACCCTCCCCTCCATCCACCTTTGTCCAACAACTCTCCTCTCCCCTGCCCTCCCCTCTATCCACCCATGTCCAGCAACTCCCCTGCCCTCCATTCATCTATCTATCCATATCCAGAAATTCTCCTCTCTCCCCTGCCCTCCCCTCCATGTCCAGCAATTTCTCCTCTCTCCCTGGTCCTTGTCCTCCCATCCATGTCCATCGATGCTCCTCTCTCCCCTTTGACCACTTCCCTCTCATTCCCTCTCCAGCACTCCCATTCCCCCCTCTGTCTCTCCCTTACCCAGTCTCCTAAATTCCTCCCCCATCTTTCACCCACTTCATTAGTCCCCCATTCCCCATACTCTGTACTTACCACCCCTCCCAGTCCCATCCATCTTCTGCGCCTTCCCTCTGCTCACTACCCCTCCCAGTCCCATCCTTCCCTCTGCTCACCACCCTCTGCTGAATAAAGAAGACAACATGGATGCAGACAGCACAGCAGCTCACTGGTTTGCTTGCTGTGCTTTAAGTGAATGGCGACGGCTGCGCAGGGGAGTAGAAACAGATTTTTTTTAAATGGCTTCCTTCTGGAGTTGCAGCAGGGGCGAACTGGCGGGCGGCGGCACTAAAAGCATAAAGCAGCGAAGCTCTTCGAGTCCGTCCTTCGCTTTCCGTTTCCTGCCCTCTCAGCGTCCCGCCCGCCCGAAAGGAAATGACATCAAAGGAAGGCGGGACGCTGAGAGGGCAGGAAACGGAAAGCGAAGGACGGACTCGAAGAGCTTCGCTGCTTTATGCTTTTAGTGCCGCTGCCCGCCAGTTCGCCGCTGCTGCAAGTCTGGAGAGATCAGCTGGGTGGGCCTGAGCTGAAATTGGGTGGGCCTGGGCCCACCCAGGCCCACCCGTAGCTACGCCCCTGGGTGTCTCAGGGTGTTATTGGGCCTTATGACATACTAGTAAAAAAGGCCCGTTTCGCTAGGCAATGAAACGGGCGCTAGCAAGGTAATGCCCCCCCTCACGCCCCTGCCACCGAGTTTCAGACTCCCCCTTCCCTCCGATTTCAAACCCCCCCTCCCCGCGTTGCTGACCCCTGGACCCCCCCTTTGACTCCCCACCCCTACCCCTCCCCGCAGAAAAACCTCCCCCAACGCCATCGCGTACCTGTGCTGTCATCCAAAGTTGTCTTCGCGTCTGCACTGGTGTTATTCAGGCAGGGGGAGGAGAAGGAGAGATTGCCCGCCCTCGACGTCCGAGAGGCCAGAGATATAAGTACATAAGTAGTGCCATACTGGGAAAGACCAAAGGTCCATCTAGCCCAGCATCCTGTCACCGACAGTGGCCAATCCAGGTCAAGGGCACCTGGCACGCTCCCCAAACGTAAAAACATTTCAGACAAGTTATACCTAAAAATGCGGAATTTTTCCAAGTCCATTTAATAGCGGTCTATGGACTTGTCCTTTAGGAATCTATCTAACCCCTTTTTAAACTCCGTCAAGCTAACCGCCCGTACCACGTTCTCCGGCAACGAATTCCAGAGTCTAATTACACGTTGGGTGAAGAAAAATTTTCTCCGATTCGTTTTAAATTTACCACACTGTAGCTTCAACTCATGCCCTCTAGTCCTAGTATTTTTGGATAGCGTGAACAGTCGCTTCACATCCACCCGATCCATTCCACTCATTATTTTATACACTTCTATCATATCTCCCCTCAGCCGTCTCTTCTCCAAGCTGAAAAGCCCTAGCCTTCTCAGCCTCTCTTCATAGGAAAGTCGTCCCATCCCCACTATCATTTTCGTCGCCCTTCGCTGTACCTTTTCCAATTCTACTATATCTTTTTTGAGATACGGAGACCAGTACTGAACACAATACTCCAGGTGCGGTCGCACCATGGAGCGATACAACGGCATTATAACATCCACACACCTGGACTCCATACCCTTCCTAATAACACCCAACATTCTATTCGCTTTCCTAGCCGCAGCAGCACACTGAGCAGAAGGTTTCAGCGTATCATCGACGACGACACCCAGATCCCTTTCTTGATCCGTAACTCCTAACGCGGAACCTTGCAAGACGTAGCTATAATTCGGGTTCCTCTTACCCACATGCATCACTTTGCACTTGTCAACATTGAACTTCATCTGCCACTTGCACGCCCATTCTCCCAGTCTCGCAAGGTCCTCCTGTAATCGTTCACATTCCTCCTGCGACTTGACGACCCTGAATAATTTTGTGTCATCGGCGAATTTAATTACCTCACTAGTTATTCCCATCTCTAGGTCATTTATAAATACATTAAAAAGCAACAAACTATAGTACAGGTTCGCGAGGGCGGCAGCCAGTCTCGAATTTTTTGTTTGTTTGTTTGCGCGTACCACTTCATGACGCCACTCTGATCTACCGACGAAAGCAGACCACCTCCGAGGGATTCACGGTCCCAGGCAACGTTCAGAACGTTGGAGGTAAGAATTATTATGTAGGATTTCCATGTGCCTGAAATTACCATCTTCCATTTACATTCCTAACATGTTTCAGGTTTCTATGTTAGGAAAATAAGAATAACCATACTGGATCAGACCAATGGTCCATCTAGCCCAGTAGCCTATTTCCAACTTGTGGCCACTGTTTGGAAAACAGGATACTGGCTAGATGGATCATTGGTCTGACCCAGTATGGCTACTCTTATGTTCTAACGGTGACCACTCCAGGTCTCAAGTACCTGGCAGAAACCTAACTAGTAGCAACATTCCATGCTACCAATCTTGGGGCAAGCAGTGGCTTCTCCCATGTTCATCTCAATCAAAGACTATGGACATTTCCTCAAGGAACTTGTCCAAACCTTTTTTTAAACCCAGATACACAGCAGTGAGTTCCAGAGCTAAACTATTCTTTGAGTGAAAAAATATTTCCTCCTATTTGTTTTAAAAGTATTTCAATATAATTTCAGAGTGTACTTTTTGAAAAAGTAAAAAAAAAATTGAGTCACTTTTACCCGTTGTACATCACTCAGGATTATATAGACCTCAACCACATCCTCCCTCATTCATCTCTTTTCCAAGCAAAAGAGCCCTAACCTCTTTAGCCTTTCCTCAAATGGGAGGAGTTCCATCCCCTTTATCATTTTGGTTGCTCTTTTTTGAACCTTTTCTAATTCTGCTATATCTTTTTTTTTTTTGAGATAGGGTGACCAGAATTGAATGCAATACTCAAGGTGAGGTCGCATCATGGAGTCATACAGAGACATTATAATATTCTTGGTCTTATTTTACATCCCTTTCCTAATAATTCCTAGCATCCTGTTTGCTTTTCAGGTAGTCGTTCTGATTTCCAGATCATTTATAAGTATGTTAAATAGCCCTTGTACCAGTACAGATCCATGCAGCTCTCCACTATTGTGATAAGGCTAGCAATCGTGGCCCCAAAGAGAAGCAGCTAATCCCCAAACTACAATCCCCAGAATCCCTTCCAATAAGGAAAGAGAAGGGTAGACCTAAAAGGGTGGAAGGGATTTCTAACCCCAGTAGGGGGAGAAGTGGCTCAGTGCAAGGTGAGCCAGTTACTCCATTCCCCACTAGAGGGAGAAGAAGCCCAGTTTCCTTGGCTACATAGGCAGTATATAATTCCCCCCAGCTGTGAGAAGGGAGGGTCAGATTTCCTGGAAGCTCCCAGCAGCCAGCAGAGAGAGGAGACTTATTCAGAGAAGGACTCCATGAAGCACGTGGAGGAGGGAAAGAGCCTGCCACTAGAGCTTCCCTGCCTGAAAGAGCAAACTACTATGGAGTGGGAGAATACAAGCACAGCCCTTTCCAGCACATAAAGGCAGTGTGGGAGACCAAAGTCGTTGAGGTGCTGTGAAGTGGGAGGTGAACTGCCAGCCCTGCTCACTACAGGGCACCATCCCTGCTAAGAAGAGGAAAGGTGAATTAAGTATTGTTTTCCTTTGAAGAGAGTTTGTTTGAACTGTGCTGATATAGAGAAAAGCGGGTGGAAATGTTAATGCACCCTTCTTAGGGGAGGGAAGGTCCCCTCTTGGACAGAAGAGGGCAACCCCCACCCGGCCTTTGGGGGTGGGGAAGCGAGGCAACTGAATTGGGCTGGTGCTTTTTGAACCAGGCCTGAACTTTTTTGGATCTGCATTGTGATTCTGTTTGTGAAACTGAACTTGAAATAAAACTTTTTGGACCTAAGTCCTAATTGCAGTATTGTACCTTGCCGGAAACCTGTGCGCGGAACAGGGCTTCTGGCTACAACCCAGAGCGGAAGAAGCGGACCCCTTTACACTATTCACCCTCCTCCATTAAGACAAAATTTGATTCTTTGGATGGGAAGCTAATCCCCCCACCCCCAGGCCAGTCATGATGAATGAGAATATGAGATTCTGAGTATTATGGATGCTCAACGTTAGAGCAGGGGTTCTCAACTCAGACCTCATGTACAATATCTCCAATTTATGCAAACCTCTCTCATGCATATTAACTAAAAGTGTGATTTCTTTGTAAATAATGCACACTCCATTGTAAGAGTATGCACTATTAATGACACATGAGAAAATAACACATTGGGTTTTTTCCTGTTTTAATTTGAAAATAACATGGTTTGACATGGGGCATCTTGTGTCAACTTAAGTCACACTTTTTCTACCAGATATATTGTCTGGGAAATTAAAGTTTAAGCTGGGAATTTCAGTTCCTCGGGTTCTTTTCAGTTGCAATACCACAGAATGCCAGAAGTCATGGCAGAAGTAAACAGATAAATGATGTTCCCATTTACCGGTGCTCTTAGGAGGAATTAACCTTTAGAAATGAGAACCTTGAAAAGACAAATTGACCTGACACACAAAAAAAAGACAATTAAAGTAAATGTTTACAATGTCAAGATTGGTCATTGGGAACAATGTGAGATGTTTTCAGTGTCTCATCCCTGTTACTTTGAACCATGATTTACATATTAGTATCTCCCTATTCATCTAATTTGAGACTTGATGTATTAAAGAATTTTCTCTAATTTTCTGTCTGAGAATAAAGCTTTGAAGGTGATATATAGTGAGCCAAAACTCCAACACTCTTCTGAATACAATGGAATAAAATTATCCAGATAAATATACCTGGATAATTTTAGCATGGGTGTTATACCCAACCAGACCTGACCTGTGCTATTATTGTAAATGTGGATTGAGCTGATTATCAGCATTATCTGGCTTAAGTAAAATCACAAAAAAACATAAAGGCAGTTGATCTGCAAGGATCTTCATAATGGTATAAACACAAGGAGATGATCACCAAAAGAAAGTCCAAAGAGTTTTATTCATCACAATCCAAAGGCCGCATCAGGAGCATACAAAACTGGTTAGAGCACCAGTCTTGCAATCCAGAGGTGGCTGGTTCAAATCCCACTGCTGCTCCTTGTGAGCTTGGGTAAGTCACTTAACCCTCCATTGCCTCAGGTAGAAACCTAGATTGTGAGCCCTCCTGGGACAGAGAAATATCCAGTGTATCTGAATGTAACTCACCTTGAGCTACTTCTCAAAAAGGTGTGAGCAAAATCTAAATAAATTTGTTAGTATAAAACATAATAATCAGGCATAATTTTTTTAAATATAAATGAAATGGACAATTAAAAGTATGTACATATAAAAAATG
The DNA here is from genome assembly GCF_901765095.1 of Microcaecilia unicolor. Classification (NCBI taxonomy): domain Eukaryota; kingdom Metazoa; phylum Chordata; class Amphibia; order Gymnophiona; family Siphonopidae; genus Microcaecilia; species Microcaecilia unicolor. Next base: position 41,301,116 of record NC_044037.1, read on the forward strand.
TGGTGATTCAAATAAAGTCCTCCCTGCATAGCAAACAAGGTGACCTTCATTGTTTCTGGACCTCACTGCCAAGGCACTTGCTTTAGAATTGAATCCCCAATATGCATATACCTGTTTGGTGACTTGTTTTTGTTGTTGTCTTTACAGATCTTTCACTATCCTCTCAGCTGCTATCTCCTGCGTTAATTCCTCCCTGCATAATGAACAAGGTGATGTCACTTCACTATATTTCTGGACCTTACTGCTAATGCACTTGTATCGGAGGCACACGTCGAAGGAGTCTTCTCACTGTGCCTCGGCTCTATGGTTCTTTGCTGGGCTCTGCCTCCTACGGCATTATCTGCATCATGCTGATAAACTCTGGTGTAGACACCAGACTCCCGTTGCACTCCAGCTCTTTCATTCAGCTCTTAAGGAATTTTGTATTTTCACTCGGTAGGCCAAAATAAGTATTTTTTTCTAAACTTAACACTACGGCCATCAATCAGCCACAAATTGCCCACCATATACTGGTGGAACTAGCCCTGACTCAAACAGTTCTCCCTTCTTATGACCCTACTGTGCTTCCGTTGGATGACCTCACTGCCACTTGGCTTGTTGAGAATCTCGGTCAGGCTGTTGTTTCCCCACCACCTGCTCCTCTTGCTGTTATCTCTTTGCCCCCTTTTATCATCTTCGCCTTCTCATTAACCCATTTGTCTGCCCCCTGATGTATCTCTCTTATTCACTACGATCCTTTCTGCATCATGGTCCTCTTTCAATCTTCCATCCATCCATCACCTCTGTGCTTCAGCTGCTTCAGTTTCTCAGTCCTTATTCACCTCTTGATCCTTGGCTCACTCACCTAGTAAAACATTTTTTTCCTTCCTTGCTCTGTTCCTACTTTCTTTGCTCTGCTCTTGTCTTTCTCTAGGTCATTTCCCACCTTCTTAGAAACACACTCTTGTTTGCCCTTTGTTGAAGAAGCCCATTTTAGATCCCTCTGTCCCCTCCAACTCTTCCCCATTTCTAACCCCCCCCCCCTTTTTCTCCAAAATTCTGGAAAAGTCTCTTCAGCTTGACAACTTCCTGGAAACTACCAATGCACTTCACCCTTACCAAGCCAGTTTCAGTCATCATCACAGCACTGAAACCCTTTCTTTGTACGACACTATCCACTTAGCACTCAATCAACACTGTTCTGTCATATCCATCTCACTACACCTTTCCTCTACCTTTGATTCGGTAAACTACTCATTTCCTGTCCCAACTTCATTCCCTAGGAGTAACCGGCCTCATTCTTGATTGGTCACTAGGGGCACCCCCCCCCCCCAGGGATCCACCCTGGTCCCTTCTCTTTTTAATGTCTTCCTTGCCCCCCCCCTTCTAACTCTGATACAGGAGCAAGGATGTCTACCATTTTGTAGGTCCTTTATCGAGTCACTGACCTTATGATAGCACTCTCCACTATTATCACGTCTCAGTCATGTCTCCTCCTGGCTTAAACAGAACCAGCTCTAACTGTGAGTCCATCTCCTTTTCTAACCCCGTTGTTGACCTTCAACCTCCTCCCTATATTTATGGCCACATCCTCCCTTATTCTGATGCTGTTAAGATTCTAGGCATCACATTTAATTCTAAGCTTACATTCAAGTCCCAAATTGATTCTGTTATGAGTTCTTCTTTCTTTGCACTCCATCAAATCTGTCCCTACCTTGACCTCTCACCCCTTCGAGCATTTCTCCTGTCGTCATATCACAGTTGGATTACTGCTACTCTCTTTATGCCGGTCTTCCCCTTTATTAAGGGCCAACAAACTAATTCAATTCACTACTGTAAAATTTCTTCATTCCGCTTGTCACTTTGATCATGTTTCTCCACTTTTGTGTGCTGAATACTGGCTTCCCATATCGGCACAGTTCAAATTTGAAATTCTCTGTTAGTTTTAAGTTCATGCCGCCCCTCTGCTCCTCATCTCCATTTGGTTATTCCTTCCTACAGTCTAGCCCACCCACTTCATTCTTCAGGCACAAATCTTCTTGTGGTGCCCTTTTTTTTCCCCAACATTTCATTTAACAATTTCATGCAAATCTTCTTTCAGTTTCCTGGGTTCCTCTCTCTGGAACTCTCTTCCCTCTTTCCTTTGCTTAGAGACCTCCTATCCCAGATATAAGACCCTACTCTTCACTGAGGCCTCTGGTTGATCTGTAATATTTTGTGTCTCTCTCCCTGTTGTCTCATTCCCCTTCAGATCTGATTTTATTATAAACCACTCAGTTGTTATGTGTGGACCCCTTGTGGTATATCAAATACCTAGAAATAAATAAAAATAACATCCAAATTTAAATCTTAAACTAGTCAAAATAGTTAGCACATATACAAATATGAATGTTAATTCATGTAAAAATAAGCAAATAGATCTGAATCATAAACCAATTACAATTATTAAAATATATTAATACATATTCAGGTATAAATGTTAATTAAAAGTGCTAGGAGAAGAAAGCAAAACCTACCCAAGTGGTGTATTAATCATCATCAGCTACTTGACTAAAAAGTGTGAACAAAAAGAACCTGGCAGTGAAAACATGGTAATAAACAATATAGAAACTAGTGTACAAACCAGATAGCTTCTGAAAAGATACACTTACCAGTATCGCTTTTTAGCAAAGGGGCAGCATAACAACGGCTTGTTGCAGTGAATCTGCTGACCCTAATTGGTATGTAGCTTTAACAGCAAGGTCAAAGGTAAACTCTGATCAAAAACGTATTTAGTAAAAACCTAACATCCAGCTTGTAATGCCCTAAATGCTTCAATATAACATTGAGCAGTAAAATTAAGCTGAGAGAGCTTGTTAAAGTTGAAAACAATACAAAACAGTATGAAAATCCCCTCATGGGGCTTGAAAATGCTAAGAATCACTGGTTAAAACCAAAACCACCACATATGTTCTAAATTTGTAGGAGAATATGCTGCCACTCAAAACTTGAATAGTTTTGTGTCATCTGCAAATTTAATCAACTCACTCGTCATTCCAATTTCCATATCATTTATAAATGAGTTAAATAGCACCGGTCCCAGTTCAGATCTCTGTGGCACTCCATGTTCACCCTCCTCCTTTGAGAGAAATGACCATTCAACCTTACCCTCTTGTTTTCTATCTAATAATCAATTCCTAATCCACACCAGAACATTGCCTCCTATCCCATGACGTTTTCTCAGGACTCTCTCATGAGAAACTTTATCAAAAGCTTTCCCAAAATCGAGATACACTACATCAACCAGCTCACCTTTATCCCCATGTTTATTCATGTCTTCAAATAAATGAAACAAATTGATGAGGCAAGACTTCCCTTGGTTGAACCCATGCTGAATCTGTCCCAATAAACCATGTTTGTCTACATGTTCCATAATTTTATTTTTTATAACAGTTTCCACTATTTTGTTTGGCACTGATGTCAGGCTTACCGGTCTGTAATTTCCCGGATCATGCCTGGAACTCTTTTTAAAATTCGGTGTCACATTGGCCACCCTCCAATCTTCAGGTACTATGAATGATTTTAACATCATGTTGCCTATTACCAACAGTATATAAGCCAGTGGCGTAGCCAGACTGCTGATTTTGGGTGGGCCTGAACCCAAAGTGGGTGGGCACAAAATTTTCTCTCTACCCCCCCCCCCCTCCCCCAGCAAAATTTAGTCACATTTTCAGTGAGCTTTCAGAGGCCAAAACCTCCTGCCTCAGGTCAGTATAATGCTGTTATGGTATCCTCTCCTGACCTAAGGAAGGAAGTATTGGTCTCTGAAACTTTATTAACACAGGTACCATATTACTTTATCCTAAATTAAAAATAAAATTATTTTCTTTACCTTTGTTGTATGGCCATTTACTTTTTCTCATTGTGTTGCTCCCAGTCTCTAGATTCTGCTTTCCTTCGTTTTCGCTTAACTCTTCTGCCACGGTTTCCTGGCCATTTCTCATTTTTCTCTCCTTTTTCTTAGCTTTCTTCAATATTTTTCTGCCTCTCTCTCTCTGTCCTGATTTAATTCATTCTTACTATCCATTCTTTAATTTCCTTCATCTACTTATGGCTTTTCATCTTTTTATCACCCTTGTTCTCCCCATGCCCCTTCCTCTTATTCTCCAATCTTTCACTACTCCCCCTTTCCATGCAGCAGCTCTCCTCTTTCTCTCCCCATCCTTCCAGTGTCTCCCTTCTCTCTCCCCATCCTTCCAATAGTCTCCCCTCTTTCTTTCTGCATCCTTCCATCCATTGTCACCTCTTTCTCCATACCCTTCCATCCAGCGTCTTCCCTCTTTCTCTCCCCATCCTTCCACCCATCTACCCTCTCTCCTGATCCTTCCATCTAATGTCTCTCTCTCCCTCCTTCTAACCAGTGTCTCTCTATCTCTCTACCCTTTTCTGTTCAGTGTCCCTTCTCTCTCCACATCCTTCCAGTCTCTCCCCTTTCTCTCTGCATCCTTTCATCCATCTCCCCTCTTTCTCCCCATTCTTCCATCTGTTTTCCCTCTTTCTCTGCCATCATTCCATCTGTTTTCCCTCTTTCTCTCCCCATCCTTCCATCCGTTTCCCTCTTTCTCCCCATCCTTCCATCTGTTTTCCCTCTCCCTCCTCATCCTTCCATCCGTTTTCCCTCTCTCTCCCCATCCTTCCATCCGTTTCCCTCTTTCTCCCCATCCTTCCATCTGTTTTCCCTCTCTCTGCCATCCTTCCATCCGTTTTCCCTCTCTCTCCCCATCCTTCCATCTGTTTTCCCTCTCTCTCCCCATCCTTCCATCCGTTTTCCCTCTCTCTCCCCATCCTTCCATCCGTTTTCCCTCTTTGCCATCATTCCATCTGTTTTCCCTCTTTCTCTCCCCATCCTTCCATCCGTTTTCCCTCTCGCTCCCCATCCTTCCATCCGTTTCCCTCTTTCTCCCCATCCTTCCATTTGTTTTCCCTCTCTGCCATCCTTCCATCTGTTTTCCCTCTCTCTCCCCATCCTTCCATCTGTTTTCCCTCTCTCTCTCCATCCTTCCATCTGTTTTCCCTCTTTCTCTGCCATCATTCCATCTGTTTTCCCTCTTTCTCTCCCCATCCTTCCATCCGTTTTCCCTCTTTCTCCCCATCCTTCCATCTGTTTTCCCTCTTTCTCCCCATCCTTCCATCTGTTTTCCCCTCTCCTGATTCAGGCCCGCCAGCCCCAGCTCCCATTGCCGGCCACTGCTGCTTTTCTAGTTGAGCAGCAGGGCCGGCGCTACAAAAAGAAGAAGCGCTCAGCTGATTGAGCTGAGCGCCAACGCTAACGAGAAAAAATGTTTAAAAAAAAAAAAGCGCGGCACCAGGTCCGCAGGCAGCCTTGAGGCATTGGCTGCTGGCTCTGCAGGCTCCTCCCGTCTCCCTACATCACTGCCCCTGTTTCGTTCCAGGGGCAGTGACGTAAGAGAAGGGAGGAGCCTGCAGAGCCAGCAGCCAATGCCTCAAGGCTGCCTGCGGACCTGGTGCCGCGCTTTTTTTTTTTTTTAAACATTTTTTCTCGTTAGCGTTGGCGCTCAGCTCAATCAGCTGAGCGCTTCTTCTTTTTGTAGCGCCGGCCCTGCTGCTCAACTGGAAAAGCAGCAGTGGCCGGCAATGGGAGCTGGGGCTGGCATGGCCCTGGAAGAAAAGTGGGCAGGCGTGTGTGTGCGATTGGGTGGGCGGGCCAGAGGTGAAATTGGGTGGGCCTGGGCCCACCCAGGCCCACCCGTACCTACGCCCCTGATATAAGCAATTTCATGCTTGAGTTCTTTGAGTACCCTTGGATGTATGCCATCCAGTCCAGGTGATTTACTAATCTTTAATTTGTCGATTTGGCTCAGCACATCTTCCAGGTTCACCAAGGTTTCTTTCAGTTCCTCCATATGATCACCCTTGAAAACCATTTCTAGTACAGGTAGCTCTCTTACATCTTCTTCTGTAAATACAGAAGCAAAGAATTCATTCAGTTTCTGCGCTATGGCCTTGTCCTCCCTGAGTGCCCCTTTTTGCTCCTTTGTGATCTAATGGTCCCACAGATTCCCTCACAGGCTTTCTGCTTCTGATGTACCTGAAAAAGTTGTTACTGAGAGTTTTAGCCTGTGTGACAAGTTTCTCTTCGTATTCTCTTTTAGCTGCCTTTATTAATGCTTTGCATCTGACTTGCCAGTGCTTATGTTGATTAATGCAGCGATAGAATGAGGCCTCTTGAGTCTGTACAAGAAATCAGTCACTAAGATGGATGGGTGTGGGGCAGGGTGAGATTGTTAAGAGGGCCAAATCTGAACCTAAAAAGAAGTTGCAGCCTGCCTTCATTCACCCCCTCATCTTTTTACAGCAATTTTTTCTTTATCAAAAGGTAAACCAATAAATATACCTAAAGGACTTCCTTTAGCACCAAGATGAGACAAGTGCTGAATTGGCTTAAGTTGAAGTGTCCTTTGGCTGCATTTAGTAAGTACTTGCTGCAAAATTATATTTGCATCAACGTAAACATTCATTGCTGGTTTCAACACATTGAATAAGCTTCTGTGGGACTGTGATTTTCATTTGTCCTATGATGCCATTACCAGATTTTCAAGTAAATTGCAAATATATGATATGATTATGTAGTGGGAAAAAACCCTTAAAGATAGTGACAGCAAAATCCAGGCCATGAAGTATATTACTGCATGTTACCAATGTCCATATTCAAAGTTCTTTAGTGACATGTGTCTATTAGTTTCAGTTTGATCTTTATTTTGCTTCTGTATCATATAGGGGCCCTTTTTACTAAGCTGCGTAAGCGTCTACCATGCCAAAATGGAGTTACCGCCCGGCTAATTTCATTTTTGGCGCACATCTGAAAAATAACTTATTTTCGGACGCACGTATTGGGAGCACAGCAAGTGGCATTTGACGTGCATATGTCATTACTGCCCAGTTACCTCGTGAGACTTTACCACTAGGTCAATGGCTGGCGGTAAGGTCTCAGACCCAAAATGGATGCGCAGCAATTTTCATTTTGCCGCACGTCCATTTTTGGCAAAAATTTTAAAAAGGCATTTTTTGCAGGTGCGCTGAAAAATGATTCTGCGCGCACTCAAAACACGCGTCTACACTACCACAGGCCATTTTTCAGCGCACCTTAGTAAAAGGACCCCATAGTATTTTGACCTGATCCATGAGACTATTTGGAATTTAGAAAGATGGCCATGATTAGTGCCCAGATATACAGGGTGTAATTCTATATGGAGTTGCCTAGTTGATGTAGGCTGCAAGAAGATGCATAAATGGTAGCATTCTCGTTATTTATCTTCCTATGTGGTCACTTAAGCACATAAATGATCTCTCATAGGATACCAACTAGCAGAAAAATAGGCACTATGATTTGATTGCACAGAGACAGGAGGATATGATACAGACATTCAAATATTTGAAAGGTATTAATCTACAAGCAAACTCTTTTCCAGAGACGAGAAGGTGGTAGAACTAGAGGACATGAGCTGAGGTTGCAGGGAGCCCAACTCAGCAATAATGTCAGGAAGTACTTTTTCACAGAGAGAGGTTGATGTCTGGAATGCTCTCCCACTGGAGGTGATGAAGATGAAAATGGTAATGGAGTTTAAAAAAATACATGGGATAAACAAAGGAATCCTGGATAGAAGGCATGGAACCAAACAAGCTTAGCGGTAATTAGATGGCAACACCAGTAATTGGGAGGCAAAGCCAGTGCTGGGCAGACTTCTTTCTGTGCCCTGATTGTGGCTGGGCACATTCAGCTTCAGTAGCTGGAGAAAAAGATCAGTGTTGGGCAGACTTCTATAGTCTGTGCCCTGAAAATGGCAAGGAAAAATCAAGGTAAAGTATGCATATGTGGTATCACATCATACCTTATGCTATGAGTTTATCTTGTTGGGCAGATTGGATGGACTGTACGGGTCTTTATCTGCCATCATTTACTATGTTACTATATTACATATTTTATAAATGAGCATGTGTATGGTAGAGTTTGGGTGGAAATTGGGCAGGGCGGGTTGAGGCACACATGGAAATGATTGAATATAAGGATCCAAGATGTCGCTATGATATGTGTTGAAAAGAGCTCCTCTTGCTGTTCTAGCTTCATTGCCTTCTTATCTGGGAGTAGCACTATAGGCATGAAGAAGGGTGTGAGCTGGGGGAATGCACCCCGGACCGGACCGCAGCTTCGCCAGACCACTTTGCCGGTGGTGAGTCTCAGCTTTCCTCCTCTTCTACTCCTTCCACTTCCTCTGTGGTGGTAGTAGTACCGGAGAGTAATGAAGACCAGGCTTCATTGAGCCCAGTTGAGAGAGTACCTTCACCGTGACTCAAAGCAGTCTACCTGTGGTTGGGGTGAGCGGTTCCAGTCCTGTACAGGTGCTTAATCCGTTCGTGTCAGAATGCCACACACACACACACACTGGCAGTTTCAGCTGGAATGTGCTGGGGAGCTTCCTTGTGATATGGGGAGGCAGCAAGCACAACAGGCTGTGAAAGATATCTTGCAGTTCAAGGAGAAGGCTGCATCATAGGAGGAGGTCCGGAATATTGAGAGACCAGGTACTGTGACTTTAGAGTCGCTCTGGGATGCCATTAGAATAACTCCTTGCTGAAGCTTTCTGGAAAATTTGTTTCAGATGTGACCACTCTTTCTGAAGTTGTGGCTAATTCAGAGAAGTTAGTTAGACCAACAGGCGACCAAGTTGAATTCTCTGAAGAATAATGTGCAGAGAATGCAGGAGGTGACTACTGCATAAGTCCTACAAGCTCAGTAGATTGGAGTATCTGGAGAATCAGTTTAGACATTGCAATTTGAGACTTTTTAATATTCCACAATCACCTTTGATGATCCCAATTGATATGTTTAAAAATATCTTATATGGATATATTGAATACAGAGTCACTTCCACTGATACAGCCCAATATTTCTCCGTAGGGAGGAATTTGGATGAGAAGGCCACACAGGCTAAAGGAGCTGCAATGAATCTAATTGATTTTCTGGAATCTTCTCTGGAAGTCATCATCCAGAGAACAACTTTGGTAGTTACTTTTGCCTTTGAATTTGATCGCAATAATGTTTTTCATCTTTACTTCAGACATATGGCATAACAGTTTAGGGTTTGAAAATACATTTTTTTTCTACGATTTGGCTAAGTAATCTCAGAAAAAGACGCAGGTTTTCTTGGTTTTTAAAACCTAGGACTTTGGCCTTAACAGCATCTTTTCTTCTACGTTTTCCATATAATTGTATGATAATTTTTGAGAGTAAGAAGAATTATTTGTTCTTTGATCCCCAACAGTTGTTGATATTTCTTCAAGCTAATGAGGAAATAAAAGTTAGTGTTGGGCCCACAAAGGAAAAATTGCTGTAAGGGTGGGCTTGGGCATTTTGCCTTTTTGCTAATTGTTTTTAATATCTGCATGGTTTGTATGCGATTATAAATTAAAATTCAATTAATAAAAAAATCTGAATATGATCATTTACTGCTGTGGGTGAATCTCTTCATAAAGGTGGTTACTAAATCCCAATACATAATTTACCTGTGCATATGTAAGTGATCACACCTTAAGGTGCATGTGTTTTGAGACATTTGTGCAATAGTCTATAAAGAAAAGTAGATGCCTACTTTTCTTTATAGAATAGACTTCAAAGTAGGTGCCATAATCAACATGTATAGTGGATACCTTGTTATAAAATTATCCTCGGTGTGTGCATTTGCACTTATTTGCCACTGCTGTTGTAAGAAAATGGTTTGGGGCATTCATTAACTGATCAGCTGGCTAGGTGTCCAAGTTTTCTCTATTTTAAACTGTTTATTGACTGATTAGTAAAGTTCATATGTCAAACCATACACTCAGTATAGCAAAGCAAAAAGAAAATGATAACTTTTTCATTCCATTGTATATAGAGAAATTGTTGTTATCTATGTCAGTGAGTGCAGAACTCCTTGGGTCAACATTCAGCCACTCACAGCCATGGGCTGAACTTCAGTTATATAATCAATGACAGGGCATGTGTAGCTTCTGGCATTGAATATCTGGGTATGTGTGGCAACCCAGAAGTAAACCAAACACTGCCTGATATTCAGACCAGTACCCAGATAACTTGGTGGATAAAGTTAGGGCAGCTGTGTTACGATCCTAACTTTATCCACATACTCAGGTGATTAGTGGACTGAATATTGTAACTAACTGGCTAATGAATGGCTCTGCCTGAACTCTATTCCAGTCCACCTCTAACCTGGCTGGTTAGAGAACAGTCTGTTAGCTGCGATATTCCACGGCACAACTTGGTTTAAGTGCCGCTGAATATCAGTGGCCAGGCTGCTAGGAGGGGTTTAACTGGGCATGAGCCTCTCCCCACTTCCTCACCCCCATGCTATTCAGCCAGTGGCAGGCTGTGCAGTTAGCTGCCACCATCAGCGCTGACCCCAGATATTCAATGGCAGTCTGTTTCCAGTGACTGCTGGCTATATCACGCAATACAGCTAGTTAGCCACTATGGCCTAGATTCTATATATTATGCCTAAAAAAAATCAGCACAAAAAAATAAATTACACCTAAATCTTGGAATAATTTATAGAATATGGCCAACACCCATTTTCTGTGACTATATTTAGTTGTGGCCATTTACGCCAATGAAACCCTGGTATAAATTTTGATGCCTTAATTACCCATGGAACGGACATTCTATCATCGTGTGCATAAATTCTAGGAACGCCAACAACTCACCCATAGCCACACCCTCTTTTCAGAGCCATGTCTTAGAATTTCCGCATATCACTTCATAGAATACACTTAGACACTTGTGCGCTTAAATTCTAATTAATGCCAATTAGTGTCAATTGCTTACTTCAATTACTGGTGCTGATTGGCTTATGCTAATTAAGTTGCAGGTGCAAATCCAGAATGCTAAGAAATTTGCAAGCGCAACTTGTCACACTATATAGAATCCAAGGGAATGTGCTAAGCGCCAATATTCAGCAGAGCTAACCGGCTATCTCACGCTGAATATTAGTGTTTAGCCAGCTGAGCGCTATTTACCCAGCCAGGAGCGATTCCTGGCAGGTTAAAGAACCCTTTTACTTTTTTTCTCCAGAAGATTTGAAATGACCCAAGAGGAGTGTTCATTGGAGCAGTCTGACCTCATCTTGGTTGGAAACTGTTCAGCGTATATGCATATGAGCCACATGTGGTTTCAAAGTGCTTTTGATACTGTTCTACTGTAATAATAATCAATAAAAGCAGCATTAAATATTCATTCTAAAATGCTTTCTGCTAACTCTTGGTGTAATTGCTTTTTTTTTCCAAAAATGACAAAATGTATTATCAAAGATCAATTTTGTGTGAAAACTGTGAGCCAGAGCACACCTACAGCAGGTACTGTAAATGCATAGATGCACGTGTGCCTGTTTCACTGCTTGTGTTTAGATAAATGCAATGTATTTAGCTTCCCATGTATTTGTGTTTTAATCTGAGGTCCACTTTCAAAGCAATTTATGTGGGTTGAAGTCATTTTACCTATGTTAATCATCTGCCTGCAAATTGCCCTAAGTGCAAATAAAGGTTAACATATTCTTTCAAAATGGCAGTAATTTTAAGTCTATTGAGACAGTGGCGTAGCCAGACCTGACATTTTGGGTGGGCCCAGAGCTAATATGGGTGGGCACTAGGTATATATAGGTGTGAGTAGTTTTTTGGGGGATCCTAAATCATTTTTAATAAACAGTCTGCCCAACAGCTGTCCTCCAGCAACATAAACCACATACATATTCGGAACCTATGTTGCAAACCTTAAAATCACCATACCGAGAATACAAAACACTCAGGACCTATAGAGCAATTCTACCATACCATAAGCAGTATTTCTACGAGTCACACAAGGAAAAGGAAAGCATCTTAAACACTACAGTGAGCACTAGAACATCAATTCACCTATTGTAAAACGAAACCAGATCTTCCCTTTCATCTTTCACCATTTTTCTTTTTTCCCTCCTTTTCTTTCCTTCCTTTCCCCTTTCCCTTCTCTTCCATTTCCTTTTTTGACCCTTTCCACTTTCTGTCCTCATTTCTCTCTCCCCTTTTTTCTTCTTTTTACCGTTTCCAACCTTCCCCCTTCTTCTTCTTCTTCTTTCACTCCTCACCTTCCCTTCTCTCTCCTTCCCCCTTTTCTCCTTTCCCCTACCACCCTTTCTCCTTCCCCTTCTATCATGCCTTTTTCTTCCACTTTTCCCTGTTCCACCTCCTCTTCTCTTTTCCATTCCCTTTCCCCTTCCCCTCCTCTTCTCTCTTTTCACCTAGTAAAGGGCCACCAAAAACAGACACCAGATGCAGATGTGATTCCATATGCCCCAATGAAAGGAGAGTTTAATTTTACTTCCATTGAATTTCAGTATATTCCATCTTTATAACACCAGGCTTCCCAATCCCAAAGGCAGATTACAGAAACAGTTAAGATCAAGGAACATTCTCACAGAAATTTTGCAATGTGTATTGTTTAGAAACCAGGGGCGTAGCCAGACAACAGATTTTGGGTGGGCCTAGGCAAGAATGGGTGGGCACCAATTGTTCTACTACCCCCCTCCCCCCCCAAAAAAAAAAATGATCTCAGCTGGTGGGAAAACGCTTCTTTCCACCTTGGCAGCAGGCATGCACCGAAAACTGAGCATGCACAGGTGCCGGTGTCAAGAAGAGTGGCGTTTTTTGTTACCATCAGGGGAAAATCTTCAGATGGTGAAGCTTGGGATTTCCACCAGTTACCACTAAACATGTGCTACTGTTGGGTGGGGCCTGAGCCATAAATGGGTGGGCCCCTGGCCTACCTAAGCCCACCTGTGGCTACGCCACTGTTTAGAACAGCATAGAAAAATGAGCATAAAATACAGAGAATTATAACTGCTGTTTCTACCAGCTATAATCACTTTTAAGCTGTTTTACTGATGTTCAGTTTTTAATTCATGATATTTACTTAAAACCTAGATACAGGAAACTTTTAAATAAATTAAAAAGCTGTCAAATAAGTAAAAAGAAAACCAAATCTTAGGAAGGAACACCTCATCTTCTGTTTTCTCCAACTTCCTGGCTGGCCCTGTCCTGTGGCTGTGTCGGGGATGGGTCAGGTGAGCTTTCAGGTGAGCTTCTGCAAGTGCCACGGAGGTGGACTTGACCTGACCCGTCCAATTCCAGGATCCATCATCCCCCCCCCCCCCCACCCAGTAGCCCCACACCACACACACACACAACGCAGTCAGCACCCCGCAGTGGGAACTGTGTCGGTGGTCGCCTGGTCGCGGTCCCTACCTTAAAGGAGGGCGGGACACAGTGAGGGAAGGCCCGAAGACAATTTCCTTATTTTGCAATGGCACGCAGGGCAGACGCAAGCGCGCCTGTCAAATGGCTTCACTGATTTTTTTTTAAATGCCCGATTTCCCAAGCGCTGACTGGGTGGGCCTGAGTTGTGATTGGGTGGGCCTGGGCCCCTGTATTGAGAGGACGTGTTTCCCAGGGTACAGGGGCAGACTGACAGTGGTTGGGGACCCCAGGCAATAAGGGTCTTTGGGCTTCCCCGGCCACTGCCTGCCGCCCCAGCACTGCACCGTCGCTCCACAGCTGCACCCCCCTACACACACACACTACAGACCCCTGAGTCAAAGTGGGTGCTACCTTGAAGGGCCCTGGTGGTCTAGTGGCTTCTTTGGGGGCAGGAAAGTACCCCACTCTTTCCTGCCCGCTATCGCTATTGTGACCGGTGCCACCAATGTTTTCAAAATGACTGCCGAGACTTCCTGCGGTAGTCTTGCGGGTCTCGGCAGTCATTTTAAAACATGGTGGCACACCAGGCACAGTAGAGGCAGCAGACAGGAGAGAGGGGGATTCTTTCTTACCCCCCACAGATGCCACTAGACCACCAGGGCTCTCCAACTGAGGAGGTAGCGAGTGACCTTGCAGAGCCTCTGGGTCCCCTAAGGCCTCGGGCACTGCCCCAGTTGCCTGAATAGTTAGTCCATCCCTGAATTATATTCCCTGCCAGGGTGTGTTTAGGCCTGGGGAGGAAAAGTATCTTTAGGTTTGCCTGTCCCCCAAATTTCTACCGCAGAGAAAGCAAGTGCAAGATATTACAAAGACTTTGTACCCTCTGCTTTTTCTCTAAGAATTATAATGTAAAGCCTGCATGGTCTTTATCCCCATTGCCTACAGTTGGAAAACTGCTATTATTTGTTGCATTTGTATCCCACATTTTCCCACCTCTTTGCAGGCTCCAATGTGGCTTACAATACATCATGAATAGTGGAAGCATATAAGAAGATATAAGAAGATATACATTTAGATATACATATATGACTAGATTCATTTAATAAAAGTAAAACATGGGGGGGGGGGGGAACTATTAACCTTTAAATGGATTAACATTGCTACCCTACAGCTTTATCCTATGATTTCATTTATATGCTTTAGCTATATCAGGTTGTTATTGAAAAGGATTTAACCAGGTAGGGGAGGTTCCTGCTTGGTTAAACCGCACTGAACGAGTTGGCAGTCAATATTCAGTGGCACTTAACTGGTTAGTGCTTTTGTATATGTCCACTAACTAGCCATCCCCTAACCAGATAGGTTAGGAGTGGGCCAGAGGTGGAGTGAGGTTAGGGGTGGGCCAGAGGTGAAGTTAGGGCACAGCATGAACTTTGCCAGTTAGTAGTGATTTCAGTCATTAACCAGCTATGTAACAGCTGGTCCTGATTATCTCTCTGCTTTCACAATTTCGTATTCCCTTGCCCAGCTCCTTCACTCAATTAACGACCATCATCTTATTCTTCCAAATCCTAAAGGTGCTCCACTTGAATCCACCCGTCATTGCGCTTTTTTTGTGGCCCCTTCTCAATGGAACTCCCTCCCGTTACTTATACAGTTCAAACTTTCTTTTAAGAATTTTTAAAAGGCTCTAATAACCTGGCTTTTCCAACAAGCTTACAGCTAAGTAAATAAAAGATCTGATGTTGTCATGTCTCACTGTTAAACAGTGGCGTAGCAAGGGGGGCTGCCACCCGGGCAGGGCGGTTCGCCGTTGCACTCCCCCCCCCCCCCCGGTGCAGCACGATGACACCCCCCCCCCGACCCAGTGCCTACCCTCCTCCGTCCAACCAGCTCCCGCACCCTACCTTTAAAAAAATATTGGAATCCGAGGCGAGGCGCAGCGCCTCGCGCCTGCACGTAAAAGAAACGTGGACCATCTCATCGGACCTTCTCTCGCGCTGTCCTGTCCCGCCCTTGCGGAAATAGGAAGTTGCGTCAGCGGAGGGCGGGACAGATAGAGCGAGGGAAGGCTCGATGAGATGGTCCACGTTTCTTTTACGTGCAGGCGCGAGGCGCTGCGCCTCGCCTCGGATTCCAATATTTTTTTAAAGGTAGGATGCGGGAGCTGGTTGGACGGAGGGAGGGTATTGTAGTTCTTTTTGATTCTTTTGTTTTAGCCTGTAAACTGCCCAGCTATGAGGTGTAATTGGATTGTAAATGATATTGTTGGAAATCTCCTAGTTTTAGGTGACCTACACATTTTTAAATAAATAAAATAAATCTACAAGTTAGCTTGGGTGATGTAGTAAGCACAAATAAACTATTCACTGATTTAACTGGGCATCAGCTGTTACCTGGTTAAACTTCCAGGTCGATGGATATACCCGAATATTTAATTCTGCGAGCAAGCATGCCCTGGAATTGAATATCCGGGCTTAGTTCAGGGAAGCGGCTTACCAAACCACTACCGTCACAGACTAGCAGGCCTCATAATCTTTTGATTCAACCTGCCCAATCCGTTCTGAACTGTGGAAGAGAGTGACAGCTCCCAAAAGCTACTGAAGAGATGTATTAAGTTAGTCAATATATCCGTTCATATAAATCATTGTTTACTGGCTTGAATTCAGGAGTTTGGACAATGGGTTCATTCCAGTCTCTAGCAACCTAGGGTGGGGTGGTGGGGGCAGTCCTCCTTGGATACCAGCAGTGAGGGGGTGTGTGAAGCAGGCGTGTGCTGTCAGCTCCGCCAGTCTCCTGCCCTGGAACAGGAAGTTGACACCTGAGGAGGCAGGGGACCAGCAAAGCCTACAGCGCATACCTGTTTTCACACACCCCCTTGCTTGGAGGAGGGGTGTGTGTGTTGCCTGGGGGTACATGCGCTCCGCCTGGGGAGACGGGGTGTGCTCCGCCCCCGTTGCCACAATAAGGTAGGTACGCCGCTAAGTTCAGTTTTTAAATTGTGAAATGAAATGGCTACTGCCAGCACAGAATGCATTTAAAAGTGGTTTGACACTGCACCACCCTTGCCTGAAAGTTAAACGGGATACAGAAGTGAACACTGTTCTGAATCAGTTGGCAAAGAACGGAGGGAACTGCTTACACTTAGGACTAGCAGCAGTTAATGCCTTGGCACCACCACCCTCTTGAGGCATTACAGTAAAATGACATCCCCGAAACAGAATATTTGTCCCTTCTCAAAAGAACAAAGAAAAATCTTTGGTAAGTGGAAATCTCAGCACTAGTGTTATACCAAGCTCAAAATTTTATCAATGATCAAATATGCAAGAAGTCAAAAATGATCTACATTTTTGGTGTTTGATTCCCTATCTATGTGACTTATTTGAATATTATTATCATCAATTTTGCATTTAGAATTAGATTTATTATTTATAACCCGCCCGTACCGAGGCCAGAGCAGACAACATATATAAAAATATACATACACATCACATCTTCAATTATAATTCAACAGTACCAACAATTAACAATATCAGCCAGCATAGTTCAAAGATACCACCAGGAAGATAGAAGACAGTCCTTATTAAGTAGGCCAGGGCCCGCAAGTGATCCTTTACCTGGCATTCAACATAAGCAACCAAGATTCATTTCGTATCCTGAGAGGCAGTTTGTTCCATTCAATTGATCAATAACAGAGAATGTGCCCTTTCTTGTCTGACCCAGTGCAGATGTTGCAACAGAGGCACAATAGGTCACATCCCATTGATGATCGCAACGGTTGTGCTGGTATAAACTAATATACTGCAGTTTCAAATTACAAAGATTCTTGATAAACCACACAATTTATTTAGATTTTTTGCTCACACCTTTGTTCAGTAGGTAGCTCAAGTGGTGAGTTACAGTCAGGTACTCTGGATATTCTCCCAGGAAGGGGCTCACAATCTTTTTTTTTTTTTGTTACATTTGTAGCCCCGCGCTTTCCCACTCCATGGCAGCTCATGCAGCGGGCAATGGGGGTTTAAGTGACGTGCCCAGAGTCACAGGAGCTGCCTGTGCTGGGAATCGAACTCAGTTCCTCAGGACCAAAGTCCACCACCTAACCACTAGGCCACTCCTCCCGAGGAAATGGAGGGTTAAGTGACTTGCCCAAGATCACAAGGCAGCAGCAGTGGGATTGAACCAGCCACCTCTGGATTGCAAGGCCGGTGCTCTAACCACTAGGCCCACTCCTGCACTCCAATGAATCATCAATAACAGCTTATACTTTATGCAGTAGTCTACAGGTAGCAACTGCAATTGAGTCAAATAAGCTGTAACATGCTCATATCTCCGGCCGACCAAATAACAACCCTCACCGCCGAGTTATGGGCAATTTGAAGCAATTGTATATAAGAGACTGGTAACGCCAGTTAGATGACATTACAATAATCCAGCCCACTTAACACCATTGCTTGTAAAACTCTCATGAAATCTGTTGCAACTTAAAATATGAATTACAAATTAATACTGATAAAACAACATTTACGATAATAACTAACACTATCCACTTATTCTCTGGATTCAACAATGAAAATCTTTGGCATCTTAATTGAACAGTTTCTTTATATTGAATGCCAATTACCAAGTGGTCTCAAATGTCTTTAATTCATTGTAGAACCTTAAAGATTAAGACCATTCTTTTCAAGATCAGTCTTTCGCACTTTAGTTCAGTCATTAGTCTTAACCAAATTTGACTATTGCAATTCAAATTATGCGGGTATTAAGCTGAGGTCTCCTAAGAAAACTACAAACTGCAGGAAAACGCTACTGCCCACCTTAATATAGATTGCCGCATTACGATAAAGCATTTCCTCTTCTTACGGATCTACATTGGTTACCTATCAATGAAAGAATTTAAATTTAAGCTCTGTGTTCTTCTTCATTAGATCCTTTATGGTATCATACCATCTTATATGATAGATCTCATTAAGTTATCACGACAAAATGCCACCTCGTCATCTAGAGAATCTCTCACATTACATTTCCCAAGTCGTAAAAACATACTACAAAACAATTCATAATGCTATTTTTTTTTCCAAAGTACCAAACTCTGGAGCTCATTACCCAAGTACATCAGACACTTAAAGCCGACTTCTTTAGATCTGTGTTCAGCTAATATGAAAATAATTTTTTTAATAGTTGTATTTAAAAAAAATATTTTCATATTAATATAGTTGTATTCTTATGTTAATATTAATTGTCTTGAAATGCTTCGTAATTTGTTATGCCAAATTGAACCTGGCTTTCTTGGTAAAATGCAGGGTAGAAATGTCATAATAACTAACTAGTTGCGCTTGTGGCTTAAAAGATAACCAGAATCCATCAAAGTCCTCAATTCGCACTTGGAATAGAGATTTTGACAGCCACTCCTGATGATAAAACAAAATCAGGCAACATCATTGTTGAATCTGCAACAATATATAGTTACTCAGTTTTCTCCACATTCAAATTTCAACCTTTTCAATAGTCGCTCAAGGTGAGTTGCATTCAGGTATAAGGTATTTCCTGCCCTCCGAATACTTACAATCTAATTTGTACCCGGGGTCAATGGAGTGATAATTGATTTGCCCAGGATGGCAAGAAAGAGCAGTTGGATTTGAACTGGGCCCTTCTGGTTATCAGCCTGGTGCTCTAACCACGAGACTATTCCCTATTCATACCATTATAATGTTTAGTGCTTGGGAAAATGTTATAATGATTGTGAGCACAACAAAGTAAATTTCTTCAAAATGTGTCACTTCTTCCAGCCTGACTTTTCGTCTGTAAAATGTTTTTCTCGTTTGTCTTCACTGCTTTACAAAAATGATATACAAGGAACAAGCTGCATGGAGCCAAATTAAAAGCATCTTGTAAACAGCAAGAGATTTCAAGAGATTGATGGATACTCAAGGAATCAAAATTTTTTGTAGAGGAAGAAAGTTTCATCACATATTCTAAATATATGCTTATCAGATTTTATGTTATTAAGAATTAAAATAACAAAAAATGAACACTTATGTCAATAGTCTAAAAAAAAAAAAAAAAGAACACATTTACAGAAATAGTACAGCATTTGCAATGTCCACTACAGCAAGCTAATGGTACTTGCCAATTCCTGTTTACATAAGATCATCAAAAAAGGTGTGCATGTATGGGAAGCAAGTGGGGGGGGGGGGAGAGACATACGTTATGATTAAAAACTAAAGTGGAATTGGAAGAATGGGAATTAATGTTCCTGTATTTCAGTATTTACATAGGCACAGATATGCGTAGTGATCCTTTGGTTAACATTAAAAACAGTATTCATTGGTGTACCGTGATGGATGCTGAAGAGCAAAGACATAACTCTTGGAATCCCACCACAGTCCCAGGCCTGTTAAATCTTCCTTCATCCAAAATGTATGCCTAGCTGGAACCAGGGCTTTTTTTTTTTGAGGGAGTACTTGGGGGTACTGAGTACCGGCACCTTTTCCATGTCTGCTAAATTTGACCCCTGGTCTCCAAGTTTTAATGAAAAACCTCAGGCTCCTCACACCAATTCTGCCGTGTCATAGATTCTGAGATGTGGTTGCAGGGGGCCTGGCTATTGTGGGGAGGGTCCCTCAGTGATCACCCCACCCCGAAGGGTGGCCTGGCATTTGAGTACCGGCACCTTTCTCGCTAGATAAAACGCACTGGCTGGAACTATTGGAAGACACCAAGGGGCTCATTTTCAAAGCACTTAGCCTTCCAAAGTTCCATAGATAGTGGATAATTACTAGAAATTAGGCACAATGTTATAGAAAAGGAGTGGCCTAGTGGTTAGGGTGGTGGACTTTGGTCCTGGGGAACTGAGTTTGCTTCCCACTTCAGGCACAGGCAGCTCCTTGTGACTCTGGGCAAGTCACTTAACCCTCCATTGCCCCATGTAAGCCGCATTGAGCCTGCCATGAGTGGGAAAGCACGGGGTACAAATGTAAAAAAAAAAAATTTACACGCCCAATTGCCATTAGTTGTAAGCAGGCACCTACACCAGGTTTCAGTAGGGTTAAGAGTTGCACCCAGAGTTAGGCGCAAGACCTGTGCTAAAATAGTATTCTATGAAGAGTGCCCTTTGCTTACTTTATTTTTGTCTATTAGATTGTAAGCTCTTTGAGCAGGACTGTCTTTCTTTCTATGTTTGTGCAGCGCTGCGTACGCCTTGTAGTGCTATAGAAATGCTAAATAGTAGTAGTAGTAGTTTAACGCATAGTCAGGTTGTTAGGTTAGGTTACTGTTTGTAATAATGACCGATGAGTAATAAAGTTATTATGGTACATTGCAAGCTATGAGTCTTGATTTTCTGAATGCCATGGGAAGATGCTGTGTATTCCAGGGTACCTGTATGGTCACAGATGTATTTTGCAAACCTGTACAGGCTTATATTGTATTGATTATGTTACCGAAAAAAAAATTCAAGTGAAAACAAATAGCGTTCAATACGTACCCTAATTTTTGGTTTGCAATTTTGTTCTGGCTCTGTTCTGAGGTGGGTCAGTCATTACTAGGTCACTGACTTCAGCAATGAATGCTTTATAATAACAGTATTAATGTAATATCTAACAGGTTCCTTTAGGACTGTAACTAATGTGAAAAACATTCAATAATATCTTACATTTAGAAACCTGAATATAGATGGATTTCTCTGCCATGGTAATTACCATATTAATTGTAAAGTGCAGTGTATCTATTAACTGTAAAAGGTCTTTTATTGAAAGCTGTCATTGGTAATATAGTACAGGTCTAATCACAAGGTAATTGCCTTCAAATTAATCGAACAATAAATGCATAATAAGATTCTCATTGACCTTAATGCATTAAGAGAAATGGACATTTACAGGATAGCCTAATTACAAACTAGCTGTCATTCTATAATTAAGCATTTCTGACCTTTAATATTGTAAATGAATGGCTTTCTCTCTGCTGATAGGTCAGCTCTTCTAACATATTCAATCCAACTGTAAACCTCCTGAAGGTTGCTTCAGCTGCCAGTTCTGTTTCAAACAGATGCACTAATAATGAGAGAGCTGTGCTTTCAAAACCTCTTTGCTTCTGGTGAAGAAACCAGTTTCCTCATCTGCTGTAAGAAACTTATCCTGAAACATATGATCTGACTTTTAAACACAGGCAAAAAGTTATTAATGCACTTAGGGGGGTCTTTTACTAAAGATTATAGCTTGAGTTATCTGCAGCAGGACTCATTTGGGGCCTCACTGAGTGGGGGAGTAGCCTAGTGGTTAGTGCAGTAGACTTTGATCCTGGGGAACTGAATTCAATTCCCACTGCAGCTCCTTGTGACCTCTGGCCAAGTCACTTAACCCTCCATTGCCCCTGGTACAAAATAAGTACCTGAATGTATGTAAACTGCTTTGAATGTAGTTGCAAAAACCTCAGAAAGGCGATATATCAAGTCCCATTTCCCTTCCCTTCCCCCCTTTACAAAGGTGCACTGAAAAATGGCCTACGGTAGTGTAGACGCGTGTTTTAGGCGTGCGCAGAATCATTTTTCAGCGTAGCTGTAAAAAATGCCTTTTTAAAATTTTTGCCTAAGTGGACTTGCAGCAAAATGAAAATTGCCCGCGCGTCCATTTTGGGTCTGAGACCTTACCACCAGCCATTGACCTAGCAGTAAAGTCTCATGCGGTAACTGGGCAGTAATGACCTATGCGCGCCAGATGCCACTTGGCACGCGTAGCTGACACGCCAGAAAATAAAACTTTTTTGGGGAATGCATAGTGGATGTGCACCAAAAATAAAATTACCGCAAGGGCCACGCAGTGACCATGCGGTAACTCCATTTTGGCATGCGTTGGGTATATGTAGACGCTCACAAAGCTTAGTAAAAGGGCTCCTTTATTCCTATGGGCACTGCTGCAGATAAACCCGAACTAATCTTTGGTAAAAGACCCTCTTAATTGTACTAGCATGCAGAGATAAACCTCTCCGGAATCAACAACTTAAAACTGAAGCATAGCTATCTATACTTCCCTGAACTTAGTTATACTCACAGTAACTGGAATGGTATTATTTTGGGGGTAGAAATTTCAAGATGCATGTATTCATCACCCCAATATCTAATTAATTCAGCTGTTTAATATTCTCACCTAAAGAATTTATCATTTAATAAGAGAATTCTAGAAAGTTAGGGCTGGATGGTACATCCACAGGTAAATTAGTGTATCTTCCTGCCTCTGTACAGAAAGATTCTGCTGTACCTAATCAAACCTTTTGTGCAGATCTATATGCTGGGCAAGCCAAACTCAGCCAATCATATAAGCAATTCTATTAAAGATGCAAATACATTTGAAAATGCTTTATTTGTCTATTATAACTCTTCCTATATGTTCTTAGGCATGAGCCATAGGCGGTCGGTGGCCCAACTGTTTGGGGAGGCTAAAGGGGGCGGGGTTAGGGGTTAGGCCAGGGGTGGAGCTTAAATCCATAATTGTCTGATAACACACAAAAAAAAATCAATAAATAAAAATAAAAGTCACAATTAATACCTTTTATTAAATTTAGATATTAGATATGTATCATATGTCAAAGAATAAAGTGGTTGCTCAAAGCATATACTAACCACAATCGCTCAACTGCAAAACACTATGCACACCGTTTTGCAAAAACACACTCAGAACCTTACTGTACCATAAATATTACACTGGGCAGAACCAAATACACCAATATACCACCCATACGGAAAATGCAGACCGTCAACAATATGAAACAAGGTATCATAATATCACAATTCTCATGTACAGCCACAAAACACCCTAATTCATGTTTAATGTGGGATAAAATGCCATAAATAAGTAAATAAATATAAACTTTTAATGTTGAGCACCTGATTCTCAAAGTGGACATATTCCAAACACTATAATGAAATAAAATGATCTTTTCTATCTTTGGTGACTTTGTTTTTCTGATCATGCTGGCCCAGTATCCGATTCTGCTGCTATCTGTCCTCTTAACTCCATTTCCAGGGCTTCCTTTCCATTTATTTCTTTACTTTCTGCCTTTCTTCTTCATTTCTTGTCCTACATCCGTAAGTAAAAGCTGGGTCCTCCGCAGACTTGGCTGTCCAGTGGATCCAGCTTCTGCCTATTTTCTCCATCCATGTGCAGTTTTTCTCCTCTCTTCCTTTTCCCTCATCTCATCTCCTTCCTCTCTCTTCCCTCCCCGCCCCTCTATCTCCAGCAATTTCTCCTCTCTCCCTGGGCCCAGCCCTCCCATCCATGCTCCTCTCTCCCTTGCCCCCTCCATTCATCCATATCCAGCAATTCCCCTCTCTCCCTGGGCCCTGCCCTCCCATCCAAGTCCCTCCATGCTCCTCTCCCCCCCCCCCCCTCCATTCATCCATATCCAGCAATTCCCCTCTCTCCCTGAGCCCTTCCATCCCATCCATGTCCATCCATGCTCCTCTCTCCCCTGCCGCAACTGCCCACCCTCTTCTCCCCCACAAGATCCCTTTCCTTTTTCTTTTAAATTTACCTCCGAGTCTGACAGTGCAACGTCAGTGAAAGCGCTTCCCTTTGCTCAGTGTCCCGCCTTCTTCTGATGACATGACGTCAGAAGAAGGTGGGACACTGAGTGAAGGGAAGTGCTTCACTGGGAGCGCTTTCACTGACTCTGTCGCTGCGCTGCCGGACTCGGAGGTAAATTTAAAAGAAAAAAAAAAGGAAAGGGATCTTGGGGGGGGGGGAGAAGAGGGTGGGCAGTTGGGACATGGGAGCGGGAGGGTGAGGTAAGCATGGCGTGGCGGTGCCTTCCAGAGGTCAGCACCCCCCCCCCCTGCCATGCTTACCTCGCTTACCGTGTTGGGCCGGCCCTGGGTGCAAGATTCGCGCAGGACGACGGAGGCAGAGACCGGTCACTAAGATCTGTTTGGGGGAGTGACCGCTCCCCCTGCGCCCCACCAAGCAGCCAAGGGAAGTCCACGATTGGGCTGGCTGGGGAGGCTTAGCCTCCCCAAGCCTCTTATAGGGACGCCTATGGCATGAGCTCATCGCCTCCATTTGAACTGAAGATGAAATGAAACATAATTGACCTCATATTCAAAGAAAGTTGCAGCTGGAAAATGTTTGTAACTTTGCTATCTATGAATTTTAAAAATAATGACAATTCTATAACCAGTGCCTATATTTATGTGCCATTTGCATGTGTAAATGTGCACTGCAAGTTCAACTGGATCATATTCACATCTTTTTCACTTTTAATTTTTGATGCATCCTCACTCCATCTTACAACAATAATTGTTGTTACAGAGCGCTAATGCACTTTGCAGTTACTCTTCCAGCATTTCCATTCACAATATTTAGTCCATACACAATATTCATTCTTTACTTACACTTCCAGTGACAGAAGGATCAGTCTCGAATATATCCTTTGAAGCTATCATTTTCTTTCATTCCATTCTACATCTACCTTTAAATCTGATTTCTCCATAACATATTACAGTACCCTTTGGTTTTATACTTTATTAAATTACATTTGATGTGCTCTGTCTGGATATAGTTTGCTGCTTGTGTTATCTTTACGCAAACATATTTTTCTTTTTGTGTTTATTCAAGCAATTCATTATGTAGTTCTATGGTTAATAATTATATCTTGTTTTTATAATATTTTTGAACATCATTTTAAGTTTATATTCTTAACAATATGGAATATTATTATTATTAATTAACCTTGTGTTTTATTGTCACCGTGGGGTTATTTATATATTATAATATATTTATGTATGTATTATCCCTCTTAGTTTATTACAGAATGTATTTTAATTATTTTTTTTATTAATTATTGTCAATATTTGTTTGTAGACCCCTGATGCAGGCCTATTAGGCCAAAACACAGCCTGTGTTGAATCTTGGTTACTAATAAATTAATTGGACTGTTCACCATCATCTGTCCATTATCCTTATACCACCCTCGCTGTGTGTGTGTGTGTGTGTGTGTTTGTAAATGTACAGAATACCACTTTTGTAAGTATTTCTATACTTACTCGTGTAAGTAGCAGCAAAGCAACATCACTAGTGAGACAGGTAGAGGAAGGTACGGGCCTGGGTCCACCTGCCTACATTGCACTGTGCCGACCACTAGACTACTCCAGGGATCTGCTTGCTGCTCTAATGGAGCTAGCTATAACATCTCAGGCTGTCATAGAGGCTACTACTACTACTACTTAACATTTCTAGAGCGCTACTAGGGTTATGCAGTGCTGTACAGTTCAACAAAGAAGGACAGTCCCTACTCAAAGGAGGTTACAATCTAAAGGACGAAATGTCAAGTTGGGGTAGTGTAGATTTCCTCAATGGAGGTATAATGGTTATGTGCCGAAGGCGACATCGAAGAGGTGGGCTTTGAGTAAGGATTTGAAGATGGGCAGGGAGGGGGCTTGATGTATGGGCTCAGGGAGTTTATTCCAAGCATAGGGTGAGGTGAGGCAGAAAGGGCGGAGCCTGGAGTTGGCGGTAGTGGAGAAGGGTACTGAGAGGAGGGATTTGACCTGTGAGCGGAGGTTTTGGGTAGGAACGTAAGGGGAGATGAGGGTAGAGAGGTAATGAGGGGCTGCAGATCGAGTGCATTTGTAGGTAAGTAGGAGAAGCTTGAACTGTATGCGGTACCTGATCGGAAGTCAGTGAAGTGACTTGAGGAGAGGGCTGATATGGGCATATCGGTCCTGACGGAAGATAAGGCTGGTAAATTCTATTTTTATTCACATTTCTGGAGGATGGGAGGGGATCAGTGGCAGGGGCGTAGCCAGCCTTCCGTGGGGGAGGGGTCCAGAGCCCGGGGGGAGGGGGCACATTTTAGCCCTCCCCCCGGTGCCGCCCCCCAATGCTGACATTGCCCCCCCCCCCCCCCCCGCCGCGAACCCGCTGCTGCTGCAGCCTACCTTTACTTTTGCTGGCGGGGGATCCCACTCCCCGCCAGCCGACGTCTTCTTCTCAGTCCCTTCCTGCTCTTCAATTTGTTTGCTGACGTCCTGCACATACAATTACGTGCAGGACGTCAGCAAACAAACTGAAGTGCAGGAAGGACTGAGAAGACGTCAGCTGGCGGGGAGTGGGATCCCCCACCAGCAAAAGTAAAGGTAGGCGGCGGCGGCAGGTTCGCCGGGAGGGGGGTCCTGGGGTGAATCTGCGGGGGCCCCGGCCCCCTCAGGCTCCACGTAGCTACGCCACTGATCAGTGGCCACTGGAGGAGTAATGGGGAGTCATCCTCGATTCCCTCCAGTGATCACCTGGTCATTTAGGGCACCTTTTTGTGCCTTAGTTGCAAAAACCTCAGAAAGGCGGTATATCAAGTCCCATTTCCCTTTCCCTTATTCATTTTAAAAACAGGTCTAGAGTACCAAAGCGTTTACATTTTCGCCATGGACGTTTTCGTGTTATTCCATTATGGCTGTAAAATGTCCCAAGTGTTAGGTACCTCCTAAGCCCACCTTAATCCCACCTTTGAAATGCCCCTGACATGCTCCCTTGTGGTTTGGCTGCACTGCAGATGAATTGCATAGATACACATTTGGAAAACAAATTTTGAAAAATATCAATTTGGTTGAGAAGATTTTCATCCAAATGCTGCTTTCACACTTTTTTAAACATCTTTCTCTTTCAAAGATGAGCTCCATAGCAAACTGCGTAACTTTGTAAGTCTATGTGCTTTGAAAATGAGCACCTTAATATATTGCTATTTCATGTACTCACCGCAAGGTGGTTTACAATTTAGTTAAAATGAGGAGGACAATTCACGCAATCAATGTAAAATACTAAAAGAAATAAAAACTCCAATTTCACAATAAAAGGTTAAGAACAGTAATACAGTAAGACATACAACTTAGAAATTCCAGCAGAGTGCCGTATCCCCGGGCTGAAATCACCATCAATCAGTCTGAAAAGCTAACTTAAATAAATGCATTTTTAAGGCCGTTCTGAATCTTGTAAAAGAAAGCTCAGTATGCAGTGAATGGGTAATGAATTCCATTACTACAAGGATGCCCGGACAGAAAAAGGCACACTGCCAAGTGAAGTCCAGGCGTGTAGACTGAGCTGAAGGCAATTTAGCTGACCATCATGTTTGGGACCCTGGATGAAACATGGAAATGAGAGAGTTTAGAAGCAAGATATTACAAAAGTTCATTATGATGCAATACCTTCAGGCTTATTTTCGAAAGAGAAGGGCACCCATCTTTTGACACAAATCAGGAGATGGGCGTCCTTCTCACAGGGTCGCCCAACTTGGCATAATCGAAAGCCGATTTTGGGCGTCCTCAACTGCTTTCCATCGCAGGGATGACCAAAGTTCACGGGGGCATGTCAGAAGCATAGCAAAGGCGGGACTGGGGCGTGCTTAACACATGGGCATCCTCAGCCGATAATGGAAAAAAGAAGGGTGTCCCTGATGAACACTTGCCCGACTTTACTTGGTCCTTTTTTTTTTTACAACCAAGCCACAAAGATGTGCCCTAAATGATCAGATGACCACTGGAGGGAATCTGGGATGACCTCCCCTTGCTCCCCCAGTGGTCACTAACCCCCTCCCACTCTAAAAAAATTTTTAAATATTTTTCCAGCCTCTATGCCAGCCTCAAATATCATACCCAGCTCCATGACAGCAGTATGCAAGTCCCTGGAGCAGTTTTAGTGGCTACTGCAGTGCCCTTCAGGCAGGCGGACCCAGGCCCATCCCCCCTACCTGTTATACTTGTGGTGGTAAATGTGAGCCCTCCAAAACCCACCACAGACCCACTGTACCCACATGTAGGTGCCCCCCTTCATCCCTAAGGGCTATGGTAGTGGTGTATAGTTGTGGGGAGTGGGTTTTGGGGGGCTCAGCACACAAGGTGAGGGAGCTATGCACCTGGGAGCTTTTTCTGAAGTCCACTGCAGTGCCCCCTAGGGTGCCCGGTTGGTGTCCTGGCATGTGAGGGGGACCAGTGCACTACGAATGCTGGCTCCTCCCATGACCAAATGGTTTGGATTTCTTCATTTCTGAGATGGGCATCCTTGGTTTCCATTATCGCCGAAAATCGGGGACGACCATCTCTAGGGACGACCATCTATAAGGTCGACCTAAATGTGGAGATTTGAGCGTCCCCGACCGTATTATCGAAACGAAAGATGGCCGCCCATCTTGTTTCGATAATACGGGATTCCCCGCCCCTTTGCTGGGACATCCTGCGAGGACGTCCTCAGGAAAACTTGGGCGCCCTGTTCGATTATGCCCCTCCTTGTGAGCCATGGTTAAAATCTTAACTAGATATGAAATTGGACTGGGGGCCAGTGATGGTCACATAGTATGGGAGTGACATGGTTGCAATGAGTAGCATTGGTAAGGAGTCTAATAGCAAAATTTTGTAGAGTCTATAATTGACTAACATCATAGGGGCCCGTTTACTAAACCGTTATGGACACTAGCACGTGCCTACCACATGGTAAAAATACTGGCACAGGACGTGCTGAGGTATCTCATGGCAGTGTATCCATCAGAGTGTAATTCCATGCTAAAAAAAAATCATTTTTAATTTTTGGCATGGGAGATGTGTCTATGGGCAGAAAGTAGGCATGCCATGCACTAATCGGATAGTGTGGGTAAATTACTGCACGCTGCCCGATTAGCACGGGGTTAGCGCAGGAGCCCTTAGCTCCTACTAAATAGGTGGCGGTAAATGTTCCTGTGGTAATGGCCACACACTAATTTGGAAATTAGCGAATTGCCATTAATGGAAGAGAGAATTGGCTTTTTTACCGCCACACTAAAAGTGGCCTCAGTGCATGTGAAACCCCCGCGTGGCTTAGTCAAAGGACCGCATAATTTGGTAAACCTGAATAAATTACAACTGAAACTGGCTGGGGCGGAGTCAGTGTGGAGTCAGCACTTAACTGTATAAGTGTCTATATTCAGCCCTCAGTCTGTTAACTTAACTGGCCACATAGGACTACATAAATAGCCTTATCTTTAATTGAACAGGTTAAGAGCTGAATATTTTGGACTTATTCGGCGAAGAACTGGCCGGCTGCACATACCTGAAAATTTAATGTCAGTACCCAGACATGGCCCAGCCCTGAGTATCTGGGTATAAATTCAGCAGTAGCAGTCAGCGTTTAAGACAATGCTGACTGCCACCGGATGAATATTACCTCCATAGCTTATATGCATAGTGGTTCAGTCTCTGTTGTATTGATAATCTTTGGTTGCTGCCCTCAGTCCACTCCTCCAGATAGTACTGGTACCTCTTTTTTTTATTTTTTCAAATAATGGTAGTTTTACAGTGCAAATATTATTGAACACCGGAAAAATGACTGGGTGGTCACACCAAAAAAAGTCTGTAACTTCACCACAGAGTGGAGGCGCAGCCTAGTGGTTAGTGCAGTGGACTTTGACCCTGGGGACCTGAGTTCAATTCCCACTGCAGCTCCTTGTGACTTTGGGTAAGTCACAGTGGCATTCCTAGGCTGGCTAACACCCAGGGCAGATTGCTGATGCACCCTCCCCCCCCCCCCCGGGTGCATTTTTACATGCTAGGGGGGTGCTGCGCGCCTGTTAGCTCAGAGTCCGCTCGTTCCCTGGCTGCTGCTCCCTCTGCCCCGGAACAGGAAGTAACCTGTTCCGCGCAGAGGGAGCAGCAGGGAGGGAACGAGCGAACTCGGAGTCAACAGGTGCGCGGCACCCCCCCCCCCCCAGTGGCGTGCACCCGGGGTGGACCGCCCCCACCACCCCTCCTTTGGTAAGTCACTTAACCCTCCATTGTCCCTGGTACAAAATAAGTACCTGAATATATGTAAACCACTTTGAAAGTAGTTGCAAAATCCTCCGAAAAGTGGTATATCAAGTCCCATTTCCCTTTAAAGATGATCTCATTTCCACTTGGCGCATAGTAACAGTAAGTAAAGCTGTAAAGTTTCACGTTGAAATTCCAAGCAGTTGCTCAGAAAACAGCAAAAACCTCTAGCATTTTTTTTTTTGCCTCACCCTGTATTTTTAGCCTGGTGTTATCTGTATGGTGACTGAAAATACAAGCATATTTTATAATATATATGCATAAATCCACACAGAACACTTCCATCTAGGGAACACCTCCACCTAGGTCAGATACATTTATGTGTATACAGGAAATACCATTTTTGTAAACAAAACCCTCCTGGGACAGAGAAATATCCAGAGTACCTGAATGTAACTCAACTAGAGCTACTACTGAAAAAGGTGTGAGCAAAATCTAAAAAATAAATAAATAAAATAAAATACTCCTGTGTGTGAGCAGAAATGTACACCCTTAGAGTGTGGAGAAGTAGCCTAGTGATTAGAACACAGGACTGACAATGAAGAAAGCTCAATTCAAATCTGGCTACTGCTCCCTGTAATCAAGGGCAAGTTGCTTTACCCTTCATTGTCTCAGGTATCAATAGAAATCAAACAAAATAAAACATGGAAAAGAAAATAAGATGATACCTTTTTTATTGGACATAACTTAATACATTTCTTGATTAGCTTTCGAAGGTTGCCCTTCTTCCTCAGATCGGAAATAAGCAAATGTGCTAGCTGACAGTGTATATAAGTGAAAACATTCAAGCATTACTATGACAGTCTGACAGGGTGGGAGGATGGGGGTGGGTAGGAGGTATGCATGGGGACATCAAAGCATATCATTGATATTCTAACAGGATGGATGTGGGTAGGTGAGGGGAGGGTGATCAACAGAGACATACAGTTTTATGGTTTATAATGGGCTAGGAACCCCAGATCCTTGTTAAGTCCTTTCTGTTGGGTGTTAAAATATTCAATCATTCTGAGGTACAAACTCCAGTCAGTCAGGTACACTAGGTATTTATCTAACTCATTTTGAGCTAATACCAAAAAGAGGTATAGAACTAAATCCAAACAAATAACTTGTAAGCCCTACAGAGAAGGAGCCTATCTCCTGTACCTGAATTGTAACTCACATTAAGCATGACTTTGTAAACACAAATAAAATCCAAAAATCCAAATCTATTAGGGAAAGGTAGCGTTACACAACACCATTAATTCTAAAGCTTGTGAACATGGTTTGTCATTGGAAATAAATACATCAGTTCTACAGTGGTAGTTGTGTTCTGCACTACGTAGGTTAACCCTAGAACGCATATTGGGGGCCTTTTAGGCCCCCATGCTTACATTTTTGCTATTATCTGCAAAATTACTTTAGTTAGAATTTTGAAACTCAAGGTATTACTCAAGTATGTCATTGTTGATAATATCCAGTTGTTCATATAATTTTTTTTCATAGGCATTATGGTGTAACAATGCTTGTTTGGTGAAAACTACATCTGTACGAATTGGGGGCCTTTTAGGCCCCCGCTGTTTTTATCATGTTCTCAGAAGTGTTTGTGTCTCAAGTTACTTTATTTGTACTCAGTAATGCTGGTGGAGGGGCCAGGGTGTGGATAATAACATGTGAGGATGTCATGTGATTTTTGGAGGGAGTGATAAGGCCATGACATCACCTCAGGTCCTCTGAACACTGAGGACAGTATACACTGTGAGCTAATTGCTGAAGGACCTGTGATAAGATAAGCTGTTGAGAGGAAATCTGTTTCATTTTCTAACATCTAGTCAGCAATGGCACAGTCTTCCTCCAAGTGTCTGACTGACCAAGAGATTGAAGCGATTATGTTTCAAAGCGATGATGAAAGTGAACTATCTTTGTCTGATGAAGAATATCTGCCACCAGCTAATCAAACATCCTCATCCAGTGATTCTTCTGATGATGAAGAAGTGAATCTAGTGGATCCTCAAGAAGTGATAAGTAGAACATCCAAAACGAATGTTTTTTGGGACAGTAATCCTACATTAGTCGGACGTACTCCAATACACAATATTGTGAGACAGGCTCAAGGAGCTGTGGGAAGTCCCAGTTACTTTACCCCTAAAGATGTATTCTGTACTTATTTTTCTGACAATATTGCAGAAGAGGTCCTATTATGTTCAAACCTAGAAGGAAGACGTATCGCTTCAGCAAAAAATAAGTCCTGGAAAAATATCTCAAAAGAGGAACTTTATGCATATATTGGACTTTTCCTGCTGGCAGGGAGTCAAAAATCGTATGATGTCCCAATACGAGAATTATTTCTGGACCCACTTTCTGATCCACACTATAAGGCGACAATGTCAGTGGGCAGATATGAGGAAATTAGAAGGATCATTCGCTTTGATGATAAGCGAACTCGTGCAGCGAGGTTTGAAACAGACAAATTAGCCCCTATCAGTTATATCTGGAACATATTTATCAAAAATTGCACAAAACTTTACAATCCTAGTACTAATGTTACTGTAGATGAGCAACTTGTACCGTTCAGAGGACGCTGCAAATTCATACAATACATGCCCAGCAAGCCAGCCAAGTACGGTATAAAAATCTTCTGGATGTGTGATTCTGCAAATTATTATGGCATAAATGGAGTAATCTACTGTGGCAAAGAGGTTGGTGCACCAGTACAGAAGGATCTGGGGTCTGAAATAGTCAAAACTCTTGCTGTTCCAATATTCAATTCAGGTAGAAACATCACCATGGACAATTAT
Organism: Microcaecilia unicolor; assembly: GCF_901765095.1. Classification (NCBI taxonomy): domain Eukaryota; kingdom Metazoa; phylum Chordata; class Amphibia; order Gymnophiona; family Siphonopidae; genus Microcaecilia; species Microcaecilia unicolor. The sequence goes on from NC_044037.1 coordinate 41,333,948, forward strand.
TTCACCAATGTTGAACTAGGCAATTTTCTGCTTGCAAAAGCTATTACACTTGTTGGTACTATAAAGCAAAACAGACGAGAAATTCCAGCAGCACTCAAACACAATCGTCAGCGAGCACTTAATGAGAGTGTCTTTGGATTCAATAACAAAGCGACTTTGGTATCTTACAAGGCAAAGAAGGAGAAATCTGTAATTTTACTCAGTACCATGCATCACGATTGCAGTGTTGACAGCAATAACCAAAAATTGAAACCAGAAATCATCCTGCATTACAATGCAACAAAAGGAGGTGTAGATAAAATGGATGAGATGGTGGGAGAATATTCGTGTAAGAGGCAAACAAAACGATGACCTGTAGTACTATTTTCAAATATGCTTGATGTAGCAGCCCTAAATTCATTCATTATTTATACAGAAACTCATCCTGAATTTCATGCACAGAGGAAGGACAGGAGACGCTTATTCTTGAAGGACCTTTGTCATGAACTTGTAATACCTCACATGATAGAGCGAAGCGACTTGAAATGCTTGCCAAAGAAAACTAAAGAAGCAATGAAACGGTGTGGCGTACAGTTTCAGATTACTCCAGAGCCAGGAGAAAGAAAACGAAAGCGTTGTTTCATGTGTCCAAGAAACATAGAGAGGAAAACTGAGCGATATTGTTCCACTTGTAAGGAAACTGTTTGCAAAGAACACTCTTCTGAAAAAATAACATGTCAGAATTGTTTGGAAGACTAATATAATAGAAAAGAAAGTTAGAATAAAAATGTAGCTGCAGCTAGTTTGCTATAGATTTCTATGCATTTTTGTGTGTTTTCATGTCTTTGCGTGAAATTTGGGAAAAAAAAGATTTTTTGGTGTTTTCTGTGAAAAATTATAATTAAAATGTTGTCCACTATTCATATTTTATTGAGCAATTTTGAAATAAACTTGTGAAAGTTATTTAAGTGTGTTTTTCTACATTATGTGCATGGGGGCCTAAAAGGCCCCCATGACGTTAATATGTATATTTTTAACGTCATGCGTTCTAGGGTTAAATGTGTGCTGTTTCTTTAGAAAATACAACATTTTTATCTTATTTATTCTCAGTAGTTATGGCATAATGTTGTTCCACCTTGTTCTGCCACTAGTGGTCGCTGTTGCCCTTCTTAAAAACTCAAGTTTAGATTGTTAGTAGATAAAAACAGGAAAAATAAAACCCAGAATGCATTTCTAGCTTTCTTGTTCTCAATGGGTATTGATTACCTTTAAAAAAAATTCTTTTGAAACCAAGCTTCACTTTGCAGGTCTTTTTGCTTGGGTTCAGTACTTGTTCTGTAATTTTAAAACTTTTAAAGACACCAGTCCGAGTGCACACAAGTTTTAGGGTAAATCTGCCGTCTTTTGAGACAACCTAAATTCCAATTCAGAAAGGGGTAACTAAGGGGTCCTTTTACTAAGCTGTCTTAAAAATTAGCCTTAGCACATAGGAAAGGCCCACGTAAGGTGTGCTAAGGCCATTTTTACTGCAACCATAAAAATGCCTTTTTTTCTATTATTTTCATTTGTGGTTATGCACTAATGTTGCCTTTAACATAGATATAAGTACATAAGTATTGCCACACTGGGAAAAGACCAAGGGTCCATCGAGCCCAGCATCCTGTCCATGACAGAGGCCAATCCAGGCCAAGCGCACCTGGCAATCTTCCCAAACGTACAAACATTCTATACATGTTATTCCTGGAATTGTGGATTTTTCCCAAGTCCATTTAGTAGTGGTTTATGGACTTGTCCTTTAGGAAACCGTCTAACCCCTTTTTAAACTCTGCTAAGCTAACTGCCTTCACCACGTTCTCTGGCAACGAATTCCAGAGTTGAATTACACATTGGATGAAGAAACATTTTCTACGATTTGTTTTAAATTTACTACACTGTAGTTTCATCGCATGCCCCCTAGTCCTAGTATTTTTGGAAAGCGTGAACAGACGCTTTACATCCACCTGTTCCACTCCACTCATTATTTTATATACCTCTATCATGTCTCCCCTCAGCCGTCTCTTCTCCAAGCTGAAAAGCCCTAGCCTCCTTAGTCTTTCTTCATGTAAGAAATGAAAATAGAACATTTTGAAGGTGATAAGGGCTTCTGCATTATCACTGTGCAAACTGGTTAGCATACAGTAATAAAGATGCATTACCTGGTTAGCACAGGAATGCACACCCTCTACCCCTGATACAAGGTTACTGCCAGATTTTATATAGTGTTCCTAGAGATCCATGCTGAAATCCAGACGTATTCTGTAACACGCATAACTTTATTGGCTTAACAAGCTAATCTGCATTGATAACATCACTTAAGCAATAATGAGCACTAATTGGCAATAATTAGAATTTACGTGCACAACTCGCTAAGCATGTTCTGTAACGCATTATGCCTTAATTCTAATAAATGCAGTTCGAGAGGGGTATGGCTATAGGCAGGGAAATGGGTGTTCTGTGGGCATTCCCAGATTTATGCACGTAGTTATAGAATATGGCCAGTGCGCATAAATATATGCAGGGATTTATGCAGTGGCGTAGGAAGGGGGGGCGGTGGGGCGGTCCGCCCCGGGTGCACGCGCTGGGGGGGTGTCGGCTCGCTGGTTCCCTGCTCTTTCTGCCCCGGAACAGGTTACTTCCTGTTCCGGGGCAGAGAAAGCAGGGAAGCAGCAGAGCCGATGCAGCTCCCAGTGATGTGCACTGGGGGCGGATTGGCCCTCGCGCCTGCCCCTCACTGAAAGGTAGGGTGCGTTTCGGGGGGGGTGCGCAGCGGCGACCCGCCCCAGGTGTCAGGCACCCTCGCTATGGCACTAGATTTATGCCATATTTTCATTGGTGTAAATGGAGGCGCACAGTTTTAGGCACTAGGATATCAACTAAGTGTATTCTATATGGAGGGGCATTTTCGATATGAAGTCTAAGTCAGACTTTAGATGTTTTGCAAAAAACGTCCAAAATCTGAATAGGAAAGAAGGTCATTTAAAAAAAAAAGTCTCTTTTTGTTTTTGAAAATACTGTTTCTAACAAGGTTTTGTGCTTTGGACGTTTTGTTTTTTGGTCCACTAAAAAAAAAAAGTCCAAGCAAAAAATGTTGGGATGTAGGAGGGGCCAGCATTTTTAGTCAATTGATCTCCCAGACATCCCAGGAGATACATGGAGCACCCTAGGGGACACTGCAGTGGACTTCAAAAACATGCTTCCAGGTACACATCTCACCATTGCTCCCTTATCTTGTCTGCTGAGCCCCCCAAAACTCACTGCCCATACCTGTACACCACTACAGTAGCCCTTATGGGTGAATGGGGTACCTATATGTGGGTACAATGGGTTTCTTGTGAGTTTTGGAGGGCTTGCAGTTTCCCCCACAAATGAGACAGGTAGAGGGAGACAGGAACCAGAGTGGCCCATTCCATGGTGTGCTGCACTGCACTGAACACTACACTACTCCAAGGACCTGCATGCTGCTCTAATAGACCTGGCTCTAACATCTGAGGCTGTCATAGAGGCTGGTTTGTCATACTTGTATTCACATTTGTGGGGGGTGGGAGGGGGTCACCCCTTATTCCCTTCAGATACCCACCAGTGGTTATCTGGTTATTTAGAGCACCCTTTTGTGCCTTATTCATTATAAAAACAGGTCTAGCTCAAAACGTCTTAGTTTTAGTCCTGGACACTTCTGTTTTATTCCATTACTAGCCGTTCAGCCCGTAAAAACGGGCTAGTATAGGAGGGAGGGGTTGAAAGGCCCCCACCCCATCGCCGAGTTCGCCGCTGCCGCTCCCCCTCCGAGTTCGTTCCCCCCCCCCCCCCCCCCACGGAGCCGTCGCCACCCACCTTCCACCCGGTCGGGCCCTCGCTGCACTATTGAATCAGCGAGGGCACGCAGCACACAGCTCTACTGCTGTGCTGCCATGGCCTTCCTTCTTCTCTGCCTGTGTCCCGCCCTCATGTAACGTAACGTCGTTGAGGGCGGGACACAGGCAGAGAAGAAGAAGGAAGGCCGACGGCAGCTCAGCAGTAGAGCTGTGTGCTGCGTGCCCTCGCTGTTTCAATAGCAGAGCGAGGGCCCGACCGGGTGGAAGGTGGGTGGCGGCGGCGACTCCGTGTGGGGGGAGCGTTAGCGACGGCGGTGTCCCTCGCAAATGCGCAGTAGAGACCCTCTCTGTTCCGCCCTCGTCATCACGTATTAATGCGGGGGCGGGGCAGAGAGGGTCTCTACTGCGCATTTGCGAGTGAGTACGACACTCACCATTTATATATATTGATGATGGCTGAAAAATGTCCATGTGTTAGCAATGCCCAGATCCTGCCCTTAACAGGCCCCTGACATTCTGCCTTGTGATTTGAATGCACTTATAATGGACTTCATAAAAAAACCATCTAAAAATTGGTTTTGAAAATACCAATTTGGATGTTTTTGTGAGAAAAACATCCAAATGCAGTGTTATGCCACTTTTTGGACGTTTTTCTCTTTTGAAAATGAGCTCCATACTGTGCCTAAATCTAGGTGCCGCTTGTCGAACACACGTAGTCAGAAATGTTTACCGTGTAGATTTTTTAAGCACCTTATATAGAATCTGGCTCTTAGCGCATATACATGGCAGAACTAATGTAGAACACTTCAGTGCATCCTGTGTTAGGCCATTTTTGCTGTGTTAGGAGAATGTTAGCACCCATCATAGCTTAGTAAAGGGAAAGGAAGGGAAATGGGACTTGATATACTACCTTTCTGAGGTTTTTGCAACTACATTCAAAGTAGTTTACATTTATTCAGGTACTTATTTTGTACTTGGGGCAATGGAGGGTTAGGTGACTTGCCCAGAGTCACAAGAAGCTGCAGTGGGAATTGAACCCAGTTCCCCGGGATCAAAGTTCACTGCACTAACCACTAGGCTTCTCCTCCACTAGCAACATTCCATGTAGAATCTCCAATAGGGAAAGGGAAATGGGACTTGATATACTGCCTTTCTGAGGTTTTTTGCAACTACATTCAAAGTAGTTTACATATATTCAGGTACTTATTTTGTACTTGGGGCAATGGAGGGTTAAGTGACTTGCCCAGAATCACAAGGAGCTGCAGTGGGAATCAAACTCAGTTCCCCAGGATCAAAGTCCACTGCACTAACTCCTAGGCTACTCCTCCACTCCAAAAGAGCCCCTAAATTAATATTAATGCAAACCAAGAGTAGCTGAGATACATATGGTAGCTATTTAATTAATGACTTAATTTCTGCTTCCTATCGGAAAGAGACAGATTTGAATTGTTAAGTTTATTATTTAAAAGTCTTTGGAGTCCTTTTACTAAGATGCCTCAAGCACTAATACTCACATAACACAGCAAAAACTGGACTAACACGGGATGCACTAAAGCATCGCACGTTATTTTTTTCATTTGTGTGCACTAACTGTGTGCTAAATTATTTTTTTGAGGAGGGGGAGGCAGAGAGTGGACATTCCTGTGCTAACCAGTTGGTGCATCTACAGTACCGCCAGACCTGTGGCAATTTTTAAAAAATGGCCTTAGAGCTCAAGACAGACCTGTGTACGATTACACTAATGCCAATTTTTACTGCACTTCTGTTAAAAGGACCCCTTTATTTAAAAAATGGTAAAAAAAAAAAAAAGACTAATTTGATAAAGATTCGACTACACCAGACAGTTTTAAAGTTACTTGACTAGCTAAAATGTTATGGGAAGAAAGATTTTGTTATCCATTATTTAAGCATACAATTTACCATTTCCAACTAATTTTACACCAGCACAGTAAGGAAAGTTTCCAAATTTCAAAGTCATATTTGTGGATAAAGCAGTGTTTTACCTGAAGAAAGGAGGCCACTATGAATGCTCTCCCTCCCTCACATTTTGTTGTATGGTTGCTTTGGTCTGTTTGTTTCAGCTGAGAAAGAGGCCTTGGATGCTATCTTTTAGTGCAGCCATTCCCAGCCCAGCCCTCGGGGCACACCTAATCCCATCGGGTTTTCAGGATATCCACAATGAATATGCATGAGATAGATTTGCATGCATAGTGCAGGGAGTGATGGTAGCAGTGAAATCCATAGAAGTGAGAACAACAGTAAAGGTATTAACACATTTTAGGACTACACTATAAAACTAGTGTAAGGTTGCTGGGGATAGAACACTCCCCACCTGTTATTGGTAGATACCACTATCATTATCATCACAATTTATCACATTAATAGCTTGTAAAGTCCATTCTGTTCATTCAGGCTGTCCGTTAGCTGTGGAGTTATTTTCTTTATCCCACAGGAACTGAAATGAGAGACAAACAATGACAACACTGGACAACATAAAGATAGAAAGTCAGCGAATCTCTGGTCTTCAAGGGTGCTCATGCTTCTTCAAGTGGTACAAGGAGCAAGATCTTGGTGGTGGGTTATACGGACCATTCACTGTAGACAAGACACTTCATCGGGTGTATTGTTGCTCTTGGTTGGAGACCCGAAAGGTGAATTTGTCTTTTTTTAGATCCCAGCTTAGGCCAAGGCATGCGTCTATGTCCTTTAAATCTTTAACGTGGTCTACTGAAGGGAATGCTTTCATCACCACATTGGTGCTGTTGGATATGATTTTGTGGAGCCTCAAATTGGCTTCTAATAGCATCTTCGTTCTTTTTAGCAGGTGGATGGCTTCAGTTTCAGTGAACAGGGACTTCAACCCACCGTCCACATGGAAGGCTCTCTCTGGCATCAACACCATACTCCTCTCTTTCTTGTGCAGTTCTTTGGAGCCCTTTAGGTGGCCACTTGATGTCACTGCAGAACCACTGGAACCTTAAGTCATTCCTGTAATCTTCATGGACAGTAAAGCAGTAGAACATTTGCTGAATGCCGGGTGTTATGGCAATGGGCTCCTTTCTGAAGTAGATTAAGATCCTCAGTAGACTGTTGATCAGGTCGGGCCCAGTGAGCAGCACATTGTTCAGTGAGGTCCCTTGGAACTGGGCACTAGAATCAAATGCAATTCAGATTCAAGCAGTGCCTGGCTCTTGTTTATTCAGTGTCTGTTTGATTTTGATATATTGGGTGTCTCTAACTCATATACTATTTGAGCTATGGTCGTCAATTGGACTGATTTTGTATTTTTATATGATTGTGAGCTGTTTTTTTAAAATTATGAAAACACTTCACTGACCCTTAAAAACATGTGGAAATTTCTGTGATTACTACTACTACTACTTAGCATTTCTATAGCTGCCAGGGTTACGCAGCGCTGTACAAGTTTAAACATGGGGAAGGACAGTCCCTGCTCAAGAGAGCTTACAATCTAAAGGTAACAAACTATGTAGTAAGTGTAGGTATCATGAATGGGGAAGGTGGTTAGGCGCCAAAAGCAAGGGAGAAGAGATGGGCTTTGAGTAAGGACTTGAAAATGGTCAGGGAGGGCGCATGGCGTATGGGCTCGTGAAGTCTGTTCCAGGCATAAGGTGATGCGAGGCAGAAGGGGCGGAGTCTGGAGTTAGCAGTGGTGGAGAAGGGTACAGATAGGAGTGATTTGTTCTGAGAGCGGAGGTTACGGGTGGGAACATACGGGGAGAGGAGGGTAGAGAGGTAATGGGGGGCTGCAGATTGAGTGCACTTGAAGGTCAATAGGAGAAGCTTGAACTGTATACGGTAGCGGATCGGGAGCCAGTGAAGCGACTTGAGGAGAGGGGTGATATGAGAATATCGGTTCACGCGGTAGATAAGACGTGCGGCGGAATTTTGGACAGATTGAAGGGGGGATAGGTGGCTAAGCGGGAAATTTCTGTGATAAAAGGGCAGCACATTGAATGGCCTGTAACTTTGGCAATTTCATTTTAAGCTCTCAGACTCATGCGAGTCCTTACTGATGAATTTCCATTATTTAAAAAAAAAAAAATTCTTTGATATTGTTTTTTGACCAGTTCACTATCCTCTATATGGGTTTTCACTATCCATTGTACTATTTGTAGCTCCCCAGTTATTGTGGGTGTTTAATGTGTCATGCTCTAATGTTGCCATTAGTGTGCGGCCATTAAAAAAATATTAGCATGTGAGCACTTACCAACACCTATTTTATAGGCAATAAGGGCTCATGGGCTAATCATGCGCTAATGAACTGGACAAGGTAATGTAGCTGCACAGAAAAGTCCATTCTGCTCTCAAATGCCCCCTCTGTGATAAAACAATTTTTTAGCATACTGTTTGTGCACTGATCAGGAAATTAGCATGCTCGAGTGCCCCATGGGAAGCCATTTTAAACTGTGGTACACACACACACTAGTGCTTATCACAGCTTAGTAAAAAAAATCCCTTAGATCCCAGAATTTTCTTTTTTTGTTTCATTCTTTTGAATTTTAGAACAAACATACACCAAAACAAACTGGAACACAATGGCTACACATAATAAAACTAAAAGGATAATATTGCTTAGCAATATAACTGTCCAGCTTCCCCCACCATTTCTTCAGTTTGTCCTTGGAACAAAAATAGCTATTAGCTCATCATATTTTGGGATAACACATAGTGAATTCCACCATTCTGTAACATGTAAATGAATACAATTCATCCAATGATTCACAATGATCTTCAATGTCAAAGAGACAAACAAATCAAACAAATATAAATCAGATGGAACAGTTTCTAGAACACTGTACAATTTCCAAATAATTATATGCAAGGCAAGTGTGATCTCAATAACTGAAACTTTGTGCCAAACATCTTGCCAAAAGGAGTAGATTAAGGGACTCTAATATAACCATATGGGAGAGAGTCCCAATATCTTGCTGGCAGTGCCAACATCTATTTCCTAACCATGGATTACTATGCATCTCCTTTACAGGAATCCATAAAGCCTGATGATAAAGAAAATATAAGGACTTAGTCATGGAAACAACGCTATCCAGGGGTTTCTGAACCAGAGGTTCCCCCCAGGACTTATAACATAATGCAACTTCTAATTCACACTCCCATGTTTTTTTTTCTACACCAATGCACCATCTTTGCAATGTCGATATAAGTAATTCATAAAAATTAAAGTCACCAGGTGGAAGGGACAAAATTTGGAGTGAAGCAAACTCTAAAAGCCAATCCTCCTCCAAATCTTATACAGTAGGAATACTGCTTTAATAAAATTGTTCTAGTTGAATCCAAGCAAACAACTGCAATGCTGGAAGTCTGAATTCCAAATCATTTTTAGCACACGCTAATGATTAGCGCTAGAGAGGCCCATAGGATTATATGGACATCTGTAGCATTTAGTGCATGCTAAAAATGTTTGTGCACCTTTGTAAAAGGACCCCTAAATGATTAAATTTTCTACCAGTTATTAGTTGGATGATTGCAATATTTACATGGATTATGCCAGATGGCCATTCTGTAAGAATAGCCAGGTTCCTCTTCTACAATTCCCTCCAATACCTGAAAGGCTGCGAGAGTGGCCTGGTACTGATGAGGACAAACATTGAGGAGCCATTCTTAGCTAACTGGTGCGTGGGCAGGGGCTTCAGCATTGAATATCCGTTTTTTCTTTGAGCTGGCTAACACGTAGCCAGTTAAGTCAATATTCAGCCGTTGACCGCATAAGCCAAACTGCTAAAGATAGGACTGCTATTTATGCAGCCCAATTTAAGTGGTTTATTTATGCAGTGAGGGGCTGATTATTGACACTTAACCCAACTCTGCCCCTGGAATGCCCACAAGTTATCCACTTTTGAATTTGGTACCAACTGATCATTCTCAGCAGAGATAACCAGTAACATGCCGTTGAAAATGACTCGATAGCTGCGAATAAGCAATTTAACTGATCGGCAGCTGTTTGTGGCCAGTTCAATCATTTTGAATATCGAGTAGATTACATTTATGACAGCCTGTATTACTCTTTAGTACCAAATTTGTGTATACTGATTATGTAATAAATGATTAGTTACAGAAAATAAACTTAATTTTTGTTAATATAGAATTATTGGCCTATTGCTTAGTGCTTCTAAAAGCAATATATGTCTTTAAGCCCTGGCAGCTGAGCCTGGAGAGCTCATGCACCTATGTTTACTAAGGTGCGCTATAGGTGCATTAGCAGATCTCTCTCATGAATACTCATTGTGGGTATCCCAAAAACCTGACTGGCTAGGGTGCCTCCAGGACCAGGTTTGGGAACCACTGCACTAGTCAGTTTTTGTGTATTTAGCAGATTTACTTTACATTAAAAGAATTTTAAAATAAGGCTCAAGTCCTCAAACAACCGTTCCTCCAAAAGGGATATCCAGCATTGACAGTGAAGACAGCTTTTTTTATAAGCACGGTTTGCACAGAGAGATTTGTTACGACAATCAGGCCAACCAGTCAGTGGCGTTCCTAGGGGGGCTGACACCCGGGGTGGATCGCCGATGCGCCCCGCCCCCTGGGTGCACCGCCCCCCTGGAACAGCGCAATGCCCCCCCCCCGAGTGCACGCCGCTGGGGGGGGTGCCGCGCGCCTGCCGGCTCTTCGTTTTCATGCTCCCTCTGCCCCGGAACAGGAAGTAACCTGTTCCGGGGCAAAGGGAGCATGAAAAAGAAGAGCCGACAGGCGCGCAGCACCCCCCCAGCGGCGTGCATCCGGGGCGGACCGCCCCCACCGACCTCCCTTGGTACGCCACTGCAACCAGTTCAAGAGGAGAAGTTCATGTTTGTACTGCCTTATTCAAATTTGTCAACAGAAATTTGAAAGTTTGTACACAAGCATTGGTCAATATTAAACTTTTATTTACGGTAAGTTTGCCCTGATTTGTCAACTGTACCATTACAAACAGTCAGGACTATTGGACCAGTCAAGTACGAAGAAGTTGCTGCTGTCAAATGATGCTGTATTCCAGAAAGTGTGGGCTCTCTTGGATGATTATTGCTCATTACAAACTGTGTAGCATTCTGTGCTAGATTTGGATTGTGTTCCATGGGTTTTTCTCTGCTGGGTGGGGGTAGGTTTCTTTGTGCTTGTCCATTTAATAGTAGCATAAGTCCAAAATGTGTTGGGGGGAGGGGGAGGAGCTGAGAAAGAAGTTTGTCATGGTTGTAGATCTTTGCTTGTTTATGCTACATGGTGTTGTGAGTTCTTCTAGTTTCTGTTTTTGTCAATAAAGATATTGGAAATAAAAAAAAAAGAGGCAGTAGCTGACCATGAAATTGACCCAAAATGACAACTGAGAAATGTGGACGATATCAATGGTGTACAGTTATTGAGTGTCCACTGTGGGATTTGGCCAATAATGAATTATCCAGTGTGAGATCAAGCACATTCTACCTGTATGACTGAATTTGTTGTTTATGCTATTATAAGCCCCATGAGCTGATATATGAAGGCAGAAGGACTCGGAAACCATTTGTGGTTAAATGAACACAAACCGCAAATTACAACTGGCAACATTGATGCTCCTTTGGTTGCTTACTGGATTGCTCAACATGATGGACCTATAGACATTTGATGGAAGGTGACTGTTGTAGCTTATCGGGGCTAAAAAGGAGGAGTCTACATGTGATTATTGAATTATAAGGAACAATGATGGATTGATACAATACAGTTACTCTCAACGGTTTAAATGAAGGATTAGAATGGTTCTCTTTGGTCTAATTTGATTAATTGTATAAGTCATGTAACTACTGACCAGTTTGTCTCGTTTTGGTTTAGTAATGAAATGTGTGCCAAGTCTGGTCAAGTTACTGTTTTAAGTGATGGAAGGGACCCTTTTATTACAGGGCTTCTTAGCTTTTAGCGTGTGCTAATGTCATTAGCGCATACTAAGGTTTAATAAAAGGGTCCTGAAGTTAAAATTGCAGAGGACATAAGAACATAACATAAGAGTAGCCATACTGGTTCAGACCAATGGTTCATCTAGCCCAGTATCCCGTTTTCAAACAGTGATCAAGCCAGGTCACAAGTATCTGGCAGAAACCCAATAAGCAGCGACTTTCCATGGTACCAATCCCGGGGTAAGCAGCTGCCTCCTCATGTCTGTATCATTAGGCAATTATGGACTTTTCCTCCAGGAACTTGTCCAAACCTTTTTTAAACCCAGATATGCTAACCGCTGTTACCACATCCTCTGGCAAAGAGTTCCAGAGCTTAACTATTCGTTGAGTGAAAAATATTTCCTTCTATTTGTTTTTAAAGTATCTCTGTGTAACTTCCTTGATTTATTTATTTATTTAGATTTTGCTCACACCTTTTTTTCAGTAGTAGCTCAAGGTGAATTACATTCAGGTACACTGGATATTTCTCTGTCCCAGGAGGGCTCACAATCTAAGTTTGTACCTGAGACAATGGAGAGTTAAGTGACTTGCCCAAGATCACAAGGAGCAGCAGCGGGATTTGAGCCGACCACCTCTGGATTGCAAGACTGGTGTTCTAACCATTAGCAGAAAAACAGAATGGGGTTCACACTCTCCACAGCAATCGAACACAACAGAAAAAAGAAAGGTGGAGAGGGCCCAATGTCAAGAGATCAGTCACCACACTCAAGGCCACTCCTCCCTTAGTCTTCGCACTTTTGGAACAAAAAAAAAATCAATTTGCTTCTACTCGTTCTACACTACTCAGGATTTTGTAGACCTCAATCATATCTTCCCTCATCCATCCCTTTTCCAAGCTGAAGAGCCCTAACCTCTTTAACCTTTCCTCGTACGAGAGGAGTTCCATCCCCTTTATCATTTCGGTTGCTCTTCTTTGAACATCTCACTTAACTGGCTGTGTTTTTCCCACCTACATATACCCGTAAATTCAATGCCAGAGCCCGGACATAACCAGCATTGAATTTTCAGGTATAACAACGGCAAAGGTTAGCAAAACACTAAGTGCCATTGGCTAAATATCTATGGAGGAGTGGCCTAGTGGTTAGGGTGGTGGACTTTGGTCCTGAGGAACTGAGTTCAATTCCCGGTACAGGCAGCTCCTTGTGACTCTGGGCAAGTCACTTAACCCTCTATTGCCCACCGCATTGAGCCTGCCATGAGTGGGAAAGCGCAGGGTACAAATGTAACAAAAATAAATCCCTATATTTTTTAAGTACTAGTGACCCCTACGGAAAACAGATAAGTGAAAATATGTTTCTGAATTGATTACATATGGATTTGAAAACATCGGAAAATGGACACATGATGACCTATGGATAAGGCATTAATAAAATTACTCAGCTTTATTACTACACATCTGATGGTCCAACATACGATGAAGTGTTTTTAGATTGTAGGTTTGTTTTTTTTTCCCCCACTGTCATTAAATTTCTGTTCCCCACTCCCCATAGCTGCCAGGCATGACCCAGCTCTGAATTGGTGACCCTTGGGTTAGAAAGCACCTGTTTTCCAGAGAGCTATTCTGCTTCTTGGGACCTGGCTGTATCCAACCCATTCCTAGCTGAACATTGTATTTCTGGTAATGTTAGTTCCTGTTTCCTGATTGGCCAACACAGCAGAGCCAACTCAGAGCAGGCTTGGTATTTCTGCTGTTCCCTGCTGTTCAACAGTGTATTTGGTTCCTCTTTTTGCCTTGCTTCCTTCCTGATGCCTCAGGATTCCAGTTTCTTCTGAAGCACTTTCCTTCCAATAATCCTTATTTGCCCTTTTTTGTTGATTGCACTTCCTGGAGTTGTAGTGACATTAAGGTTTACCTCAAGCAAGTCTAGTTCTCATCTTGCTCTTGTTTAGTATATAAGCCTTAGGAGCAGTGGCGTAGCTAGGTGGGGCCATTGGGGCCTGGGCCCCCCAGATTTGCTCTGGGCCCCTGGTTGGCTGGCGGGGCTCCCCAACCGCCGCCAGCTGAAGACTTCATTCAGTGCTGGTCTGTGGCAGCACTGTCACGAACGTGAGGGAAAGGGAAAGAGAGAGCAGAGCAGGCAATGCGGCGGCAGTGAATGGTGAAGGCAGCAGAGGGGGGATAGCGGTGGAGGGGGGCAGCGGAAGGGTGGTTACCAAAATGTGCACCCCCACTTTGGGCTCTGGCCCCTCCCATCTCAAGGTCTGGCTACACCCCTGCTTAGGAGTCCCTGTGTAGCTGCTGCCAATACCCTGACTAGGAACTCTGTGACAGAATGGACCCAATTCATTCAAGGTGCTGATAGATTGGCTCAGCCACCAAAAATATAGGACTCTGCTAAATTTGAGTGCTTGTAGCATCTTAAAAGGTAACAAACAGAAAAAGAAAAACAAGAGGATACTTTTTTTTTAGTGTTTTCTTTCTATGTATTACTTTTAAATTGAACTAACACAGCAATCACACTGCTTTATCCATAGTAACTGAAGCCAAGTTACTTACTGCCAAGAGGGAGATTTAAAGCCAGTCTTAGCTGTGGCACATCTATCATGATGCATTGTGGGACCTGAAGCATGGATTTCAATGCGTAGAATCAGGGCCTATAAATCCTTTAAATTTCCAGGTTTCCAAATTTTAGAGTGTAAGTTCAGAACCATGATGGCAAGAATGTCTCCCTCCTGGAACTGGGTAACTTGGTAGCGCTGTCTTAGAAGGATTTCTCATAAAGAGCCCCGTTTACTAAGGTGCACTAGTATTTTTAGCATGCACTACTGCTAGACACACCCATATATTCCTATGGGTGTCTAGTGTTAGCGCACGCAAAAAATGTTAGTGCGCCTAAAGCGCGGCTTAGTAAACAGGGCCCAAAGTGTTTCCAGTGGTTCCTGAAACACCCACAGGAGGTTCTTACAGAAGTCACTCAGATGGACTTTGTTTTCCTGCTGCTCAAAGGAAAACTCTTATGGTGAGTTACTCCCCTGTTGGATGAGAGCCGCCCACTTCTGTGCAATGTTAAAAGTCTTCCGCCATGATCCTATGGCTTTGAGTGCCCTCACTTGCTCCAAATACTCCTATACATGTGGCTTCAAGCCGCATTTCTAAACCACCTGCTTCCAAGATTCCAAAGCCCAGAGTTTGAGTCAGGGTTACACCTATCTCTGTTTCAGTGTTTCCTGTTTCTAAGGCTCCAGCTCTGCAATTATGCAAGTTACTTCATTTTTTTTTACCATAAAACCTTTAACTATGTGCAGATTTTTTGTAAATACTAATGAGCTTTGCATCAATGTAAACTGTGCATTATGTAAATGAGCCGACTAGTGTAAATTTTATCATGTTAAACACATTATTTTACCAAAAGTCCTATTTTAGGCAATAGGACATAGTTACTAATAAATGCACATCGATAGCATTAATATTATGCTATGTGAATATTATGTAAATACTGTTTTTAAATTTTTATACAGAATTTCACATTAACACAGCCTTGTAAATAGGCCTATGGCAGCATGGTTAGCTGACAGGCCTTGGCCCTTTATTAACTACAGCCATACAGAGTGTTAAAAGTAAAACAAGGCACTTTATTGATATATATATGGAAGGGGTGACCTGTTCTTTTCACAGGTGAGGAGAAATAAACAAGCAAAAAAAAAAAAAAATCAGTCTTTGTTCTCAAGAATTCTTCCTGTGGCCTGCTCCTGCAAGTCCACAGCATTCACTAATCTGTCTCTCCAAACAGACAGCTAGTCTCTGGCTTGGAGTCCCAAGTTCTATGCTTCAGGATTCAAACAGGCAGGCCTAACTTAAGTCCAAAGTTACATTTTTCAGCAGGATTCTAAGATAAATTTTGCCTACCTTAGTAGAGCTTCTACAGCTTGCACGTTTATGGTAGAAGAATTCTCTCATCAGGACCTCCCTATTCTGCCCTGTGCCAGAGGGCTTTTAAACTTCCTATTCCCTCTGATCCCCACCCTCCTCACTCAGCAAGCTCCCTAAGCTATTCCTTGCCTTAAGGTAGCTCAGTTTCAGCCTCAGAGAGGGAGTGTCCTTAAGGAAACCCTTCCTTGTATCACTCACTCACTCCCTCCCTCACCATGTAATGTACAACAATTTGTTTCTAAAGTATCAGAAATGCCAAGTCACTCAGTTCCAGGCTGGAGATGTTGGGACAGGCTGGTTTTGAACTTATATTCCAAAGCCGGGTAGGATTTGTATTTTGTAGTGCCTGAACCTGCCCATTGAAATCAGTGCTGCAAGACCCATTATGCACCAGGATGGGGTGGTCAGAAATCCAGGACTGTACCAAAATCTCCATCTTTGAGCTAGGTAGTTAGGAATCTCTGATCTTTAGAAACAAATTACTGTACAATATAACTAATGTTTACAATCTTCTCATCTCGATGCTCTTGTTCCAATGTGGGTATAATACGTGTTCAAAAAGATGTTAAAAAAATAAACCAATTAAAATAATTTCCAAACAGCATAAACCCCACAAAATTAGTAACTGACAGATCACTGCACCATCATCAAAGCTACATCAAGTTCTTTGCTGTCTCCCTCGTTTATTTCCATTTCTGGTACAAGTAACTATGGCAACATACATTAAAACCTTCTCATGTATAACAGAACTAGCAATCACGTTAAAGCCACAAATACCTGAACTAAGACAAGAAGAGCAGGTATTATAGCTATTGAATTTAAAGCCAATAACTGAAAAACAGCTGGAAGCAAACCCCGGCTCAATTGTTCGCAGAGTAAACAGAGTTAGTAATCCTCATATTTCATTACATTTAGTGTCATTGGTAGACATCTTTTCAAATAACAAGTAGGGTAAAAATACAATTACATGGAAATAGCATGAACACCGCTCCAGTATTCTTTATGTCACAGCCAAGTTGCAGGATTTGATTGACTAATTCAGGTTTTATCAGCAAGCATTACGTCCTACACAGACGTCTACTGTCTGAATTAGGTGCAGGGCGGTAAATAGGAACCAATGAATTTATTAACAGAGTACGCTTATATTCGGGACACCAAGACTTGTATGATTCTATATCTGTTGGAAGGCCTACAAAATCCAAACCTTCCTGAGGAATTCCTCATTTCCTGTGGAATCACTATAGGAGAATGGGAGCTGGATTGTCAATAATGGCAGCTGCTGACCTGCTCTTTCCTTGAGCAGGTTGGTGCAGGGCAATTTCGGTTGCAGCTCAGCACCTGAAGCCACATCCTCCTCCTTTCTTTCCAGCAGGACTCTAATCATGTGGCTGAAAGTAGAGCAAGTGAAAAATGATGCAGCCAGAAGCGTCTACTTGCTGATGGCCTCTTCTTAGTCCTGCTGTAGCAGGGCCATAGCCAGCATTGTTTTTTTTTTTTTTGGGGGGGGGGCAATACATTTCCTCCTCCCCCCTGCCACTGCAGTGTTAATCTTACCTTTGCTGGTGGGGATGCCCAATCTGCCCCAGTGGACGAGATCCGCTGCCCGAACTGCCCATTCAGGAAGAAGTCAGTGGCCTCCTTTACAGCCGCCGATGTCTGCACTCTTCACTCTTGCTCAGTTCATGCGCGAACGGAGCATAAATGAAGAGTGCAGCCATCGGGGGGGGGGGGGGGGGCTGGAAAAGAGGCCGCTGACTTCTTCCTGAATGGGCAGTTCAGGCAGCAGATCTTGTCCACTGGCAGGGATTGGGCAACCCCACCAGCAAAGGTAAGACTAACACTGCAGTGGCAGGGGGGAGGAGGATTTTATAGACCTCAATAATATCCCCCCTCAGCCATCTCTTTTCCAAGCTGAAGAGCCCTAACTTCTTTAGACTTTCCTCATATGTGAGGAGTTCCATTCCCTTTATCATTTTGGTCGCTCGTCTTTCAACGTTTTCCAATTCCGCTATATCTTTTTTGAGATCTGGCAACCAGAATTGAACGCAGTACTCAAGGTGAGTCTACACTATGGAGTGATACAGAGGCATTATAATTTTCTTGGTCTTATTTTGCATCCCTTTCCTAATAATTCCTAGCATCCTGTTTGCTTTTTTGGCTGCTGCAAAACACTGGGCAGAAGATTTCAGCATATTGTCTACAATGACACCTAGATCTTTTTCTTGAGTGCTGACTCCTAAAGTGGATGCTAGCATCAGGTAACTATGATTCGGATTATTCTTCCCAACATGCATCACCTTGCATTTGTCCACATTAAATTTCATCTGCCATTTGGATGCCCAGTCTTCCAGTTTTCTAAGGTCTTCCTGCAATTTTTCACAATCAGCAATTGTTTTGACAACTTTGAATAGTTTTGTGTCATCTGCAAATTTAATCACCTCACTCTTCATTCCATTTTCCAGATCATTCATAAATGTTAAATAGCAGCAGTCCCTGCAGCACTCTACTATTCACCCTCCACCATTGAGAAAAATGGTCATTCAACCCTACCCTCAGTTTTCTGTCCAATAATCAATTCATAATCCACAGAAAGACTTGGAGGGGCATAATCGAATCGAGCGCCCAAGTTTTCCTGAAGGCGTCCTCGCAGGACGTCCCCGTGAAGGGGCGGGGAAACCCGTATTATCGAAACAAGATGGGTGGCCATCTTTCATTTTGATAATACGGTCTGGGATGCCCAAATCTCAACATTGGGTGAAGGATGTCCTTTCCTATGATGGCAGTTGAGGACATCCAAAATGTGGATGTGTTTGTGAGAAGGATGTCCATGCCTTTGCTATGCCTCTGACACCCCCTTTATTTATTTGGATTTTGGATCACAAATAGCAGCAGTGGGATTTTAATTGGCCACCTCTGGATTGCAAGACCAGTTCTCTAACCACTAGGCCACTCCTCCACTCCACTCCACTCCCTTGAAATTTGACACCCCCTTTATTTATTTGGATTTTGTTTATTTTATTTGTTACATTTGTATCCCACATTTTCCCACCTATTTTAGGCTCAACGTGGGTTACATTGTGCCGGAGAGCTGTGTGCAGCCTCCGGAGTAAACAAATACAAGGTGTTGTTGTGGTAGGATAAGGTTCATGTGGTAGGATCGCATAAAGTGATCCTACAACGGGAGAAATTGTATAAAGACTATGACGAACTTTAATGTTGTTGTGTCGCAGAGATCAAGCATTTATGTTGGATCGGTAGGGTATGCCTTTTTAAACAGGTGGGTTTTAAGTGTTTTTCTGAAGTGTAAGTGGTCGTTCGTGGTTTTCAAGGCTTTTGGTAGTGCGTTCCACAGTTCTGTGCTGATGTAGGAAAAGCTGGAAGCGTAGGTTGATTTGTATTTGAGTCCTTTGCAGCTTGGGTAGTGGACGTTTAGGTACATTCGTGTTGATTCGGATGTGTTTCTGGTTGGTAGGTCAATCAAGTCTGTCATGTATCCCGGTGCTTTACCATAGATAATTTTGTGAACCATAGTGCAGATTTTGAAGGCAATGCGTTGTTTGATGGGGAGCCAGTGTAGTTATTCGCGTAGGGGTTTTGTGCTTACAAATTGTGTTTTTCCGAGGATGAGTCTTGCTGCCGTGTTTTGAGTGGTCTGGAGTTTCTTTAAGGCTTGTTCTTTGCATCCCACATAAATTCCATTGCAGTAGTCTGCATGGCTTAGTACCATTGATTGTATCAAGTTGCGAAATGTTTCCCTCGGGAAGAATTGTTTCACACGTTTGAGTTTCCACATGGAGTAGAACATTTTCTTTGTTGTGGATTTTACTTGGCTCTCTAGTGTTAAGTTGCAGTCCAATGTAATGCCGAGGATTTTCAGGCTGTCTGAGACAGGGAGGGTGTGGTCTGAGGTGTTGATAGTTGTGGGATTGTCCTTGATGTGTTGGGAAGAAAGGATGAGACAGCGTGTTTTTTCTTTGTTGAGTTTTAGTTGAAATGCATTTGCCGAGGAGTCCATGGTGTTCAAGTCAGTCTTGATTTCGTTGGCGATTTCTGTCAGTGTGGATTTGTAAGGGATGTATATAGTGACATAGTCTGCATAGATGAAAGGGTTAAGGCCTTGGTTGGCTAAGGTCTTGGCTAGTGGAATCATCATTAGGTTGAATAGGATCGGCAATAACGATGACCCTTGTGGTACTCCGCAGTCTGCTTTCCACGGTGATGATATGTTTGATTTTGATTTTACTTGATATGTTCTTGTGGTTAGGAAACCCTTTATCCAGCTAAATATGTTGCCAGTAATCCCGAATTTGTTGAGTAGTCTTATTAATATATTATGGTTTACCATGTCGAATGCACTGGACATGTCGAATTGGAGGAGGAGGATGTTGTGACCTATTGCTATTTTCTGCTTGAATTTGGCTAGGAGAGTGAGTAATACTGTTTCTGTACTGTGTAGCGGGTGAAAACCAGACTGTGATTCGTGTAGTATAGAGAATTTGTTTATGTAGTCTGTTAGTTGTTTAGCTACCATGCTTTCCATCAGTTTAACTGACAACGGGATGGATGCTACTGGTTGATAGTTGGTGATTTCATTTGCTTTATTCGTGGTGTCTTTTCGTATCGGGGTGAGTAGAATATTGCCCTTTTCCTTCGGGAAGAGACCTTGCTGAAGCATGTAGTTTAGGTGGGATGTGAGATCTGCTTTGAAGCAGTCAGGGACGGATTTCAGTAGGTAGTTGGGGCAGGTATCTAGTTTGCAGTGGGTGTTGGCGAACCTCCTGAGCACCCGTGCTACTGTATCGACGGTCAGGAGGGTGAAGTTTAGCCAAGTGCGGTCAGCTGGGTGTTCTCCAGTGGTTGGGTCCACTTCATTTAAGAAGTTTTCGATGTCAGTGTTGTTTTGGGGTAGCGTATTGCATAGGTTTACAATTTTTTCGTTGAAATACTTAGCAAGTTTGTCTGCTGATGGGTTGTCTGTGTTTGGTGCAGTGACCAGATTGGTATCTAGGAGTTTGTTCACGAGTTGATATAATTTCTTCGTGTCTTTGTAATCTGCTCCTATTTTAGTTTTATAGTATGATCTTTTGGTCTGTCTTATTGCGTATTTGTATTTTCTTTGTAATTGTTTCCATATGTTAAGTGAATGTTCATCTTTTGTTTTTTTTTTTCCATGCTCGTTCGAGTTTCCTGGATTATGTTTTTAGCTTTTTCAGTTCATCGTTGAACCATGGTATTGAGCTATGCTTGTGTGAGGTTCTTGTGCGTAAGGGTGCTATTTCATCTAGTATGCCTTTACATCTTTTATCCCATTCCAAGAGGTAGTCTATGGATTTTGTTTGTGCTGACAAATATACAAACCAATAGGGAGATAATATCAAAGAGCAGTTTATTCAGAATATTCATATCAAGGACCCGACATGGTCCGTGTTTCGGCGCCAAAGCACCTGCCTCAGGAGTCACAAACAACTTTCTACAAAAAACACAAAATAGATTTAAAAAAATTTTTGAAAAAATTTAATTTAAGTAGTCGCGTAGGGTTTTGTTGTGGATTCTGATTGAAGCGATTTCAAGTTGGGGTGTCATGGACTCTGCAATGGTTTTGGTGGTAAAATGAGATCGGTAGATTAGTGCTATGCCTCCACCTCTTTTTTCCTTTCTGGTCCAGTGTGTTATTTTGTATCCTGGAGGGCACAAGTCTAGGATTATGGGGTCTTTTTGATTGTGGATCCAGGTTTCACTGATGAAGAGGAGGTCAAGGTCTTCTGCCTTGATCCAGTCTGTTAGAATTGCTGTTTTGTTTACTGTGGATCTGGCATTGATGTAGCTCACTTGGATTGTTTAATATGGGTCTTCTACGTTTGGTGTTGTGTGGACTTTTATTAGTTGTCGTTTCTTAGTTGGGGTGAGTTTGTTTGGACCCTTCTTTGCTTTCTGAGTTGATTGTCTACATGTTGGTGTTCTTCCTTTGTCTAGGTAGTTGTCTGCTTGATGAGGAAAGGCTAAAGCGGCTAGGGCTCTTCAGCTTGGAGAAAAGATGGCTGAGAGGAGATATGATAGAGGTCTATAAAATAATGAGTGGAGTTGAACGGGTAGATGTAAGCGTCTGTTCACGATTTCCAAAAATACTAGGACTAGGGGGCATGCAATGAAGCTACAATGTAGTAAATTTAAAACGAATCAGAGAAAATGTTTCTTCACTCAATGTGTAATTAAACTCTGGAATTAGTTGCCAGAGAATGTGGTAAAGGCAGTTAGCTTAGCGGAGTTTAAAAAAGGTTTGGACGGTTTCCTAAAGGAAAAGTCCATAGACCGTTATTAAATGGACTTGGGGAAAATCCACTATTTCTGGGATAAGTAGTATAAAATGTTTTGTACATTTTTGGGATCTTGCCGGGTATTTGTGACCTGGACTGGCCACTGTTGGAAACAGGATGCTGGGCTTGATGGACCTTTGGTCTTTCCCAGTAAGGCAATACTTATGTACTTATGAGGTGAGGAGTGTTTGATCAGTCTTTGGTGATTGTACAGTATGTGTATGATGTTACTGTCTGCCAGAGGGGTGGTTAGTGTAAAGTGGTTTAGTGATAAGGAGTAGATTATTAGGAGTAGTTTGAGAGTGTTCATTTTGGTTTCTTTTCACTATGGGCTAGCAATGGGGTTTGCCTATCTAGCTGATGAGGTTGGGCTGGGTTAGGTTTCTATGATTGCTAATGAGCATGGGGAGAGGGAGAGGAGACATACAGGATCAGTGTTCTCCTTTACTGTGTCTTTTAAGGTACTTGCCTTAATTGCTCTTTGGAATGTGGAATGTTCCACAATTTTATTCTTTATAATAGTTTCCACTATTGTCAGGCTTGCTGGTCTGTAATTTTCTGGATCACCCGGAACCTTTTCTATAAATCAGTTTTACATTGGTCACCCTCCAATCTTCAAATA
This sequence comes from Microcaecilia unicolor, assembly GCF_901765095.1. Classification (NCBI taxonomy): domain Eukaryota; kingdom Metazoa; phylum Chordata; class Amphibia; order Gymnophiona; family Siphonopidae; genus Microcaecilia; species Microcaecilia unicolor. The sequence continues at coordinate 41,356,531 of NC_044037.1, forward strand.
CTATGGATGATTTTAAGGACAGGTTACAGATCACTAACAACAGATCATTAATTTCACATTTGAGTTCTTTCAATACCCTGGGGTGTATCTGTATGCCATCCAGTCCAGGTGATTTATCACTCTTTAACTTGTCAGTTTGTCTCAGAGGCATATTTTCAAAGCACTTTGGGAGGCTAAGTTCCATAGGTTTCTATGGAACTTTGGGAGGCTAAGTGCTTTGAAAATGAGCTTGTAGGTCTTCCGGGTTCACTGAGATTTCTTTCAGTTCCTCCACATTATCACCCTATAAAGTCTGTTAACTCCTCTACTTAAATCTAAGTTTTGCCAAAAGCTACTTCAACAGGGCTGATATCCAACAACTTATTCCAACAGTGAACTGAAAAAAAGTTTGGTTTTGCTTATCAGTATCTTCCAAAAAAATGTTTGCTACCAACTTCCAATTAACTTGATCAGAGGAGCTACCCCACCACGAATGGACCAAGAAGGAAGCAGTGAAAACAACTTTGAAAATATGCAAGTATTTCTGAATACTTTGTGCATGAATAAGATTCAGAAATGGGCTACTGAAAATTTGCTAAAATTTAATTTATTTATTTATTTGCTGCAGTTGTATCCCACATTTTCCCACCTATTTGCAGGCTCAATGTGGCTTACAATGTTCCTTCATGGCATTTGCCACTCCAGAGTAAAAAGGTACAGTTGATATTAAATAGAGTACATGGATTACATAATAGATTATGTGATTAACATAATGGATCGTCATTACAGAGTAAAAGAGACAATTGGTATTACCTAAAGAATATTGATGACCTGGAAGATTAAATAGATAGATTAATAGCACGTCATTTCAGAGTATAGATGCAATTTGTATACTACAGAGAATATAGATAATCTACAAGATCATAATCAGACCAAAACTAAGGTTCTGCTAACTCACTTAAGAATATTCCTTCTATAACAGTGCTAATATATAATAATTCCATTTATGTATTCTTGGATCCTAAGTTGTGGACTTGAGGATTGTTATTGGATCATTTTCTTTTCTTTATAATTATAATTTGTAATTAATAGCGCATAACCTCCTTTTCTGTACAAATTTTACTTGATTGTAAGCATTCGAAATAAATAAATTAATTAAATAAATAAATAAAAAAGAATATTCCTTCTACAATTGTGTTGACGGGTGGGACTACCCTGAAAGTGGAAAAGGAGTCCAGAGTGTTAGGTGTTATTCTGGACTCTTCTCTGACATTTGAAGCCCAAGTTAAACAAATATGGAAAAGATCTTTTTACAGCATGCGGCAGTTGAGACTGATTAGATCTTATTTGCATAAGTTTCACTTTGATGTTCTGGTCCAGATGTTGGCATTATCACATCTGGACAATTGTAACTCATTATATGTTGGTCTGAGTAGTAAGTTACTATGGGATCCTTTTACAAAGGTGCACTAGCGTTTTTAGTGTGCACTAAATACTAGATTCACCCATAGAAATATATGGTCATCTGTAACGGTTTGCACATGCTTATTTTTAGAGCATGCTAAAAATGCTAGTGCTCCTTTGTAAATTGCAACTAATACAGAACACGGTGGTGTAGTTGATTTTTTTTTTTTTGTTTAAGAAAATATGAAAGTGTTTCTGAATACTTTAGAACGCTACATTGCCTTTGTGTGCGTGCGCAAATTACTTTTAAGGTTACTTATCTAGTCTTCCAGGTGCTATATGGAAATACTTCAGAGTTGCTGATTCAATTCTTTTCTTACCATTTTTATATTTCTGCTCAAGTCTGTGACACTCTTTTGCTGAAAATTCTAGTTTTTAAGAGAATATGGTTTAATCAGCTAAGTGTTCTGGGTTTTTTTTTTTTTTTCAAGAGGTCGCTATTTGGAATGAACTACCTGTTCATATCCACTTAGACTTTGACTATATGCAATTACATAAGAAAATTGAAATTGAAAACATGCTTATTTGATAAGTTTTAAATTTTGATTGTTTTAATATTTGTTATTATTTTTGATTTATTTCATTTTCTACTTAGAGTTTTTTTTATTTACAGATTATTATTCCTCACTTCATTTGTGGGCTCTTATATTGTTAACTGCCTAGAACCTCTTACTGGGGTCAGTGCAGTCTATAAATCATGAATAAGATTAGATTTATTTATTTATTTATTGCATTTGTATCCCACATTTTCCCACCTCTTTGCAGGCTCAATGTGGCTTACAATACGTAACATAGTAGATGACGGCAGAAAAAGACCTGCATGGTCCATCCAGTCTGCCCAACAAGATAAACTCATATGTGTATACCTTACCTTGATTTGTACCTGCCTTTTTCAGGGCACAGACCGTACAAGTCTGCCCAGCAGTATTTCTCGCCTCCCAACCACCAGTCCCGCCTCCCATCTCCGGCTCTGGCACGGACAGTATAAGTCTGCCCTTCACTATCCTCGCCTCCCAACCACCAACCTCTCTTCCCCCACCTGCTCCGCCACCCAATTTCAGCTAAGCTTCTGAGGATCCATTCCTACTGCACAGGATTCCTTTATGCATATCCCACGCATGTTTGAATTCCGTTACCGTTTTCATCTCCACCACCTCCCGCTGGAGGGCATTCCAAGCATCCACCACCCTCTCCGTGAAAAAATACTTCCTGACATCTTTTTTGAGTCTGCCCCCTTCAATCTCATTTCATGTCCTCTCGTTCTACCGCCTTCCCATCTCCGGAAAATATTTTTTTGCGGATTAATACCTTTCAAGTATTTGAACGTCTGTATCATATCACCCCTGTTCCTCCTTTCCTCCAGGGTATACATGTTCAGGTCAGCAAGGCTTTGCTCATACGTCTTGGAACGCAAATCCCATACCATTCTCGTAGCTTTTCTTTGCACCGCTTCCATTTTTTTAACATCCTTCGCAAGGTACGGCCTCCAAAACTGAACACAATACTCCAGGTGGGGCCTCACCAACGACTTGTACAGGGGCATCAACACTTCCTTTCTTCTGCTGATCACACCTCTCTCTATACATCATGAATGGTGGAAATGTATAAGAAAATTTACATTTAGTGTGACAGAAGGATCTTGGGTAACATGATAACGATAAAACATGATAGTAGTTTAACCAGTAAATATTTTAAGGCAGTTCTGAATATATGTATAGGAGTTCATATTTGTTAATCTTTGTGGTATACCTTGTTAAAGAGATGGGTCTTCAGTAGTTTGCGGAAATTAGATTAGATTAGCCCCCTAATTACCTTCTGTTCTTTAACTTCAGCCAGAATATTGGGCAATATATGGTGTATTCCCCCCATATTAATTTAAAAGGGGCACTAACTACCCCACTCCAAACTCCCATCACTTCTTCCACCAGATTATATCTGGTATCAAGCAACCTATCATTACAAAGTCACGCTGCAAAACTCATTTTCCATATTTGCTTCAGTAAACTCCGTCTCGTTTCCTGAAATTACAAAATAGCAATTCTTCCTCTATAAACTCTCCTGTTTCTCCCACCTCTCTGCCACACCTTCCCTTTAAAAAAAAAAAAAAAAACTAACCAGCATCCCAAATATCAACTAATAGCAATCAGACTACAGAACTGGTACCACTTCAATTTTTCTGCTCTTTCTCTCTTTTCTTAAATTTCTCATATAAAAGATAGCAACTAATAGATTACTTTTGTCATGAGATAGCTCAGTAGATAATAAACTTAAATCCAATGCGATCAGCCAAGAATGAAATCCAACTGCTTCAAACTTCTGTTATCATCTAAATGTATATTTGCCTTTCCAATAATTGATTTATTTTATTTATTTATTCAAGTATTTAGCCCACTCTACCGATTACAAGAATAACATGTATAACAAAATAACAATATAGACAAAAATTACATATAACAATATCATCAATCCCATCCCATAAAACAAACCAGAACAGTATTGTATACATTCATAAATGAACAGTAAATAAAAAAAAAAGTTTGAATGCTTCTACAGAATTCGGAAAGATCATCAATACTGCTAGTAAATGAGGGAATACTATTCCATAAAGCCTGGCAATAAGCCTGGCAACTTCAGTAGTATTAGAGAAGAAACCCAACAAAACCCCATTTTTTTATCAATTAAAGTTTTCGATGAAAGTACTGTAAAAGAAAATTAGGTAATTAAACCATAATTAACCTAAAGAAATGCATTCAAATCCCTTAGGGCACTGCCTCCACTAAATGCAAATTTCTTTTATGCATCTTTATTATGGATATCCTGAAAACCTGACTGGAAAGGGGGTACTCCAGGACTGACTTGGAAAACACAGTTATAAGCCACCTCACCCCCTCATTTCCCCACACAAAGTTTACCTACTCAGGACATATTTGTCTTAAAATGGGCCCTTCTTCCATGACTGTTAACAAATGAAAAGGACACAACCTATAGACTGCTATCAGCTGCATACATTGCATGGCACACTTAGGTGTACAAACTTACACAAGCATTTGGCCTGTCATAAGTGTGCACACCTATATTTTGGCATGCCAATGCAGCTTTGCACTATTATACTATAACAGCTTAGGTGCATCCTGACATTGTTACGGAATTTGCACTAAGCGCAACCCATTGTGGTGTCTACATCTTGGCATCAAGTTAGAGAACTGCCCAATAACACCTAACTCACCATGCATTAGAAGTAGCTTAATAGTGAGTGCAGCAGGCTTTGATCTTGATGGTCTGGGATTCTCACTGCAGCTCCCTGTGACCTTGGGCAAGTCACTTAACTCTCCATTGCCACAGGAGCACAAATTTAGGGGCCCTTTTACTAAGCCACGGCAAAAAGTGACCTGTGGCAGTTCAGGCGCATGCCAGGCCGGTTTTTACCACGTCCTGGGCCTTTTTTTAAGGGGCCGGAAAATGTACGTGACAAAAATAAAAACCAGCATGCGTCCATTTTTGGCCTAAGATCTTACCATCACCATTGACTTAGCGGTAAGGTCTCATGCGCTACCTTACTGTCATTTACCGCCAGTAAGCATGCACCAAATTCAGAATTACCGCCTGGGGCACACGGTAACCGGGTGGTAATGCCGATTTGGCGTGCGTTGGATGCAAGTAGGCCTTTACAATGTCTTTTTAAAAGAGCCCCTTTAATTATGAGCCCTCTGGGGACAGACCCACATATACTCCTGGATTCTATATATTGTGCTGAAATCCAAGCATATTCTATAACAATGTGTGTAAGTTAATTGGCTAATCAGCCTTGATAACAGCAATAACTAGAATTTATACACACAATTCACTAAGCATACTCTGCAATGAACTGCACCTAAATTCTAATGAGTGCAGTTCAAGATGGGCGGGGAAGCATGTGTTCCAAAATTTATGCATGTAGTTACAAAATATGGCCCAGTGTGTGTAAATCTACTTCCAGGGATTTATGCCATATTTTCATTAGTGTAAATGGAAGCACGTAGTTTTAGGCGCTGCGATATCAACTAAGCATATTCTATGTACCGCCTCTAAATCTAGGCACCACTTATAGAATGTGTTTAGTCAGAAATGTTTACCATGCAGATTTTTTAAGCGCCTTATATAGAATCTGGTCCATAATGTGTACAGAACTGCATACATGTAGTAGTGCTAGTTGCCATCTGCCAATGACCCTGCCCTTCACATTTTCTTTCAGTTCCCTTCACTTTTTCTTAAGATCTTTGCAGTGGTGTTCCTAGCCAGGATGGCACCCGGGGCGGATCGCCGATGTGCCCCCCCCCAGTAAAATGACACCCCCCCCAGGTGCACGCCACTGGGGGGGGGTGCCACGGCGCACGCCTGTCGGCTCCGAAAAGTTCGCTAACTTTGCTCGTTCACTGCAGCTCCCTCTGCCCCGGAACAGGAAGTAACCTGTTCCGGGGCAGAGGGAGCTGCAGCGAACGAGCGAAGATAGTGAACTCAGAGCCAGGCGCGCGCCGCGGCATCCCCCAGCGGCGTGCACCTGGGGCGGACCGCCCCCCCTTGGTACGCCACTGGATCTTTGGCATCTCTATTGTTGTGAAATATTTCATTAACTTTGTGGTAGGAATACCCCTACCCCTTCCCCCCCTCCCAGAACTTCTCCTTTGTTTCTCCACTGAATTTCTGTCCTGCAGGGCCAAACAGGGTTTTCTTGTGTTTCATGATCTCCCTCACTCTATGACATCCACCTTAGCAGGTGAGAATTTGGTTTTTTGGGTGGAGAGGGCTTCTAAAATGGAATGTATGAGGAGAGACTTGCTGACCTGAACACGTATACCCTGGAGGAAAGGAGAAACGGGGTGATATGATACAGACGTTCAAATATTTCAAAGGTATTAATCCGCAAATGAACCTTTTCCGTAGATGGGAAGGCGGTAGAACTAGAGGACATGAAATGAGATTGAAGGGGGGCAGACTCAAGAAAAATGTCAGGAAGTATTTTTTCATGGAGAGAATGGTGGATGCTTGGAATGACCTCCCGCAGGAGGTGGTGGAGATGAAAACGGTGACAGAATTCAATAATGCGTAGGATAAACATAAAGGAATCCTGTTCAGAAACAATGGATCCTCAGAAGCTTAGCGGAGATTGGGTGGCAGAGCTGGTAGTGGGAGGCAGGGCTAGTGCTGGGCAGACTTCTATGGTCTATGCCCTGAAAATGGCAGATACAAATCAAGGTCAGGTATACACATAAAGTAGCACATATGAGTTCATCTTGTTGGGCAGACTGGATGGACCATACAGGTCTTTCTCTGCCATCATCTACTATGTTACTGAGTTACACATAGATATGTGCTTTTTTATACATATGGCAAAGGCAGACCATTGGACATCGACTTCTTACATGCATTTCCTTCTGAGATTGCTAGTGGTGGTGCACGTGTAAGTCATTGTGTCATTGTGTAAATGGATGAGGCCCATTTTATAACCTACATGCTGATAGACTTTATTGGGTGCCTCATAGTGAAGATCTCCTACTCATCAGTCAGCTCCCAAGGATCCTCTGCTGGGGATTATGGTAGCCATTTCACAATGTCACACACTGTCTCAGGATTTATTATTTGGGGAGAGTGTGGGAATGGCAGCAATTGAGCATGGGCCTATACTGGAAGGCTCCATGCCAGTGCAGAGCACCCTTGGAGTGGTGCTGAAAGAGGGAGGCTGACAGCAGTTGCATGGGGAAGCAAAGGGGGGAGAAGATGCTGGCCATGGGACCAGGAGATGCTGAACCTTGTGGGGGGGGGGTGGAGGAAAGGGCTTGAAAGGGGACATGCTGGATTTGGGGTGGGGGAGCAGAGAAAGGAAGGGAAATGCTGGGCCTGTGGATTGGCTCAGGTATAGGTCACCTCCCTGACTTAATTTTCAAATTAGTCATCAGTATCTATGGTAATTCACAGAAAATTGCATTGCTCTAACTCTTCCAACTCATTTCAACAGTTAACACGTTTTGCCTTCTTTCTCAAGAAAGAATTCTGTGAACACCTAGAAAGTATAACCATGAGCTGACGTTTTCTATATTATTGGGGGAGAAGGGGAAAATAATAAAAAACATTTCAAATAGTGTTCATCGCTGAGAATTTTGTTTTGTGTGTGTGTGTACAACCAACAGCCCTAAAACCATGCCCACTCCAAAGAAGAGAGCATCATGGTGCCTACTTACACAGACACACAGTAGGAGAGCATGTTGGAAACAGAGCTATGCTTTGTCTACATAGCATGGTTTGTGTGCTGTACTCCAACAGTAAAATGATGCATTCTTCATAGTGACTATGGATGGGTGTTGCACTTGTAAGCAAAATACCCTCATTTCCTCAGTATTGTATCCTCATTGGAGGCCCTTGCGGCTGACAACACAGCAAAGAACTTCCTAAAGAAAGTCTCATGATACCTGTTATTTATTATGCAAATAACCATCTACCATGGCAACATTGTATCCAGTAGTTTGCTTTATTTGCTCTGGTACATGGCCTGCATATTCAAATTAAGGCTGCTTACATTGTGCCTACACATTACACAGATTTTGTTTTCCTTGACACTTACAGAAGAACAAACTGCAATTAATACACCCTGTTTAAGCAGACAGCACCCAATTAGTTATCATCCATTTTCAAATTGGGATGCCAGACTAAAAAACACGGAGCTGGCTTGGTATTCAGAAAAGAAAATACATCCAAACTACAGGTTTTCAGACACATTTAACTCACAATGGCAAGGATACTCACTTGACCTTTATGTGAAATGGAGTGTTAATTTTTCTCTGTCACCTCTTAATTGCTTCCTTATTATACCGTTCAAGCAGTTAATTGCTAGACTGAGTGAAAGTGTTTTCAGGGGAAAGGAAATGCCACAGCATGAAAGAAAAAAAAAAAACAGAAGCGGTGCTCTAGAGTAATTGGGTCTGATATAATGTTAGCCATGATATTAGTTTTAATGGTATCTACAAAAATTAATAGGCAAAGCCAAATCATTCCTATTGTAAAAACAAGGAGGGAATAGGTTGGCAATCATGTTTATGTGTTGCTTGCTTAGCTGTCATTCTCTGAAGAAACCAGCATGTTTAAAGAAACAGATCTTTACTGCAGTGTATTTTTTTTTTCAATGTGATTCTTGATGTTTGACGTCTTTTTCATTCTCATTCAGATGTGACTCGTTCATCCTTTTGTGTGGAAGGTTTACCAGATTTATCGTATTGCCTTCTAAGGAGAGGGAACAGTATGACCTCATATGCAGTCCCATTACTGAGTGTAGTGTATTATGCTCAAGAAGTACATGTCCATGTTTTGGAACAGTGCTCTCCTCCCCTATTCTTGGCAACACAAATGAGGTTCTAACTTTTGGAAGCTGGAAAACGTCAGTCAATGCAATATGTTTGTGCTTCTCCTGCAAAAGCTGTTATGAGATCAGGAAGATTCTAAACCCAAAGACTTTTACAGGTAGCTCAGTGGTGTAGCTAGAATTGAATGGGCTCAGGCATAAAAATTAAGATGGGACCCCTATAACACCATCTCTTCCAGGGTAGTGGTGAACAGGGGGGGTGGGGAGGGGAGGAATCCCTTCAGAGCTCCTGTAAACAAACCCTGCAAAAAGCAAATACATTCCAGATGTGCATTTCCTAAAGCTGACATATTACAATTAATAAATTCAGAAGAAAAATATTTTTCTACCTTTGTTATCTGAGCATTACTTTGGCCTATTGCATTGTAGGGTCTCTTTTTTGCTATTCTCTGGGTTTTGTTTTGTTTTTAACTCTCATCCCAGGTTGTCCTGTACTTTTGGTAGTTCTTCAATGTGTCCAACATCCATCTTTCCTCTATGTCCCTATTCATTCTGCCCAGTCTCCCCTCTGTGTCCCAATCCCTATACTCTCCCCATGTTCAGTATTTGCCCTCTCAGTGTCCCTATCCTCCTTCCATATTCAGCATCTCTCCTCTGTGTTCCTTAACTTACTCTGTTCAACTTCCCCCCTCCGTGACCTTATCTCTCCCCTTGTATCCAGCGCCACCCCCTCAGTGGCCCTGTTCCTATGCTCCCTCCATGCCCAGCATCTCTTCTCTGTGCCCCTGTCTCTCCCAATGTCCATCTTCTGCTCTTTCTCTTCCCTTCTTTCTGCATCCTGACAAAACCCCTTCCCTGTGATACAGCAACTGTTGATCCAACATCACTCACCCTTTCCCTTGTACAGGCTCCCTTTTTTTCTCTCTCTGTTCCTTCCACACCTCCATCCAGAATCTCTCCCCCTCTCATCCCCCTCCCCTTTGCTCTGGATCTCTCTCCTTTAGCTTCTCCTTCCAAGTCCAGCATCTTTACCCCTTTCATCCCCTTCCCTCTTCCTCAAGGATTCTTTCTTTATCTCTCTCTCTCTCTCTCTCTTCCCTCTGCTCCCCGCCCCCCCCCCCCCCACAGGTCCAGCATCTCTCCACTTTTCCATATCTAGCATCTCTCTATCACCTCCCCCTACTTGTGTGCAGATCCAGCATCTCTCTGTAACACCTCCCACCCAGCCAGTCCTCCCAACATATGGTGAGTCATAGGCAGAGGCACAGTTGTCTCTGGCTAGTCTGCTAGGGGCTTTTCTCTGCAACATTCCACCCATAGGAAGTTGCATCATAGAGGCAGGACATGGCACAGGAAAGGCCGTGTCAGGGACAGCCAGATGCAATCTGTTTTCCTCAATGCCTCTGTTTGCAACTTGCTGCATGTTGGGAGGATCCCAGGGAGGGGAGCTAGAGAGATGATACACCTGTGTACGGGGTGGGGGGGGGGGGGTCAGAGGAAGGGAGAAATGCTGAAACTGCAGGGGGTTCAACTGCCGGTGACCTCTACAAATGGGTGACCCTGGATATTTTGCCAGGTTCGCTCAATCCCTAGACCTCCTATAATAAGAATAAAATTGCCACAGAATAATAACAATTTTTTTATTCTTTATATTTATTATGGAAGAGCAATAAACCACTAGTAATAAAGGTAGTACCTTATAAAATGCACAAAAATATTCATTATTTGTTTTCATTTCCTAGGTATGGGAGCTCATTTCAAAATGATCATTGCCTGGTCCTTCCTACCCCCAAACTACCCAATACCATGCATTCTTCTTTGCTGCACCTTTCTTTTGGAATTTCCTCCCCCTTAACACCCATTTTGAATTCAGAGAGCTGGCCATTTAACCTTATCATCTGTTTTCTAATTTTTAACCAGTTCTTGATCCACAACAGAATATTGCTTCTTAATTTTCTCAGGCGTCTTTAATGATGGACTTTGCCAAAAGCTTTCTAAAAATCTAGATACATCAACTGGTTCACCTTTATCCACGTTTATTCACACCTTCAAAAAAATGTAGCAAATTGGTGCGGCAAGACTGACTCTGTTCCACTAAACCATGTTTGCCTATGTGTTCAGTAATTTTGTTCTTTATACTAGCTTCTGGAGATCCACGATGGTGCCATAATGGCTGGTCATACCTGTTGCAGCTCCATTCCTGGATTGCTTTACTAGCCCAGAGAATTTTCCACCCCATTCCTGTGATGGACAAGAGGAGAGGAAAGGTACGTGAGTTTCCCTCAGCTCCTTGTTACAAGCCTGCCTACTTCTGTGCTGTAAAATACCACCTTGTGAGGTCAATCTTGTATTTTTGCTTCCAGACTACGAGCTTTCACTCTGAGTTTAGTAGCTCGTATGAGTTTCGCATTTGGATAGAAGCGCAGAGCATTTTACTAGCTTTCTCAGTGACCATTGTTTGGTTTGGCGTATGGAGCGCATTATTTCCTGTTTTATTATATTGACCACAATAAACATCTCAAGTGGATGATTTTATAAAATCCAAGAGACTCCTGATGCAGGCCATTTTGGCTGAAACACAGCTGTGTCGAGTCTCGTTCTTCTACAATAAACTGTTTAATCATCTGTATTACTGTCCACTCATTCCTGTGTCAGTTTCGCTGTTCTGCTGTATATTGTATATCTCAGCGGAGATTTGTTTCTTCTGTGTACACATCGATAATATGAATCTGACATTCTTCTTTGAGTCCTCTTTGAAAGTAATTACCCAGAGCACTACAAGAGGAGCTATTCTGACTCTTAAGAGCCTGCTAGAGCCAGCCTATGTTTTGCTGTGTCTTGTATTTCTGGTAATCTTGGTTCCTGTTTGCTGACTGGTCCAGCAGGACCAGCTCAATGAAGGCTTGAGCACTTCTGCCCCACCTCTGGGGTTTTTATTTTCCTGTTGCTTCAGTGTTGTTTCCAATTATGCCCTAAAAATTTAATTTATAACAACAAAATTAAAATGTATAAAAACAAAACAAAGCAAAATGAAAAAGCATGCAAATGACACAAATAACTAATTTTTTTTTCTTTTTTGCTTGCACAACGATACTAAAATCTACATGTATAATCCTCATTTTACAAATGTATGGGGAAAGTTTTCTATTTCGGGTGTTACACCAGTTCAAAGATAAGCATAGGATTTTAAAGGCATGCATAAGTTTTTTTTGGGTTTTTTAAAGTGTGATTTTGGTCAGAACTTTACATGAAGAATTAAGAGAGTCATTCTTCTTAATCCTTCATTATTTATTTCCACCTCCAAAATGAAACCAAATTAAAATTACAGCCTCACTGCTTAACTGGCAGTTCTTGTATGTGTTGCAAAATCACACTTCCACATGTAAGTACAGACGCCTCCATGTGGAAGCTGAGGGGTTTGTGCCATTCATTATTTCAACACGTATAGTTATAAAATGGCTGTTCCTGTTGCTTCTGCCAGCAAATACCCATGCACTCCTACAGATATTTTAGACAAAGCTCTGGGTTGGCAAATCTTTCCTCTAAATACCCCAGAATTGAACATATTCCAACCTGGATGCCTCAATTCCTCTAAGTTCCATGTAAAATGGGGCTCATAGTCCACCAAGTAAACAAGTGTGTCCTCCAGAAAAGAGTAGGTGCATCTAGAGACTAAAATACTCTTCTTTGAACCTAAGTCCATTATATCTTTTTTGAGATACGGCGACCAGAACTGAATGCAATATTCAAGGTGAGGTCACATCATGGAGTGATGCAGAGGCATTATAGTGTTCTCAATTTTATTTACCATCCCTTTCCTAATAATTCCTAGCATCCTGTATGCTTTTTATGGTCGCCACCACCCACTGGGCAGAACATTTCAGCATATTGACTACAATGACACCTCAATCTTTTTCTTGGGTGCTGACCCCCAAGGTAGTCTCTAGCATCAGGTAACTATGATTCGGATTATGCTTCCAAATGTGCATCACTTTGCATTTGTCCATATTAAACTTCATCTACCATTTGGATGCACAGTCTTCCAATTTCCTAAAGGTCTTCCTGCAATTTTTCACAATCCACATGTGTTTTAACAGTCCTGAATAGTTTTGTGTTATCTTCAAATTTAAACACCTCATTCATTGTCTGATTTCCAGATCATTTATAAATATGTTAAATAGCACCAGTCCCAGTACATATCCCTTTGGCACTCCACTATTCATCCTCCTCCATTGAGAGAAATGGCCATTTAACCCTTTCCCTCTGCATTCTGTCCAAAAACCAATTCTAAATCCACAACAGAACATTGCCTCCTATCCCATAATTTTTTTAATTCTCAGGAGTTTCTCATGAGGAACTTTGTCAAAAGCTTTCTGAAAATCTAGATATACTACTACTACTACTTATCATTTATATAGCGCTACAAGGCATACGCAGCGCTGTACATCATATACAAAAGACAGTCCCTGCTGACATCAACTGGCTCACCTTTATCCACATGTTTATTCATGTCTTCAAAGAAATGAAGCAAATTGGTGAGACAAGACTTCCCTTGGCTAAAACCATGACGACTCTGTCCCATTAAACCATGTTTATTAATATGTTCAGCAACACTTACACACTCACACATGACTGTACCCATCCTCCCACACAGTGACACTCCCCAACATCCAACCTACAAATATAAATAGCTAAACTTGCTCCATGTAATTAAATATGCACCTCAATACCACCAAAACACACAGACCTTGCATACAGCATCAGTCATTGCTCACACACCATCCCACACACCTCCTGCTGACTTACTGAAAAACTCTTACCATGGTTGTTTCAACTACATCCATCAGACATGCCTAGGTCTATGAACTGAGGAAAGGGGAAACTTCCACTGAGATGTAGCTCAAATACATATCTACCTTAGCTAGGCCAAGCAGAAGGAAAGCACTAATTTCTTTATGCACATGGTATAAAGGCTACTGTAAATTAAGAATAAACATAATATAGGAATTCTTCTTTCTGTCAAACTCTAATGCATCCCACAATTGTCTTGCATACTATAAAACTTAGAAACATTGGGCCCGATATTCAACCAGTGACAGTGAGCATTTTGTTCACAGCTGACAGAATTATTCCCAGATATTCACAGCTGAGACCTGTGCGGGCTTCAGCTTTGACTGTCTGGTTATTTTTAACCAGTTAACACTTAGAGGGGCATAATCGAATGGAAACGCCTATCTCCATGGGCGTTTATCTCCGAGAACGGGTCCGTGAAGGGGCGGGCCGAACCGTATTTTTGAAAAAATGGACGTTTTTGAGCTGGGCGTTTGTTTTTTTTAGCAATAATGGAAACTAAAAACGTCCAGCTCAAAAATGTCCTAATCCAAGCCATTTGGTCATGGGAGGGGCCACGATTCGTAGTACACTCACCCCCCTGACATGCCAGGACACCAACTGGGCACCCTAGAGGTCAGTGCGGTGGACTTCAGACAACGCTCCCACATGCATAGCTCCCTTACCACGGGTGCTGAGCCCCCAACCCCCTCCCCCAAAACCCACTACCCACAAATGTACAACACTACCATAGCTCTTAGGGTGAAGGGGGCACCTACATGTGGGTATAGTGGGTTTTGGAGGCCTCCCATTTACCAGCACAAGTGTAACAGGTAGGGGGATGGGCCTGGGTCCACCGGGCTGAAGTGCACTGCGGTACCCACTAAAAGTGCTCCAGGGACCTGCATACACGCAGGCCTCTAGGACTTGTTGCTGCTGTATAACATTGGCACACCAGTTGACACCTGAAGACTAATCTTTCCGAAAACGCCCTTTATTGGAATAACCGCGTTTACTCACAGTTAACTGCAGATCAGAGGTTGTGCCCCACTGGCAACGAGTCTCCCTGGTACTGAGATGATCAGTAGGTCCTAGCTGGCAGAATGCTGTACAATGCCCTCTTTCAGCCACATTCAAGGGAAGAACTAAGTTGTCTAACGTGGCTAACACAGGAAAGGGAACTAAAACTGGCTTACAAAAACGGCCACTACCGCATGGACTACAACAGGAAACACAACAGGGCACACTCTGACCCAGTAGGCAGGGGGAAAAGCACCATGGGAGAAGAGCCTACCAACTACCAACATCGTGAGACTGTAACACAAGCTAATGAAATCACGGAGCCCAATACCCTACACCCACCACAATGCAATGCTGATGTGACCCTGTAGTGCATCCGAGAGCCACATCTGACCCAGGGAAAGGCTGTAAGAGGAACGAACACATTCTGCTGTCATGGAGGTGGGTACGGCATTTGAGGCTGGCATAGAGGCTGGAAAAAAAGTTTTTAAAGTGGGTTTTTTTTGGTGGGAGGGGGTTAGTGACCACTGGGGGAGTCCGGGGAGGTCATCCCCGATTTCCTCCAGTGGTCATCTGGGCAGTTGGGGCACTTTGTTGGGACTTGTTCGTGAAAAAAAAGGGTCCAAAAAAGTGACCCAAAATCGCAGTAAAAACGCCTGTTTTTTCGATTATCAGCTAAAGACGTCCATCTCTCCTCGGCTGATAACCACGCCCCAGTTCCGCTTCCACCACGCCTCCGACACGCCCACGTCAACTTTATTCGTTTCCGCGACGGAGTGCAGTTGGAAACGCCTAAAATCGGCTTTCGATTATACCGATTTGGGCGCCTTTGCGAGATAAACGTCTATCTCCCGATTTAGGTCGCACTATAGGCGTTTTTCTCTTTCGAAAATAAGCTGGATAGCCTCTTAAGTCAATATTCAATACTTAAGTGGCCATGGGCTAGCGCATAAAAATAGGACAAGCTTTTATGCAATCCCATTTATGCACTAAACCTGGCCGTTTACCCCCAGATTCTATATAGCACGTCTAGAGATCAAAACATATTCTATAACAATGCGCATAACTTAATTGGCTTAACAAGCTAATCAGTGTTGGGAACAACTCTTAACAAGCAACAATGAGCACTAATTGGCAATAATTAGAATTTACATGCACAACTTGCTAAGCACATTCTGTAATGCAGTGTGTCTAAGTTCTAACATGTGTTGGCAAAATAAAAAGGTGGGGAAATAGGCATTCCGAAATTTACATGCATAGTTATAGAATATGGTCCACTGCGCCTAAATCTAAGCACCAAGATATACACCATGTTTTCATTCATGTAAATGGAGGCATGTAGTTTTAGATGCTGATATATCAACTAAGCGTATTCTAGATACCGTGCCTAAATCTAGGCACCGCTTGTAGAATATGCTTAGTCAGCATTGATTTCTGTGCCAATTTTTTTAAGCACCATATATAGAATCTCCCGCTTAAGGGCTGAATATCCACTTTTAAGCGGACAAGTGATGACTCTGCCTTCGGACCGCCGCTAACATAGCCGACTTTGAGTTGGGTGCTAATCACGAATTTCAGCAGCACTTAGCTGGTTAAGTGCCACTGAAAGTTAGTGTCTAGTCCCAAACAAGTGAATTAACCAGTCTGCGGCCAGCTAAATCGCTTTCAATATTTGCCCCATAGAAAAATAGAAAATTACAGCAGATAAAGACCACAGGGCCCATCCAGTCTGTCCATTCATAAGAGATACTATCCCCTCCTCTCCCTTAGATCCTGTGTACTTGTCCCAAGCTATCTTGAATTCAGATATAATCTTCATCTCCACCTTCTCCACCGGAAGACTATTCTACGAATCCACCACCCTTTTTGTAAAGAAGTATAAAAACATAAGAACAGCCATTGGTGGGTGGGTCAGACCAATGGTCCATCAAGCCTCCACCTGCCTCCAACTGTGGCCAATCCAGGTCACAAGTACCTGGCAGAAACCCAAATAACAGCGTGTGGCTTCCCCCATGTCTATCTCAAGCTTACACCTTTCACTTTCATCCCATACCCCCTCATTCCAGTATTTCCTTCTAGTTTAGAGACTTGCCTCCTATGTATTTATGTGTTATGGCTCACTGCCATAGCAAAAAGACAGAAAGAGGCCAGTGCCACTGAATAATCTTTTGTCTTCCAGTCAGTCCTTGCTAAATCAATATTTGGGTTCATGCTACAGAGAAAGTGGTACCATTTCATTTAAAGGAGCTTTGGTCTTATAAAAGTGCTACTAATATTTATTTTGAGTGCAGATTTTGTCACCTCTCCTCATTGCATAGAGGAAGAATAAAATGGACGGTTGTCTATGTTTCAGAGCTCACACTGCTAACTTTGAAATGAGAAAAAAAAATAACAAAACCACTCCTATGGACTAAGGGGGTCTTTTACTAAGCCATGACAGCATTTTTAGCTCACGGTAGAAATCAGTTGGCGGTAAATGCAGAGGCACCCATGGAGGGGCATAATCGAACGGGGCGCCCATGTTTTCCTGAGGGCATCCTCGCAGGACTTCCTCGCAAAGGGGCGGGGAAACCCGTATTATCGAAGCAAGATGGGCGGCCATCTTTCGTTTCGATAATACGGTCGGGGACAGCCAAATCTCAACATTAAGGTCAACCTTAGAGATGGTCGTCCTTAGAGATGGTCGTCCCCGGTTTTCAGCGATAATGGAAACCGAGAACGTCCATCTCAGAAACGACCAAATCCAAGCCATTTAGTCGTGGAAGGAGCCAGCAATCGTAGTGCACTGGTCCTCCTCACATGCCAGGACACCAACCGGGCACCCTAGGGGGCACTGCAGTGGACTTCACAAATTGCTCCCAGGTGCATAGCTCCCTTACCTTGGGTCAGTGGCGTAGCGAGGGCGGCTGACACCCGGGGCTGGTGGCTGCTGCGCACCCCCCCCCCCCCCGGATGCAGCAAGGCGCACCCCCCCATTGGCGTGCACACCCTCCCCCCCCCCGGAGTGCATTATTACCACTGACGCTCCGCCCCTCCGAGTGCACGTCATCGCTGGGAGCTGCGTTAGCTCCGTTGGTTCCCTGCTCTCTCTGCCCCGGAACAGGAAGTAACCTGGGGCAGAGAGAGCAGGTAACCAGCGGCGGCGACACCCCCCAGCGGCATGCACCCGGGGCGGACTGCCCCACCACCACCCCTTCCTACGCCACTGCCTTGGGTGCTGAGCCCCCCAAAACCCACAACTGTACAACACTACCAAAGCCCTAAGGGGTGAAGGGGGGCACCTACATATGGGTACAGTGGGTTTGTGGTGGGTTTTGAAGGGCTCACATTTACCACCACAAGTGTAACAGGTAGGGGGGGGCTGGGTCCGCCTGCCTGCCTGAAGTGCACTGCACCCACTAAAACTGCTCCAGGGACCTGCAAACTGCTGTCAGGGAGCGTGGGAGGGAGTTAGTGACCACTGGAGGAGTAAGAGGAGATCATTCCCGATTCCCTCCGGTGGTCATCTGGTCAGTTCGGGTACCTTTTTGAGGCATGGTCGCAAGAAAAAAATGGACCAAGTAATGTCGGACAAGTGCTCATCAGGGGCGCCCTTCTTTTTTCCATTATTGGCCGAGGACGCCCATGTGTTAAGCACACCCCAGTCCCGCCTTTGCTATGCTTCCGACACGTCCCCGTGAACTTTGGTAATCCCCGTGACGGAAAGCAGTTGAGGACACCCAAAATCAGCTTTCGATTATGCCGATTTGGGCGACCCTGGGAGAAGGACACCCATCTTCCGATTTGTGTCGAAAGATGGGCGCCCTTCTCTTTCGAAAATGAGCCTGATAGGAATATAATGGGCATCTTGGCTTTTACCGCCAGCTGATTTTTACCATGAGCTAAAGACACTACTGAGGCTTAGTAAAAGACCCCCTAAATAAGGGCTACACAGCTGTAATAATCTAAAGGTACTTCCACCCTGGACAAAAATACATATTCTGGGCCAAGTACAGGGCATCACAAGATAACCTATGGTGCCTTTCTTAATTGCATGTTCACTATTACATTTTTGAGTCATTTACATTATTTTTCACCCAGGCCAAACCACTTCAACATGTTTATCATGTAGAGTCAAAAAATGCAGCACTGAATTGGTCACAATCAGAAAGAACAATTTATCTGTTTACCGCCTTTTTTTAAGGAATTCACTCAAGGCGGTGTACAGCAAGAAGCAATAGACAATTACAGCACTAAACATATTCAAATAATACAAGGTATGGTTTACAATTGTCAACACAATTCACAATAAAACATTTCAACAGACAGCATAGGGTGCAAAAATAGAACATATACATAAGAGAGTGACAGAAGAAAGAAAATAAGGGCCTAATTTAAAGAAAGTTGCACATGAAGGCGCTTCAGCAGTGGCATTCCTAGGGGGGCGGACCCCCGGGGCGGCGCCCCGCCCCCCGGGTGCAGCGCTCCCCCGATGCAGCACGGACCCCCCCCCCCCGGCAAAAGAGCCCCCCCGGGTGCACGCCGCTGGGGGGTGCCGCAGCGTGCGCCTGCTGCGAGTTTACTAACTTTGCTCGTTCGCTGCAGCTGCTTCTGCCCCGGAACAGGAAGTAACGTGTTCTGGGGCAGAGGGAGCTGCAGCAAACGAGAGAACTTAGCGAACTCTCGCAGCAGGCGCGCGCCGCGGCACCCCCCAGCGGCGTGCACCCGGGGCAGACCGCCCCCACCGCCCCCTCCTTGGTACGCCACTGCGCTTCAGTATTATCTTAGCTATAGCAAACATATCCTGCTATAGCATGTATGTATAGCCAGTGTCACTCCTTGTGTGTATGTGAGAGAGACTAACAAGTTAGTTGCTTTTTCCATTAAAGGCCTGGTTGAATGATTAAGCTTTCACCTGCTTCCTGAAGTAGAGATAGTCTTGTGCTATGCCAAGCCTTTCAGAGAGTGCATTCCAGAATTATATTTTGGCCCCACTATATTTTCGTTGTAAGTTCTCCTTTTTCCTTGCTTTTCTAATTTTTTTGTTTCCTATTCTCTTTTCTCCAGCATGTTATACAGATAAAAGACTCCAGATTACAAAGCCACGGTAGCGATTCCTGCATAGCAAATAAGAGGAAGCCCATTCAATTCTTATGGGCTTCCTCTCATTTGCGTGCAGGAATTGCTAGCATGGGCTTTGTAAAAGAAGCCCTTAATGATTTATATGAAACAAATGATGTTTTTGCTCGGTAAGGTGCCATCATTAGGGTAATAGATTCATCACCAGTGCTAGCTGCATATACTATGATAAAGAGATATACAAAATTGTCAAAAATGGAAGATGCCTGAAGGAAATAATCTGTACAGTGCCCTTACAGAAGCACTAAATTAAGATCCAGGAAATGCAAAACAATACAAGACTGCAACTGAAGTGTTAAAAAACAAAACACAGAATTCTGCAACTGAATATCTATTTCAGAAGCAAAAATCACATTAACTACTACTATTTAGCATTTAGCATTTCTATAGCGCTACAAGGCGTACGCAGCGCTGCACAAACATAGAAGAAAGACAGTCCCTGCTCAAAGAGCTTACAACCTGTCCTTTAAGTCACTATGACAACCCGCTAGAGTCCCAGGATCAAATATATGTGCAAATTACATGCATCTACGTTTAAATCCACAAATTTAAAATAACATGCAGACAGCAGCCTATCATAGCATGTAAAATACATATCAGATAACTCTTACACAATCAGCTCCAAACATGCCTGTGCATCCTGATTCAAAAATTCAAAATAAAAGTCTGATGATTGCAACCTAGTCAACCCTTGAACCCTTTAGCACTTTTTTTTCTCATTCTGTGCCCATGGAGAAAAAAAAAAAACCTTAGCAAATCAGGCTCTTCTTAAGTAATCTCATCTTTTATTGTTACAATCTGTTGTTTTTTTGACGAAACAGTATTTTGAAAACCTCGCTCTTTTTCAGAGAAGATATAAACTGTTCTCACTGGTGATAGGCGAAGGCAAAATGCAACCTACTGAAAGAGCGCTTCAGTCCGAGAAACATTGAATAAAAAGCGGTAAATGCACAGCCAGCATCCATAGCAACCGTCAGCCTCCCTTGGCTGTGCCGAATCAACAACACTACACCGCACAGACAATAGTGGGAAGAAGAACAGTTATATATCCTCAAGGGCATGCCGAAAAGTCACAACTGGTGCAGTCGTCAACCTACAGGAAACGCTTCTCATTTCTTTTTCTCCTTCCCCTTTCTACCGGCTTCGAAACCTCATGAGGTTCAGGGATTCTCTCTGTGACTCTTAAGATCACATGACAAAAATTCACACAAATTCTGTGATCCAGAAGCGTCCTCCATGCTGGACTCGCCCTGCTGTTCTCGTCTACCCTCCAGCATCTACATGTAAAATTCAGATTAAATTTCCCAGATACAGTTTCCAGTGTAAAAGAGGAAAACAATATGATCCAATTACTAAGTCATGCTCATTAGCAGCTACTGCAACTCATTAGCAAGCCTGCATCTGGCGTCTGCCTCTCGTTTCCTGCCTGAGACTGCTGGTCTTGCTTTTTCAAATGGGGAGAGAGAAAGAGTGAGAAAGAATCTGAAAGAAAGGAGACAAAAGAGACAGTGAGAGACTGAAGAGAGGAATAATAAGTAAGACAAGGTCTACTGAAAAGCAGAGACTCGTTCAAAGCTCCTGAAGGGAAGACTTTTATTTTATTTACTGAACCTGCTGCAGAACTGGCACCCTTAGCATTTCCATATCAACCATCTCAAAGCTCATTAGAATATGAATGCAGGAACTGATGTCTAAATATATTTTTACTGATTGAAAGATATTTTGATGTATTTAAATAAAAGGAACCTTCCAACTCCTGACATTTAGATTAGATTTCTTATTTCTGTCTCTGTAGTTTGGAATACATAACAATAATCTATTTTTTTTTCTCTCAATGTATTTTAGGGACGTGTAAGAGGAAAAAATCCATTTTGTTGTATTTGCCCTTTTATATTTTATTCATTTTCCAAGATATTAATTTAGTTCTGTCTTCCCTTTATTTTATTCCCCTTTAAATGAAGGAAATAATTCTTCCTGGTTTTTTTTTACATGGGGGGGGGGGGGGGGTTGTTCATCTGACTTTACGAACTTCTCAAGCAGGCATCTGCAGCAGAAGCAACAGTACCCTAACTCAACAAGTGGGGCAAAATGGCACCAGGAGAGACATGTAGGGCCGCCGAGAGGGGGGGCAGGGGGGACAAAATTCCCTGGGCCTCCAAGGGGGGCCCGGCACCGCAGTCCCCTCCACCCTCCCCCCTCCATCCACCACCGGGCCGGGCCCCCCTGAATTCAAATCATAGCGCCTCACCTCGACCTCGCTCTGTATGAAAGAAGCGCAGCAGCGGCAGGCAGTCTGCAGATCGCCTCCCTTCGGGCCTTTCCTCCCTGTGTCCCGCCTTCACGCAAGTTACATCAGATGAGAGCGGGACACAGGGAGGGAAGGCCCGAAGGGAGGTGATCTGCAGACTGCCTGCCGCTGCTGCGCTTCTTTCATACAGAGCGAGGTCGAGGTGAGGCGCTATGATTTGAATTCAGGGGGGCCCGCCCGGTGGTGGATGGAGGGGGCGGGTGGAGGGGGCGGCGATGGCAACAACCTCGGGGAGGGCGGCAGCGGGGCCCCGGGGGCGGCCTTGCCCCGGGCCCGGCCCAGTCTCTCGGCGGCTCTGCGTGTAAGTAATAGTAGTAAGGGAGCAAAGTGGTCAAACAGAAACAGGAATGTCCCATGACACGGCAAGAAGCTCCAAGTAGAAGCGCAGTGACATGACCACCCCAAAGCAAAATGAAAGGAGAAAAGCCAGACCGTTAGGGAGATGAGCAGCTAAAGGCAGCATGAGAGGACCAAAGCAATATCAAAAACAGCTTTAGTCCCTCCAAGAAACACAGAGATTCCTACAGTGGTACTAAGGTGCCCTTATACTAAACTATGTTAAGCAGCTAGTGTGGCTTTACACCTTGTTAAATATTAGTCTATTGCCTTTGCCCAGTTTATTCTTGCTGTACAGGGCTGTGGGCAACTTCTTCAAAAAGGTAATAAATAAATCCTAATTAATAAATAAATCAGAGGTAAACAGGTGAGATCCATGAGTTGAAGATTCAAATTATCAGATCCATGAGGGTATAATCCCTTGCATGCTTTTTTTTAAGGTATAAAAAAAACGACATGCTAGCTATTTAAGCAGGAATGGGCAGTATGTGGTTGTGGCTGGGGCAATGCGAAGGAGTGGCCTGCTGTGACATGTAGCATGCAGGTCATAACCACACACTAGCTATCATGACTGCCAATAGCACAGCTGCATTTACCTCGGACTTAAAAGGAAGCAGTAGCCACACTATCAGTAGTCAGGCAGGATGACTGCTGTCACCATAAGATCCAAGGTAATACCTTCTCCATGTCCAATCCTCCAGTGCACCCATTAACATCAACCACTGCACAACCAACCCTTCATCATTCCCCTTTCACATCTGATCCCCTGACACATCCTAACCTAAAGTACTCTACCCTGGTCCATCTGATCCCCCTCCCTGTCCACAAACCCTGCTCCCTGAAAACCTGCCTGGTCCCTCCAGAGGCCAATCCTCACCCAACTCCTGATCCCCCTGCTCCAGGACCCATGGCAGGGGATGCCATTGGCGGTTCATGGTTCTGGGTGGGAGCGATCCTCTGCTCCCACTTGGGATGCCCAGGGATCCAAAATGGTACAGATAATCCCTAGCAGTTTTCTAACAGTACTACCACTAGGGGGCAAAAATGATAAAGGGGATGGGATGACTTCCCTATGAGGAAAGGCTGAAACTGCTTGGGCTCTTCAGCTTGGAGGATAGATGGCTGAGGGGAGATATGATAGAGGTATATAAAATACTGAGTGGAGTGGAACAGGTAGACGTGAATCGCTTGTTTTTTTCCAAAAATACTAGAACCAGGGGGCACGCAATGAAGCTACAAAGTAGTAAATTTAAAACGAATCAGAGAAAATATTTCTTCACTCATCGTGTAATTAAACTCTGGAATTCATTGCCAGAGAATATGGTAAAACCAGTTAGCTTAGCGGAGTTTAAAAAAGGTTTGGATAGCTTCCTAAAAGAAAAGTCCATAAACCAATATTAAGATGGACTTGGGAAAATCCACTGCTTATTTCTGGGATAAGCAGCATAAAATGTACGGTTTTGGGGATCTTGCCAAGTACTTGTGACCTGGATTGGCCACTGTTGGAAACCGGATGCTGGGTTTGATTATGTACTTATGTACATCCATCCACATAAGGGGATTTTAAAGGGGGCATCTTCCATAAAAGGAGATTTGTTTTTCTTATATGGATGGATAACCCTAGCAGTAGAACTGCATTCTAGCTGTCACAGCAGGTCAATATGGATTTTGGTGCAGACTTTTGCAGGTGTAACATGATGTCAGTTCAATTATCAGAATTAAATATGCAGCAGAATTATTGAAATGTGTAGCATAGTATTGATTATGCTAAATCAGATACAAAAATACAGCTTTAAAAATATATTTGACACTGCAGCAGAAACTGGCTCTGATAGCAGGGCTAGTCAATTACGAACACTTAACAAAGACAAAAGAGAGATGTATAGCTTCCTCTGCCCTCCCACCTAAAATTACTATTAACAAAAGCTTGACTAAGATGGGTACCTGAAGGCTCATCCAGGCATCTCCGAAAACCAAAGACCTAAGAGACAGAAAGTCTGGAGAACCCATTGAAGACAAAGACTTCAGAGGAAAAGCATAAACAAAACATTTGCCTGTCATCAGAGGTATACCTGCCCCCTCCCATCAGCTATCAGACAAATGGACGCCAGGACATCTGCAGAAAGGAAAGACTTATAATGTGATCATGTGAACAGACTACAATAACCATAATGCCTTGCAAGTTATCCAGTGCAAACCAGGAAGCAGGTGCTGGGACTCTGTGATCATATCCTCCTGCAAGCTTGCAAGAGTATAAAAGATAGAAGCTGTTCCAGACACAAGTAGATGCTTCTCTTCAACTGCAACTCGGATCCATCACTGCAGAAGCCCTGCTCCCCTGCTCCTGACCACATGGCTCATCACTCTGCTGAATAATAGAACTTTTCCAAAAGACTTTCTCTCTCTCAGCTTCAACAATCCTACAACAAAGACTGTTCTGTAAGTTATAACTTTTGATCTAGATTTGCTACTTTACTTAAGCACAGATTATCTGTAAAGATCTCTTAAAAGAACTATCTCTCGCTTATATGATTGCATTAATCATATTGTAACTTAATAAACCTTTTGAATCTAAATATATAGTGTTCTTGTTCTTTAAACCTGGTAATGCAGGTTAATGCAATCCAATAAATACACTTAATTCCTTTTATCCTTGCAATTATAAATCATTCTTACCTTATAGGTAAGTGGTGGAGAAACATTAGTGAGTGCTCTAGCAATTCCCCCAAGTATAATTTAATTCCTTGTAACACAGGCACATGGGGGATCTTTCCCATGAGCCCCCGAACACTGGTGGCCCAGAAGTAGGTTCCAGAGGTTCAAGAAGTGGGAGGCAGTGATTTTTTATGGGGCATAGTTTGCTGACAGGAAGAGGAATCAGACAACAGCCATCTGGGACTCATTCAACCAGGTCACAGAGGAAGCTCTTGAAAATATCCTGAAAGGTCTACGGCCTGCAACTTGCCCTTTTGATCCCTGCCAAGCAAAGATTGTGCAACGAGCAAGCACAGGCCTCATTGAAGGGACCACTAAAATTGTTAACTCCTCTCTTATGGAAGGGCAGCTGCCAATAACACTAAAAAGAGTTGTGGTGTGCTCCCTACTGAAAAAGAGCTCACTGGACCAGGACAAGCTCAAAAGCTACCGACCAGTCACTAACATTCCATTACTGGCAAAACTTATAGAACAGTCAGTCTGCAATCAACTCAACGACTGGCTAGTTAAAAGCAGTTGGCTAGACCCAATCTGGCTTCAGACCTTGGGTATGGAACAGAGACAGTTCTTATGTCCCTTCTTGATGATCTGAACAGAAACCGTGACAGGGTGTCTGCCTCGATACTAGTCTTGTTTGATTTCTCGACAGCTTCTAACACCATGGATCATAATATGCTTACAAGACTGGAAGAAACAAGTATCAATGGCATAGTATTTTCTTGGTTCAAATCCTGTCTGTCAGATGGAGCCACAATAAGTTCTGTTCCGCAACAGCACATCATTACCTCGGGCCATGGACTGTGTGGTGCCACAGGGACCCATACTGTCTCCCATTTTATTTAATATTTACTTCAAACCTCTGGCTGAGCTGCTTTGGTCAATGGACACAAAATTCTACATCTATGCTGATGATGTGCAACTACTCATACCCACTGAACCAGATCTACCCACAGCTCTGAGTAAACTGACTGCCTGCCTAACCACAACTCAGGAATGGGCAAACAACAACAAACTTTGCCTGAACCCAAATAAAGCAGAGATTCTTTGGGTACCAAGCACAAAATACCCAACTTAAAATGACCTTTTGGGAAGTATGAACTTCCTCTAAAATCACACGTCAGGAATCTTGGGATACTGCTAGACTCATTACTCACTCTGATGCCATAAATTCAAACAACCTTCAAAAATGGTCTCTATCACCTACGGCAGATACAAAATCTCTCTCCATACCATGATAACATCACGACTAGATTAATGTAATGCCCTGAACACTAGCCAAACCAAAAAGAGTTTGTATCAGCTCCAACTGACTGATGACTGATAGAAGGCTGAAAGTGGCGTGACCACATCTTACCCTTCCTGCAAAAGCTACACTGGCTGCCATTGCCTTACAGGGCTAAATTTAAAACTCTATGATTGATTTTCAAGGTCCTCAGACAAAATGGGCCAGAGTACTTAAAGAATAAGTTATCTCTTTACATACCTTTAAGACCTCTAAGGTCCTCTCAAGGATTATCACTATCTGTACCCTTGTCAAAATAAATTGTACGATGTGATACCTGTCAGCAAGCCTTCTCTGGAGTAGCCCCAAGGCTCTGGAATTTACTCTCAGAGGGGCTACATATAACTCGAGACTACCTCTACTTCAGGGAGCAGGTGAAAGCCTGGCTCTTCTCCCAAGCCTTTAATACATAGGGTGACTGACTATATACTCATTCTGCATCTGGACTAGCTTGCTACACACACTGTAACTTAGATCAGTTCCTTATCTTTTGCTTAACTATACAAAGAACTTGCCTTGATTTTAGCTAACCATCAAATTATCCCAACTCACTCTGTACCACGCATCTTGTTCCTATCATATATCTGCTCTTGGTCCCTCAGCTATATGGTAAGCCGTATTGTAGAAAATCTTTAGCTCAATATCTATGCTAGTTGAATGTTCTAATGCATGTTTATTGGGTATATCATTAGTATTACACTAACATTGTATTATATCTCTGGTATTTGAATTGCAGTGCTGTTAAGTATGTAAATTTTTGATAGTGTTTCACGGTAGTTCTATTTTTAGGTTTCAATTTACTGTCTTCATTTATGTTACCTCATTTATTGTATTTATGTTTATTCTTGGTTATTTTACTACTAGCCGTTAAGCCCGTTAAAACGGGCAAGTATTGGTATGCTCTATTTTGATGTATAACTCCCTCCCTCCCTCCCTCCCCTCGGCCCCCCACCCTCCCTCCTTCCCTCCCTCCCAGCTCCAAGGGCCCCCCTCCGTCCCTCCCAGTCAGCTTCAAGGGCCCCTTCTGTGCATCCCTGCCAGCTCCAAGGCCCCCCTACTTCTGACCTCCCATGTCCAGCATCCTCCCTCCTTCCCTGCCAGCTCCAAGGCCCCCTGTCTCTCCCTCCCTCCCTCCCCTCCCAGCTCCATGAGCCTCCCCTCCCAGCTCCAAGGCCTCCCCTCCCAGCTCCAAGGGCCCCCGTCCAAGCCAGCTCCAAGGTCCCCCTCTGTCCCTCCCCTCCCTCGCAGCTCAAGGCCCCCCTCCTCCTTCTGAGCATTTCTCCTGCCTTCCCCTCCCCCCCCCGAGGTCGCCACCGGCCCCCCTCCACCCGGGCCCTCTGTTCTACATTTAACTTACAGCACCGAAACTGCAGGCAGATCAGCTCCCGTCGGCCTTCCTTCTCTGCCTGTGTCCCGCCCTCGTGTGACGTAACGTCAGCGAGGGCGGGACACACTGGCTGGGAAGGAAGGCCGACGGGAGCTGATCTGCCTGCGGTTTCGGTGCTGTAAGTTAAATGTAGAAGAGAGGGCCCGGC
The DNA here is from genome assembly GCF_901765095.1 of Microcaecilia unicolor. Classification (NCBI taxonomy): domain Eukaryota; kingdom Metazoa; phylum Chordata; class Amphibia; order Gymnophiona; family Siphonopidae; genus Microcaecilia; species Microcaecilia unicolor. Next base: position 41,384,448 of record NC_044037.1, read on the forward strand.
CTGGTGGAGGGGGTTGGCTGCGACCTTGGGGGGGGGGCGGCGGCGGCGACCTGCAGGGGGGGAGCGGCAGCGGCGACCTCCAGGGGGGGAGCAGTAGCGGCAGCGGTAGCGGCAGCGGTAGCGGCAGCGGCGACGTCCGTGTGGCAGTGACTGCACTCCTCCTCAGCACAGAGTTTCCCTCTCTGTTCCGTCATCACGTCTTGACGTGGGGGCGGGACAGAGAGGGAAGTCTCTACTGCGCATTTGCAGGTGAGTCGGTCACTTGCCATTTATATGTTTGATTGTTATGCCAACAAAATTGTACACCACCTTGGGTGAATCACTTTATAAAGGCGGTTAATAAATCTCAATAAATAAAATATAAAAGGACAGGGTATGTGATGTCGAGGGGGAATGGAAAGGGGGAAGAGAAGTGGGAGATGTGTCTGGGAGGTACTGCTAGAGCAGTGATTTAGCTATTTATGTATCTTTTGGAGTGAGCTGGCACCAATGCCAGATAGCACAGGTAAGACTTGGCTCCTAACTCCTGCGAGGCAGCCTTTGCACCACAGGAAAAGCAATATAATATGGCACACCAGTGCACCAGGTCTGTCATAGATTATACCGTAAATGACATTTCAGATGCCTTGATAGAACATGAGGTAAGCTGTTATACAGTCCTGAGAAGGTGTGTGCCATATTTGCTGCATGTTGTGTCTTGCACAATATAACCAAAGAGAACATGCTGATCCTGTTCATGAGGTAACTGAAGACCAGGATAGAGGCTCTGTCTCCCAGGACAATGAAGCTTCACCCATCCAGATACAGCAACCCACTGCTGCAGCTGCCAGAGAAAGATTGATTCAAGAGACCTTTTAGGTGCAAAGGTGACTAAATTTATTTATAGTGATTGTGGGAGATGGGGATGAACAAAGGTGCAGGGAATGTGCCAATGACAGTAATCATCTCCCCCTTTTCTATGTACGTGAACTTCACAGTGGTGCAGGCGCTAGAGTGGTGCAGGCCCCCCCCCCCCCCTTTGCGCTTACCGTGTGACAGCTCCCTCAGCTCTCTGAGGAGCAGGTGGTGCAGCAGGGCTCTGCACCTGCAAGGCAGCTGATGCTACATATCTGCTGCATGATGATGGAGGGAAGCTGATAGGTCTGGAAGTTTTGAAAATGCACCTTTCACTCAGCATAATGCCCAATTTGGTCTTGCTAGTATGCCTGCCATTCTAGTAGTAGCTCTGCTGGACAAGATATTCCTTCATGGCCCCCACCTCCTCTACTACTTGTCTTGTGAGGGTCAACATCTCCCTCTGACCCTCCTAGATTATTTATTTATTTTAAAACATTTATAGCCTGCTCATCTACCATTCTGAGCAGGGGACAATTTACATTCATAATCATAAATTTACATGTCACAAACTCAAAACTCAGACAATCTTCTAAAACATCATAAACATATCAATTACTGATAACAATCAGTCCAAAAGAAAATGCCCATTAGGAAGAAATATTAAATGCTTGCTGAAACATAACATTCTTTCGAGCTTTTTAAAATCTGTTCATGCTTCTTAAAGCTCTAATCTGATTAGACAGAGAATTCCACAGCCTTGGCCCTGAAATATAGAAAATTGAGTTTCTATACCTCCAGATAAATTCCATATCAAGCTAATTAGAGGTAATCAATAGAAATAAAACAAAATAAAACATGAAAAAGAAAATAAGATGATACCTTTTTTATTCGACATAACTTAGTACATTTCTTGATGAAGGGAAGCTGATAGGTCTGGAAGTTTTGAAAATGCACCTTTCACTCAGCATAATGCCCAATCTGGTCTTGCTAGTAAGCTAATTAGAAGATGCAGACCTCCCTCAAAGACTGGGGAGGCTGATATACATGTAAGCTTGCTGCAGTCATTGGAGAAATTTTGTTGGTTATCCCATTAAATACTAACAGCAGAAACTTATATTGAACTCTGTACTCAATTGCCAGCCACTGTAAATAAACAAGAGCAGAAGCAGTATGTTCAAAATGCCATATTGCTAAAGGAACATGAGCTGCGGCGTTCTGTGCTATCTGTAATGACCGTAAAGCATATTTCAGTTGATCTAGGAGTAAAGCATCACAATAGTCAACTTGAGTTGTTATTATGTTTTGAGCCACCAATGAAAATTTTCGAAAGATAAATAATCCTTCAAACTCAATTTAATTTGAAAAATACAGTGCTAATTACTTTGGCTTCCTGAGATTTCATGTTAAGACATGGATCAATCAAGACACCCAGAGATCAAATTTTCATTGCCATCTACTGAAAAGGATTCTGGAGCTTCATTTATCGTTTATTGGTTTTACTATACCATCTCTATTTGCATTGCAAGCCAGAATGGTTTATAATAGTCAAATATAATACATAAAGCATAGTAAATAAAGGAAAGCCATAAAATAATAAGAAAGTAAAACAAACACCTCATTCAAATATAAGATAGTGCACACTTCCAAAATAAAAAAAAACTATCAGAACAACAGATAAATAATAAAAACATGATCTAATATTTCTTCATTGCAGGGTGTCTGCTGAAGATTTCTTTTTTTTTTTTCCTTATTAAGATCATAGAAGGCCAAATGTTAATTGAAAGAGATGAGTTTTCAACACAGTATGGAATAAAGTATACGATTTCTCTAATCGAAGAAATTGCCGAAGTGAATTCCACAAATTCAGGGAGAGAAAGTAAAAAAGCTGAATGATGCATGGATTCCCATCTGGCCTTAGCAGGAGAAGCAAAACCAATCTATTGTCGGTGAGTGACCAAAGAGTATGCGTCAGAGTGTAAGAAATAGTTGCGGCTGCCAGGTACGAAGGAATAGAAGTGTGTAGAGCTTTGTGTGTCAATATTAAAATCTTGTATTTAACTCTGAATTCAATTAGAAGCTAATGTAAATACTGAAGAAGAAGAGAGGCCCTATCATATCTGGAGGAGGCCCAACAAGTAATGCAAGCTGCAGTATTCTGAAGTGTTTGTAATCTTTTTAAATTTGCTTTTGTGTTACTGGCATAGGCAATATTATAGTAATTGTAACATGCACTGATGAAAGCATATGATAAGCAACAAAGAGATTCATGGACGATCATATTTCTAACAGACCTAAGCTGATGTAGAAAGAGAAAGCTTGTCTTCATGGCTGAAGATATTTGAGGGCCAAAGGAAAGAGCAGAATTAATAATAACCCCCAAATATTTAAATGATGATACTGTAGTGATTTGCCTATCAGAGAGAATTGGATTTAATGAAGATAGATGGATATCGACTTGTCTGGGTTAAGAACAAGGCAATGTTCCCTAAACCACTTGGCAACTTCATGAAGCCGATCTTGAATTGGTTTCAGATCAATTGATTATGGATCTGTGTAATGTATCAAAAGGAAATGATCTGCATAAGAGTATGAACTAATGCCAAATGATTGAATGAGCAATATTAAAAAACTGACATAAATTGAATAATAATGGAGGCAAGACTGAGCCTTTAGGAACACCACATGAAAAAAAGTGAGAAGAGGAAGTAGAGGAGGGTTGAGAAACTTTGAAGGTGTGGTCTGATAAGAAAGAAGAGAATAAATTAAGAACAGTGCCAGTTATACCAAAAGAATATAAACGCTTAAGTAATAGATTATGGTCAATTAAACTGAATGTTGCTGAGAGGTCAACAGATACAATTAATGCAATTTGATTTTGTTCCAGATGGGAATGAAGCTCGTTCAAGAGTTGTAATTACTGTCTCCGTACTGTATCCAGATGTAAAACCTGATTGACATGGATGGAGTGTGCATTATCAGACTCAGAAGTTTGTAGCTGACAGAAAACAATTGTTTCTAGAACTTTTGACACAAACAGAAGGTTAAAAACTGGGTGATAATTATTGGGTAGAGAAGGGACCAATATGGATTTCTTTAAGATGGGCCTGACTAAAGTTTCCTTCAAAGCAGAGGGAACTATACCCTCTTTCAAGCTGAATAATATCAGGGTGAAATGAAAGGGTAACAGCCCCAGTGGTGGTACCTTCACCCAACTGGAGGGGAAATGATCTAAAAGGGCAGTAAGTGGCATCTAAGCGAGAAAGCATTTTTTGAAATGAGGAATATGATGGAAGATTGAAAGAACTCCATGTTGCAGACAGAAGTCGATGATTCAGGAAGTGAAGTTGCAACTGCTTGCAATTTATCTATTTTTGACATGAAGAAGTTCACCAAAACATCTGAAGATATGTGGTCTGATGAAGTATCTTGTGCAGATAACGTAGTTAATGTTTTATGAATAGTAAAAAGCTATTTCGAAGAGTTTGAAGCCTGTGGTATGGTTGGGAAAGTAAGCTTTCTTTGCTAATCTCAGTTGAGATAGATAATAGTGTTGGCTTTGTTTACATCTAAAGAGTGATTTGGTCATTTTCAGTTTGCACAGTTCGCACTCAGCTTTGCGTGTTTGCTGCTGACAGATTTTTAAACCAGAATGGAATCAAGGCTGGCTTTTGGCTGTCTTAAATACCCTGCAGCAAATTCAGGCTACACAGTTTTTTGAAATCACCATGTTCCTAGAAAAGTGTTATAGTGCAAAACAAATATATTGACTTTTTATTTTAAAATAAAATCAAAATTTATACCATATATTAAAATATGCTCATCAACCCTTCAATTCTCTTTCAAATGAAAAAGACAAGATAATTTTGAAATGTTACCTCCGTTCTAAAATACCTACGTTCTAAAAACAAGAATGTATACTCTTATACACTTGAAAAACGAGCCCTGGAGATCTGTACCTTTAGGGTTCAAGAATAATTATATGCTTTTGTTTTTAAGACACTTGCACTGCTTATATTATAACATTTGCTTTAGATGCCCAACAAATATAAGTAATTGCTTTTGTTTTGTTTTTCCAAATGCCATGTAGGTTATTATTTCCACAAGGCTTAGCACTCTTTGTCATCATCCCGAGTCAATATTAATCAAAGTGGTCTTCAGTTGCAAAGAATAGAAGTGTCCAATTCACGACCACGTTTATTCAGTAACAGCAAATCATGTTCTTGTGTAGGACCTTTTCAAAAGCTTAACTTTTTCTAACAACTACCTGCCATGAAGACATTGGTTATTATTCATGGATGTTATCACAAAGCCTTGTTAACTAAATTCAGCTGCATGAATGTCTGTGAGAAAGCATACAATGGAAACAAAAGACAACAAATATCAAGGGTAGAAAATGAAATGCCTACTTAGATATGGGACCATTCGGAAAAGCCCTTTCCCTAGGGCCAATACACATCCTGTGTTAAAACATTAGCAGCTAATTACTTGCAGAATGAAGGGAAATGCTATTAAAAGAATGCATATTAGACAATGGAGACAAGCATCTATATTTCATTCTGAAATTCTATTTATGCTAATTTTCTAAACTTTACTATGCTTTGAATGAGAAATAGAGAAGTAAAAGCAGCCACTATAAGTCTTTCCTGTTAATACAACTTACATTGTGATTCTCAATGAGTTCATTAGTAGTGAATAGCTTAGCACTCAAGTATAATCTTGCAAAAGTTATTTTTATACGTGTTACCCATTCATGCAGGATGATGCAGTTAATATCTGATGGCTACTGTTTGCTATGTGATTACTTTGCATTCTGCTTTGTGCTCTTCCTTTAAAAAAAAAAATCTTTTTTGCGCGTTTTCACTTTTTATGTTGCCCTCTTATTTTTACTAGTACTCAATGACTTAATACAAAATACTGTTCAAGAACTATTTTGAAAAACAATCTAAACAAATACTGCAGTATTTAGCAGTACATGTGCTGATTTAATACAGCAATGAATGGCAGTAGTAATTATCTACAGCGATATCTGCTAACAGTACCCCCATCCAAAACTGTTTCTTCAGAATGCATTTAGCAGACAAGGTAAAAATAAAAATTTATGAAGACTACTTTTTTTTAGAGCTGCAAGTTAATCACAGTCAACTCAGCAATTAGTTCATTAATTATTCATTGCAATAAAAAAAATAACCACATTGCAGCGTCTTCTGTCACCTCCAAACATATCTTCTGCTCTCTTAGAAACAGAGAAACATAGAAACATGATGGCAGATAAGGGCCAAATGTCCCATCTAGTCTGCCCGTTCTCAATAACCACTAACTCCTCCTTTTCCTAAGGGATCCCATGTGCTGTCCCACGCTTTCTTAAGTTCCGACGCAGTCCTTGTCTCCACAACCTTCACCTGGAGGCCATTCCACCCATCCATCGCCCTTTCCTTGAAAGAGTATTTCCTAATCCTAATCTTATTTCCTCTTAAATTCATTCTATGCTCTCTCATGCCAAAGTTTTCTTCATTTGAAAAAGGCTCTCCTCCTGTACTTTAATGCCACTGAGATATTTAAACGTCTCTATCATATCTTCGCTCTCTCTCCTCTCTTCCAGCGTATACATGTTGAGGTTCATAAGCCTGTCCCTATATGTTTTGTGTTTAAGACCGCTTACCAATTTTGTAGCCGCCCTCTGGACAGACTCAGTCCTATTTATATCTTTCCATAGGTGTGATCTCCAGACCTGCACACAATACTCTCACCAACAGCGTTTTCTAACTATGCGGATATTGACTACATTATAGGCACTATATCCTGACAGTTTGGTCAATTCCAAACTTCCATGAAAATAACAATAAGAACTTTCTGACCCCTGAGGCAGGCGTTTTTTGCACAGAAACACGGCCCGTGTCGGGTCATTTTCAGAATAAAAAGGATATCAATCCTTGAAGGCCCAGTGTTGCTTCTTTTTTTGTTTCTGTATATATTTATATGCTGTTTGACCCTCTCTTTTGTGACTCAGTGGGATACCTAGCAATATCATTTGTGTCAACATGGACATGCAGCATAGGATAATTTATTTATTTTATGTGTTACATTTGTACCCCACATTTTCCCACCTATTTGCAGGCTCAGTGTGGCTTACATAGTACCGTAAAGGCATTCACCAGTTGGTTGATAACAAATACAAGGTTGTATTGTGGTCAAATGAGGTAGGTGTGTGTCAGGCACCATGAAGGTCGTATGGAATGAAGATTGCATATTATCCAGTATGATCATTGGTTGAGCTGTGTTGCTGGACGTGGGGATTTACGTTGGATCGGTGAGATAAGCCTTTTTGAAGAGGTTTGTTTTTAGTGATTTTCTGAAGTTTAGGTGGTTATGGATTGTTTTTACAGCTTTCGGGAGTCCATTCCATAATTGTGTGTTTACCTAGGAGAAAGTTGTTTTGTATTTAAGTCCTTTGCAATTTGGGTAATGTAAGTTTAGGTTTGATCGTGATGATCCGATTCTGTTTCTGGTTGGTAGATCTATGAGGTCTGTCATGTATCCTGGGACTACACCGTAGATAATTTTGTGGACAAAGGTGCATATTTTGAAGATGATACGTTCTTTGATTGGGAGCCAGTGCAGCTTTTCTCGAAGAGGTTTAGCACTTTCGAATCGTGATTTACCAAATATCAGCCTGGCAGCTGTGTTTTGGGTGGCTGGAGTTTTTTTACGAGTTGTTCTTTACATCCCACATAGATTGCATTGCAGTAATCTGCATGGCTTAGGACCATTGATTGTATTAGGTTTTGAAAGATTTCCATTGGGAAGAAAGGTTTTATTTGTTTATGTTTCCACATTGAGTAGAACATTTTCTTTATTACGGAGTTTACTAGGCTTTCAAGGGTAAGTTTGCAGTCAATTGTGATGCCGAGTATTTTTAGGCTGTCTGAGGTAGGGATGGTGTATTCTAGGGTATTTATGGTTCTGGGTTTGTTCTTGTCATGTTGAGATGAGAGGATGAGGCAGTGTGTTTTTTCATTGTTCAGTTTCAGTTGGAATGAGTTTGCCCAGGAGTTCATGATGTTCAGGCCGTCATTGATTTCATTGGTTATTTCTGTCAAGTCATGACTGAAGGGGATGTAGATAGTGATGTCGTCTGCATAAATGAACGGGTTGAGGCCTCGGTTGGATAGGGACTTTGCCAGTGGGATCATCATCATGTTGAAGAGTATTGGTGATAATGGTGATCCTTGAGGTACTCCACAGGTAGCTTTCCACGGTGATGATATGTTTGAGTTTGATTTTACTCGGTAAGTTCTGATGGTTAGAAAACCCTTTATCTAGTTAAGTATGTTTCCATCAATCCCGAAATGGCCAAGGAGTCTTAGTAGTATATTGTGGTTTACCATGTCAAATGCGCTCAACATATCAAATTGGAGGAGAAGTATACTTTACCTGTGGCTGTTTCTAGCTTGAATTTGGCAAGGAGTATGACTAGGACAGTTTCGGTACTGTGGTGGGGGCGGAACCCTGACTGTGAGTCGTGTAATATTGAGAACTTGTCCATATATTCCGTAAGCTGTTTGGTCACCAATCTCTCCATCAGTTTAACTACTAATGGTATAGATGCAACTGGGCAGTAATTGGTTAGGTCATTTATGTTTTTCTTGGCGTCTTTTGGTATTGGGGTGAGTAGGATGTTGCCATATTCCTCGGGGAAGAGACCATGTTGTAGCATGATGTTTAGGTGGAATGTGAGGTCTGTTATGAAGCGATCAGGAGCAGATTTGAGTAGATGACTGGGACATATGTCCAGTTTGCAGTGGGTGTTGGTAAATCTATGAGTCATTTTTGTGACTGATTCAATGGTGAGGAGAGTAAATGTTGTCCAGAGACGGTCGGCTGGACATCCACCAGGGATTTGGTCCAGGTCACTGGAGACATTTTCGATGTCTGTGTTGTGCTGAGGAAGTGTGCTGCGTAATTTTATTATTTTTTCGTTAAAGTAGTTGGTAAGTTTGTCTGCGGGTGGGGTGTCTGTGTTGGCTGTGGTGATAGGGGTGGTGTCTAGTAGCTTATTTACGAGTTGAAATAATTTCTTCATATCTTTGTAATGCGGTTCTATTTTAGTTTTGTAATAGGACCTTTTGGCTTGTCTTATGGCGTATTTGTATTTTCTGTGTCCTTGTTTCCATGCGTTGAGTGTATGTTCATCTTTTATTTTTTTCCATGCTCGTTCAAGTTTCCTGGATTGTTTTTTGAGTTTTTTTAATTCGTCATTGAACCATGGTATCGAATTTTGTCTTCTTGATATTCTTGTCTTTAAGGGCGCTATTTCATTTAGTACACTTCTACAACTGTCCTCCCAGTGGTTGAGGTAGTGTATGGAGTCCGTAGGGGTTTTCCATTTGTTGTCATATATCAGTTGCCAGAATATTTGTGGATCTATTTGCCCTCTCGTGGTTTAAGCTGTGAGTGCTGGTGTATGGTTTAGTTCCTTCTTCTGCCAATCTAGGGATAGGTTTAGTTTGTAATGGTCGGTCAATGGTGTTTCTGTCCACTTGATGTCTGTTATTAATAGGTTATGATCTGTGGATAGTTTGTGTGATAGGAAGTCTAGAGTGTGTCCTTTAGTGTGGGTAGCTTGCATGTGAGGCCATTTGAGGACCCAGGACTGTAGGAAGTCTTTGCATTCACATGCTTTGGTGGAGTTGGGGTCTTCTAGGTGAAGGTTTATGTCGCCTAGTATTAGTGTATTGGAGCTGTTTACACAGGTGTTTGAGATGAAGTCCATGAAAGTGAGCTGGCTTTCGCTCTAGTTTGCGGGCGGTCTGTAAAATAGGATGCAGTTCAGATGATCTATCAGGGATTTGTTATGATTCTGCATTATGCATTTTTTAATTGGGGTGTTATGGATTCGGTGATGGTTTTGGTGGTGAATTGGGTTTGGTAAATTATTGCTATGCCTTCTCCTCTCTTTTCTGTCCTGGTCCAATGAGTGATTTTGTAGCCTGGAGGGCATAGTTCAAGAATTATAGGGTCCTTTTGATTGTGAATCCATGTTTCATTGATGAAGATAACATTGAGGTTTACTGAGCTGATCCAGTCTGATATTGTTGTTGTTTTGTTGACTACGGACCTAGCATTGATGTAGCCCACTTGGATATTTTGGTATGGGGCTGCTAGGTTTGGTGATGTGTTGATTTTTAGTAGTTGTCGTTCATTGGTCAGTAGGCTTGATGAGTCTAGGCAATCTTTCCGCTACATCTCGAATCTTGGCATCAGGCAGACAGCACACCTCCCTGGACATCATGTCTGGTCAGCAGATGGGTGCCTAAGTACCCCTCAGAAGAGAATCACCAATTTCCACTACCTTTTGCTTCTTATTGGCCACCCATCTGGCGGCTTTGGGATTTTTTATTGTTGTTTCCTCCTGTTCCTGAGATGTTTTCTTCTCTTCTGCCTCCAGTTCAACAGAAGGCAGAGATGGGGGGTTGATTTTGCAGGATCTGGTGACCTGTGTCTAGCTGTCCTCTTTCTGCACAAGATCTCCTCTCCCTTTGTTGGAGATCCCCAATGTTTCAACATGCATCTGCAGGATGAATTTCTGGTTGTCACAGATGCTTCTTAGTTTTGCCACCTCCTCTCTTAGTTCTTGTACTTCTTCCATGAGGGATTCATGTGCATGCATTTATCACATGAAACCATAACCTTGCCTTGGGCCAAGCATTTAGTCTTGACAGAAGCAGAAGCTGTAATGAGAGCCACAGCTTTAGGGGCATGATGTTTCTTTGCCATACCTCAAGGGTAGGAGCTGTTTCTACATGTGAATAAAAAGAAATGAAAGGCATACCAAAGTTTTATTATGAAATCTAAGAAGTTGTTCAAATGAACTCTGTGGGTGTAGTTCAATGTAGTTCTTTGCCTATTATTGGGATATACAGTGATTTAGCTTATCCCTTCAGGTGTGGGTTTTTTTCTTCCTCTCTTTTTCTCTGATATACAGTGTTTGGTTGTAGGCCTAATAACAAAATAATAACTTGTTCCCTTTTTTAAGAGGGTAAAAAGAGAAGCCTAGAGGAGGCTGATGATTTTCGTAAAGGGAAGTGAAGGTGATCTAATATCCTTCTCCTAGATGTATGCAAGAAAGGAACAGTAAACCTGGTTTTATACATATAGTATGTAAATTTGTACTATAAAAGAAAACCTCTGTTATTATCAAATCTGTAAGTGCACCTGATAGAAAGCAGACAGCTCAAGTAAATGCAATGAGAAATTGGGTCAAAACTGGCTGCAATTGAGAGAGTTTTGGAAGGGGATAGGCAGTGAATTTGGAAGGCTATATAGAAAGTGTCACCCTAGGGGTGGGTGGGCTGAGAGGCAGGGTGGGAGGGCCTATGGAACCAAGAGCTGTTGACTGTGCTAGCTGTGACACCAATCTCCAATGTTCTACTACAACACCTCACTGCACCTTTGCTATTCTATAAGTCTGTCAACAAGACCGGGTGTAAAATATTTTAAGGAAAACTACTACTACTACTACTATTTAGCATTTCTATAGCGCTACAAAGCATACGCAGCACTGCACAAACATAGAAGAAAGACAGTCCCTGCTCAAAGAGCTTACAATCTAATAGACAAAAAATAAATAAAGTAAGCAAATCAAATCAATTAATGTGAACAGGAAGGAGAGGAGGGTAGGTGGAGGCGAGTGGTTACAAGTGGTTACGAGTCAAAAGCAATGTTAAAGAGGTGGGCTTTCAGTCTAGATTTAAAGGTGGCCAAGGATGGGGCAAGACGTAGGGGCTCAGGAAGTTTATTCCAGGCGTAGGGTGCAGCGAGACAAAAGGCGCGAAGTCTGGAGTTGGCAGTAGTGGAGAAGGGAACAGATAAGAAGGATTTATCCATGGAGCGGAGTGCACGGGAAGGGGTGTAGGGATGGACGAGTGTGGAGAGATACTGGGGAGCAGCAGAGTGAGTACATTTATAGGTTAGTAGAAGAAGTTTGAACAGGATGCGAAAACGGATAGGGAGCCAGTGAAGGGTCTTGAGGAGAGGGGTAGTATGAGTAAAGCGACCCTGGCGGAAGATGAGACGGGCAGCAGAGTTTTGAACCGACTGGAGAGGGGAGAGGTGACTAAGTGGGAGGCCAGCAAGAAGCAGATTGCAGTAGTCTAAACGAGAGGTGACAAGGGTGTGGATGAGGGTTTTGGTAGAGTGCTCGGAAAGAAAGGGGCGGATTTTACGGATGTTGTAAAGAAAGATACGACAGGTCTTGGCAATCTGTTGGATATGAGCAGAGAAGGAGAGAGAAGAGTCAAAGATGACCCCAAGGTTTCGAGCTGAGGAGACAGGGAGAATGAGAGAGCCATCAACAGAAATAGAAAACGGGGGGAGCGGGGGTGGGTTTGGGGGGGAAAATGAGAAGCTCGGTTTTGGTCATATTTAATTTCAGGTGGCGTTGAGACATCCAGACAGCAATATCAGACAAGCATGCTGAAACTTTGGTTTGGATGCAAGGTGAGATATCAGGGGTAGAAAGGTAGATTTGGGAGTCATCAGCATAGAGATGGTAGGAAAAGCCATGGGATGAGATTAATGAACCAAGGGAAGAAGTATAGATAGAAAAGAGGATAAATATCTAATTTCTACCAAGTCTGGTGCTAAACCCTCAGATATATCAGAGACTTAACAGTTTTGAAATGCAGTGCTTTAGGTAAACAATCCAGTATCAGAATTAACAGGTTTTACAAAGCAAATCATGGGTTCAAAGCAATACTAAAAAAGTTCTTTTTTTTTTTTTTTTTTTTTTGTGAAAGAACAAACAAGGTTTAGACAAACAAACAGAAAAGTGCAAGCCAGGTAGATATATGGAGGAGGGGATGCAGAAATGTTGCTTATCTCTAAATAGTGAGCAGTGGCGTAGCCACAGGTGGGCCTGGGTGGGCCAGGGCCCACCCACTTTGGACTCAGGCCCGCCCAAAATTGTGACACTCTTGCTGTGGCTGGTGGGGATCCTCAAACCTTGCCAGCTGAAAACTTTCCCTCCTCGGGCAACCAGCGCTCTTCCAAATGTCAGCCAGCAGCACTTGCATTGAGCTGGTGCTGAGACCGGCCCTTCTGCACATGCTCAGTTTTCACACATGCAAAAGCACTGAGCATGCACAGCCTGGACAGCAGCATCAGGGTGAGGCAAGTGCTGCTGGCTGCCGTTTTGAAGAGTGCTGGCTGCTCGAGGAGGAGGAAATCTTCAGCAGGCAGTGTTTTGGGATCCCCGCCAGCTCAACTATCTAATATTTGGGGTTTGTGGGCAGGGAGGGGTGGAGAGAGGAGCAAGAACAAACAGGAGGGGGGGCCGGGGCAGGGCAAATTCCATGCCCATCCACCGTGGGCTCAGGCCCACCCAAAATTAGCCATCTGGCTACGCCCCTGATAGTGAGGCTCCAAGCTTAAAAGATAGATCACAAAGACCACAAGTAGAAGGCCTACAGCTTCTCTATTTTAAAAGGCTAGTCTCACCTCTGCGTCACAATCCTGCCTATACGAGACCAGGTGATTTAGCTATTGGTAAAGGAATGGTGGGGGAAGGGCAGGAAGCAAATACTTTAAGGGATAAAATTAAGCAGGAAAACAACAGATAAATATCTCATTTCTACCAAGTCTAGTGCTAAACCCTCGACTCCCAAACCCTGTCCTTGGCACAATCCAGCATCTTTCCCCACACCCATGATTCAACATCATCCATCCTATGCCAGTCTATCTTAAGGGTGGTCTTTTGTTGGTCCCTGGCAGCACCAGTGTTTCACATACACTCCATGCAGCCTGGTCCAAAGCTTTCTCTCTGACCCATCCTGCTCATGTCAGAGGAGGGGGGACGGGCCAGTAAAAAAGCTTCAGAGTAGGCCGCAGGATGTGTAGTGTATGTGCAACACTGCTGCTGGAGACCAACAGAAGACCACCTTAAAGGTAGACCAGCGAGGGGGGGGGGGGAATGAGAAAAGAGGCAGATGCCAAACTTCGGGTGGGAGGAGGAGAGTGAGCTGCATACAGGCAAGTAGAACTGAGGGGACTCCAGTGGTAGCTATGGCTATGGAGTTTGTGTTGCTGCTCATAAGGGTGAAGGGGAGGGAGGGAGGGAGGGAGGGAGGGAGGGAGGGAGGGAGGGAGAGGTGCTGGACAATGGGAGGGAAGGAGGGAGGAAGGGAAAAGAAGAGAAAGAGAGAGAGAATATGGACCCCAGGAAAGAAAAAGAAATAATAGATCTGGGGGAAGAGGAGAGGGGCAGGAAGGACGAGAAAGGGAGAGATGCTGCATCTGGGGGTGGGAGGAAGGGAGATTATCAGTCCTTCAAAGAAAGGGAGGAGGATGGGATTTGATATACCACCTTTCTGTGGTTACAATCAAAGCAGGTTCCATATTATATACAGGCACTTATTTTGTATCTGGGGCAATGGAGGGTTAAGTGGTTTGCCCAGAGTCACAAGGAGCTACACTGGGAAATAATTAAATACATACATACATGCAATACCTTTAATTGTGCAAGTCATTAGGTATCCCACAGGAATAACACCCAAAAAGTTTCCCATGCACATTTAGGACTAGATTCTATATATCACGCCTAAAAATTTGGCAACAAAATGAAATTTGCATAAGCACATTCTATACAGTATGCATTAATTTAGACTTACTTTATAGAATAAACCTAAATTTCTGTGCAGTATTTAGAATACGCTGAGTGGCCATGACAGCGTCTAACTCTAGGTTTGACCATTTATGCTAAGTAAAACTTGGTGTAAATATTGGTGCTTAAGTTAGGCACAGAGCAGGTGTATTCTGTAACCCTGTGCGTAGTTTTTCCGGAACACCCACAACCCACCTATTCCATGCCCTCAGCCTTGCCCACTTTTCAGCAACATACATTAGAATTTACACACAGCGCTTTGCAGAACATGCTTAGCGGGTAGTGCACGTTGCTTGTTAACATCCAATTATCAGCATTGATTAACATATTAAGTTAAGTACATTGTTATGGAATACACCGATTTCCACACAGAAATCTCGGCATGATATATAGAATCCAGGGGTTAGTGCGGGAAAGTTTCCACCAGGTCCGGGGCAGTGTTAGAAGGGTTGGTTGAGAGATGAGTGTTTAACAGCACCCCTTCTCTCCCTCCAACCCGACCACTGTGCCCCAGCTGGGCTTCCCCCCTCCCAAAAAAAGCTTGGTGCTCTAATTGACCCCCTCAATCATTTGCCCTACCCCCCCTTCCCCCAAAATGAAAAAAAAAATGCCCTGGTGTTCCAGTTGCCCTCCTGACCCCCCTCCCCCCCAAAAAAAGTTTTATGAAATGCCCTGATAGTCCAGTGGGACCCCCTTCTCAGCTCAGCCAGCCAGGCGCAGCCCAAGTTATCCCTGATGGCTTAGTGGTGGCCACCCCCCCCCCCCCATAGCTCATATGTTGGAAGCAGGAATGATGCCCACTCACTCCTGCTTCTCCAAACAGCCATTTACAAAACAGTTTCCCTTATATGGTAGTTACGCTCATCCTAGTGCATCCCAGGATTCACTGTGCTGGGTGAGGTGCTGCCATTTTCTAGATGATGGCCCAGAGAAGCAGGAGCGAGTGGGTATCATTTCCTGCTTCCAACATACGTGGTCCGGGAGTATGGGGAATGGGCTACCGCTAAGCCATCAGGGATAACTTGTGACTTTGGGGGGGGGGGGGTGTGGCCTAGTCATGGAGGTCCCACTGGACCACCAGGGTATTTTTAAAAATTTGGTGGAAGGGGGTTGGGATGATGCTCGAGGGGAGGGGGTCCATTAGGCCACCAGGGATATGTTTGCAGGGGGGTGTGGGAACAGGTGTTGGTTTGGGTTAGAGGTTGCCGCAACATTTTTTTTTTTTTTTTACTTTGTCAACTTTTCTGTCAGTGCCTGAGTCAATCAGTGCTCAGACACTGAGAGGAGAGTTAGCATAGGGTTCAGAGCAGCAAATTACTGCCACAATTTTAATGCAGCATTAATTTGCATGATCATTACTCTAAGATTGCCACGTCAAGATTTATGCACTAGATTCATAGTAGAATTTCATTCTGCGTGAACTTTTGAGCATTAGCCCCTCAGATAGCAAAACTAAGTCAATATGCCCCCTTCTCCTTCCTTGCCTAATTGTCTCCTATCATCTCTCTTACTGTATTGTTATTTTACTTAATCTTATGTGAGCCACATGGTGCCTGCATGCTTGGGAAAATGTGGGGTAGAAATGTACTATAAATAAATAAATAGTAGAAATCAGCTATTGTTGGGTTGGAAGGGTAGAGGGTGGTGGTGGGGAGAAGGGTTATTATAGCTGTTCATTGTTATTTTTTTCTATTTATAATGTATACACAGCAGTTGCATAGCATATTGTTCCTTTTTGTATTTTAATACAAATATTTAAATATAAAATCAGAAGTGTCTGAAGCTTCTACAGATGAGGACAGAACCCACGGGGACGGGGTGGGGACGGGGACAGAACCTGCGGGTACGGGGCAGGGATGGAGACTAGGCCTGCAGGGACAGGGTGGGGATGGAGACAGAACCAGCAGGGATGAGGTGGGGATGGAGACAGAACCCACGGGGACTTTGTCCCCGTGTCATTCTCTACTTGTGATGTAAAACTGGGTGCACTGCAAAGCACTTGTACATCACAAAGCTGGGAGCCAAAAAGGGGGAATGAGGAGAGAGCTAGCACCAGAGAACATACAAGCAAAGCATGCACTTAAAGTTGGCATGCTAAACTGAAGTCATTGCTCATTAAAATTAATGGTTAAAAAAAACAGGACTTGTGCACATTTAGATTTTGTTCACACCTTTTTTAGTAGTAGCTCAATGTGAGTTACATTCAAGTACAGTGGGAATTTCCCTGTCCCTGGAGGGCTCACAATCTAATTTTGTACCTGAGGCATTTGAGGGGTTAAGTGAATTGCCCAAGATCACAAGGAGCAGCAGTGGAATTTAAACCAGCTACCTCAGGATGCTAGGGCTGGTGTTTTAGCCCCTAGGCTACTCCTCCACTCCACAGCATCTGTGCTTATTTAATGTGTGCATAAGTGGAGTGGGCTGTAATAGCAGTAATATGACAGTGTCAACAATGAACAATAAAAACAGCACATTAGAAAATTCATATGGCAGAACTATCATACAGTGTCAGAAGACTAAAGTGATACATCATGATATGCAGCATGCAATAACATTCATGTAGATATGATACAATGTCAACACAATAAAATGAAACACCTTAATAGAAGAAAAGTACAGTTGCAGAAAGATAAGAGGAAGGCATTGGTGGCTAGGCTGAGAATAAATTATATGTACTATTGAATAAAATGTGTTGAACTGGCTCAGTTACAGGGTGTGCATTAAGCTAGTCTAGATACAGTGTTAGGGATTAGAAATAGAAGTAGTCTGGAATTAGGAATGGGATGTCCTGTGTACCAGGCATTTCCCCAAGAAATTAAAGCTTGCCTTACCTGTCGGGGGGGGGGGGGGGGGGGGGGGGGGTCTCCTGACAGATTTTGAAACCTCTGGATTTTTATTTCTCATATAACAACTTGAAAACAATATTTTAATTACATGCTAAATAAAATGCTAATTTCAAGAAAAGTGACTGGGTCTTAATTTCCTAGAGATGCTATCTTACTGATTTAATTTCGTAATGCTAGTGTCAATTGCTTTAAAAAGTCTTGAACAACAATTTAATCAGACCCTCTAAAACAATTACATTTTAGCTCATAATAGCAAAGACCTTATCTGTAGGATTATTTACTATCGGTTACTGTCTCGGTAGGATAAAATCAAAGGGTTGTCTCTCACCTGAACTCCTTTAGATACAGCATTGTAAGTGCTCAGCCCCTTGATGGTCAGTGCTGAAAAGCAGATTCTATTCACAAGAAAATGCAGAAACTTTTTACTTCCTCCAAACCTCCCCCCCCCCCCAAAAAAAAACATACAAGACTTACAGCCCATCAGAGAAAAAGACAGAACCCAAGGGTCACGGATTTGCAGGGCCGGTCTTAGGCCGAGGCGACCGAGGCGGCTGCATAGGGCCTCGCTCTTAAGGTGGCCCCGCGCGGCGCGCCTCAACTTTGCCTCCTCCGCTCCATCCCGCACAGGCGCTCACAGTCCGCTGCCAGTGTGCCAACCACCCGCAACCCAGACCCAGCCAGACTGCTCTGCTGCGAGTGAGCCGGCTGCCTGCCAGAGACTTAGACTTGCAGCAGCCGGGCTGCAGTACTCCCTGGCCCTGCTCGCCCAGTCGCCACTCCGGAGTCCGGACCGTACCACTCCTCCTTAGTGAGTCTGCACCTCTGATCCCCCGGGCCGCATGGCGTGATGGTCGGGATGCGTGCTGCATGAGTGAGCGCCGCAGACTATCTGCAGCAGAGCAGTAGATCCGTCCTGCTCGGTCCTCCTGAGTGACAGTCCTGGTCTGCCACTGATGATGCGGCCCCCCCCCCCCCCCCCGTGACAATCTCCTTCTTCAAGGGCGGGTCACGCAGGATGGGCAGAGAGAGTTGAGAGAGTTCCAGTTCCAGGCAGCTTGAGCTTCCAGCCACAGCCAGTCAGAGACAGAGTGACAGACACAGTCGGAGTCTTCTTGGGTAAGAGAGTTGTGGTACGTATGTTTTTTACACTCATCAGTCAGATGCTGCCTGCTTGTTTGTTTATATTATTTAAGCATTTGACTGACTTGTTCACTTACCCTCCCCCCTTTCCTCTCATTTCCCTTTTCTCCTCTTTCCCCTATCCCCTTTTAGCTTCATTTGTCTTTATTTGAAATTTCATAAATAAAAAATCAATGGGGTGGAGCTAGGGTAGGGGCGGGGCTAGGGTGGGGGCAGGGCTAGGATGGGGCCCCACCAAATTGGTCTGCATAGGGCCCCGCGCTTGCTAAGACCAGCCCTGCGGATTTGATAAACCATCTTTCTGTGGTACAGCCAAAACAGTTTATATTTATTCTATGCAGATATTTTGCTGTTCCTTAGTGGTCTCACAATCTAAGTTTTTGTACCTAGAGCAATAGAGGGTAAAGTGATTTGCCCTGAGTCACAAGGAGCTGCAGTGGGAATTGAACCCAGTTCCCCAGCCCACTGTACTAACCATTAGGCTACTCCTGAAAACACAGATTGCTTATACAAATATAAATGCAATAGCTGAAATGGTAAATAAAAGATTGCGTGAATGTTACATTCCCAGGAACCTCCCTCTTCATAAGCGTCTGCATATGGGATCTGCCAGTCACCCATTACCCAGACTGTCGGAGAGAGGATGCTTTCTCTTATAGTTTTATGCACATCGACAAGTTTCTAAATAGTACTTAACGTAACTAAACAGAGAAAACAATAATAACTGGCATAGATATTACAGTAAAAATCTACCAAATAAACATCTTACAAGAAATACAAAATCATAACTGATACTTGTGTTTAAGCAAATGCTTTACAATGACATGTATTTAAAAGTATGTCAACATATGGTCATGAAAATCGGTAACCAATTGTGTGAATAATGAAGAAATAATACTTTGCTAGGATTTTTTCCTCACACTTTAATTTGCTCTTTTGATGAATTAGTCCATAATACTACCACTACTTATCATTTCTATAGTGCTACAAGGCATACGCAGCGCTGTACACCATACATGAAGAGACAGTCCCTGCTCAAAGAGCTTACAATCTAAAAAGGGATTGTAGCAAATGGGAGAAAGAAATCTTGAAGTGAATATAACTGAAGATGGCAAAGTCACAAAAAGGTGTGGCAGTGCAGGGCAAGAGCCAGAGAAATGCTGGGGTACATAGCGAGTACATGTGCAGCTGCATTTTAGAAAAGGCACAGGAGTCAGAATTGAGGCGTCCAGATTAGGATGTTCCCAGTTTCAGTAGTATTTTAGAACTGTGGGGTCCTTTTACAATGGCGCGCTGAAAAATGGCTTGCAGTAGTGTAGGCGTGGGTTTTGGGCATGCATCGATCCATTTTTTAGCGAGCCTGTAAAAAAGACCTCTTTTTTTGCCGAAAATGGACATGCGGCAAACTCAAAATTGCTGTGCGTCCATTTTTGGGTCTGAGACCTTACTGCCAGCCATTGACCTAGCGGTAAAGAATCCGGGCAGTAATGACCTACACGCGTCAAATGGTATGCTGTATTTTTGGATCTGCATGTAAAATTTACGCACACATCTTTATAGAATGCCAACTACAAAGATGCATTCATAAATTCAAATTAGTGTCAATTAGCACCAATAATTGTTAGTACCCAATTATTGGTTCATTGTTCAATTAAATTGCTCTCAGAAATTAGGCACATGCAATTTTGAGCACCATATATAGATTTAGAGGGAAAGATTATAAAATACTATAATGCACATCTTTTCTTTACCAATCTAGAGGGAGATGCTCAAAGCAAACCGGGCTTGCAACATTTTAGTTAGACTGGGTTTAAGCAGTCTAAATGAAACCTTATTTTGTGGCTAATGCACAGAGGCTTTCAGCCACTGCCTTACTGTGCATGGAAGCAGTGACCGAAAGTCCTATGCTAATGAGCTCACTA
Source organism: Microcaecilia unicolor (assembly GCF_901765095.1). Classification (NCBI taxonomy): domain Eukaryota; kingdom Metazoa; phylum Chordata; class Amphibia; order Gymnophiona; family Siphonopidae; genus Microcaecilia; species Microcaecilia unicolor. Next base: position 41,404,850 of record NC_044037.1, read on the forward strand.
GTATTAAAATGAGCTCCTTTGTGATTTCCTGCAATGCACAGAAAACCAGCTCACAGACCCCCCCCCCCCCCCCCCCCCCCCCGCTCTAATGAATGGAAACTACTGACAGCTCTTGAACTATTGTTAGGGTCCCATGATACCTTTCCTAACAGTGCCTGAATGCTGATTGGCTGAGGCACTGACAAAAAAAAAAATCAAAATGGCAGCATGCTGCCCCATACCCTGAGCCTCCCTCCAACCCCCCCCCCCAAAAAAAAAATCCCTGGTGGTCTGGTGGACTCTCCTGAACACCCCAAACCTAAAACAAATCCCTGGACCACCTGACCCCCCCCCCCCCAATAAAATAATAGCCTGGTGGTCCAATGACCCCAGAAACCTGACCCCCTAGTCACCACTGATGGTCTAGTGGAATCCCCCCACCAGACCACTTCATATACCTACTCACCCCTACTGCTAGGCCCACCATCTTCAAAATGCTCCCCCCCCCCCCCCCCCCCCCCCCACACACACACACACACTCCTAAGTACTATATAAGGCCCAACTGGAGTGCCAGGATTTCTACCAGGTTTCAGCAGGTATAAGTCTGGCACCCAGAATTGGGCACAGAAACCAGCACTAAGCACTATTTTATAAAGGATGCAGCCCTTCATAAACTTGCACTTTGCACTAATCTTTTCCGGTGCTCATTTTTGAGCACAGTTTATAGAATTTCCCCCCTAGGTGCCCAGCTTTCCAAATAGTCATGTTGTTGGTACCTAAAAAAAAAAAATAAACGATCCATTTTATAGAATTTCCCTCTCATTGTTCAGGTGGTATCCCTATGTATTTTAAATTAACTCGTCATAGAGAGAAAGATCCAAAGTGCAAATCCCAAAACATTCAAGGAGGACTCAAACAACAACTCAGAAACCCCGCTGCCACCATTTGAGAAAGCTTTTCAGCCTTAAAGCATTTTACAGTAGACTGAAAAAGCCTTTGAAAGTATCATAAAGGAAATTATATATTAACCTGACTATAATATCAGTTTTTTTTAAAGAACAAAATCTATCTCATCTTATAGCTGCAGCCTTTACTGATCCAAGAAGGAAGAACCAGGAAGAGGTGACAGCATCGCTTGCTTCTGGGTCTGGCAGAGAAAGAGATAGTCATGTCTGCTCAACATGTACAGAACAGGAAATTGGAGAATCCCACATGGGTCCAAGGAGAAGTCAGCAGTGCCCCATTCAGGTTGGGCAAGGAGGTAGCCATAGGCGGTCGGTGGCTCAACTGTTTGGGGAGGCTAAAGGGGGCGGGGTTAGGGGTGGGGCCAGGGGCAGGGCTTACATCCATAATTGTCTGACAACATAGAAAAAAAATAAGTAAAAAATAAGTCACAATACCTTTTATTAAATTTAGATATTAAATATGTATCATATGTCAAAGAATAAAGTGGTTGCTCAAAGCATGTACTAACCACAATTGCTCAACTGCAAAACACTATGCACAAATTTGTGCAAAAACACACTCATAAACCTTACTGTACCATAACACTGGGCAGACCCTAATAAACCAATATACCACCCATACGGAAAATGTAGACCGTCAACAATATGAAACAAGGGATCATAATATTACAATTCTGATGTAGAGCCACAAAACACCCTTTTAGGGTGGAAAGTGTTCACAATGAGCTCCTTTTATGAATGACTATATGTAGTTCCTTCAAGAGGTAGTGTGTCATGATTTAGGCTCTAAAACCCTTTCTGATGATTTGGTGCCACCTCAGTAAGGCCAATACACAATCTCTCCACTGCAAAACACTATACACAAACTTGTGCAAAAGCACACTCATAACCTTACCAAACCATAACAGTACTAATTCCAAGGACAGGACAAACTACAACCTTATGCATGGAAAGGCAGCACTGTAATTACACCGGGCTCTAAAACACCAGTGCACAACCTAGTGAAACAAAAAACCCCAAAAGGGGCTGAAAATACTACACGCTAGCAGAATACTGCACCTTGATCACATGAAAAACACATGATACAACAGATATGAAGGCAAAATACTGAACTGGAAAGTTACCTCAAGAAGTCAGACTCGGCATGCAGCAATACTAGAAAAATTGAAACTTACATGCAAAACATCAGAGATGCACATTTCCAAAAGCAGACATATTCCAGTTAATAAATTCTGAATAAAATACTTTTTTCTACCTTTGTTGTCTGATCATTTAGTTTTTCTATTTGCTTTGGTCTCAGTGTCTTCTGTTTTATGCAGTGTCTTCTTTCCATTTGATATTTTTTCTTTCACCATGTCCACCATCCTCCTGTGTCCTTATGCGTCCTATCTACCATCTGTAGCCCTGTCCCTATCCTTCAGTATCCCGATCCAGCTCTTAAATTCAACAGTTTCTCCTCCATCCATATCCAGCATTTCTCCTCACTCCCCTCCATCCATGTCCAGCACCTTCCTTCCTTCTTTCTCTCCTACCCTTCCATCCAGTGTCATCCCTCTTTCTATCTCCATCCTTCCACCCATTACCCTCTCCCAATCCTTCCATCCATTGTCTCCCTCTATCTCCCCTTCCTTCTAGACAGTTTTCTCTCTTGACCCTTTTCCATTCAGCATGTCCTCTCTCACCCCATCCTTCCAGTGTCTTTCCTCTATCCCTCCCTACCAGCGTCTTCCCTCATTCTGCCCCTCCTTCCAGCATTTTCCTCTTTCTCCCTCCTTTCATCCAGCCAGCATTTCTCAGTCTGACAGCTAGGGTCTCCCCCAGTTTCTCCCCAGCAGCTTCTCTCTCTCTCCTGCCCATGTTCCCTCTTTCTTTCCCCATCTCTCTCTGGCTCTCCCCTGCTCTTTTCCATGTCCCTGGCTCTCCCATGTTCTTTTCCATGGCCCCTCTTTCTCTCCCCATCTCTTTCTGACTCTCTCCTGCTTTTTTCCATGTCCCTGGCTCTCCCCTGCTCTTTTCCATGGCCCCTCTTTCTCTCCCCATCTCTTTCTGACTCCCCCCTGCTTTTTTCCATGTCCCTGGCTCTCCCCTGCTCTTTTCCATGGCCCCTCTTTCTCTCCCCATCTCTTTCTGGCTCCCCCCTGCTTTTTTTCATGTCCCTGGCTCTCCCCTGCTCTTTTCCATGGCCCCTCTTTCTCTCCCCATCTCTTTCTGACTCCCCCCTGCTTTTTTCCATGTCCCTGGCTCTCCCCTGCTCTTTTCCATGGCCCCTCTTTCTCTCCCTATCGCTCTCTGGCTCTCCACTGCTCTTTTCCATGCCCCCTGGCTCTCCTCTGCTCTCCCTCTCTCTCCCCCTACCGTTTCCAGCCAGTGGCCACGTTCTTTTCTCTTCCTCCGGCCCGGGCCTCTTTGCTGCAGCGCTGACAGAAGAAGAAAAAGAAGCGCGGGGCCGCAGCAGCCTTCAGACATGCGTTGTCAGCTCTGCTGGTCCTCTGCCCCTGGAACGGGAAATTGACGTCACGGGGCAGAGACTGGCAGAGCCGACAGCGCATGTCTGAAGGCTGCTGCGGCCCCGCGTTTCTTTTTTTTTCTTATGTTATGCTGGCTGTGGAGAGTGCGACGGCAGCGGATCGTACATCTCGTTCCTGGCTGCTGCTGCGCTGCTCAACAGAAGCGGCGGCAGCAGAAGATTTCGTCGGGAGTCTTGTCTCGGGCTGTATTTAGAGAAGGAGGTAGGCGGGGCCGCGGGGAAGGTCACAGCTGGGCTGGGGAGGCTTAGCCTCCCCAAGCCTCTTATACGGGGCGCCTATGGAGGTAGCATCTAGGGACTAAGGGCAGTTGCATGTGCAACTGCTAATTGGTGCCAATTAGCATTAATTAAGGCCAATTATAGTCAATATTTGACTACTAACTGCAATAAAGAGCCAATTATTGACTTGTTACACACACAACTGACTTTATTCTATTTTAGCGAACAAGTTTGTGGAATTAGGGAGAATGTGACTAGCAGTTTCCAACCCTTCTTCAAATTGAGGTGGATATGGCAAAATTTCTTTCTGTCTGGGCTGAGCAGAGAGCGCCTTCTCTTCCCTCGATAGCATCGGCCCTTATTCGCTTCTCTATACAGTATGTCAAATGCTCAAATTCCAGAGGGTGCAACTTCAAGGGGGCGTAGACTTGGGAGGCTCACAATGTGTCAGGCAGTTAGGTGCACAGGTTATAGAATACTATTTATTTATTTATTTATCTCATTTGTACCCCACATTTTCCCAACTGTGTCAGGCCCAATGTGGCTTACATCACACTGCAAAGGCGGACGCCAATACAGTAAATTAAGCTAATACATCATGTAACCTACATAAGAACTAAAGGAAAGAATGGGGAAGAAACGAAAGGAACAGGGAAATCAGGGGGGAGAAGGGAAGGGTGGATGTGTCCAAAATTGTCATTATATTGTTATGAATCAAGTAGTGGAGACACATGTTGAGTCCTTGGGGAAAGCTTAGGCACATGAAAAACCACAAGTCTGTACAGAGAGAATATATCGCGACTAGCCACAAGTTAGAGAATGACATGGGAACAAAGTTTGTCCCCATGGGTTCTGTCTCCATCCCCAGCCCATCCCCACAGGTTCTGTCTTCGCCCCCGCCCCATTCTCTACCACAAGTACTGTCTGATAATGTTCTATAATGCTTTAAAGGGCAAAATGGGCAAACACTGCCATAATGAAAAAATGTGATATCTTAACAGAAATGTTTTGTATGTAATACAGGATCACTCAGTGTGTCACTACTCACATGCTCTGGAAGTACGTCACAAGAGCAAAATAGAGCAAAAACAGCTACTTTTGCTTAAGTTAGTGACTGTGTTCACACATCCTCGTAATCCTACTCGTGAACTTATATCCCAAATTAATGCAGTGTCAAAACCTCAAAAAGTGTCCCTGAAGTGTTCACGAGTAGGATTACCAGGATGAACACTGAGTGATCCTATATTACATACAAAAATTTTCTGTTATTTTTTATTATTGCAGTGTTTGGCCATTTTGTCCTTTAAAGCATTATAGAACATTATCAGAGAGTACTTGTGGCTAGTTATGGTTAGGAGCAAGCAACTATCAGGCTTATTTTCGAAAGTGATCGCCGGGCATCTTCCGACATAAATCGGGAGATGGCCGGCGATCTCTCAAAAGCGGCAAAATTGGTATAATCGAAAGCTGCTTTTTTGACACCATCGCCACTTTCCCGTCATCGTGTCGGCAGCATAGCGAAGGCGCGACATGGGCGGGCATGGGCGTGGATAATGGAAAAGAAAAAATCAGTATTTTGCCGGGTTTACTTGGTCCTTTAATTTTCACGACCAAGCCTCAAAAAGGTGCCCCAACTCACCAGATGACCACCGGAGGAAATGGGGGATGACCTCCCCATACTCCCCCAGTGGTCACCAACCCTCTCCCACACTAAAAAAAATAAAAATAAAAACCTTTTTTGCCAGCCTGTATGCCAGTCTCAAATGTCATACCCAGCTCCCTGACAGCAGTATGCAAGTCCCTGGAGCAGTTTTTAATGGGTGCAGTACACTTCAGGCAGGCAGACCCAGGTCCATCCCCCCCCCCCTACCTGTTACACTTGTGGTGCTAAGTGTTGAGCCCTCCAACCCCCCCCCCCCACAAAAAAAAAACCCCACTGTACTCACATGTAGGTGCCCCCCTTCACTCATAAGGGTTATGGTAATGGTGTAGAGTTGTGGGGAGTGGGTTTGGGGGGGAATTTGGGGGGCTCAGCAGCCAAGGTAAGGGAGCTATGCACCTGGGAGCTATTTGTATATTTTTGTTTAATTTTTAGAAGTGCCCCCTAGGGTGCCCGGTTGGTGTCCTGGCATGTCAGAGGGACCAGTGCACTACAAATGCTGGCTCCTCCCATAAGCAAATGCCTTGGATTTAGCCGGGGTTGAGATGGCCGCTTTTAGTTTCCATTAGCGCTGAAAAACAAAACCGGCCATCTCAAACCCAGCGAACTCTGGCATTTGGCCGGACCAAACCGTATTATCGAAAGAAAAGATGGCTGGCCATCTTTTTCGATAATATGGTTTGGCCAGCTGTTTGCGGCACCACCAGAATAGATCGCCAGCAATCTATTTCGCTGGCGCCGTTCGATTATTCCCCTCTATGCCAGCCATTTTGCTGGCATAAGTACTTGCACCTAAGTTTAGGTGAATAAAATGCCAACTTATGCTAGCATTCTAATTTTTGCTTAGCGTGCATTATCCCAGCACCTACATTTAGGGAACCTTTTGAGAATTTACCCCATAGTTTTTTTTCTACTGTACTATCCTAAATGTACAGGGTTCAGTGTTATTCAGGCCAATATGGTGTTACTAATTTTTATGGCACCTAAGAAAATCTGAGCATCAAAATCTGTTGACATCAGTGAAAGATTGAGGGGGTCTTTTAGTAAAGATTAACTCGAGTTAGCTGCAGCAGGGCCCATTTTATTCCTATGGGCCCTGCTGCAGATAACTGGAGCTAACCTTTATTAAAAGACCCCCTGAAAGACCATAGGAGTCACACTCTGAAAATTAGGGAATTAAAAATATACAGAAATAGACACCACATAAAGGACTTAAACATTAAAAAAAAAAAAATGCCATGTCTGCCACAGGCCTTTGTTCTAAAGAGTTAGGCTCAACACAAATCTATAATATAGCTGTGTTGAGCCCAAGGGGCATTTTGGGCATTGGCATGTAAATGAGCAGAAAAAGTGTGCCACTTAGCTCACAAAATCCCTATTCTCCAGTAAGACCATCTGAGCTGAAATGTCCTTAATGGCAGCCTTTGAAGCTGCATGAATCCCAGAGGTCACTGGTGGCTCAGCACTGTTCTCCATAGCCTTCAGACTTATTTTCATCCCGAGTTTAAATAAGGGGCAAAACTGTGAGTTTCAAGACCTTTTCTAACCCAGCCTGGAGTAAAATGTAGTTGGTTGTGAGATCATCAACTTCCAGCGAATGACTTGGGCTCCAACGCTTAGCAAATGTGAGATAATTTGCATCTTCTCACTGCATTTTCCTCTTTTGTGTACTGCATAACTACCACTGGAAATGGGTTTATCTAGACTTGTGACCCTGAAGTTCGAAACTAATGATTTGCATTGTCAGTTTAACAGTCCCTATGATTAACAAATATTTGTTCTTGAATCACGGCTGTTCATTTTTATCAGTTTTTATGTAACTAATGTAGCGGGACTTATTTGAAGTAAGATATGAGGAGAGTTAAGGGTTAAATACCACAAATCTTTTGCTCTTTCTCTGTAGTATGATTGGCATGCAAGAAATGGAAACTGAAATTGATGTGTGCAACTGTGAGGCTCCATGGTTTGTTTTGTTTTCCCTGATTGCACTATCCTGATTCCTTGATCACAAATTTGGTACTGCAGAGTTTATTAATGGAAAATGATGGTGTTAACATGAATCATAGCTATACAATATTTCAGAGGGATATTTTTGAAGGGCGTGAAATGGTTTCTATTTTCATAATTAAAGTAATATAGATTCAGATCTTTTAAACTAGGAATTATTATTACACATAATAAAGACGATGACCTAGTTCTCTCTCTGAATATACTTGAATAAAGTTGCTCAGTTCATTTTTGGACAGATATTTAGTTGCTCAAACTTGCCTAGATATCTTTGAGGCCCTTAGCAAAAATGGCCAGTGGAGGGTGCACTAAAGTGTCCTGTGCTATTTTTGGCATTTGTGCATTAACCCCCCCCCCCCTAATTCTATAGAAAGTGCTAAAAATTGTGCATGCAAATTTGGGGGTGTACCCAAATTGCATGCACAATTTAATTGAAAAATGAGCCAATTAGCGCCAATAATTGGCTTTTAACAAGCAAGTATTACTGCTATTTGAAATAAATTAACATAATTTTACATGCATCCTGGAAAAGGGGGTGCAGAAATAGGAGGAACATAGGGGGTTCGGGATGGAGCATGAGTGTGGATTCCAGTTACACACAGCCCCAGGCCCCTACCACCACATCATGTACCTTAAAATAATCAGGAGTAATGCACACTTGGAAAATGGTGGCATTTGACCCGTCATGGTGCACCCTGAGATGCACTGAGCAAGGTCAGTCTGCCAAATAAGCAAAATTTTCCCTTATTTGGTAGTGTGGTAAGAGACTACCAAATAAGGGAAAATCCCTTATTTGGCAGACTGACCCCTCTTGGTTCATGCTAGGATGAACTGTGAGGGGTCAGGCACCACCTTTTCCCAAATGGCAGCAACAAGGCAGAACAAATTAGCATACCTCCTGCCTTTTTAAAGGTATGCACTGCAGGGGGTCTGAGGGCTCGTTGAGGAGTGGAGTGAGAGATACTCTAGACACCAGGGATTTTTTTTTTTTTTTAGAAATGGGGGAGGGGCGTTAAGGGAGAGAGGAGGGAGGGATGCCTTACGTACTAGGGAATTCAATTTTTTAATGGTGGTGCAGGAGGGGGTTTTGGTCATGGGGAATTGGTGAACTACCATGGCTTTGGGTTTTTGTTGGGGTTGAGAGAGAGGGATTGGATCAAATCAAAGGAAGGGAGAGAGAAAAGGCCTCTAGACTAACAGGGCTTTTGGGTTTTAAGTTGGGGGAGTCATACTGGTGGCCAGATTCGGGGCTGACGCAGAAAGCTACCTGTTGGTGGCAGTAGTTTTTAAAAATACTCTTGTTCCTGTCAGTGTGTGAGCCGGTCACCACTCACACACTGATTAGAATGGGAACATTTTGAAATAAGGTGTGGATTACTGCCTTGATTTTAACACGGCCATAATTTGCATACTCATTGACTACCGCATGGCAGCAGTAATTTTTTTACAGGAGCCTTGCATTAAAAGTCATGTGATCAGTGACTCCAATTCGCAGCTTTCTGCATCAGCCACAGAGAAAGATAATAGCAGAGGATAATGAAGAGAAGGTGGAGGAGTACAGAGAATGAGAGGCCAGTGGATAAGGAAAAATGGGGAAGGTCCAGGTGGTGGAAGGAGAAGGCATATGGAGATGAAATAGCAATTGCTTCCCCATCTTTTTGACCCACCAGCTGCCAGTTCTATAATATCATATACATAGACAAAAGAAAAGAAATACACTAAAACATTACATGCAAATAGAAAGCTAGAAAAAGACATTTATAGCCAATATAAGAATAAACAACACCCTAACTCTATAGTGTACATGCTGTTCAACATATCCTCTGACTTATTCTCAGAATACACTGTGAAGAGGAGTAGACTAATGCTTTCCCAGTAGGCTGAGAACTGAGGCAAACTGGAATCAGTCCTCACCATGGTTGTTTATGACCCTGGGTAAGTCACTTAACCCTCCATTACCTCAGGTGCAAAGATTTAGAGTCTATACTATTCTATTCCTGTTTTTATATCCCGCCTAAGTCAACCTGGAATCAAAATGGGTACATCCAGACAAATGTTCCATATATTTGCTAAGTAGGTTTTCAATGCTTTCCTAAACATCATATAATTAGAAAGTGTCTGTATCTGAACTGGAATAGAATTCCAAATCCCGCTAGACTGAAAGTTAAATGAAGTTTCATGAATATGTTTAAAGCAAACTTGGGTTACAGAAGAACTACCCAATCTTATTAATGATCCAAAACGAGAGGCAGAATGAACAGTAAGAAAAGTAATTAACTGAACAAGAGCTTGAGGGAGGCAACCATTAATTATTTTGAAAACCCAACATACCACCTTAAATTCAATGTGTGCATCTATTGGCAGCCAATGCAAATCCCTCAATAGCGGGGTCACGTGGTCAAAGTTTTTATATCCAAAAAACATTCTCGCAGCTGTATTCTGCCAGATCTGAATCCTGTTTGTAATCTTGCGAGTAGTACCCACATACAAAACATTACAATAGTCTACCTGGGACAATAATACAGTTTGAACTAACAGGCGAAAGAGAAAGTACCTGTATGAAAGATGGTATAACAAGAATCTAATAAACAACATACATTTTCAATCTTATATACTGCAATTCTAGATTCCCTGTGATGCAACTCATAACAGGGCTTCAGACTTTTGGTTATATCCAATAAACATTGAAATTGGGTTACCTGTTATAACATATATAACCCACTGTCTTATCCTTTCATTCCAATACACCAGGGACAACCCAACAACTATCAACACCCCAGACCACACCCTACCAGTCTCAGACAGCCTGAAAATCCTCGGCATGATACTGGACCACAACATCACTCTAGAGAGCCAAGTAAAATCTATAACTAAGAAAATGTTCTATTCAATGTGGAAACTCAAATGCTTGAAGCAATTCTTCCCAAGGGAAACATTTTGCAACCTAATACAATCAATGGTACTAAGTCATGAAGACTACTGCAATGGAATTTATGCAGGATGCAAAGTACAAGTCTTAAAGAAACTTCAGACCGCACAGAACACAGCAGCTAGACTCATCTTTGGAAAAACACGATTCGATAGCGCAAAGCCCCTCTGCGAAAAACTACATTGGCTCCCAATCAAAGAACACATTACCTTCAAAATCTGCACTATGGTTCACAAAAATATCTATGGGGAAGCACCGGGCTACATGACAGACTTGATCGACCTACCATCTAGAAACACATTCGAATCAGCACAAACGTACCTAAATCTACACTACCCAAGCTGCAAAGGACTCAAATACAAATCAACCTACACATCCAGTTTTTCCTAGATCAGCACGCAACTGTGGAACGCACTACCAAAAGTCTTGAAAACCACATATGACCATTTACACTTCAGAAAGACACTCAAGACCCACCTGTTTAAAAAGGCCTACCCTACCGATCCAACGTAAATGCCTGATCTCTGCGTCACAACAACACTATAGTTCGTAATGGTCTTCACACAACCCTCTGCCAACCGATTCCTTTATGTGGTCCTACCACATGAACAGTATCTTACCACTACACCACATTGTATTTGTTTACTCCGGAGTCTAGAGACAGCTCTCTGGCACTATGTAAGCCACATTGAGCCTACAAAGAGGTGGGAAAATGTGGGATACAAATGTAACAAATAAATAAAATAAATATATTTACTGAAAATAGCATCACCCATAAGTATCCAATGAAGTCATATGGAATCTGCTCAAAAGTGGCCAGCACTGTTTGTAGTGCATAGGTTTTCCACACACTGCGAGCACTTTTAGTACAGCGGTAAAATGGCCGCATTTGTCTAATTTCCTGTAAAGGCCACACTCTAATATCCCAATTAGTGTGTGGCCATTACTGCAGGAGCCCTTACCACCACTTATTGACTAGGTGGTAAGGGCTCCCACACTAATCGGGCAGCACACAGCAATGTACCCACACTACCCAATTAGCACAGGGCACGCCTACTCTCCACCCATACTCATGATTCCTGGGCCAAAAAATAAAAACTATTTGTAGCACAGGATTAATGCATGCTCATCAGCATACTACCACAGGACACTTCAGTGCATCCCATGGCAGTGCCTTTTGGTACGTGGTAAACACACCCTAGTGCCTTCCGCAGCTTAGTAAAAAGGCTGTGTGAAGAAACAGTGTGTTTTAAACCTGTAAAATGTTTTAGATATTTTCCTGTTTTAATTATGTCCCGAAGTGTATTTCTCCTATTTGGCCAGCAGGTGGTGTTTCTTTGCTGTAAAGCTGTTATAGGGAACTGAATGTTCTTTTTCTCTAACACAAGCAGGAAGCATACAGCAGTATACTTTCAAATCTTGTTGACTGGGCTCTGATTGGCCCAAGAGCTAATTTCCTTTCCAGTGTACTGATTTTGCCTTCAGTCTTAGCCAGGAAGAAAGAGAGAGAGAGATCTCTTTGCTGATGCTCGGTGAATTATATGTCCTGATCTTCCCAGGTACTGTTTAGACAGTATGTAGATGTTTAGTTAGTGTTATAATTGATCCATAGTTCAGTTACCTGTTATTGTTTGCCAATTGCACATTTTTGTCCACTGTTCCAAGTTCTGAAAATAAGCACAATTGTTTGTTCATTCTGTCTGATAAAGAATCCTGGTGGTTTGTGTTTTGGGTCTGTTATCAACATTTGCTAATTTCAGATCTGATGAAGAAGGGTTACCTTCGAAAGATAATCAAAAAATGTACTAAGTTAGTTCATCTTATTTTATTTTCTCTGTTTTATTTTATTTCTATTGATTACCTTTAAAAGTGGACTAACATGGCTACCACATCTTTCTACTCTGGCTTCAAATAAAAAATTATTTACCAAAAAAACAAGAAAAAGAAAAGGAGAATGACTTTGTTGGCATCTAATAGATCTCCACTCTCTATGGCAGTTACACAGTTATTATATCTTATATTGAAGAAAGCTATTTGGACTCCAGTTAAGACACATAAAGCTAACAAAGAGAATAAAATAGCTGCTCATTTTGGTACTTTGATCTGGGTAATCCTCTGCACATGCTTGATTTTTTTTAGGCCAATAATTGAGGGGTTTGGGAAGTAATTATGGAATAGAATTTCTGCTTTATTGGGTCTGACTAGTATGATCTGCTCAAAATTCATTACTTTTAGATCTCAGTGTTTGGAAAACTTCTTCTTCCAAAGAGGAAGTTATGTGGCCTTTTTACTAAGCTGTGGTACACACTAGTGTGTACTTACTGCAGCTTTAATTGTGTGCTGTGGTGCACACTGAGGCATCCTGTGATACTTTTGACTTGTATGCATGCTACCAGTGGGCTGAAAATTAAAATTTGTTTTTTGCTGAAGGGGCATGTCTGGGGATGGATAATGGGGGTGTGTGCGCTAATCAGTTAGCAGAGACAGATTGCTGCACACTGACGGCCCTGTTTAAAGGTGTACTAGCATTTTTAGCACGTGCTAAAATTTAGCAGATGCTAACACTAGAGACACCCATATATTCCTATGGGTATCTGTAATGTTAGCATGTGCTAAAAAATACTAGCGCGTCTATAGCACAGCTTAGTAAACGGGGTCCCCAACTAATTAGTGCATGATTAGTGCGTCAGCCCTTACCACATCATGTAAGGCCTCACGTGCTAATGGCAAAATTAGCGTGTGGTCCACTACTTCTTGTATTACATTAGCTCCCAATCAGGGCACGATTAAAGTTTAAAACCAGCATTCTAATCTTCAAAATACTGCTTGGAATGGCACCAGGTTATATGTTGGACTTAATTGAGCTATCAGCTAGAAATGCAGGTCCAAGAACAAGTGACTATTTGCTTCTTTATCGCCCTAGTTGCAAAAATGTGGTTTATAAGTCTGTCCATACAGCAGGTTTCAGTTATCAGGGATCCAAACGGTGGAATCTAATTCCCAAGATAAAAAGAAGCATTAATAATTATCCACAATTTCACAAAGACCTAAAAACCTATCTTTCTAAGAAATTTTTTAGGGGTCCTTTTACTAAGGTGCCCTGAAAAATGGCCTGCACTGTTGTAGGTGCGTGTATTGGACACGCGCAAGTCCATCTTTCAGTGCGCCTGCAAAAAATGCCTTCTTTTGGCCAAAAATGGACGTGCGGCAAAATTTAAATTGGTGTGCATCCATTTTGGGCCTGAGACCTTACCACCACCCATTGACTTAGTGGTAAGGTCTCACACATTAACCAGGTGGTAATCATCAGTGCACATTCACTGCCGATTACCGCCCGGTTAGCGCCGCGCAGTAGAAAAAAATATATATTTTCTGTTGCACGTATTGGATGCACATAAGAAAATGGAATTACCACCTGGGGCACGGGGTAGCCGGGCGGTAGTTCCAAATTGACGAGCGTAGGCGCCTACACGTCTTAGTAAAAGGGCCCCTTAGTTAAGAATGTGTTTTGATACTTGAAGTTAAAATTCTCTGTTATTGTAAATCTATTGTTAATTGTAAGCCACATTGAACTGAAACTAGTTTTTGGATAATGTGGGAAATAAAAATGAATGAATGACTGAATAATTAATTAAGAAAATATAGAAAAATTAATCATCTTACTGCAGTGGTAAAAATGACCTTAGTATGCAGGAAAGACCTGTGTAAGGGTGCGCTAAGGCCACTTATTACTGCAGCTTGGTAAATGGGCCCCTATGTGATGTACTTGTTGCCATTGCTTTGAAAACTATTTTTTTCCAATTTAGAAACAAGGAGATATGGAGGCATATTTTCAAAGCACTTTGGGAGGCTAAGTTCCATAGGTTTCTATGGAACTTTGGGAGGCTAAGTGCTTTGAAAATGAGCCTCATGGTCAACTTTAATGTTAGGAGGATACAATATATGTTATAATGAAATATGAGATATCATTGGCCAAAGCTGCCAAGAGAGAAAGTTGGGTCCGATGCAAACAATCTTCAGGACCCAGCTGCCGCGCTCCCCCCGCCGCCACCACTGCCCCCCTCCTGCAGCAGCAAACAAGAGAGAGTGCTCTGCTGGCTATACATCCTCCTTCCTGCCACGTCCCGCCTTCTGTGAAGTAACTTCCTGTTTCCTCATAGGCAGGACGTGACAGGAAGAAGGATCTGTCGTCAGCTGAGCAGTCTCTTTTGATCGCTGACACCAGGCCTTCCTTGGAGGCCGGGCCCGGGGAATCTTACCCCCAACACCCCCCTTCTCGGCAGCCCTGTCATTGGCAATAATACTGGTAAACGTATGACCTGTGTGCTACCTATGAAGTTTTGTGCCTGAAGGAGTATATTGAAATGGTCTGCTCCTCCTCCCTATTTGGTTTCTGTATCCAGAGTTTCAGCATCACCTTTTTTGTTTGTTTTCCTTTGTGAGCTGCATTTGTATTGTTTGGAGTGTGGGGTGGAATTATTTGCAAAATCAGTAACAAAAGGAAAAAAGACAAAGAGTTATCAACTGGTTTGTTGTACACAGTTCTAACAAAAATAAAGAAACTGTGACCTTCGGTGATCATGCATTATTTAAAGTGTAAGGTCCCCTGGTTGAATTTGTGACTAATACACCAACTGCACATGCACTCAAATTTGGGCAGTAGTAAATATAGGTAAGGATGCTAATCAACCAGGTGGCTGCACACTACCCTGAACAAGAGCAATTAAAGTTCAAGGCTAATTTTCTCCTAGAGGTTAGTTATTTTATAGCCAATTACACAGTTTCACCCCACTTTGAACTTGTGTAAAATAAGGGCACCATATGCATCGGGCCTCTCAATAGATTCCCTGTAGCTTCAGTCATCAACCCTATTCAGCTGTTTTCTAAAGTAGTTACTGCATCCACCTGCCTTTCAGTATTTAACATTTTCAATTATGAAACAAAAAAGAAATCTGAACTAAAAGCTATTTTTATCTTCATAAAAGCCAAGGATATTTTTTATATTAAATCTGAGAAGCTGTGCATTTAGCAATCTGCTATATTTTTACATATCGGACTCTCAGGCTGATCATATTTTTATTAAACGTACCATCTCTACGGTGTCATCACACACCCACAGCCAGAAATCTTCAGACAGAGCACCCAAGTGTAATGTGATGAATAAAATACCAGCAAAGAGATTTCATTTACACTGAAGTACGGTTCCAATTGATACAACAATTAGATCGTGAGTCCTCCAGCGATAGGAAAATACCCATTGAACCTGAATGTAACTCACCTTGAGCTACTACTGAAAAAGGTGTGAGCAAAATCCAAAATAAATAAATAAAATAGAAAAAAACATAGCACAAGGTTTGGAATTTCCCTTAGTTTTAGATCCTCTTCATGCAAAATGTTATGTGATTCTAAATTAATAAAATAATGAAATAGTCTTAGGGAAGTGTGTAAAGGAGAACCTAGCAGCCCTTTTACTAAGCAACATTAAGCAGCTACCATAGGTTTTACTGTGTGTTAAATGTTAACGTGGGCCAGCACAAATAGGCCCAGGCCCACCCGTAGCTATGCCCCTGCTGTGGTTCAAAGACCACCAAAGACCTCAACTGCTTTAAAGGTAGCCCCTATGGGGTTTTGGGGAAAGTGTCTTGTGGGAGGGTCCTGAAGGCTACACATGGGGTCTTTGGGAGTTCTGGAGCCTGCAAGGGGGTCTTGGGGTTCTGGATCATTGGAGCCGACTCTGTGGGTGCTGTGGGTGCTTGAGCACCCCCAATATTGAGAAAAATTCCTTGTATGTGTTCAGGGAGGGGTCATTTCCATTGGGTTTAGCACCCCTAATAATTTTTAAAAGTTGGCTCCTATGTTCTGGAGGTTGTGGGAAGGGATCTTGAGGCCTGGAAGGGGGGCTGTTGTCAGGAGATCTTGAGGTGGCAGGGGGGACCCTGTTTTGCCAGCCTGGGAATGTCGAGCTGTGGTTTTGTGGGCCAATGCTCCTAATCAGTGAAATAACCCCAGCAAAAAGCTGGGGTTATTTTACCATGATTTTTGGGCCCTAACACGACTTGCAATGTATCACTTCATATTGTGTTAGGGTATTTGCGTAGTAATGAGATGCAAAACATGCATTTACATGATTTGCATCTCATTACTGCCTAACCCATGGCAACTAAAATATCACTGCAGTATTTTGTTTCAAGCGGTATTAGGGATATTTAAGTCGTGTTAAGGGCCAAATAATATGACTAGAGACCCTAATGCTGCTTAATGAATTCCCTCCTTAGAGCCCAATATTCAGCCCACAGCAATCAGTGATTTTTAAAGTACTGACTGCCGCAGGCAGAATTTTATCTGGATAGTCGATACCAGGTCTAATATAGGAATAGACACTGAGAGGAGAATTCATCAAGCAGTGTTATGGCCTTAATGCGTGTTAATGGAATTAGCACACGCTAAATGATAAAAGCCCATTCTATACCTATGGGCGTTTAGCATTTAGCATGTGCTAATTCCCTTAACGCATGTTAAGATGCGTTAAGACTATAATACTGCTTGATGAATTCCCCCCTGAATATCCTGGTCTTGTCTGGCCTCTGGAAGTTATTTGGGGACTGGACAATATTCAGAATGGTGCCTAGATAGTTAACTGGATAGTTAGGACAGCCTTTGCTGAAAACCACAGCTAACTGGGTAAATGCTAGCTTTGCTCACACTCTGCCCTCACAGCAGCCCGACACAAAGCGGATTTTTAACAGTACCATCCAATTATGTGCTGCTGAAAATCCACGGATCACCTGCTCAGTACAATTTAACTGGGCAGGAGCCTCTCCTGCCCTGTTAAATTGTTTTAAATATCAGTCCTTTATAGATAATTCTCTAGTAGAAGACGAATTACCTAGTAAGTTGAAAGAATATTTAATCAGACCAATATAGAAAAAGCAGAAGTGGACAGTTCATTAGTCCATAATATAGATCAATATCAAATTTGCCATTAGAAAAGGCAGTATTTCAGTTATTAAAATACATGGATTTGGTGGCATTGTTAGACCATAGAAACATGATGGCAGATAAGAGCCAAATGGTTCATCCAGTCTGCCTATCCACAGCAACCACTATCTCCTCCTTTCCATAAGAGATCCCACGTGCCTGTCCAACACTTTCTTAAATTCAGACACAGTCCTTGTCTCCACCACCTCCACCGGGATGCAATTCCATGTGTCTGTGAAAAAGTATTTCCTTAGATTACTCCTGAGGCTATAACCTCTTAACTTCATCCTATGCCCTCTCATTCCAGAGTTTTCCTTCATTTGAAAGAGGCTCACCTCCTGTACATTAATGCCACAGAGGTATGTAAACATCTCTATCATATCCCCCTCTTCCGCCTTTCTTCCCAAATATACATATTGAGATCCTTAAGTCTGTCCCCATATGCTTTATGACAAAGACCACTGACCATTTATGTAGCTGCCCTCTGAACCGACTCCATCCTGTTTATATCTTTTCGTAGGTGCCGTCTCTAGAATTCCACACAGTATTCTAAATGGGACCTCTCCAGAGACTTATACAAGGGCACCATCACCCCTTTCTTCCAGCTGGCCATTCCTCTCCCTATGCACCCAAGCATCCTTCTCGCTTTGTCACCTTTTCTACTTGTTTGGCCAGCCTGAGATCATCAGACACAATCACCCCCAAGTCCCGCTCCACTTTCATACACAGAAGTACTTCACCCCCTATACTATACCATTCCCTTGGATTTTTGCAACCTAAGTGTATGATCCTGCATTTTTTAGCATTAAATCTGAGTTTCCAATTGCTGGACCATTCTTGGTTTTGAACACTTTCATAGTACAGAATCCGTATAAGGAAATATGGATGATTACCGCTAGGGGGAATTGTTTTGGAGATGGCATCAGCAGAACAAGAGCAACTGGGAATCACTCCTGCCCAAAGATAGCTGGACCACTAGGAAAAATACTGGCAGGGTCAACAGGGATTGCAGGGGGTCCTTTTAGGAGTGGGGTGATGTGTTCAGAGGTGGGGGATGTGGTCAAGGTTGGCAGTTTTTTTAGACTGACAGCGTTGTCCATGCTGATTACACTCTCAGAGCAATTGAGACTCTATTTCATATCAAAGGTGCTATACTGTGACAGTACCACCTACAATTTTTGATCAGGATTAGCTGACCCCTGAGGCAGGCTCCAGTGCACTGAAACACGGCCCATGTCGGGTCTAGCCATCAATTAATAAACAAGAGACTTTGATCATCTCAATCCTGAAGGCCCAGTGTTGCTTTTTTGTTTCCGTCAAAAAGCCATCTCCCCCACACAGCCACCATATTGTGTGACCCCAAACATTCGCAGATGCTACTGAAAACAATAGCAAAGTTTTGAGGTTTATGACTGCCTATGGGGCTCATTTTCCAAAGAGAAAAATGTTTGAAAAGTACCATAAAGCAACATTTGGACAAAAATCTTCTCAAAACGTCCAAATCGGTATTTTCAAAATGTGTTTTGCAAACATCTCTCTATGCAATTTTTTGCAGTGCATCCAAATCACAAGGGGCAAGTTGTGGGCGTTTTGAAGGTGGAATAAGGGCGGGCTTAGGGTGTGCCTAACACTTGGACTTTTTATAGCTATAATGGAACAAAACGAGAACATTCTGGGCAAAAATCTAAACGGTTTGATCTAGACCTTTTTTTATAATGAATATGGCACAAAAAGGTGCCCTAAATGGCAGACCCCCCACCTTACTCCCCCTTTACTCCCCCAGTAGTCACTGTTCTAGTTTCTAAAGTGACATTTTTATTAAGTCAAAAAATTCCTTCTGTCCTTCTACAATCTGACCTTTCTGAAGCATTCAATACAGTGCTCCACTTATTGAACGGTTAATTGAGCTTGGTTTTGCTGGACAAGTTTTAGAATGGTTTAAGAGCTTTCTTACAAAAAGGAGTTACAGTGTGAAGAAGAACACTAAATTTTCAAAATCCTGGACTCCAAAATATGGAGTTCCCCAAGGTTCTCCATTGTCTTCTATATTTTTTTATGTGTTTATGAGTTCCTTGGGTGCTTTTCTGGACTATTCGCAACATTTGGTTTTATCTTATGAAGATGACATTTTTATTCTGGTACTATTAAGTAAATCATGATTTAGGTTACCAATTGATTCTGGACTGCATAGGAAAAAAAACACCTTTGGGCTTCCATCAGTTTATTAAAACTCAACACCACCAAAACTAAGCTATTATATTTTGGTACCTCAGTTAAAGATATTCCTAAGCCTATAATATTAAAATCTGGTGAGACGCTGTTTTTTTGAAACTTCATCCAAGGTTTTGGGATTTATTTTTGATTCCCAGTTAACTATGGAAAGTCAAGTGAATAATCTAAGTAAGAAGGTATTTTATAAATTATCCCAATTATGAGTAGTGAGGCCACTATTTTTTCCAGAGGACTTTCGTATACTACTGCAGGCTTTGGTTCTGATCCAAATTGATTATTGCAGTGTTCTTTATGCTGAGTTATAACAAAAATTTCTATGTAAACAACTTCTTCAAACACTACAGCCATGCTAATTTATAAGTGTCAAAAGTTCGAGTTTCCCCTCTAATGAAGGAGCTGCACTGACTTCCTGTAGAGGCCCGTGTAGAATTTAAGATAGCATTTTTGGTACCTAAAATTATTTTGGGTGCTGCCCAATATCTCTTGTTGATTTACTAACTGTTACTTCTTTATGATTGAGTTATCATTTTAGTTCCACACTTAAGCTGGGCTTCCCTTCGGTTAAGAATATATCTTTAAAACGATTTCATGAAAGCTTTTTTTGCTATCTGTCTAGCGAGATCTGGAATATGATACCTCTGCAGATTAGGCCTTTACCTATCTTCACTTTTATAAGTTTTAAAAACTTTTCTTTTTAGTAAATTTTACTATCTTAGGGCCCTTTTACAGAGGCACGCCAAAAAGTAGCCTGCAGTACTGTGGGCATATGTATTGGATTCACACTGGACCATTTCTCCACTGCATCTGGGAAAAAAAAGAGTTTTTGGGGGGCCATGAAACGGACATGCAGCAAAATCGAAACCAGCGCACGCCTATTTATGGCCTGAGCCCTTAACGCCACCCATTGACATGGTGGAAAGGGCTCACACCTTACCCCCACAGTAACCATCCACTGTGTGCCACTACCGAATACCACCAGGAACACCCCCGTGGTAGAAAATAGAAAATTATTTTGTACCATGGGTTTTTGGTGCACACCAAACTCAGAATTACCACTAGGCAAATGAGCTAGCTAGGTGGTAATATCGATTTGACGTGTGCTGCACAGGCATAGTCCCATTATTTGCCTTTGTAAAAGGGTCCCTTAGTGAGATGTAATTTTTGTATTTTTTTTGTTACTCCCTAACTGGTAGGATATTGCCTTTAGGAAGTTAGATCCATGTTACCCGCTTTGATTCCTTAGCAGATACAAGTGGGATACAAATGCCAGAATAGTATAGCATAGTATAGATAACCAGGTATCTTCCGCTGAATATCCCGGCTATGTTGAGCAGTCAAAATAGGCCGCTTAAATAGCAGGCCTATCCTTAACTGCTTAAAAGTTAACCAGTTAGCACTGAATATTGGCATAGCCGGTTAACGTTTTAGTGGCCAAAATAAACTCGAATATTCAATGCCAGATGCCGGAAACAGCCTGGCATTGAATATCTGGGTTTAACGCCGATGGCAGACAGCAAATGTGCTGCCCGTCACCAGCTGAATATCGGGCCCTTTGTATTTTTTGTGCCAAGGGTGGAAAGTAGGTGTGCTCCGTACTAATTGGTTAGCACAGCTACATTGCCACACGTCAACCGATTAGTGCATGGTTAGCACATGAGCCCTTTCCACCTACTAAATAGGTATTGGTAAATGCTCATGCGCTAATGGCCACTCTCTAATTTGGAAATTAGTGCCTGGCCAATACTAGAAAAAATGAAAATGCGGACATTTTACAGCCGTGCTAAAAGTAGCCTCAGCACACGGGAAAACCCATGCAATAATCATACTGCATAGCTCCTTTTAATGCAGTTTAGTAAAAGGGTCCCTGTATCTATTTATGCTATCAGTAATTTCTGAGGCTTTTTCCTTCCTTCTTAACATTTAAAATTTACACTTGAAGGGGAATAATCGAACGGCCCCGGAGAAATAGATTACCGGCGATCTATTTTGGCGCTGCCGCAAACAGCTGGCTGAACCGTATTATCCCGCGGGACCAGAGCTTGAGAGACAGGAAAGGCCGAAGGCACTTCGAACGTAGAACACGCGCTTCACTGCTGCTGCCGACGCACACCGCCTTAACCCTGACTCCGAGGACGGTACGCTTTTTAAATTTTAGGAGGAAGGGGGTTCCTAGTGCTGGGAGGGAGGGCGGGAGGGCGGCCCGATGCTTGTTGGGTTGGAGGGAAGGTGGGAGGCCGGCCTGGTGCTGTCTGTGTGCTGCTGGGTGGGAGGGAGGCCTGCTGCTGCTGTGTGCTGGGAGGGAGGGAGACCTGATGGTGGGTGCTGGGAGGGAGGGAGACCTGGTGGTGGGTGCTGGGAGGGAGGGAGGCCTGGTGGTGGGTGCTGGGTGGGAGGGAAGTCTGATGTTGGGTGCTGGGTGGGAGGGAGGCCTGGTGTTGGGTGCTGGGTGGGAGGGAAGCCTGATGGTGGGTGCTGGGTGGGAGGGAGGCCTGATGGTGGGTGCTGGGTGGGAGGGAGGCCTGGTGCTGGGTGCTGGGTGGGAGGGAGGCCTGATGTTGGGTGCTGGGTGGGAGGGAGGCTTGGTGCTGGGTGCTGCCTGGTGCTGGGAGGGAGGGCAGGGGGGGAGGAGGGTGGCTGGACATTTGTGGCTGGAGGGGAGAGGAGGGTTGCTGGACATGGATGGAGGGCAAGAAATGAAGAAGAAAGGAGGAAAGTAAAGAAATAAATGGAAAGGAAGCCCTGGAAACGGAGTTAAGAGAACAGATAGCAGCAGAATCAGCGAGTAGAACCAATATGGATAGAAAAACAAAATCACCAGACAACAAAGGTAGGAAAAATCATTTTATTTTCATTTTAGTGTTTGGAATATGTCAAATTTGAGAATTTACATCTGCTGTCTTATTTTGCACTGGGTATACTGGAGCTGTAACAACTTACAGAAATGATTTATAATGGAAGAAAATCATGGCTGGTGTAAGGGGTGTGGCTATCATAGGGGTGGAGTCATATGTGGTGACCCCGCCCATAATGAGTACCGGCACTTTGCGATAAATAATTCGATTTTGGGTTGCTGTTTGGGCACTCGGTCTCTGAAAGGTTCGCTATCACTGCCCTAGGGGGCAGTTCTAAAAAATTTAAAAAATATATACAAATAGCTCCCAGGTGCGTAGCTCCCTTACCTTGGGTGCTGAGCCCCCCCAAATCCCCCCCAAAACCCACTCTCCACAACTCTACACCACTACCATAGCCCTTATGGGTGAAGGAGGGCACAACACTTACCACTACAAGTGTAACAGGTGGGGGGGGGGGGATGGGCTTGGGTCCGCCTGCCTGAAGTCCACTGCAACCAGCAAAAACTGTTCCAGGGACCTGCATACTGCTGTCAGGGAGCTGGCAAAAGAAGGTTTTTTATTTTTATTTTTTTAGTGTGGGAGGGGGTTGGTGACCACTGGGGGAGTACGGGGAGATTATCCCCCATTCCCTCCGGTGGTCATCTGGTGAGTTGGGGCACCTTTTTGAGGCTTGGTCGTGAAAATAAAAGGACCAAGTAAAACCGTCGAGATACTGATTAACACCACTTTTTTTTCCATTATGCGCTAAAGCCGGCCATCTGGTAGCCACGCCCATGCCTGCCCATGTCGCGCCTTCTGCATATCACACCTAAATCTAAGTGCTGCTTATAGAATAAGCTTAGGCAGAAATCTATCCCACACAGAGTTTTCAGCCACCACATATAGAATCTGGCCCTTTCTGTCTTCATTTAAAAGGGCTTAAGGTACATGTACCTTTATCTTCATGACAACTCAATATTCAGACATAAATCATTTGGGGACTTTGTTTTTAAATATCTGGTTGGATTATAATGATTTATAAGTATATGAGAATATAAGAACTGCCATACCAAATTAGACCACATGCCAATCAAGCCCAGGATTCTGGTTCCTAAAGTAGCTAATCCAGGTCACAGGTACATTGCAGGATTGCAAAGTCGAGATAGCTTTCATGCTGCTTACACCCAGGGATAAGCAGTAGCTTTCCCCAAACTAATGGTTTATGGACTTTTCTTCCAGGAACTTATCCAAACCTTTTAAAACTAAACTAAGTAATTTCACTACATTTTCTGGCAATGAATTCCAGAACTTAATTGTGCATTGAGTGGAAAGATATTTTCTCAATTTCTTTTAAATGTGCTATTTAGCAACTGCATGGATTGTCACTTAGTCTTTCTGCTTATTGAAAGCGTAAATAATTGATTCGGGTTTACCCATTCTACTCTGCTCATGATTCTATAGGCTGATATGATGATTTTATAATGCTGGTTTCCCCACAGGAAACTAAGCTAATAACAGCAAACTATTACTTTGCTTCAAGGTCCAAAGAACAGCTCAAACCCATCATAAATAACATTATATAAATCAGTGGTTCTCAACTAAATCCTCTGGGCACTATGCCATTTAGATTTTCAGGATACCCACAATGGATATACATGAGCTACATTTGTGATACATTACCTCCATTGCATGCAGACCTAGTTCATGAATATTCATTGTGGATATCCTGAAACTTCAACTGGCTGGGTGTGTGTCGATGACTAAGTAGACGAGGGGTCCTCAAATTCAGTCCTCGATATCCACAACCTAGCCTGCTTTTCAGGGTTTCCCCAATGAATATGTATGAGATCTATTTGCATTCACTGTTCCCATTGCATGCAGATAATCTTATACATATTCATTGTGGAAATCCTGAAAACCAGGCTGGGTTGTACACCTCAAGGACTGGATTTGAGGACCCCTGGTATAGACTAGTGGTTCCTAAACCTATCCTGGGGGCTCCCCAGCCAGTCAGGTTTTCAAGATATCCACAATGAATATTCATCAGAGAGATTTGCATACAGTAGAAATCTTTCTCATGCAAATCTTTCTCATGAATATTCATTGTGGATATCCTGAAAACCTGACTGGCTGGGTAGCCCCCAGGACAGGTTTGGGAACCACTTGTGTAGATATAAATGACTTACATTCAAAGAGGATGAATAAACAGATACTTTGTGGCCTTGTGATGCTATTTTTGTAGAGCAGGAAATGGTGGACGCTGGGGGGTGGGAACTACTGCCAGGCTTCTGCAGTAGCCTGATAGTAGTTCTGGACTGGCGCACAGCAAGCCTGTTACCGTGCACCACAGGGCCGCCGAGAGATTGAGCCATGCCCGGGGCAAGGCCGCCCCCGGGGCCGCCACCACCTCCACCCGCCCACCCCCATCGACAGCCCCCCTCCATCAACCACCCGCCCTCGTCTGATGTAACTTCCTGTTTTCGCGAGGGTGGGGCACAGTGAGGGAGGGCCCGAAGGGAGGCGATCTGCCACTTTCACACGGAGGTGAGGCGCTGCCGATTTGAATGCAGGGGGTCCGGTGGCGGACGGAGGGGGGATGTCGACATAGACGAGGGCAGGCAGGTGAGACCAGGGGCTGCAGCGCCAGCGGCCTGGGAGCAGGAGGAGAGAGAGCCCGGCGCTAGGCCCCCCTTGGAGGCCTGGGCCCAGGGAATTTTGTCCCCCTTGCTCCCCCCTCTCGGCGGCCCTGGTGCACCAACCCTTTAGTAAAAAGGCCCCTAAGCTAGTGTTCTATAAAGGGTGCTCTTGGTGGAATGACCTTTACAGAAACCTAGCTTAGCACATATTTTGTGCCTAACTTTGGGTGCGAGCATTTATGTCTGCTAAAAGCTGGTATAAATGCCACCTTCTTTACTGCAACTTCCTGTTTTGATGCTAAACAAGAAGTTGCAGTAGAGAGGGTGGGACACAGCAGGAAGAAGGCCATGGAGACAGCCTCTTATCCTGAATCACTGCTGGCTGCAGGATCCTGTAAGTGAGGCCTGCAGGGCGGAAGATGAGAAGGGAGGAAAGGATTTTTTAGTGCGCAAGCAAAACTTTTTACCAATTCCGCCTGATGGCAGTTAGGTGTGCAAAAGCAGGTATTCTATAACATCACATCTAATTTGTGGGAATGCCCTTTCCACGGCCACACTCTCTTTGGAGTTGCACACTATGAAATTTAGGCACATAGAATAGGACATAAGGCAGATCTGTGCAAAACTCCTAATTACTGCCAATTAACTGTTTGGTAACACCAGTGATTGATTATCACCTAATTAGCTAATTTATTTGCATACAGATCAGCTGTCTGCACCCTAAATTGAGTGTCCAACTTTGGATGACCTATATAGAATCCAGTGGTTTGTAGAAAGGGTAGATATACAATTTCAGAAAGAGGGTGCACTCTTTTCTTGATAGAGCATGCATGTGTGCACAAGTTTGCTCATGCACACTAGTTTGTGAATATATGATAGTTCTCCTTTGGGAAAGAGTGTGCTTTCTTTCCACATAGTGCACAGTATTTTCAGAGTACACACTATTATCTGCAAATGACAAAACAACATAGGATTTGTCATTGACATTTCGAATGTCGTTGCAAATGACAATAAGAATTAAATGCAGGTAATATTCAAATATATATAACTGTAAAAACACTTCTGTATTAAGATATAATAAGAATAAAAATCAAAATCAGTGAGGCATAATTATCCATTCCCCACACGCCAGTAAATTATCAATATGCCAATATTTCAACAATTGGCCATATCTTCCAGTGTGTATATCATGCGGGTCTTATACAACAAATCGACACTACCACCCGACTAGCATGTGAGCCAGGCCGTAATTCTGAATTTGGTGTGTGCCAAATCCCACGGCAGAAAATAATTTTCTATTTTCTACCGCAGGCCACTTAGCCAGTGGTAACCAGCGGTTGATGCACGCTTCATGCTTACCATGTGGGTAGCGTGTGAGACCTTACCGCTAGGTCAATGGGTGGCAGTAAGGTCTGAGGCCAAAAATAGACATGTGCTGGTTTCAATTTTAGCGCACGTCCATTTTCTGGCCCCTTAAAAAAGGCCCTTTTTCCTAGATGCAGTAAAGAATGGCCCAGCACGTGCCCAAAAGGTGCACTCGCATTACCCCATGCCACTTTTTACTGCGGCTTAGTAAAAGGACCCCATATTTCATATATCACACCGTCCACAAATGATAAATTCCCAGCATTATGAAAATGTTGAAATATTGTCCAAGGATCACCTCCAACAATACATACAAATACCGTTGTGCTCTCCAGAGATTGCCACTTCTCTGCTATTCTACCCTTGAGGGAAGACACTGTTAAACTGCTGACCCCCAGAGAGCTCCTTCCCAGAGTAGAATGGTGAATTCCCCCAATGAACACCTCAGCGGGAATATTGAGGGGCATAATTGAACGAAAACGTCTATCTCCATGGGCGTTTATCTCCGAGAATGGGTCCGTGAAGGGGCGGACCGAACCGTATTTTCGAAAAAAATAGACGTCCATGTTTTATTCGACAATTTGTGAGCTGGGCGTTTTTGTTTTTCAGCGATAATGGAAAATGAAAGCGCCCAGCTCAAAAAGGAATAAATCCAAGGCATTTGTTCGTGGGAGGGGCCAGGATTCGTAGTGCACTGGTCCCCCTCACATGCCAGGACACCAACCGGGCACCCTAGGGGGCACTTTTACAAAAACAAAAAAAAAAGGTAAAAGAGCTCCCAGGTGCATAGCACCCTTCCCTTGTGTGTTGAGCCCCCCAAATCCCCCTCAAAACCCACTGCCCACAAGTCTACACCATTACTATAGCCCTAAGGGGTGAAGGGGGGCACCTACATGTGGGTACAGTGGGTTTGGGGGGGGTTGGACGACTAAGCATTAAGCAGCACAATTGTAACAGGTAGGGGGGATGGGCCTGGGTCCACCTGCCTGAAGTCCACTGCACCCCCTAACAACTGCTCCAGGGACCTGCATACTGCTGCCAGAGATGGTGGGTATGACATTTGAGGGTGAAAATAAAAAGTTGTGAAACATCATTTTTTGTGGTGGGAGGGGGTTAGTGACCACTGGGGGAGTCAGGGGAGGTCATCCCCGATTCCTTCCGGTGGTCATCTGGTCATTTAGGGCACTTTTTGGGGCCTTATTCATGAAAAAACAGGGTCCAGGAAAAGTGCCCTAAATTCTAGCTACAAACGCATACTTTTTTCCATTATCGGTGAAAGGCGCCCATCTCTCCTCGGCCGATAACCACGCCCCAGTTCCACCTTCGCCATGCCTCCGACACGCCCCCGTCAACTTTGTACGCTTCCACGATGGAGTGCAGTTGAAAACGTCCAAAATCGGCTTTCCATTATACCGATTTATTCGTTTTTGTGAGATAAACCTCTATCTCCCGATTTGGGTCGAAATCTAGGCGTTTTTCTCTTTCAATTATAAAGTGGATTGTGTCCACAATAATTCACTTCTGACAGTCCCCTATACAGACTGAATTTCGCACAAGCTTCCTCAGGAGGACTTAACAGCATATGAGACACACAAATACATCCCATAATAAACCCCCAAGGCAAACAAAATATCAATAATTTTTTTAATGCATTAAAAATGCTATCAAATATACTATCACACTCTTTTGACAGCTTACCAGAAGGGAACAAGTCATCTGGGCTAGACTGGTTGGATAGAGATTCTCATTATAGAATCATTGTCCCCGCACCTCAAATGCCATGCGTTTCATGCTCCTTGTGTTCCAAAATCTTACAGAAACCAATGGCACCATTGCGATGATTCTATCTCTTCCCTCGTTTTCCCTTGAGGGTTGAATAGTGGAGAAGTGGCAATCTCTGGAGAGCACAACGGTATTTCTGTGTATTGTTGAAGGTGATCCTTTGGACAATATTTCAATGTTTTCATAATGCTGGGTATTTATTATATGTATGATATATGAAATGTATGTCATATAAGATCAATGAAGCAAAGAAAACAGTGGAAAACAAAAAAGTCCTCTCTCAAGTGGTGTCTTCTTAAACAAGGTCTTTATTGCAAATGACAACCCATCCCTAAGACATCCCCAATAAACTTGCATTGCTACCATTGAATGAATTAATGACATCTTATTTGTTTGTGAGGCTTACGTTCCAGACTGTAAACAGGTTCAGAAAAAATATAACTATCGTCGGAGGAAGTGATGGCCATATTTTCAGAGTAAGCTTTAAGTGTCTCCCTTTTTATATTAAGGGAGGAAAATGCTATAAAATCATGGGCTTATGATTAAGTTCAGTACACAACTTCCTCCAGCAGATGGCAGACTATCATACAGCTTCTTGTCTTAGAACTGGTGATCAACTGGGAATGGTTGCTCTCTCATATGACAGTAACCCCAGGTAGCAAGGGTGACATTTGCTTCACATTATGAAACACACTAATTAATCATTAGTGATCCCAGAAGTATTCTGACTAAAAATGCTTTGCTGTGGCTTGTCACAGCAGGGGTTTTCAATATTGATACTATTATGTACACATGTGTTCAGCTGCTGGATATTATGTACCAATGGTTTAAAGTATTTTTAGAATACACCACTAGTGCATATTGCATTTGAGAGCATTAAACTTAACCACATTCTGAAAAATAGCATCACTTTCTTTATCTAGATGAATTATACACTAAAAAATGTAATGTTAGAAATCCAATTTTGAAGCACCTTAAATGCAGTCAAATAGTTTAGGTAGCAAATATGTCCATTCGACAGATATCAAAAAGTTATTGTATACCCAAAGAAAGCCTGGAAAGTTCCCCTTTAAAGGAGGATGCAATCTCCTGTATGTTCAACCCATCTCGGTTATCCTTCATTAACTGTTTATAATCCCACAACAGGGTGCATCACAGTTGATGCCTCCATAAGTCTTCTTCAGTGCTGCTGTGCTACTCTCTCACACATTTGAACCATCTGTTACAAACGGGTGTGCAAATGAGCAGAGTGACAACAGAAATAAAGGATTATTACATTAAAAATGTTAAAATTGCCCTCTTTTCTTCTCATCTCTGCCTGCCCTTCAAGAAAAGAATAAAACGTTCTCATTTCAGAACCACAATAAAAATGATTAAGATCATAGACGCATACTCTCCTCCCCAAGCCTAAAAATATATTACTGCTCATCTATTGCTTCTTAATCTCTCAAAACACATTCTGAAATTCTAAATTCTAGAAACCCTCACGCTCATTTAACTGTAGCCAGTCTAAACACAATAATACAGAGATTTTTAAATAGTGGCATGACTAATTCTATTTTCTAGTTGAGTCAACAGGAATATAGCATAGATATGGTGATAATAGCTAGGCTTCCATTTTCAAAGCAGGATTACTATAATACTGTATGACAATGAAAGCAGTTGTCAGAGAGCTAGTGACATCATAATTCGTTTTTCTGTTCTGATTTTCAAACATTCACAACAGCAAAGCCATCAGCTAAATGAAAGTGTACCGCTTTTTACAGGTTAGGGTTTGGTAGGACTGTTTTATGTCACTTTCACTATGGGATAACATGTTTACAATAACCAGATAACTCTCCTGTGTCATTTCTGGAAATTGTGTACCAGTTTTACAAGCAGACTTAATGGTATATTTTTCTTTTAGTATCTCATTGGAAATAGAGCTTCTTAATCTGCCATAGTTTTGCCCAAGACAGAGGTTTTCAACCTAGTCCTCGAGGCACACCCAGCTAGTTAGGGTGTGCCCCGAGAAACTGGCAGGGCCCAATCAATTTGCACTGAAGAAAACATTGTGACAGTTAAAAAACCAGGTACTGAAATGATGTCATTTAGGTGAAGTGGCAAGAGTGTAGACTTATTGCAAACTTAGAGAAAAACAAGAAAGGCAGAAGATCTGCAACGCAAGCACAGCAGAACAAACAGCAGACCAACATATATTGGAAGTAGTTGCAAGAACTTTAATAAACCCAAAATAGTTAGGCCTGACATGGCCACATTTCACCAAAAGGCTGCCTCAGAGGCAGTGTTCCCTCTAAGGTGAGAGTGTGCGCGATCGCTGATATAAATCTGGAGTGTCGCTCACTTAGGATCAATGTCCGCTCACTTCAGAGGGATGCAGGAACAAAACTTTTTACCGCCCCGCGGAATTGGTAAAACGTTTTGCTTGCGCACTAAAAAATCCTTTCCTCCCTTCTCATCTTCCACCCTGCAGGCCTCACTTACAGAATCCTGCAGCCAGCAGTGATTCAGGATAAGAGGCTGTCTCCATGGCCTTCTTCCTGCCGTGTCCCACCCTCTCTACTGCAACTTCTTGTTTAGCATCAAAACAGGAAGTTGCAGTAAAGAAGGTGGGACATGGTAGAAAGAAAGCCACGGAGACAGCCTCCTGCCGGCTGCAGGAACCCAAGGAGGTTGGATAAAAACAGGAGATGGGGGCCCCCTTTAACTAAGGCGTGCTCATGTTTTTAGCACAAGCTAAAATTGTGGGCGCGCTAAACGTTAGACACGCCAATGCATTCCTATGGGCATCTCTAACATTTAGCACACCCACAATGTTAACACGCGCTAAAAACGTGAGCGCACCTTAGTAAAAGGGAGCTGGGATGATGTCATAAAGCTGAAGTCAATTAGGTTAATCTCTGTTTCCCCTCCCACACGCAGTCGTCATTCCCTTTCATGTAAAACAAAGCAAACGAACCTATGAGCTGCTGCAACCATGTTGTCATTCTTTATTGCTGCTAGCATTTTGCATATGGACGCACACATAGGAAGAATAATAATGGAATAACTTTTCATAGGTAGAGTAGTAATTTGACATAAATCATAATCAGTGTGTCATTTGTGTTGGATTATTTGTAGTAAATAATTAGCAGATTTTAGTACACACAGCTTCAGCTTTAGAAATGTTAATTTCTTTCTTCATCTCTCTCTCATTCACCCCTGAATAATTCACTGCTGAGTCACTTTAAAGTTGAAGTAACAAAACATCTGTTTACTCACAGTTTGTAGTTAGATTATAATCAGACAGGCTTTTATATACATATTACTATACATTTGTATTATCAGCTCCTTCCATGTGCTTAGATGGTAATGGATGCTCACACCACCATAGATCCTCTCAGGTTAGGAGAGATCATGAGCTCCATGTGCTCCATGTGCTGCATGTGCTGCATCTAACCCCCACAGGAAGTTACATAGCTGTGTGACCTCTCTAAGTAATTCACATCAGAGGTCACAGAGTAATCACAGAGAAATAATAGGTGACAGGCAATGCATGTAAAATACAATTACATTCCAACAAACCCCTTCTCATGCATAACTGTCATGCAATTATTTATTCATACAAAGTCCAAGCTTTATACGCAGATTCACAAAACGTTCTCTGGGTAACGGTTTGGTCATGATGTCAGCTCTCATCTCACTGGTATGACAATAGTGTAGACTGATGACCCCTTCTTTTTCCAACTCTCGCACGTTGTGGTATTTCGTTGCGATGTGCTTGGTGCGTGACTGAACCTTGTCATTCTGTGACAGTCGGATGCAGCTCTGATTATCTTCCATTATCTGGATTGGTCTCTTTTCAGCTATTCCGAAATCCAGCATAAGTTTTTCAATCCACATCAGTTCTCTGCACGCTTCCGATACAGCCACATATTCAGCTTCTGTAGAAGACAAACTCACAATACTTTGTTTATGACTGGCCCATGAAATTTGTACATTTCCATACATAAACACATATCCACTTGTGGATTTATAATCAGAATGATCCCCTGCCCAATCTGAATCACAGTAACATATTAGTTTTGGATTACTATTGGCTGAAATCTTTAATTTACAATCAATGGTACCCTTTAAATACCTTACCATCCTTTTAACTGCAGTCCAATCTGATTTGGTAGGTGAGCTGACCCTTCTGCTCAAAATTCCTACTGCATTTGCTATATCAGCCCTGTATGTGGTAGCTAGATATAAAAGCTTACCTATGGCTGATCTATATTGGATGTTATCTGGTAAAGGTTCTCTTACTGTTTCATCCTTCAGAAAATCAGTGATCATGGGAGTGCTTACAACTTGGGCATCTTGCATACCTAAACTTTCAATAAGCTCATTTATTTTCTGCTTCTGGCTTAGAAGATAAGAACCATCATTTTGTTTCTCAATTTCTATACCAAGATAGTATGACACATTACCAAGTTCTTTTATCTCAACATTCTGGTTTAAACACTTTACAATGTCCTTGTACTCTTGCTCACTTTCGCTTGCAATGAGCAGATCATCAACAAAAGCTAAAATGTATGCATATTGTCCATTTGTGCACCTAGTGTACAAGCATTTATCTGCTTCACCTTGCTTAAATCCCAAATTTGTCAATATTTCATGCAATTTTTCATTCCAACATTTTGCACTTTGCTTTAATCCATAAAGACCTTTGTTTAATTTACACACTAGCTGTCTTTGTTTTGTATTTATGAAACCTGTTGGCTGTTCCATGTACAAGTCCTCAGTTATATCTCCGTGAAGAAACGCTGTTTTCACATCAATGTGGTTGACTTGCATGCCTTTTGAGACTGCAATGCTCAGAAGTGTTCTTATTGTCGTGTGTTTCACTACAGGTGCAAACACTTCATCAAAATCTTCTCCATATTTTTGAAGATATCCCTTTGCCACTAATCTGGCTTTATACCTTTCCACTTTTCCTTGTGCATTCCTTTTTAACTTGAATACCCATTTGCATCCTATAGCTTTCTTGCCAGGAGGTAATTTTGTAAGAATCCAAGTATTATTTTTATCCAATGCATCAATTTCTTCTTGTGCAGCTTTATGCCATTCAGCAGCTTCTTCTGCTGGCATTTTCTCAATCTCATCCCATGTTAAGGGCTCTTGAGCTTCTGCTGACTTTGTTAGGTAAGACAGTCTTGGGGGTGGAACACCTTTGTTTTCCCTGGATGAGCGTCTGACAACAGGTTGGTCTGACCTTTCCGCATCCTCTAAATCTGAGAGTCCTTCTCCAATTGATTCCCCTTCTCCAACTGTACTGTCTTCTTCAATGATCCTTTCTGTGTCTGCTTCCTCTGCCTGTTCCTCGTTAGATACAGGTGAGTTGCTTTCAGACATCTGCCTTGGTATGGCATTTATATACACTGGCATGTCTATTATGGTTCTAGTTTCATATTCTGGATGATAAGGCTCATCTGGGATAATCCAGCCTTTATCAACCCTTTTGTTTTCATCAAAATATGTAACATGTCTTATGCCAACAATGCCAGTTTTCAGATTCAAAATTCTATATCCTTTGTGTCCTGGAGCATAGCCAACTAAAATGCCCCTTTCTGTTGTGGAATCCAGCTTATGCCTTCTTTGCTTTGGTACATGAGCATATGCTGTACTTCCAAATGTTCTTATGTGTGACAGGTTTGGCTTCCTACCATGCCATGTCTCATGTGGTGTGCGCTCAGCGCCTTTAGTTGGCATTCTGTTTTGTAGGTACACTGCTGTGAGAATGGCTTCCCCCCATAGTCTTTTAGGGAGATTGCTATCTGACAGCATACATCTGGTCATTTCCACAAGTGACCTAAATTTTCTCTCTGCAACAGAATTTTGCTCTGGTGTATAAGCTACTGTTGTGATATGTTGAATGCCTTCTTGTTCTAGAAATGTGCACATGCTTTGTGAAGTGAACTCACCACCATTGTCGGTCTGAAGAACCTTTGGTTTTCTTTCAAATTTATTGCTCACCATGGCTACGTATTTCTTCAGCATGTCTGTGACTTGACTTTTCTCTTTCAGCAAATAGGCCACACAATATCTAGAGAAATCATCCAAGAATATTAGCACAAATCTGTTATTTCCCAATGATGGGATATTAAACGGTCCACATAAGTCACTGTGTATTAAGTCCAGCACTTTATTACTCCTATTTCCTGTGTATGCAGGAAATGAGGGTCTCACACCTTTTTGAGTAACACAGTCTATGCATTTCTCCATTTTACCAGCATCTGCACTTATCTGAATGTCAGTGGCCAGTTGCTTACTGTAAAGATCCTGGATCACCTTACAATCACGATGTCCCAGGCGGCGGTGCCAGATTTCCAGACTACATTTACCATCATTCTTCCTTACTTGCGCCATATGTGAGGCTTCACCTGAAATGTTCAGTTTATAAACATCATTATGCATAAAAGCTTCAGCATACACTTCATCATTTTTAGAGATTGTGCACTTACTGTTTTCAAAATGAATCACAAATCCCTTCTTATCTAATGTAGATACACTAAGCATATTGCAAACTGCTTGGGGAATATACAAGACATCACTTACAGGAATTTCTTTAACTTCATTAGACACTTTGCATTTTAAGAATCCAATACCTTTTGCTTGGATCTTAGCAGTCCCTGCGTTTGCAGTTTTAAGAATACCTTCTTCTGGACACATTTCCTGAAAGAAATCTTTACAATTGGTTAAATGGCATGTGCTCCCTGAATCCAAAATCCAAGTACTTTCATTTGAATTATTATTTACCATAGTCAAAGATTTTTCTGCCATTAGAAAGCCCTTGTGTTTATCTTTGTCCTTCATACATTTCCTGGTTTGAAAATTCTTTAGTTCCATTGGCTTAGGTGAGCTAGAGGGAGTGTTTTGTGTTTCCTTACACCATTTAGATACATGTCCCTCCTTTCCACATGAGTAGCAAATCAGCTTGCCCTTGGGTGGAGTTTTCCCATAGCTCCGCCTTCCTCTGTTCTTTGCCAAGAAATTTGTTTCATTTCTCTCTGACTGACTTTGAGAACACATCTCCTCAGAATCATTTATTATGCATTCCTGCCTTAGTTTTGATGTTGTCTGTTCAAAAGATTGCCCTTCAATGGCCTCATTTACAGACCTAAAAACATCAAACTTCTTTGATAGTGAGGTAAAAAGAAATGCTCTTTTCAATGCATCACACATGGGAATTCCAGAAAGTTCTAGCTTTTGAAATGAAGACATAAGATGCATAATGTGATCATTACATTTACTTTTATCCCTTAATTTGGTTTCATTCAACTCTGCCAACCAAATTGGTTGCTGCTTTGCATATGTAGTTGCATACATAGTTCTCAGTTTATATAAAATGTCCTTTGGTGTATCTTTTCCCTCCACTAATATGGCTTGTTTCTCTGAGAGAGCTTCCAAAAGCATGCACTTCACATAATAGTTTGCATTGTCCCATTCAGCCATATTTTCAGCTGTTCTGTCTTGGTCTAAGCATATATCTAATCCTTTTGCTCGAAGGAGACATATGAATCTTAGTTCCCACTGCTGATAATTAAACTCAGTTAATCTAGGCACCTTGAGAGAATAGAACAATAGTGAATTTCTTCCCTCAGCCATTTTCTTAGCCTTCTGTCTGCTGTGTGGGGGGGAGAGAGAGACAGACTGAATCTTTCCTTTAAAACTTAAGAGAAAAATGTGGCCTTTTTTTCTGCCTGGTAATATTTCTCTTCTTTTTCAATTCCTGGCCCTGGGCCCATAACCCTTTTGTTGGATTATTTGTAGTAAATAATTAGCAGATTTTAGTACACA
This sequence comes from Microcaecilia unicolor, assembly GCF_901765095.1. Lineage (NCBI taxonomy): Eukaryota > Metazoa > Chordata > Amphibia > Gymnophiona > Siphonopidae > Microcaecilia > Microcaecilia unicolor. The sequence continues at coordinate 41,440,782 of NC_044037.1, forward strand.
CAGCTTCAGCTTTAGAAATGTTAATTTCTTTCTTCATCTCTCTCTCATTCACCCCTGAATAATTCACTGCTGAGTCACTTTAAAGTTGAAGTAACAAAACATCTGTTTACTCACAGTTTGTAGTTAGATTATAATCAGACAGGCTTTTATATACATATTACTATACATTTGTATTATCAGCTCCTTCCATGTGCTTAGATGGTAATGGATGCTCACACCACCATAGATCCTCTCAGGTTAGGAGAGATCATGAGCTCCATGTGCTCCATGTGCTGCATGTGCTGCATCTAACCCCCACAGGAAGTTACATAGCTGTGTGACCTCTCTAAGTAATTCACATCAGAGGTCACAGAGTAATCACAGAGAAATAATAGGTGACAGGCAATGCATGTAAAATACAATTACATTCCAACAATTTGGAGGGGACACGCATCCTATATAATAATTTGCACCTCCGTCTGGCTGCCTAGGTTCGTAACACAGTTCCCATTGGTCCGCCCTGGGGATGATGTCACAGGGTGGACCAATAGGAAGTGAGAGGGAAGGGAACCCAACAGCAGCCACCAGAGGTGAGTAAACAGACACGCCCCCCCCCCGAGTTCCATGACCCCCTCCCTCCCTCCCTCCTTCCACTCCCGTCCGTTCGAGGTCCACGGGCCCACTCCAGTCTGATGGCCCCACTCCCGTCTGAGTTCCACAACCCCCCTGTCCTCCGATTTCCACGCCCCCCTCTCCTCCGATTTCTGCCACCCAGTGCCTCCCTCCCTCTCTCTCTGTGGCCTCCGAGTGCAAGGAGGACATGTGCTGGTGCCCTAGCCCTTCATAAGTGCCAGCTGTTCTTTAAAACGTTTTACCTCCTGCTCCGCCGGCAACAGTGAAGTCCAGCACGCATGAACGCCGCTTTAGACTGCCTTTGCTTTCGCTTCTGTTTCAGCTGTTCCTCTGGTCCCGCCATTCCGCAAACAGGAAATGAGTTTTTCTCGGAGGGATTTGGCACTTTCGAAACATGTTTTTCCAAATATTAGTCTGGCAGCCGTGTTTTGGGCGGTCTGTAGTTTCTTTATAAGTTGTTCTTTACATCCTGCATAGATGCCATTACAGTAGTCTCCGTGGCTTAGTACCATTGATTGTATCAGGTTGCGATATGTTTCTTGCGGGAAGAATGGTTTCAGGCGTTTGAGTTTCCACGTTGAATGGAACATTTTCTTTGTTGTAGATTTCACTTGACTCTTTAGGGTGAGGTTTCGGTCGATTGTCACGCCGAGGATTTTCAGGCTGTCTGAGATAGGGAGGGTGTGGTCTGGGGTGATTATATTTATGGGTTTGTTCACGTTGTATTGGGATGAGAGGATGAGACAGTGTGTTTTTTCCGTATTGAGTTTTAATTGGAATGTGTTTGCCCATGAGTCCATGATGTTTAAACTTAGGTTGATTTTGTTGGTTATTTCTGTCGGATCGTGTATGTAAGGAATGTATATTGTGACATCATCAGCATAGATGAAATGGTTGAGGCCTTGGTTGGCTAAGGATTTGGCTAGTGGCATCATCATTAAGTTGATGAGGATCGGTGACAGTGGTGATCCTTGAGGTACTCCGCCGTCAGGTTTCCACAGTGAAGATATGTTTGTATTTGATTTCACTTGATAAGTTCTGGTGGTTAGGAATCCTTTGATCCAATTAATTATGTTTCCATTAATACTGAAGTAATCGAGAAGTCCTAACAATATATTGTGGTGCACCATGTCGAATGCGCTAGACATATCGAATTGGAGGAGGAGTATGCTTTTTCCTGATGCTATTTCCTGCTTGAATTTGGCTAGAAGAGTGATTAATACTGTTTCGGTGCTGTGGAGGGGACACAATCCTGATTGCGACACATGTAGTATTGAGAATTTGTTTATGTAATCAGTGAGTTGTTTGGTTACCATACTTTCCATCAGTTTAACTACTAATGGGATAGATGCTACTGGGCAGTAGTTTGAGATTTTTTTTTTTTTCTTGGTGTCTTTTGGTATTGGGGTGAGACTAGGATATTGATGTTTTCCTTAGGGAAGAGACCTTTTTGGAGCATGTGGTTTAGGTGTGATGTGAGATTGACAATGAAGCGTTCGGGAGCGGATTTTAATAGGTAGCTGGGACAAGTGTCCAGTCTGCAGTGAGTGTCGGAGAACCTTTTAATCGCCTGGGTAACTGTTTCGGTAGTGAGGAGGGCGAAGTTGGACCAGGTTCGGTCCGCTGGGTATTCTCCTGGGGTTGGATCCAATCCATTGATGAAGTATTCAATATTAAAGGTGTTTTGAGGTAGCATGTTTCGTAGTTTTGCAAATCTGCCGATGGGATGTCTGTATTGGTTGTGGTAACTATGGTAGTGTCTAGTAGTTTAGTTACGAGTTTGTACAGTTTCTTCGTGTCTTTGTAATTTAGTCCTATTTTAGTTTTGTAGTATGACCTTTTAGTCTTTTTTATTGCATATTTATATTTTCTTTGCATTTGTTTCCAGTCATTTAGAGAATGTTCGTTTTTAGATTTTTTTCCATGCTCATTCAAGTTTTTTGGATTGTGTCTTTAAGTTTTTCAGTTCTTCGTTGAACCATGGTATTGAATTATGTCTTCGTGAGCTTCTTGAACGTAACGGTGCTATTTCATCAAGTATACTACTACATATTTTGTTCCATTCTGAGAGGTAGTGTATGGAGTCAGTTTGTGCTGTCCATTCGTTATCGTATATCTATTGCCAAAATGTTTTCGGGTCAATTTGGCCTCTGGTGCTGTAGGTTGTGTGTTCTTGTGTATGGTGGAAGCCCTTTTTCTGCCATTTTAGAGATAGGTTTAGTTTGTAATGGTCTGACCATGGTGTCTCTGTCCATGTGATATCTTTTGTTATTAGATTCAGTTCTGTGGATAATTTGTGTGCGACAAGGTCAAGTGTGTGTCCTTTGACGTGGGTAGCTTATGGATGTGGCCATTTAAGGTCCCATAGGTGAAGGAATTCCCTACATTCGCGTGCATTAGCAGAGTTTGGGTCTTCAAGGTGAAGGTTAATATCTCCTAGTACTAGTATGTTGGAGTTAGTTACGCAAACATTAGATATGAAGACCATGAAGTTTGGCTGGCTTTCTTTCCAGTTACCTGGTGGTTTGTAAAACAGGACACAAGTCAAGTGGTCAACCAGGGTTTTGTTGTGGATTCTAATTGAGGCTATTTCAAGTCCGGTTTGTATGGACTCCCTTGTGGTTTCAGTGGTAAAGTGGGATCGGTGAATTAGTGCTAAGCCTCCACCTCTTTTTCCTTTTCTGGTCCAATGAGTGATTTTGTATCCTAGGGGGCATAGGTCTAGGATTATAGGGTCCTTTTGGTCATGGATCCAAGTTTCGGTAATGAAAAGTAGGTCTAAGTTATCCAACTTGATCCAATCGGTTATTGTTGTTGCTTTATTTACTACGGATCTGGTGTTGATGTAGCCCACTCTGATTTTTTGGTATTGGTCTTCTGTGTTTGATGTTGTTTGGATTTTGATTAGTTGACTATTCTTTGCTGAGGTGACTTTGTTGTGGTCTTTCTTAGCCTTGTGTTGATGTTGTCTGTTGTCCTTGTGTTGATGTTATATCAATGCACATAACATTTGGAAGCGCCCCTATCCATGCCCCCCAAATGTGTACATGCAATAGGATTTACGTGCACATTGTTATAGAATACAATCCTGCTTATAATCGAACGAGACAAACGCCCAAGTTCCGACCTAAATCGGGAGATGGACGTTAATCTCACAAAAACGAGTAAATCCATATAATCGAAAGCAATGTTTCAGTGCGTCCGTGTCGCTCGTACGTGGACGTAAAAATGTCCAAATAAGAGGCGTGTCGGGGGCGTGTTAGGGGCGGTGATACGACGTGGACGGGTACAACGTATAACGAATAGCGAAATGGCTCTGGTTGAGCGGGAAGATGGGCGTAATATGATGGACCCGAAATAAAAGCGACCAGAGCAAGGGGGAAAGCGTCTTTAGACCCATTAGCGATTGTGTGTAGTTGGAGAGTGGCGATATTGTTGGTGGAAGAGCTGAAGTGGTGGTTGCAGAGAGAAAGCCGAGCGTGTTGAGTACCTGTGACGGTCGTCTGTGTGCCCTGCCTCTTTTTGTGTCTTACCCTTTGACCGTTCCTTACTCCTACTCCTTTGCTCCATCGCCCCCTTCCCCTCCCCCTATCCCTCCCCATTCACTCTTCCCACGTGTATACTCTATTCCCTGACCTCCGTTTGTCTCTGTGTTCCTGTACTGTTTGGCGAGTGAGTGGCCAGAGGGCGTGGTGGCTGAAAGTGAAAGATCTGTGTGTGTTGCTGTTTGTTTGACTACTAGTCCTAATACTTGCACTGGTGGTGGGGATATGGATGCACTTAATGCACTTGTGGCATGCATGCTACACGAAGAGGCCACCCACCGCAGGAGGTATTCACGGCCCGAGTGTTTAGGCCCCGCACCACCTTCCTACAACTCACTGACCAGCAGTGTCTAACAAGGTTCAGGTTTGATAGGGCCACCATTCGTCAGCTGTGTGAGCAGCTGACACCCCTCCTTCAGCCCCAGACACGTAGGAATAACCCCATCCCTGCCCACCTCAAAATCACTTCCGCTCTCTCTGTCCTGGCCACTGGCAGTTTTCAATCCGTATTAGCTGCTAACACAGGCCTCACCCAGGCTTCTATTTCACACTGTCTCACCCAGTTCCTGGATGCCTTCATAACTCACACCTCACACTACATCACTTTCCCCACCACCCCCCAGGCCCTGCACAACAACATGGCCGCCTTCTATGCTGTTGCTAGATTCCCCTCGGTCATCGGTGTGATAGACTGCACACACGTAGCCCTCAGACCCCCCCGGGCACACGAAGCCACCTACAGAAATAGGAAGGCATTTCATTCTATGAACATGCAAGTTGTATGTGATGCCCAGGGGGAGATATTAGACGTGTGTGCCAGGTACCCCGGCTCCAGCCACGATGCCTACATCCTACAGCACTCGGGCATCTTCCGCAGGTTCGAGCGAGGGGAGTTCATTGGTGGATGGCTACTAGGTAAGTGCAACATGCATGTACCACCCATACTAGACCTCCTCCACTGGGCAACCCTCCGCCCTGGCTTCCTCCACCACAACCCACTATCCAAATCCCCCCGCCCCCCCCTGTACCTGCTCCAAGCGATACACACTCATCTATCTCATTCTGCTTTTCTGCAAAGGTGACCGAGGCTACCCGCAGAGGACATGGCTCATGACCCCCCTGATCCACCCACAACCAGGGGCAGAAGAAACCTACAACAGGAGACATCGCAGCACCCGGGGGATCATTGAGCGCACCTTTGGTTTATTGAAAAACCGCTTCCGCTGTCTGGACCGGTCTGAAGGAGAGCTGCTCTACAGTCCAGAAAAGGTGGCCAAGATCTTTGTGGCGTGCTGCATGTTACACAATTTGGCCCAGCGCAGAGGACAGCCTCTCCCAGAGGAGCCACAGCCACCACCAGAAGAGGCCCCAGATGAGCTGGAAGAGGAGCCCCCTCCACCCCCAGCCCACAGAGCAGAGCTCAATGCCTACCAGCTTGGCGTAAGAGCAAGACAAAGACTCATTGAAACAAGTTTTAGGTGAAAGTAAGTGAACATTTATTTTTTACATTCAGTGCATGTGTGTGTTCAACCCCACCACCACCACCACCACCACCACCACCCCCCTCCCACACCCACCCCCCTCCCACCAACCCTCACCCTACAGCATGTCCCATCATTTTCCCCTTCCCTTCCCCCATCCCCTCCTACCCCTCCCACGCCCTTCCTTTGCAGCTGGTGCTGCACGGGAAGTCTCTTCACCCTCTTCGGAGCTGCTGCTCCCAGTGTCCTCCTCCTCCCTATCCCCACGGCAGCCTGAGGCTTCGGCTGCACCGTGGAAATCGGGCCACCTTCTTGGTTCTAGTGGTCTGGCCACAGGACCCAGAATGGGAGCAGATTTGGTGGGTGCTGCAGGAGTGGGTGCGGAGGCTGAGGATCGCAATGCCCACCTCTTAGCTGGTGGTTGCTGGTGGTCAGTGGAGGAGGATGTTGATGGCAGGGGCTGCTCCAGCAGCACGGGGGCTGAAGTAGGCGCGGTGCCCTGAGGGCGCAGGTGTTGGATGCTCTGCTCCAGCCGTCTCAGTTGCTGGAGCACCTCCTGGTGGCCTTCACGTTGCGCCTGGAGGAGTTCCTGGTGTGCTCGCTGCTGTGCCTCCAGTGCTTGGCACTGCAGCTCCAGTTTCTGCTGCCGGTACTCCTCCAAGCGCACGTTGTGGCGGAGTAGTTCCGTGGCCAGCCGCAGGAGTTGCCTCCTTTGGCCGGATGGCCTCTGGCGGGGAGCTGGGCCCTCCTCCTCCTCAACAAAGTCCTCCGGTGCTGGAGGTGCGGCCTCTGCTGGTGCAGGTGGTGGTGGTGGTGGTGGTGGCAGAGGCTGGACAGCTGGTGCAGGTGGTGGTGGTGGTGGTGGCAGAGGCTGGACAGCTGGTGGTGGCAGAGGCTGGACAGCTGGTGCAAGTGGTGGTGGACGCAGAGGATGCACAGCTGGTGCAGGTGGTGGTGGACGCAGAGGATGCACAGCTGGTGCAGGTGGTGGTGGACGCCGAGGATGCACAGCTGGTGCAGGTGGTGGAGGCTGGACGGCTGGTGCTGCAGGCTGTGGAGGTTGAGGCTGGACTGGTGGTGTAGGGCGTTGGCCTTGCAGGCCACTAGGGCCAGCCTCCTCTGAGTCATCACCTGTATAGCACAAGAGTGAGGAATAGTGTTGGTGCAAATAACCCACTTTTGTCTTTCAGCATTCATATACATTGGTATGTCCCCCAACCTGATGACCCAGCAAAGAGATGGTGAGGAGGAATGGAATTGACACGGGTACGAAAGAGAGAGCCCCGCAGGCAGCTGGGTAGAGGTGGTGGATGAGCAGCCAAGAGAAGGACACCACTCACAACGTTGTGCTCAAGCTGTTAGTTGTATAATTGTTAAATTGAACAACATTGCAGCATGTGTTGTGTTACTACTGACTTGCTAAACTGCATAGAACTGCTTTATGACCCCCATTACAGGCTCCTTCAGTTGAATGCATGTGGCCCACACTCAGTAGAGCACAGAGGTCACAGGAGGAACTAGGCACAGTTTGGTAATGGGAAAATAGGAGGGAGTAGTAGGGAAGGACGGCCCCCAAAGTTCTGCCACAGTAGTAACCTACACACACCCATAGGAGCCAACTGGAAAGTAGTATTGGGGGTGCTAAGCCCAGTGACCAACACTCCTCCCTGCACAGCTACATGATCTTTCCTCAATATTGGGGGTGCTCACACACACACACAGCACCCACCCTGTCTGCTTGCTCCTATAACACACATGACCACTACCACTACTCAAATAGAGCTTACAATTAATTCAATAAATATGGGCACACAGGACAAGTAAGAGGAAACCCAATGACAACAGTAGGGATAGGGAGTAAGGGTAGAGAGCTAGTGAGTAGGGGTTACCAGGTCACAACAGCATCATAAAGGTGGCCTGTTAATATACAGTGGTGGAAATAAGTATTTGATCCCTTGCTGATTTTGTAAGTTTGCCCACTGACAAAGACATGAGCAGCCCATAATTGAAGGGTAGGTTATTGGTAACAGTGAGAGATAGCACATCACAAATTAAATCCGGAAAATCACATTGTGGAAAGTATATGAATTTATTTGCATTCTGCAGAGGGAAATAAGTATTTGATCCCCCACCAACCAGTAAGAGATCTGGCCCCTACAGACCAGGTAGATGCTCCAAATCAACTCGTTACCTGCATGACAGACAGCTGTCGGCAATGGTCACCTGTATGAAAGACACCTGTCCACAGACTCAGTGAATCAGTCAGACTCTAACCTCTACAAAATGGCCAAGAGCAAGGAGCTGTCTAAGGATGTCAGGGACAAGATCATACACCTGCACAAGGCTGGAATGGGCTACAAAACCATCAGTAAGACGCTGGGCGAGAAGGAGACAACTGTTGGTGCCATAGTAAGAAAATGGAAGAAGTACAAAATGACTGTCAATCGACAAAGATCTGGGGCTCCACACAAAATCTCACCTCGTGGGGTATCCTTGATCATGAGGAAGGTTAGAAATCAGCCTACAACTACAAGGGGGGAACTTGTCAATGATCTCAAGGCAGCTGGGACCACTGTCACCACGAAAACCATTGGTAACACATTACGACATAACGGATTGCAATCCTGCAGTGCCCGCAAGGTCCCCCTGCTCCGGAAGGCACATGTGACGGCCCGTCTGAAGTTTGCCAGTGAACACCTGGATGATGCCGAGAGTGATTGGGAGAAGGTGCTGTGGTCAGATGAGACAAAAATTGAGCTCTTTGGCATGAACTCAACTCGCCGTGTTTGGAGGAAGAGAAATGCTGCCTATGACCCAAAGAACACCGTCCCCACTGTCAAGCATGGAGGTGGAAATGTTATGTTTTGGGGGTGTTTCTCTGCAAAGGGCACAGGACTACTTCACCGCATCAATGGGAGAATGGATGGGGCCATGTACCGTACAATTCTGAGTGACAACCTCCTTCCCTCCGCCAGGGCCTTAAAAATGGGTCGTGGCTGGGTCTTCCAGCACGACAATGACCCAAAACATACAGCCAAGGCAACAAAGGAGTGGCTCAGGAAGAAGCACATTAGGGTCATGGAGTGGCCTAGCCAGTCACCAGACCTTAATCCCATTGAAAACTTATGGAGGGAGCTGAAGCTGCGAGTTGCCAAGCGACAGCCCAGAACTCTTAATGATTTAGAGATGATCTGCAAAGAGGAGTGGACCAAAATTCCTCCTGACATGTGTGCAAACCTCATCATCAACTACAGAAGACGTCTGACCGCTGTGCTTGCCAACAAGGGTTTTGCCACCAAGTATTAGGTCTTGTTTGCCAGAGGGATTAAATACTTATTTCCCTCTGCAGAATGCAAATAAATTCATATACTTTCCACAATGTGATTTTCCGGATTTAATTTGTGATGTGCTATCTCTCACTGTTACCAATAACCTACCCTTCAATTATGGGCTGCTCATGTCTTTGTCAGTGGGCAAACTTACAAAATCAGCAAGGGATCAAATACTTATTTCCACCACTGTACATAAAGACAGCCAGAGATACTGCCCCCCCCCCTCCTCCTGCCCCTCACTCCTCACCTCCCTCCCCCTGACCCCAACTTCTATAACACAAGTGTACTGCAGCACAACAGATACCCCAACTGCATAATGAAACACCTACCTGAGTCCTCAGCCTGGCCCGAGGTGTCCAGGGAGCCAATCCCGTGGATGCCCTCCTGGGGTAGGAGGGAGTACACCATCAGCTCCATGGGTGTAAGGTTGGCAGTGTCATTGCCTGGGGGATTGGCCCCCGCCTTCCTCCGAACATCCCTCCTCAGCTTCCGCCACTTCCTCTTGCAGTCCTCCACGTCTCTCCCAGCATGGAAGACAGCATTCAGGCTGTCCCGTACTGCCTCCCATTCGCGCTGCTTTAATGTTGCTGCCAGCCTCTGCCCTGTAGGAGCAAACAGACTCCGGTGCCGCTGTACTATTTCTTGCACCAGGAGCTCCACCTCTGCTTTGACAAAATTACCCTTCCGGGTCGGCGGCATGCGTGGTGGCATTGTACCAATGGGGTTTTCGAAAATACGGAGTGGGCGTTTATATAGGCGCCAAGAACGCCCATTGAGACGGGGGCATAGGCGTTTCTGATATGGGCGTTTCTTTTTCAATTATACACATAATTGCTAAGCGTGCCCAGTTCAGATAGCGATTAGGAACACATGGTTTCGATTATGAGTAGATAAGTATGGGCGTCTCCACCTGCCTTCCCTTTCTTCATTGCCATTTTACCTGCCATTTCCTGCACTTAGACCTTGCCCGTTGTTCGTAATAATCATTTACAGGGTTTTACCCTCACTTATATGAAGGTATGTGTTTAGCAATGTATGCTTGGGTACACCTGTGTATTTAGGGGGGGGGGGGGAATTATTGTTGGCCCTCAGCCACCACTCCTTCCGTTTCCTGTCTTCCACATCCCCTGATGCTCCCTTCCTTTCTCCCATTCTCTCTGCCTGGTTGTAGCAGGCAGTGTGTGGGGGCCAAGAATTTAGTACAGTCGGCCCAAATCAAGCACCCCTCGGTAAGGGTCATTTCAATCAGGGAGATGTGCAGCTAATGTTCCAGAAGATAAAAGGCGCACTACACAGTCTTGAAACAGACGTTCATGGTAAGCTCTCATTTGTCTGCCACCTCTTCTCTTTGTGCTCATAGTCAAGGAGTGTGCATTCACTGTATGTATGTAGTCTGGAGTCAGATGTTAGGTAGCTCTCTTTTCACCAGGTTCCTGTGCACTGTACTGTGGGGTTGGCAGGTCCTCAGTGGTGTGGGCCAGCTGTTGGAGGTGCTGTATTGGTTCCCGGTAGCTTCCATCTTCCTTGTTTATGTGGTGTACCCCAGTCCCCATTTATGAAGTGGCCACCCATTCTCAAGGTCCATAGGCGGGGGAGGGGAGAATGATTAATGCAATGGATGTGTATAGCACATTATGGAACACCTTCCTAAATTGCTCCATAGGTAGTAGGGTAGGGAACATGCACATTACATTGTTTTTAATCGGTAGCCTGGACAAAAAATGATCGAGGTGGCTACAGGTAGTGCCACTGAGGCCTATGACATGGTGGTGAGGGAGAGGGGTGTGTGTACAGGTACCAACCCAAAGTAACTGGTGGTGGCTAAAGCCTGGTGGCTGCTGTGGCCTAGTGGTTAGAGCACCAGCCTTATAATCATAAGGTTGCTGGTTCAAATCCCACCTAAGGCAAGTCACTTCAGGGACAAAGTTTGACACAAACCCAGAATACTTGAATGTAACACACCTTGATCAACTACTGGAGAAAGTGTGATCACACCTGCAAATAATGAGCACCATTTTTATTTGTGCCCTTCCCTAACACAAGTATTACATTGCAACTGTGATGAAGTAACCATCCATCTATTGGGTTTCCCATTGTTTCCCTTTTGCTCCTCAGCATTATATACCATAGCTGATGTATTCAATGTGAAAATATGAGCCAGCTGTTTGTAGGTCCTTCTTGGGCCCCCCCTCCCCCCACCAATGTGGCTTGTGGGTAAGGATATGTGTCCATCAGACAGCAAACACTGTGTATGTGGTACCTGGAGTTATGTGGAAGTGTGTACCTGGCAGATCACACGTGGTACACTATTAATCTCTTATTGATGGCACTCTGTATTGTGGGTCAGTATGGTGGAGGGGAGGGAGGAAGGAAGAGAGAGATGCTGGCTGGCCATTTTTATTAATGGACACAAATATCCATCCAGCCTCCCCGGCCCAACCCCCCTGCACATATGGCCATGCAGGTTGGAATGAACAGGTGGCGTTCTGTATGGCCAACATTCTCAGACATACATCACCTTCTCATTCACACAGCACATTTAATGCTATGCATATTGCTGCCTCCTTCCTCTCAACTCAACAGCACCATTTGGTGATATGTAATGCACAAGGGAGACAAACACACACACACACCCTGATAGTTATATTGTAACAGAAACATTTATTTCCCCCCCACCCCCACCCCTACAAAATAAGCCCCAACAATGCCCTCCTCCCCCCACAACTCCCCATACACCCCAACAATTCCCTCCCCCACCCCCCACAGAACCCCCAACATTTCCCTCCCCCCACACACACAACCCCAACATTTCCCTCCCCCCACACACATAACCCCAACAATTCCCTCCCCCACCCACTCCCCACACCCCCAACAGGCCCCCCCTATTTAAATTAAGGGCGGCCACGCCCTCTTAGCAAGGCCCTCTGTAGCAGGGCAATGAGCAGCCCCAGCAGTACCCTTAGTGGGCCCTGGAGCTGCTCATTGCCCTGTCGTAGGGCTCTCACCTCCTGCAGCAGCTGGTGCTGGCCAACTATAAGCTGCTGCTGGCCATTTACCAGCTGCTGCAGGAGGCGCACCACAGTGGCAGGGCCAAAGGCTGGAGGTGGGCCAGGGGACACGGAAGATGGCCCGGGGATGGAGGTGGGCCAGGGGACACGGAAGCTGGCCCAGGGGATGGAGGTGGGCCAGGGGACACTGAAGCTGGCCCAGGGGATGGAGGTGGGCCAGGCGATGGCGCTGCCTGAGGGGAGGGAGAGGCCTCATACGGAGCTGCAGGTGGGGAGGGGTCCTCATGATTGTCCTCATCCTCCTCATCTATGATGAGGACTCCCTCCTCCGAGTCCTCCTCCTCCTCCTGGTGGGCTGCCTCCTGGCCTGGCTGCTGCTCCTCCTCCTCCTCCTCCTCCTCATCCAGCTGCTCCTGCTCCTCCTGCTCCTCCTGCTCCTCCTCCTCCTCCTGCTCCTCCTGGAGGTGGTGGCCCTCCTCATCCTGTCGCTCAGCTTCCTGCTGGTGGAGCCCTGTGTATGTAAAAGGAGTGTGATTGAGATCAGTGCATACACCATGGCTTGCATAGTGCAGTAGCTGGGTGGCGTGAGGCAGGGGATGGGGCAGGGTGTGGTAAGGCGTAGCCTATGCCCATGGGGAATGAGCTGCATCAGATGACATGAAACAGAACCCTGGACCCTCCTCTGACACACACCACGCAGGACATGTTGCCATACCAAATTCATTGCTGACCAGCATGTTTGCATTGTGAGATGCAACGAGGGGTTGATGGGCAGTTGTTGTAGGAGTTATTGGGGGGGGGGGGCAGTGGGAAGGGTGTTGAGCACAATTCTTTTATGTGATTTAGGCCATAACATGCAGTACAAGTAGGGCCTCAGGCAGCTGTACCAGGACACAGTAATCAGCCACCACAATAAGGGGAATAGTAAAGTGTGGCATATCATCTCATTCATCTCGGGGGGATGGTCGGACGTTGCAGGCACGCTCATGGGAGAACCCCTGCAACCTGCATCCTTGATCTGGGACAGATATGGTATTACTAGGTGCCTATTAGGCACATGGGAAGTGATATTGTACAACACATTTGCTTTATTCATGAAATGTATGTAGTAATCTGTACAGGTGTCCTGTTTTTGAATATTTACGGCGAGCCCTGAGGTGCCTTCGCACCGCCCGGATGAGGTCGGGCCTCTCCCGCCTCACCCGCCGGAACCGCCTCCTCAGGAACTCCAGGTCCCGGTGGACTCCAAAGCGTCTGTAAGATATAAGTTTGTAGAGCAGGGGTCAGGGGTGTTGGTCCTTTTTGTCCTCTGCACACATTCATTTGCTATTCACATACCAGAGAGAGAGGGTCTACAGTGTTCGGGGGGGGGGGGGCACCTCCATTGGTAGTGAATCATAGGAGCCACCTTTTTACCATTTTGGGGGGTGGAACCCCCAGTGGAGATGACCCCTCCCTCCATACATATTTGATATTGGGGGTGGGGTGGTGAAGCACCCACAGCAGCCACCAAGTTGGTTCCTATGCAGATGATGCCAGAGAGGTGGGCATGAGGCCAGACAGTACCGTTTGTATACATTATAATGTATGCTTGTTAAACTACTTTATATGTGTTATCATGATGACCATGTTATAAAGTATGGTATAGGTTTCATTGGTCTCATGCTTCCACTATTCGGAGGCGTTGTAACCCACTGGCTGCAAAGAGGGGTTGGAAAATGTGGCCTTCACATAACTAACGAAATTGTCACATAACACTAATAGCATTTGTCACATACCTAACCTAACGAAATACATTCTTGTAGGGATGTGGGAATGGTAGTCGTTTCAATAACATACAAATTATTAGTGATTGTGCATGTTCCTATATTACTCATGATCCTTGCATGGACACTCCAGTTACTGCTGGTAACATTGATGACGGAGCTGTTATATGTGTAGGTACAGGAGGGGAGGGGGGTTGGGCCATAACCTTACCTTTCTAACCTTTCCCGGATGCGGGACCAGGCTCGCATGGCCTGCAGCCTGGGGGGCAGGTGGTGGTGCTGGATAAACAGCGTGTGCCGGTGCCTTACGCACAGCCGCACCAGCAGCAGGCTCTCCTCCTCTCCAAAATTTGGCTCCCTACGTTGTGCCATTTTTCCACGTGTTGGAAAAGAAGTGCCTTATATAGACAACCTTGCGTGAGGGACGTCGTTTCATGCACAGCTCCATATATGGATGACCATTCCATATATGGCCCCTATCAGCACGTGGACGCCCTCGTAAGCATAGACGTCTTTGACGTGCACATGCCTGCAGGAGTGTGAAACGTGCCTTATATAGATGAGTATGACGCACCCCACCCGACCCTTTTCACATATACAGAATATGCATTTACTGCATGTTCAGTAGGTGTACAGTGCATGCAGATCCGGACATTCAGATGGGCACATATTATGAAAGTATGGGTGGAGCAGCATGATATGTCTGTAGTTGACACATATATGCGTTCCTCATATATTTCCGTACCTGGATGGCCTGAACAACATGTACTGTACTTGCGATACACCTATGTACATTATTTTACACACCACGTGATTTGGTTGTTTGCACCTGCAATAATCGACCGTGTTAGGGCGCCCAATTTAGTCACGCTTATGCGCTCGTCATTTGATTGTTTTCTTACAGGGATAATCGATTATCGAAAAACGCTCACACTATTTTTCCATTATACAGGTCTATTTTGGGACGTTTTCGTAAGAACGTCCTAATTCGTACTTGGACGATCTTTCCATTATGCCCCTCTATATATGCATAAATCCTAATTATTGCCAATTAGTGCTGATAATTGGTTGTTATCACCCAATTATCAGCGCTGATTGGCTCATTGCTCAATTAAGTTACACATTTTAAATTGGGTGTGTGCCCAATTTAAGAAGTATAACTCTTAGTGCCACATATAGAATCTGGCCCACAGTGTATACAGCTTTTGAGTGTCAACATGTTCAACATCCTTCCTGCAAACAATGTCTAAATTATATTTCTAAACTATTTCAGCTCTGATTTAGAGTCTAGAGGTCTTGTTGCCTTGAAAGAGATACTGTTAGGTTCTGAACAGCTCAAAGATGACACCTGAATACAAAAACAAAGAATAAAAAGAATAAATGACCAGCAATCAATATAAGGTCAAAAAAGCTTTAAAAATGTAAAGTGTTGCACTAGGAGTTTGAAAGGATTTCATTTGCTCACTTATTTAAAGCTGTTTCTGTTAAAGACCTATGGGGCCCTTTTACTAAAGGGTTGCAGTGTGGCAACCCAGAACTACCGCCGGTCCAATGCAACCGCTTGTGTTAGTTCTGCCTTGAACGCATGCCATTTCTGGTGCTATGGAAAATAATTCCGTAATGTCTAGCACGACACTAACCAGGCAGTAATTGAGCAGTGCCATGCGCTGCCCGGTTACCGCTGGGGTACCGCAGGAGCCCTTACCGCTACCTCAGTGGGTGGCGGTGAATTCTGTCCCCCCACGTGGCCACGCAGTAAGAATAATCTTATCACTTGGTCATGTCTTTTTTAAGGGCTTTTTACCTGCTGTGGTAAAAAGGGCCCTTGTGCACGGCAAAAGTGTCCCCCGCTGCTACCACAGGGCACTTTTTATTGCAGCTTGATAAAAGGACTCCTTAGTATTTTTGTTTTTCAATACAACTATCATTTTTCAAAAGTTGTTTAGGATAAAGAGAGAAAATAGTGTCCTGTAATGCCCCTTTTGAGTATGTGTTTTTGTAAAATGACATGGGAAATGTTGTTTCATGCCATTTTCTTCCTAAAAGAACAGAACCCCCCCCCCCTCCCCTCCGTACACACACACACAAATTGCAGGTTTCTTCATGTGCCGTTCATAATGTGCCCCTTTGAAAAGTGAGCTCTTAAATTAAAGTTTCTGTAAACAACTTGAGAATGACATGAAATAAACATTTTTGGGCTGCACACCTCTATTGTCACCCCAATGCAGCAAAAGATGGAGTACTGTAGTAACTTTGAAATCTGCAAGTGCTAGTTGTGCACTACAAAATATTTCTAATTTTTTTATGAGGGGGTGTATCAGGGATGGAGAGTGGGTGTTTATTTATTTATTTATCTCATTTGTACCCCACAGTTTCCCAACAGTTTCAGGCTCAATGTGGCTTACAACGGACCACAGAGGCAGACGCCAATGCAGTAAAATGAAGCTAATACATTTTACATGGTTTGTGTTACTTTAAATGTAAACCCGAGTTTGATTTGGCCCTGCCTTTCTCAGGGTACAGACCGTAAACGTCCGTCCAGCACTGTTCCTGTACTAAAAGTTCTGAAGCTAACGTCGAAGCCCCTTAAAATTTACACTCCAGCCCATCCATATCTATTCAGCCACGATCAGGACGCAGACCATAGAAGTCCGCCCAGCATTGGTTTTACTCTCCAATTACCGGCGTCACCACCCAATCTCCGCTAAGATTCCGTAGATCCATTCCTTCTACACAGGATTCCTTTGTGTTTAGCCCATGCATGTTTGAATTCCATTACCATTTTCATCTCCACCACCTCCCTCGGAAGGGAATTCCACGTATCTACCACCCTTTCTGTGAAAAAATACTTCCTGACATTACTCCTGAGTCTGCCCCCCTCCAACCTCAATGCATGTCCTCTAGTTCTACCACCTTCCCGTCTCCGGAAAAAGTTTTGTTTGTGGATTAATACTTTTCAAATATTTGAAAGTCTGTATCATGTCACCCCTATTTCTCCTTTCCTCCAAGGTATACATGTTCAGGTCGGCAAGTCTTTCCTCGTACGGTTTGCAATGCAAATCCCAAACCATTTTTGTAGCTTTTCTTTGCACCGCTTCCAGTCCTTTTACATCTTTAGCAAGATACGGCCTCCAAAACTGAACACAGAACTCCTAGTGAGGCCTCACCAATGACTGGGCATCAACACCTCCTTTCTTCTGCTGGTTATACCCCTCTCTATGCAGCCTAGCATCCTTCTGGCCACGGCCGTCGCCTTGTCACATTGTTTCTTCACCTTCAGATCCTCATGGGAAAAACCACTTAAGGATGTGCTAAGACCACTTTTTACCACAGCTTAGTAAAAGGACCCCTGTGTTTGCTGGTGTCACAATGGCTTACCTTGCTGTTTAATGAGTATGACTGAATGTTTTAGTACTAAGGAAATAAAAAATACAGGAAGTGGAGGAGAATCCTAAAAACTATCAAGATCTTCTTGTTAGATCATTTTAACACTTATGTTTACTAAGGTGCACTTTAGGCGCATTAGTGATTTTAACGTGTGTAAATGATGTCCACATATTAAAGGCTATTGTGCCCATAGGAATGTATAGGTGCGTTAGCATTTAATGCACATTAACTTTAAAGGCGCGTTAAAAATTCTAACGCACCTTAGTAAACATACAAGTGAAACCCAGAAAAAACAAGTGGAATTACTGTGCCTCCCCACTGCATCAGTTCTCATGTCTCTCTCTCTCTCTCTTTTTTTTTCATTTCAATTCACAATGTTACCACAAGTATAAAACTTGAAAACGGGAAATACATTCCAGTAGTAGAAATATATAAATAAATAAAAAACATATCACATATTCAAATGCAATTGTTAAGAAAAATGACATATGACAAAATTTATTCTAAACTAACTCCATTAATTATGAAAAAAGGGGGAGGGAAAGGACAAGAAAAGGAAACTCAGAAAGTTGGAAGTAACTATTCAAATAAAATTCAAATAATAATTTCTAATTAATTTCTTAATAGAGCAGAAAAATTAAAGCACCTAAAGAGACTTTTCACTCCAATTAGCAAGTGTATCACCACTACGAGAGAAATTACATTGGCTTCCACTTAAGGAACGCGTTACTTTTAAAGTCTGCACATTAGTCCATAAGATCTTTTACGGCGAAGCCCCAGCGTACATGTCTGATTTAATAGACCTACCACCCAGAAACGCTAAAAGATCATCCCGAACACACCTCAACCTCCACTTCCCTATTTGCAAGGGCCTGAAATACAAGAAGCTACACGCATCAACCTTTTCCCACACGAGCACGCAGTCTTGGAATACACTACCGCGCAACCTAAGAATGATTAACGAACAAGCTTCCTTCCGTAAACTACTGAAGACTCACCTGTTTGAAAAAACTTACGGAAAGAGCCAAAACACATAGAGTCCATACTCACTGTTTCATCAATGCAACATACATCCACTTCGGATCCCTCATTCCGTACTCCAGTCAATCATACATTCATTCACGGAACTACGTACACCATATGTCTTTGTGTCTAACACTGCCCTCTTAGCTTCCCATTGTCTCCTTCCAATGTTTCTATGTTGATGTCCCATTGTTATATTCCTAATGATATTCGAATATTTCGCATAACTCTGTACAATGAAATCCATAACCAAGTTGTAACAAATGTATTTTCATTATTCATATCTTATTGTAAGCCACACTGAGCCCGCAAAAAGGTGGGAAAATGTGGGATACAAATGCAATAAATAAATAAATAAAAAAATCCACTATAAGAGATGTGATGGCAATGGAGGCCAGTTGAGACCTGGTTTCAACAAAATCCTTCAAATGAATTGCATCTACAAACACATGCATCCACTGTGCATGAGTGAGTGCCTTCCTGCCCGACGCACAAGTGTGGGACCCTTAATGACATACAATAGCTAAAAAAGAATGCAACTCCAAGAGGAGGTGGGAGGGTTGTAAGGATGTCTGTCCTGCTGTCCTCTGAGAACACCTGCTACAGGTAAGTAACTTCATTTTCTCTGACGACAAGCAGGCAGTGGCGTCGTGAGGGCAGCTGACACCCGGGGCGGGTCGCCGCTGCACACCCCCCCCCCCCCGGGTGCAGCGCGACGCACCCTCCACCCTCCGTAGCGCAAACCCCCCCCCCCCCCGCGAGAACATACCTGGAAGGCAGTGAGGGGCGGGAGGGCAAATCTGCCGAGTGCACGCCGCTGGGGGGTGTCGGCGCCTCGCTGGTTCCTTGCTCTCTCTGCCCCGGAACAGGAAGTAACCTGTTCCGGGGCAGAGAGAGCAAGGAACCAGCGAGGCGCCGACACCCCCCAGCAGCTTGCACCCAGGCGGACCGCCCCACCGCCCCCCTTCCTACGCCACTGCAAGCAGGACAGTGGTATCCTTACAATGGGAATTCCTAGCTACCAAGCTCACTGAAAACAACAAAAGTAAGACAATAGAGTCTTGCAGCTACAAGACTATGTAGAACCAATTAACCTCAAACTACATACAAACTGGTTGTGAAGGTGCAGCATGGAACTGAATAAAAAAAGGGCCAAGGAGGATGGAGTTGGATTCTAGACACCAAACAAATTCTGCAGGACTGTTGGGCCAAACCGACTGTCATGTCAGGTATTCTGCTCAAGGCAGTATTGAGATGTGAATGTGTGGACTGAAGACCACGTCACAGCTTTGCATATCTCCTCATTCGAGGCTGACCTCAAGTGGGCTTCTATCCATGATCTTAGCTGCATCCAACATGGTGGCCGCAACCTTTCACCCAGATTAATATGAAAAGTCACTGTCGCTATATTGAATGCAGCCGCGACAATGGACAGGAGCAAGTGGGCATCGCTCCTGCCCCAACTTCCCCTTCCATTCACCAGTGAATAAGGTAGGCCTGAGAGGTGGGGGGGGGGGGCTAGACTGAGAGGGGGGTCATGGAGAGGAGAGGCCAGTAATCACAGTGGGAGCTTTCGTTTGTGAGCCTGTTATTGGAAAACAAAACGCTGCCCATTTTCCTTTGCTAACGACAGGCAACGGCAAAAGAAATGTCATTGACATTTCTTCTGTCATTGTAAATGACTGCCCATTCCTAGAAATTACTGCTTTCTCTGCTCTTAGACATAAACAACAGAGGGTTGAACTTCACAGACTTGAAACAGATATCAAGCAGATGGAGAGCAGATTTAGAGCTTTTGGTGAGAAAAATGATCTGGTGAGCTTGGAAAAATTAAAATGTCAGTTTAATAAAATTTTGAGTCGTAAAGCTGGTATTCAATTGCTTTCTCCAACAGTCTGTTTACTATGCTGGTATGATTAAAGCTGGCAGAGTTTTGGCTAATTATCTTAAAGGCTTTAGGCAAGCTACTATTATTCCTGCTATCAATCAGGATGGGACTATATTAACGAAACTGGCAGAGATTGCTGTTCTTTTGTACAATATTATGCAAAACTTTATCAGTCTAGAAAATCAGCTGCTGCGGAACAGATTCAATCTTTTCTCAAGTCTTTGAAGAAGCCAGCCTCTATTGACTTAGGGATCCTTTTATTAAGCTGTGGTAAAAGTGCCTTCCATAGATCATTCCCATGCGCTAAGGCCATTTTTACCGCAGCTGATTTTCCATTTTTTCAATTAATGGCCGTGTACTAATTTTGCTATTAGTGCGTAGCCATCAACAAATATTAATGCATGAGCACGTACTGATTCCTATTTTGTAGGCGGTAACAGCTCATGCGCTAATCCTGCACAAATTAGTTAATGTGCAGTAATGTAGATGCACTTACTAATTAGAGTGGAAATGCCTATTCTCCACCCCCAGAGACATCCCCTCCCAGAAAAATTTAAATTTTTTAGCATTTGGTTTGCATGCAGAGATCCAAAACTCACTGCAGAATGCCTGAGCATGTCCCACGGTAAGCCATTTTAACCTTTGGTAAGCTCACGCTAGCGCTTACCACAACTTAGGGGTCCTTGAACTAAGGCACGCCGAAAAATGGGCTGTGCTAGTGTAAGTGTGTGTTTTGGGTGCATGCAGATCCATTTTTCAACACTCCTGTAAAAAAGGCCTTTTTAAAATTTTTGCCGCAAATGGACATGCGGCAAAATAAAAATTGTTGCGTGTCCATTTTGAGTCTGAGACCTTATCGCCAGCCATTGACTTAGCGATAAGGTCTCACGTGTTAACCGGGCGGTAATCATCTACGTGCGTAGAATGGCGATTACTGCCCGGTTTCTGGCGCACATAGCGAACACACATCAGAAATGAAATTACTGCGAGGGCCACGTAGTAGCTGGGTGGTAACTCCAAACTGATGCACGTTGGGCATGCATAGGCGCCTATGAAAGTTAATAAAAGGGCACCTTGGTAAAAGGACCCCTTAGATTGTTCCTTTTTGGACAGGCAGATATCATGTCAAGAAATTCTAAAATGCTATTAACCACTGCCAGTTTCTGTATAAAGTTTATAATCTCTCACAGTTGCATCAAGAATATAATTATTAAACAACAGAAGCCTCAAAGCTTCCCAGTGAGGACATTCATTGTTGAATAACAGTACCTCTATTGGGTACACCTCAACTGTATGTGGAGCAAAATCATATCATTGGCTTCTATAATAGCTATAGGGGAAAAAAAATCAATGCAAAAAACTCCTACAGAGGAGAAAAGGTTTTGGTTCCTGAAACCCCCTTTTTTAAATTCTTAGTAAACTGTAACTGTGAGGGGAAATGCTATGATTTTAAACAATGGCGTTTCTCAAACTAAACTTAAAAATACCCTTACAAAATACACACTAGCAGGCCTGCATAAAAAGTGCATTAAGAAAAATATTTTGAAGCATTTTCTTCCTGAAGCAGCGAGCTCCAGCGAAACAAGGATGGGACAGAGATTATGTTGAAAGTTACTCCAGACGACATTTGAAAGTTGGATAAGTATTAATTGGTGCACCTTTCCTCAATGTGCTTTTTACGCAGGCCTGCTAGTGTGTTTTATAGTGTGCAGTGCTTTCATAGAATTACCCCCTGTATGTCAACTGTTGTGTTAAAGAGCTCTCTGTGACTGTCTACCACAGGCCTGAGGCTCCAAATCACCTCCTCAAGGAACACTCACCCACCTCAAGGTATCACATCCCACCCGTACACACATGAACTTTTACCTCCAGGCACACATTTAAGTGAAAAAAATTGGTTATTAAAATTCTTCCACTTTTCAACAACCTGATGATATATGACCCCCTGTTCTTCATTTAATCTTTTCCATTTTTCGACGACATAAACGTATCAGAAAAATTAAAGCTGACTTTGAGCAGCAGGATAACATTATTCAAGAAGGTTGATTTTCTTTCCTGTTTGCATAGGAATTGACCAGTGTTTAGGATTAAAACAATCAGTCCCATTCTCACTCTCTTCCTCCTAACTTTCCCCACCTGTTAAGAGACTAAAGTCAAAGCTTAATTAACATACATGGAGCAGTCTGGACTGAATTAATCCCAGTAGGTGTTCCCCTTCTGGTAGTCAGCCTACTTTCACAATGGAAGGACAAAAACAATATATCTTTTAATTGTGGGCTACTCCTGCTTCAGGGATTTTCCTTCTAATAAAACAAGACTTATATATGTTTAGCTCAATCAGTAATCTAAGGGGCCCTTTTACTAAGCCATGTAAGCGTCTACGTGCGTCCAATGCACGCCAAAATGGAGTTACCCAAAGTACATGCAGACCCCAGTTTTGAATACATATGATCTCTGTGGTTAACGCTGCATAAATCATTTGAATATCAACCTCAAATTGACATTTTTTTCTTCTTACACAGTCTAAAAAAAACCCCCCAAAACAGATAAATATTTAGTCAGGTTTGATGTGTCATCTTAGTTATATTATTTCACAGGAGCTCTCTAAGCAATCAGAGCTTGAATATATATAATTACTCACTGTGGATATAAACGAGGCCAGTGAGGCTATTAAACTATTATGGTCTTGGCTCTATATAGACTGTTTAGAAAAACAGTATTTTTCAAAACACAGAACATTCAAAACATGGTATGCCACAGTATGAAGGAAAGCAAATAACTTAACTGAAAGAGTATCATCATGGACTCTAGTTAGTTGCTTGCATCCCGCCTGATGTTTGTGACTTGGATTGGCCCCTGTTGGGAACAGTATAAAGCATCTGATCAACCTTTAGTTTGCACCAGTATGGCACTTCTTATATTCGTATGGCTAAAGGTCAAAGCCCTGGGTCAAAATGTTAGAATCACTAATAAGTATCCAACAGGAAAAAAATTCCATACTTCAAAAGCAAATGTCCTAACCTGGGTGAATTTCAGCCCAGATTGCATTGGGAGAACCTTATTTCTGTGAAGATGAAAGAATATTTAATTTTAAATGTTCAACAAGGCAGTGAGTTGACTCCGTTTTCACTATGGTCCCAATATTTTAAAAGTACATATATATCGAGTACACTGCCAAAGGTATAAATGCTACTAAAAAAATTGACCCAGCATAGGGCCAGATTCTATAACTGACGCTCAGAACTGGACACTGAAAAAGATCGATGCTATGCACAATTCTATAAAGGGCGTGTCACAGTTGGGATTAATGCAATACAGGACTGGGTCTTAAATAATAAATTGAAGCTGAATCCTCCCAAAACTAAGGTATTGTAGTTCATAGTATTGAAATACCTACCTCTTTTAGGGGTCTTTTACTAAAGATTAGCTTGAGATATCTGCAGCAGAACCCATTTTATTCCTATGGGTCCTGCTGCAGAAAACTCGAGCTAATCTTTAGTAAAAGACCCCCTTATTTTGTCTACTGATAAAAGCCTGAAGGTGGGAACAGAGTCAAGGGTACTGGGGGTCTTTCTTGATTCTTCTTTAACCTCTTTAACTTATGGACCAACTTTGGTGGACAACAGTCTTTAAAATGGAGCAGTTATGTTTAGTTAGGCTTTTCTTTGACCGGTGTGCTTATGCTACCTCATTTGGATTATTGAAATGTCCAGGTTTTTTTAATTGTTTTCTAAAAATCTTTAAAAATTGTAGCTGATATAGAACACAGCAGTAAGACTAATTTTTAAACTTAACAGATGCTGTATAGATACTGCTTTTGACTCCTAACCACTACTCACTTGCCCTGTCCTTTTATCCTCACCTCTTTATTCCCTTACCCTTAATTGTTCTGTCTGTCTGCCTGTCTTATCTAGATTGTAAGCTCTTTGAGCAGGGACTGTCTTTTTTGTGTATGGTGTACAGCGCTGCGTATGCCTTGCAGTGCTATAGAAATGATAAGTAGTAGTCAGTAGTAGTATTACACCATACATTGGGCAATTACATTGGCTCCCTGTTAATGAGAGAATTAAATTCAAAGCAGTTTGTTTAACTTTTCAAATTTTATATGGGTCCACTTCAGAATTATTCATTAAACTTACTTCACTCATTATTGGACATTCTCTGCGTCTTTGAAATCAATTGATTTTAGGCGCACCTTTTTATAAAAATGCTAGGTTTTTGAAAATAGTAAATTCTATATTTTCAGTATTGGGAGTATCATTGTGGAATTCTCTCCCTTCTCATATTAGGACTGAATATAACTATGCTACTTTTAGGAAGAACGTGGAAACCACTTTATTTCCTAAAAATGTTCATGATTAGTAGAATTTTTTTTTTTTTATGTTTGTAATTTCAACACATTTTGTACTTTATCATCTACTTTCTTCTCCGCATTGAACCCCAAAGTGGGGACACTAGTGGTCAAAAAGTTAATATTTGATTTGATTTTGATTTATGCACATTTGAAAACACCGAAGATTTATTTTGTTCCTAAGGTGCATAAAGTTTGGAATCACCACCCAGGGGGCAAAAATGAGGAATAAGTCCAGGGGACTATCTTGCTCAGACAACCAAGTTTCAGTTAAAAACATAAAACCTGTACTTGCGGATTCCTAGCTTCAGTCAGCTTCAGTTACACAGGACCCCTGAGGCAGGTGCTATGCGCTGAAACGCAGCCCGTGTCGGGTCCATGATGCAGGAGATTGATGTACTATTTGGATCCTTGCTGTTGAATTAAAGGATTTGTCCTGATTTTGGAGGTTGTTAGTGCTTTTCTTTTTTTGTTTGTTTGTTTTTTTCCTTTTTGCCTTGTGCTTTGAACCCTCTTTGTGTTATTTTGTGTACTTTTTCTTTCACATCTTTGGGGATGGGAGGGGGTCAGTGACCACTGGGGGAATAGAGGAGTCATTCCTTTATTCCTCCAGTGGTCATCTGGTCATTTAGGAAACCTTTTTGACTTAGTCATGACTGAAACAGGTCTAGACCAAGGCATCTTACGTTTACCCTTTTTATCCCTGGAAGTTTTTGCTTTGTTCCAAAATGGCAGAAAAACATCCAAGATGCAAATCCCGCCTCCAACATTTCACCTTGTGATTTGCACACACTGAAGAGAAAAACATCTCAAATCTGAGTTTTGAAAATTGCAAGTTTTCACAACAACCATTTTTTTGTTTCCTTTCACTTCAGGCTTTTTTTTCTGAACTTTGTTTCATTCAGTCTTTTTATTATTATTATTATTATTATTATTATTATTTTGTTAAGTTTCACTTCTGGGTGCATTGTTTGCAAATACCACATACTAGAAATAAAAAATACATTCGGAGTTTTTTTTTTCCGGTTCATTTTAAAACAAAACAAAATGAATTACACCTGTTATGAAATGTTTATCATTCTGTTTCAAAATGAAGGCGCATCCCTATTAGGAACTGAACGACAAATGTCAACATTTTTTTGCCAGTCAAATGCAAAAGACTTGTATGTTGAAAACCAGTTTCTAGAAAATATCACAGTTGTTATAGATTTATTGGCATTATGCTATTATCTAGCATTCCATTTAAGAATTCCTTCTAACCTTGCATATTGAAGTTTTTCTTACTTAGGAAACTTACCTGGCTCCATAAGCAACAAGTCAATTTCTACCTGTAACCAGTAGGAGGTGCTAGTGCTGCATAACTCCACACACTGTCTAAATTATTTGGGTCATGTTCAGAAATTGTCTTTTTATCAAAAACTTTCTTTCCCACAAGCTCAACTTAAGACAATACCATTGATAAATCAGAACCTGGATGCTATTTCACAGTAACATCTGTCAAAGATTGAACATTCATCTTTACCAGGCACAGTACAAGTATTAATTATAAACCATGCATGATATTTTGTGACATGGTTAACATACTTGAGTCAAATTTAATACAACTAGAAGTCATCGTTTCCTATGGGGAATACTAATCTTCAAGCAATGCTCTTCCAACTCCTGTCTCTTTTTTTGTTCCAACATATAATCTAGCCACAGTTGGAAGCAGATTTCTATTGCTGTGCCCTCTGGAAAGATCCACCAGTATCTCTTTGTCTCACGGCACTTTCCTTTTCTTTAAAATGTGTGTAAAAATTACCTTTTCTACTTGTCTGTGAGTTTTGCTTCTCTTTCAGATACTTTGAAGTACAGCCGTGCTTTGTCTTTTCCTGTTTCTCATTTTTATTCTATATATCTTCTTTGAAGGTGTTTTGGCTAACGGTACATGAATCAGTGTAGATTAAACTCATGCACAATCTAAAGTGTGTTGAGGGGGGGGGGGGGGGGAATTTGGATAATCAAGTCAAAACAAATGACACTATAAATCAGTTTGCATAACTCTAAGCTATTTGCAGATCAACTTAAATCTGGAACATTTGTGACACAACCTGAATATCAATATTTCACTCTTTTTAGATATTCTTGATGGCGTTTAAATGAGAATTTTCACAGACTCAAACATATATTTAAAGTACTTAAAGATTTATACCATTTGCAGATAGTTTCGATATTCTCAATATTTGATGATTCACATGAACAAAGCAATACAAATATATTTCAAAGAAACATTTAGTCAAATTCAAACCTGGTACAAGTAGATTTGAACTGGGATGGAGAAAGATCACCCATCCTTGGTTCTACAACACTTTTATAAAAATGGTGCTATGAAAAATTGACCCCTCTTAATTTATTTATTTATTGCTTTTCAGTTTTACAAACAAATAAAAGTTTGTAGGGCAATACAGAGAAATCAATATTTAGAAAGAAAAAAATATTTCACAAATGTAACATTTTAAACTCTTCCTCAGACCACCAATTTGAGTTTCTTGGGGGGAGTGATTTAGAAAACTTAAGGAGATTATAAACAGAAGAAAAACTTATATAGTTATAGTCCAAATTGGCATAGTCCTGATCTTTGTCCCTTTTTCTTTAATTTATAGCTGTTTCTGTTGTTTCAATCAGTCAGCTAGATGCTTTTTTTGAGTCTAGAAAAATCCTTAATTGATTTGGCTCAAAAAATACATATTTGATTCCTAACATACGGATCAAACATTTACAAGGATATGCTAGTGTGAAAGTTGGTCCTATTTCTCTTGCTTCTTGTCTTAGAGTCAAAAATTGTTTTCTTCTTTGTTGTGTTGTTTTAGTCACATCCGGATATATCCACATTTTTTGACCACAGAATAGAGCAGAAGAATATTTAAAATATAACTTCATAATCATATTTAAGTCCTGCTCAAAAACAAAGGATACTATCAAAGTCTCTCTGGTTGCTATTTCAGTCATTGATTCTTCGAATTGACCCCTCTTAAAAGGGGGGGGGCTGCACTGGCATCAGTGCATGTTTTTCACGTGCACTGAGGGCCCCCTTTTACTGCAGCAGGTAAAAAGGAAGTCTCTCTTTCCTGCAGGAAATGGCTGTGCGGCAAGTACAGCACTTGCTGCGTGGTCATTTTGGGGAGCGACCCTTACTGCCACCCATTGAGGTGGTGGTAAAATCTCCCATGCTAATCCGGCGTTAACCGGGCAACGCTCGGCACTGCCCGATTACCACCGGGTACACTCTGCTGCTACAAAAATAAAGATATTTATGTAGCGCCAGATATGACGGCATGCTAGGGGTGGGAAGTACTGCCAGGCTGCTACAGTAGCCCGGCGGTACTTCCTGTGGGCTTACTGCAACTTGTAAAAGGGCCCCCAAGGTAGTAATAAAAAAGCACTTATGTGCTCAGCAGTGGTGTGGATGATTTTTTAAATCTGAGACAGTTGCACAAATATTTTTGGATGTCACACTCTCAAAGTTATCTGCCCAAAGGCAGAGGGAGCTTTAAAGAACTGCTGTCTGTATCACCAAGCTATAATGAGGCATCGAAGTCTAGATATCCATGGTCTGCACAATACTTTAATAAATATTCACTGAACATGGATCCTTTCATAAACTACCTCCAAAGATGCAAGAGAAACATGTAAGGGTTGAAAAGCATTAGCATCATATCTATGTTATTTAAATGTTATAAAGCAAAAGGACTGTCTTAACTTTATCTGCATAAAAAACAGTAAAGCTAATTTCTTTTTTAACAATGACGCTGTGCCAATACTAAAGTTTTAATATTCAAAAATAAAATAAAATGTGAAATGAATGGAGTTCAATAGGCTTGTCACTTACCTAAACTATCAGTAAGCACACAAGCATCACTTTATCATTAGTCCGGATAAACTAACTGTGTTCAAGTGTCCATAATTGTACTTTTCATCTTTGAAAATCTTTGATTAGTTTTCAAGAATTTTCAAAACAATAATACATCACTTATCTTCAAAAGGATTCCCCCTGTCAACTTGCTCATGTTTCAAAAAGTCTGCTTCACGACATGAAGAAATCCTTTTGTGATAATCATAACTACTTGCTCAAAACATTTCCAAACCACCTCTGTGTCTCTCCATCGGAGCTGAAAGAAAAGCAAGTAGCACTGGTGTATTAACTTTATCTGGCCAAATATTAAAGCACCAGACTGAATATCGACCGGAAACCAAATAAATTTCCAGTGGCCACATCTGACTCAGATCTTCAATACTGGTGCCCAGATTAGACCTAGATACAGCAAAAAGCACCAGGAACCTTTAAAAATGGGACACAATTCTTTTGATGATAAAAATTGATTTTTCAATGTGGACCTGACACAGGTCGTGTTTCAGTGTGCAGCGCCTACGTCGGGGGTCTGTCTCTTGGGACCACTGGCCTAGACATTTTAAGTCCAAAGAGACAGACCTCTGACGTAGGTACTGTGCACCGAAACACGGCCCGTGTCAGGTCCACATTAGAAAATCAATTTTTATCATTAAAGGAATTGTGTCCCGTTTCTGAAGGCTGCTGGTGCTTTTTGCTGTATCTTGCCCAGATTAGACCTGACATTGAATGTCAGGGTCAGATTCAGCAAAGGGAAGGGCTTTAAATTCTTTGCAATATCGGGGGAGGGGGGAGTTATATTTTTCAGCATGTCTAGTGGGAGCAGCCAAAGTATTGAAAAAAAACACTCTCAGACATCAAGCAGCAATCACTTGGGGCTTCAAACATGTACCTGCCAGTAGCTATAAGTGATAGCATTGATTTTAAGCAGTGGGTGTTCTGTGGTCCACTGCCACCCGGGGCGGATCACTGCTGCTGCCGTGCGCACACCCCCCCCCCCCGACTGCAGGGCAACACGGCACTACCACCACCACCACCACCACCCCTGGCGTAACACGGCACACCCCCCCCCCCCACCAGCTCCGTCCACCCGGCGCCTCGTGCGACTCTACGCTGCTGTAAAAGAAGAAAATCGCCTCGTTGGCCCTTCCCTCACTCTGTCCCGCCCTCTGATGTAACATCCTATTTCCTCGAGGGCGGGACATAGTGAGGGAAGGGCCGACGAGGCGATTTTCTTCTCTTACAGCAGCGCAGACGCAAGGCGCCACACCACACAGCTGCCGGGTGGATGGAGCTGGTAGGGACTCGCTAGCAGAGCACCCCCCCCCCACCCGTTGACACCCGGGGCGGATCGCCCCCACCGTCCCGCCCTTGCTACGCCACTGCACAAAAGGGCTTTTAAGCCTGGAACAAATGAAAGTCCTTTAATAAATAGACCCAGCATAGGCCGTGTTTCGGCGTGTCTATGCCTGCTTCAGGGGTCAATATGTGTGAGTACACTTGGGAAAAGTATATAAGGAAGTAACGATGTTCTTCAAACAAAACTGCATATGTGATAAAAAAAAAAATAACATCAAAGAATTCCATAGCACAAATGTCAAAGTAACAAGTAAAATCATGTCTGAGAAATGCCATCACTTCCTTGTATACTTTTCCAGAGAGTACTCACACATATTGACCCCCATGTTGGGTCAATAAAAGACTCTCTTTTGTTCCAGTCTTGAAGGCCCTTTTGTTCTTCTTTTTTGATGTCTTCATTTGTGTGCTTTTGAATCCTCTGTTCTGCTATCTACTTAGCACTGATTTTGCAACCTACACATGCAACTGTCACCAGTTGCATGTGTAAATGCCGGACTTTGCAAAAATCCAAAGAATTCCAATTAAAGCTACAAAACATGCATCTTGGCATCTTTGGGGTGGTTTTTAGTGCAAGAGAAGTAAACACACGAACTATTTACACATGTAAACCCACTATTTACATTGCAAATTTAATGCACGCCTTTTAAAATTACCTCTGTAACTTGTAACATCCAACTTCAGGTATTTTAAATCATACATTCATATTCAGTGGTGCACCCTAAAATATATAGATGATTTCAAACCAAGCTAGAGGTTTGAAATTATGTATTTTCTGCACAGCTGAGCATTGATTTCATTGCTTCATTTTTTTAAATATGCATTTGGTGATTGCAAAAACATGTTAATACATACCGTGAAAGTTGTTGAGCATTTCATTGTAAAGTATGTATATTTTAGATCACAAATTGAACCATATTTTGTCAATCTGACTGCATTGCCTTTACTAGGAATGCTAAAAGGAAACAACTGTGTCATTTTCAGACACGTCTTATATTGCTATATGAAGATATAGAATTAAGAGCAGATGAAGTCTGCCAGAACCAATAAATCTTCCCATTTTTCCCACTCTCTGCAATTTCACCTTATTTGACCTCTGACTTTACCCTTGCTTTTCCACCACTGAGAATCCTTTCTGTTTGTCGCCTACAGTTTTGACAGAGATAATATAATATTAAATTTTTATCTGAACAATCATTCTGCTTCTATAAAGTATTGCATAACAGCCCTGTGGCTCAGTGGCAAGCATTTGTGTATCATCATCCTATGAAGAGAGGCTGAGAAGGCTAGGGCTTTTCAGCTTGGAGAAGAGACGGCTGAGGGGAGATATGATAGAAGTGTATAAAATAATGAGTGGAATGGATCGGGTGGATGTGAAGCGACTGTTCACGCTATCCAAAAATACTAGGACTAGAGGGCATGAGTTGAAGCTACAGTGTGGTAAATTTAAAACGAATCGGAGAAAATTTTTCTTCACCCAACGTGTAATTAGACTCTGGAATTCATTGCCGGAGAACGTGGTACGGGCGGTTAGCTTGACGGAGTTTAAAAAGGGGTTAGATAGATTCCTAAAGGACAAGTCCATAGACCGCTATTAAATGGACTGGAAAAATTCCTCATTTTTAGGTATAACTTGTCTGGAATGTTTTTACGTTTGGGGAGCGTGCCAGGTGCCCTTGACCTGGATTGGCCACTGTCGGTGACAGGATGCTGGGCTAGATGGACCTTTGGTCTTTCCCAGTATGGCACTACTTATGTACTTATGTACTTATCATGCAGAGGACCTGTTTTCAAGTTCCATATAAGGACTGTTTCCTGGGTCAACAGGGGCTTCGGAGTGCTGTAAAGGTAGCATCCACAGTCATTGGCAAAGGAGAAATTCTCACTAGTAGCCTGATTCAGGGTCCACATTAGCAAGGCTAAGCCTCCCCTTGCAGAAACAGGAAGTTACATCAGAAGAGGGTGGGATGCGTCCCAGAAAAGGCTGTGGTCTCAAGACAGCTCTGCTTTAATCACTTCGGTGCCACTACCAGTGGCGATGAAGGTAAGGTAAAAGGAATAGGAGAAGGTGAGACTTTGCGCCTGTGGGAGTGATAGAGAGAGGGAGCTGGACCCAGCAAGTGAGAAGTTAGAAGTGCTACTCTACTGGAGGGGAGGGGAGGAGAAGGAGGGAGAGAGGAACAGACAGGGAGAGGTGCTGGAACTGGGAGGTAGGGGATATACAGGAAGAGGTTCTGGACCCTGAATGGGAAGGATAAGGACAAGGATACAGAGGGGATATGCTGTCCAGGACAGTTAGGGCTGTAGAGGGAAGACAAATGGTGGACATGGAGAGAGGAGAAATGTCAAATGGACAGGAGATCCTGCAAACACATTAAAAATAACAGAAAAGAGCAGAAAGGACACTGTGCCCAAAGCAAATAGAAAAATAAAATGTTCATTAAAAAAAAAAGTAGAAAAAATTCATTTTATTCTGAATTAATCGGAATATATAAGCTTTTGGAAATGTGTATCCCCTTCCTCTCTCTCTCTCTTTCCTGTTTCAAATTTGGAGTTCCTTTCAGTTTCAAATATTTTTATTTGTACTATGAACCACTGTGTTGTACTGTATGAACTGTGGTATATCAAATATATTGCAACAATAACCTTATTTTGCATTTCCATTTCCATTTCGATTCCTCTAGTATTGCTGTATGTACATAGTCTGTCTTCTATTTCTGAGCCATGGTCCCTTGTTTCCCATTTGTTGAGTGTCTGTGTTTTGAGTGTGTGACCAAGGTGTGGTATTCTGTTAACATGTAGTGTCTGCGCTGAGAACTTGTTGCAGTCCTGTTTGTTTTGCTTTTTCACTAGGTGGTGTTTTGGTGTTTTAGGGCCTGGTATAATATTGACAGTGCTGCCTTTTCATGTAGAAGGTTGATTGTCTGTGAGTCGTAGGAGTTAGTACTGTTATGGAATGTTAAGTTTCTGCAGTGCCGGCTTAACCATTGGAAAAGGTGAGTCACTGTCCCAAGGCGCAAGCCATTAATGGCACCAAAATACTCAGCCTCTGCTCTCACCTGGTCTAAAGTGAAGCCTGTTCTTCCCTTCTCTTCCCCTGATCCTGTCTCTCCGTCCCCCATCTCTGCACATCTGGCACTGCTCCCTCTCTTAACTCCCTCTCCCTCGGTCTTGTTTAGTCAGTTGCCGGCAGCAGTAACATGACATGCTGCCTTTGGCCAGCCCTGGATCTTCCCACTGCCATGTCCCGCCCACTAGAGATTGCATCAAAGGACACAGGACGCAGTAGAGGGGAAAACCCAGGGGCTGGCCGAAGGCAGCCTGTCATGCCGCTGCATACATGCAACCTGAATAATAATGTGTAACCTGAATAATTAGTATTGTATATGCATTCTTCCTTTCTTCACAAATGACGTTTCACTTTTCATTGGCATCACATTATTTTTCATATTTTCCAATATCTTTTTCTAGTTCTGTGTTTGTCTACCCACAATGTATGTTTTATATTTTAAGTTATAAATTGAATATGCATGTCCACGGATTTTCCTTTCTTTTAGCGCATCTTATAATCACACAAGACGGCACACCAACATGTATTTTTTGGGATGGAATTCCACAAATTTTGCACTGCACTTAATCATATATTTTCTGTTTTTGTAACATTTATGGTTTCATCTCCTATGCATTTCCAGACTGATTACTCATTTCACTGAAGCAATACTCCATCACTATACCTACACATCGTTCCAGATGCGTCAACAATTCCCAGTGAGTTCCCCCAGTTTTATTCTTGTTCAAATCTCAGTCTGTTCTGAGTACATTTTGCAACACCATGATCACAATATGTTGTTGTTTCTTTGTCATTTTTATGTTTCACAATTATGCCAAGTCAGTCACATGTGCATTCAAAATTATTATGTTTCTGCAACTATTAGAACAATTTAAATTATTTTGTTCATAACACCATCTGCATCCCAGTCCTTGTTATGCATGCCATTCAATAGTTCCTCTGTTCCCCTCTTTTGCCATCTTCTTTGTCTCATTAACTCATTAGTTCAATCATCAATTGATGTCATTTTAATATCCTCATAATTTTTACTTGGTTCTGTATAGTCTTTGTGGAACCCAAAGGTTTCATGACATAAATTCATCACCATATTTTATTTTAAAAAAAGATAAATATATAGGTTCTTTGTTATTATATTTTTCCAAAATATCAATCATGCAGTCAGATGTATGTGTGCTCTCCAGACATACAGTAACCAATATGAAAATACATAAGACTTTTTTCATTTTATTCAACATTTTATTATTTTGTCTTTATACTGTACTTTTTTATATCTGTTTAAAAACGTTTTATTTTAATTATTTGATCCATGTTTTACGTTTCATGTTCAACAGACCCCTGAGGCAGGCATTGAGTGCCAAAGCACGCTGCCTTCGGGTGTGACATGTCATTACAAGAAATAAAGGGCCCTGTTTAATAAGGCGCGTTAGCGTTTTTAACACACCTACAATTAGAGTGCATGCTAACTGTGTAGGCGCCTATAGGGCTATTGTAGGCACATACACGTTTAATGCACATACATGGTTAACGCACATTAAAGACGCCAATGTGCCTATAACGCGGCTTAGTAAACAGGGTCCAAAGTGTCTTGTCAATTTATGAACTATTTGTGTTCCTGGTTTCTCTCAAGCCATTTCCACCTTCCCACTGTCATTCACTCTGATTCGTTCCACGTGAGATTCCTTTCGGTTTTCTTCTTCTCTATGCTGAACAAATGTGCTTTCCTTCCAACTGTACTGTGATGCCACCAAGTTCTCATTTTGAGCAATGAGGTTCACGAAGAAGCTGTTGATCTTACAACTCCTGAACTTGTGGGACAGCAAAATGAACAACTTCTCTGAGGGCGGGAGGGAGATATATGAAGGAGGAGTAGACTGGCAGTAGGGAGGTGGGATGAAAGAAAGCAAGAGAGGGAGGGGCAGACTGGCTGAGGGCAGGTGGGATATAAGAAAGGGAGCAAGAGAGGGCGGAAGACTGACTGAGGGGACAACCTTACATAATAGCCTGGACAATATAGCCCAGTCAAAATAGCCTCAACAAAATAGCACTTAACAAAATGTTCCCTAGCAAAAGAGCACTTGACAAAATGGTCCTTGACAAAATAACCCCAGTAACAAATTACACTTGACAAAATAGCTCTTTGACAAAATAGCCCTTCACAAAAATAAGAAGTATAGTAAAAACTCTGTCTTCCTCCCTCTGGGGATCCAGCATCTCTTCTCCCACTTTATTCCCCACTCCCTCATTTGAGCTCTCTCTTCCTTTAACTCCCTCTCCAGTGCAGCATCTTTCTCTCCCCAACCCTGTGTAAACCTCCCGGCCCCTGGGGCTTCGGAAATGCAGCCCTCTGCTGGCCGGAGTCTCACTTGCCAGTCTCCTTGGCTCCCAAGCCATGCTATGTATTGCAATTGGCCAGACAAACTGCTCAGCCACAGACACCAACCAAAGCAGTTCCAAACCACCAGTGGTAAATCCTGGGTAACTCCAGCAACCACAGCACAGAAGCAAACAGCTCAAAACAAAGTGGTTTCTTTTATAATCCCCACTCAGGATATTCTTGTACTAAGCCCTCTTGAAGCTCCCTAGCACTTGGCTTCAGGACAGTTTGAAAAGACACGTGCCCTTCCTGCGCTCCTGAGCAGGAGTCTAGCTGGTCTTCTCCCAGTCACTGGCAAGCACCCACCTCTATATTATGGGCTCCTTCCTTACTCAGGGTGACTGCTCTGACATGCCTTCCTGCTGCCAGATATCCTTCCCTGTTATGTCCACCGTGCCCCGGTCACTCCTCTGCTTCATGGACAGTGACCCATCGCACTTCCCTGGAGCTATAACTCAGATTCTCCAGCCTTTATGCAATATGCAAATTAGGAAGTCCTCAAATGCAAATTCAATTTATTGGTACCTGGTTTCTGTCTTGTGGGAACAACTTCTTTCTAGTTATTCATTTGCACACACACTCACTGAGCCCCTTTACTTTAAGAGACAGGGGTCTCAGTGTAAAACAGCCACCACCCCTGGATAGGACTTTCTTCACTCTCATTGACCTTACAGTCCTATCCTCCACCCCACGGCTGTTAGTTCATTTTAAACAATTCACAAGTCCACCCACAACATGGCCTGGTTCACAAGTCCATCCACAACATGGCCTGGTGAGTACCTTCACTTTTAGGGTCTCCTTCTCGCTGTCTCTTCCCTCTTCCAGGTACTCCTCCTCCAGCGGGCTTCCCAGGCTCCTTCAGGTTCCCATCTCGTCTCTCCCTAGCTTCTCAGGAGGTACTGCTTATATAGGGCTGCTAATAGCTCACCACACCCCTTCTGGACCCCTCCTCCCAGTTCTGGAAGAGTCCAGAGCTTTCTGGGTGCCCGTCTCTTAACAGGGAACCTTGGCTACGGATACTCCCTGGTTCCCATGTTCAGGCCTTAGCTGGAGCTCCCTCTGCTGGCCCCTTCCGGTCATTACCTTGATGTCCCAATTGGAGCTCCCCCTAGGGACTATATCAGGGCATTTCCCCCATTTCTGGTAGGAGAGCACCCTCTAGCGGCCTCCTCAGGGTAGGTCAGTCCCGGTGTTTATCACACCTGTTTTCTTTCACCTCTGTCCCACCACCCCCTTCCCTGCATTCTGGCATCTCTCTCCCTGTATCCTCTTCTCATGGTCTGGAAATGCAACTCTTATCCTTTCCCACCCACCTCCCATCATAGTCCATCATGTCTCCCTCTTCCTCCTGCCTGCCCTGTGCAGTCTGGTATCTCCCCCTCCCTCCCCTGGAGACCTTCCAATGTTCCTGTGGGCCACCAACAACATTAATAAGCTGCTTCAGCTGGACCCATAATTGTTTTCTCTGTTGTGTCCTGCCTTTGCAGACATAGGAAGTTGTATCAGACAAGGCGAGACACAACAGAGGTAATGCTTCTGAGCAAGCTGAATCAGCTTGTTTACCTTGCTGACACTGCTGGTGGCCCACAGGAAAATTGGCGGATGGCTGAAAAGGGGGGATGGGTGCAGAGCAGGCAACAGGAAGAAGGAAGCATTCCAGACAGCGAGCATTGAAGCTGGGGTAGAAAAAGGGAGACACACCTCAGTTCAAAGCAGTAGCAGGACCCAGAAAGACATACAGTTAAAGCAGCAGGAGCAGAACAGGTAAAATACTTGGGGGTATACTCTTTTATCGGGGTGGCTCATTTGTTGGGGGGACCAAATTATGGGCAGACTCATTTTTCAAGGGCAGATTTGTCGGGGCTATTTTCTCAGGGGCTCTTTTGTCTGCTTTTTTTTTGTCGGGTCTATTTTATGTTTGGGCCTTTTTGTCTAGGCTATTTTAACCGGATACTGACTGAGGGCATCTGGGATGTGAAAGAGAGAGGACAGACTAGCTATGGGGAGATGGATGAGAGAGAGAGAGGGAGAGGCAGACAAGCTGTTTGGAGGTGGGATAAGAAAAAAGGGGAAGACTGGCTGCAGCATCATCTATAAACAATTTTTAAATTTGCTTTAATTCTATTGCCTAGAAGACCTACAGTATATATATCTACTGGTTTGCACTATTAAATTTTAATAGAGAAGATATAATGCAATATGAGCCTGTCTTGATCTCAGTTTCATATGACTAAATGTTGTTTTACTATTCTTTTTCCTGTTGTTGTTGTTTTGTATCATTGCCCTGCCTTTCCTTCTTGTTAGTGTATGCAATAATGCCACTGAGTTTGTTTTTTCTCTTTACCTGTCTTGCTTGTTTATAAATGATAGTTTACAAATAGCTGTATTAGTAATTACAATAATATTTTTTCAGTAAAATGCATGAATCTGTCTTCAAATAAGCGTAAGCTTTCTTTAGCCTATCCACCCTTGAAGGGGTAAAAGGATTTAACCATTAAATCATTCCTATGCCATTAAAGAGTTGAAAAAACACTTCTCACTCAGAAAAGAAACATTATCTAAGGAAGATATTTTTGTGTATTTTCCTATCTATGGATAACACAAAATAGCTGTTTTATATTTACATGTTGGTAACACAGCAGATTATTTATTTTTGCAATCTAAGCTAGGGTACATTTCTTGGAAATGTGTTTTATTAATTACAATGGTTTGGGTTTTGGTTCCAGTCAGCTAGTGAAAGATCTTAGAGCACCGGACAACATACTGTGCAACTGAACTGCATGCAACCTTTTAAATACTTCTGTGAAGGCAGGAAATTGAAATATTCTACTATATTGGCAAGTAAATGACCATTCATTATTCATGCTAAGTTTGAAGCACAGTGCAATGATGTTTAAATACTCGGGGGCCTCTTTTTAAAAACTGTAAAGGGTAGTTAGTTAAAAATATAACAGAGACAGATCAACATCTGTAAAATACACTACAGAAACCACAAGGGATGTCAGTATCATAACAACTTGAAAATTGTGTTGCAGTGTCAGTGCAGAATGTATTTG
The DNA here is from genome assembly GCF_901765095.1 of Microcaecilia unicolor. Lineage (NCBI taxonomy): Eukaryota > Metazoa > Chordata > Amphibia > Gymnophiona > Siphonopidae > Microcaecilia > Microcaecilia unicolor. Next base: position 41,478,917 of record NC_044037.1, read on the forward strand.
GAAACAAATCTGGAACTTGAAAATCTGAAGTTTATTTCAATATTGCTTTAAAAATACAGCTTATAGGAAAAGAATCAATTTCTAAAGTCACTCTTCATTTAGGTGTGAATAGATTTAGAAGAGCACATAGGCATTGCAATTTTATTTATTTATTTATTTATTAGGATTTTTTTTTACCGCCTTTTTGAAGGAATTCACTCAAGGCGGTGTACAGTAAGAATAAATCAATCATGAGCAATAGACAATTACTGCAGTAAAAATATTCAAACAACAATACAAAGTATGGCATGATAGTATGCTACTTACAATGTCAACACAATACGTAATAGAACATTTTAATTCACAGTGAAGGGTATAAGTAAAGATGGAATATATAGACTGGTAAGAGAGTAAGAAGAGTTAGAAAGTAAGGCGACTAATTTAAAGAAAGGTGCACATGAGGTCAGAGAGATGGTTAAATATTATATCAGCTAGGGTAGGAGTGGATAAACATTTAAGGGGTCTGTTTACTAAGCTGCAGCAAAAATTGGCTTTTTAGCATGCCATTACGCGTGGCCGTTTTTTAAAATTACCTTATGAGCACTTTGTAGGTGGTAAGGACTCATGTGGTATTCCTGTGCTAACCAGGTAGCCTGTGGTAATACATGCACTAACTGGTTAGCACAGAAATGCCCACTCTCAACTCATGACACGGCCCTTGCAAAAAATGCTTTGAAATAGTTTTTTGTGCACAATTAGCGCACATACTTTTCATAATTACCAGTAGTCAGATCTCAAAACACCATGGAGCAGCAATGATAAATCTTTCTTTCAGGGTTTTGTCTTCTGCAGAAGAGAAACTTTTGAAATGGGGAATTACCTTTTGTACCTGCTGGAAGGTTTGATAATTTTTGATTTTGAACAGAGTTAGATTTATCAGAAAATTGCTGCTAAAAATGTATTTTTCAGACAAGAATGTTTCATATACCACCAATTTATTAACTTGTTTAAACAGTTCTACAATAATACAGGACTGGAAATTAAAAAAAAAAACATTTTATTAAGCACAATCTTTCTAAAAATGAAAAGGACAATTGAAACAAATTAAGAAATGATAAATGAATGGTGATAAAGCACATAAAGGAAGAACAAGAGAGAACTGAATATAAAGAAGAAATTATGAAGTAAGTATCAGATTCCTCTTCATATAAAAAGCTGCTGGTTAATCCTATGGAAAGATTGAAATCACAAATATGGTGGCTAGAGATGTGGGTGTACAGAGAAAGAAGAATGAGCAGAGCCATGTGCTCTGACTTATATACCTAACAGAGAGGGATCAAATAACTTCTTTCCTTCCCAGCCTTTGTTATCAGCTATCTCCTTTGCAAACTCCAGTTTAACTTCCTGATGTAAGGAAGGTACGCACTTTCACAGGTTTTAATCTTTGAAGTCCCTAGTTTTGGAGCCTATCTGTCTGGCTTTCATTGTTCTCAGAGAGCCCTGGTCCCAGATGCCCAGAGAGGACAAAGGTAGGTTAAGTAGGGGTACTTGAGAAACAAAGGGCTAGCAGGCAGCTGGGCAACATTTGGGCCATCTGCCATCCTCAGGGATTCCTGAGGGAGAGGGGAGTTATCAGAAGCTGGTTTCATATTAATCTAAGTATGTCCAGCAATCCTGACAACTACCTTCTACAGAAAGTCCGAAAAAACCATAGAAGTAGAGGATAAGCACAATGATTTCCAATGGACAGTGTAGTCAACAGTATTCTTTATTAGGCACCAAAGAAGTTCAGAGAAGACCTGACATGGGGCCTTGTTTCAGCACGGACACCTGCCTGCCTCAGGGGTTAAATACAACTTGAGACTCAAAGGTATTGCAAACAGTGCCTGGGTAAAACTGCTATGTATCTGAGCAGAATGAAAGATAAGCAAAGCCAAGGCTATGTTCAAACAGCTGCTGTGGTACCAAAATCACCCCTACAACAGTTTCAAAGAATACTGACCATCACTAACTAACCCTCCTGTTTACTAAGCCATGCTAGAGGCTGCCGTGTGCTAATGCCAACACAGACCATTCACTTTGTTCCAATCTAATTGCAGAGCAAAAGTGACCAAAAGTGTAGTTCTTTCAGTTATAAACTCCAATGAGGTCTCTAAAAATTCCATTAAGTTTAGGCAATCTTCTCTCTCTAGCTCCTGAAATATACAATAATTTAGTAATAGGTGGATATCCCTCAGGGGGAATACCTAATACTTCGTTAAAATACGTTTTTAGCATATCTAGTGCTGGAATGAGAGAAGACTTAGGAAAATTAAGGAAACGTAAGTTATTTCCCCAAATCTGATTTTCTAAGTATTCTGTCTTCCACTTTTGGAGGTTACTGTCCTTCATCAATACTTGCGTTGTTGAGTTCACTATTTTAAGATCTTTATCAAAAAGTTCCATCTTTGTTAAATGTTCTGCAATTTTCATTACTAAGTCATTTTGCGATCGTTTTAGTTCCGTTACTTCACCTCGCAAAATACCTGATATTTGTTGCAGGTTGGTGTTCAGTCCCTGTATTGCCTCCCACAGAGAATCCAATGTAACGGTCGATGGCTTGTTCAAAACTCCAAGAGTCATGGAAGAGTCATCAGGATTTCTTTCAGACGATACTGTCTGAGTTGGTAAACTCACTGGCCTTGACGCGGCTGCGGGGTCTCCACACACAGCTGCTGGGGACTGACTTCCGGATTCAGCTAGCTGCTCACTCGCTCCCACGGCTTCTCTTCCTGGTCTTGGGGGGGGGCCGTTATCGGGGGAGGACTCAAAGACACTCCCTCAGCGCTTAGGTCAACATGCTCTCCCAGACCTCCCAAAGCGATCGCTCCAGCTCCCTGCATTTGGAGTCCCGACTCCTCCAGCGTCAGCTGCCGCATGAGAGGGGAATCAACCCTGCCTGTGGAGGTAGGCACTCCGAGTTTACCCTTCCGATTTCCCATAAAGGGTCTGTGGCTTCTCAATTGGGCCAACTTTCAGAAGGTGTCTGGAACTCTTTCCTGCACGTCTGCTCAGGCGGCCATCTTGGATCGTCATGTCGGGGGAAATGTTTTTAATGCCATAAACACTTGGGCAGTTCATGTAATTCAATACTGTGGAGATAATTGACTGGACACAAACTGAATTGGACAGCACACAAAGAGAGGCTGAGGTCTGCACAGCACAAAAGAAAAATCAACATAGCAGATCAGCAGATTATTTATTTATTTTTTTATTTATGAACATTTATACCCCACTTTTTTACACATGAAGCAGACTCAAAGTGGCTTACAATGCACAGGTGAATCAATTACAATTACATTAGATATGGGAGAAGAAACAGGGTAAGAAGGAAAAGAAAAAGAAATAAACCAACTTTAGTAAAATATAAAGTTATCAAGCTGTGGGCAATAATCCACATTATTTGCCTGTTATGCAACTTAAAGAGCACTAGCACAAGTTTTCTAAGTCACCGTGATTTACATAGTAATGAGATGCAAAACATGCAAATACATGTCAAGCAGCTAATTATTATATAAATGTTATGCTGTGGCCTGCAGTATGTACAGCGCCAATATATTCCTATAGGAGTGTTAGTGATTAATGTGCCTAAACTTTGTAGGCGCCTTAACTTTATAAGCGCCTTAACATTTTAACGCACCTTAACTTTGTAGGCGCCTTAACTTTATAGTCATGTTAAAACGTTAAGGCGCCTACAAAGTTAAGATACATTAAGTCGTTAAGGTGCACATAGAGTGAAGGTGCGTTAAAACACTAATGCGCCTATAGGAATATGAGATGAACAAATTTGAGATTTTGTTTTTCTAGATATTATAATCCAGCCATTTATGTTAACCCCTTGAGATAGCTCTGCTGAGTGAAATGTAACTTGCACCAGGTACTTTCAGAAAAGAGAAGTACTCTTTAGCTGATTTGGTCTGACTGGATTCTTTAACTGACAAGGAACTTCAGATCAGATTGCCAACACTCGTGAAAAAATGTGAATCAATATTCAATAAAGCCTCTATTCTAGTGGATAGCAGCAACAATGTGTCTTCTTAACTCAAAGCCTCTTAATTTGTTTTGTGTCTTGACTAGATTGTAAGCTTGAGGAAGTCCATGATATTCTCTGGAATATATTATACAAATTGCAATGATATGAATAATATTTAGAGTGAGAATGAACGAGGCATATTGTATTTTGAAACCACATACAACTAATATTCTTGTAAATATTTACAAAGACTTCTTTTTTTTTTCCTCTCTCTTGTTTTCCCCTTTTATTTTTTAACAACTGTAAATACTAAATTGAGCAGTCACTGGAATACTAGGAATGGGAAGAATGTCTTATACCTTACCAGTCAACAATTCTTGTCAATATGCACCTAAACACAAGATCAGAAACACCTAACAAAAGTGTGTCAACTCCCTCTAGGGGCTGATAATGGTTAATGTGAATACTTGATCAACAGTGTTCTGAAAGCGGACAATAAATTATTTTCTGTTGTAAAATTAAATTTGCAAGTAGTGTAAGAGCTTTGCTGGATGGCTATTCTCTGCTGGCTAATTTTCACACACAATATAATTTTATCTGTCCCTGTGATACAGCCCTGCAGCTTTTTACTGTCGGTATGCCCAAATCCATTAGATGTATGAATTCTTGTCTTAAATTGGGGGTTGGGGGCGTTTATGCGCCTACAAAGTTTAGGAGCGTTAACTTTGTACGCGCCTTAACTCTTTAGGTGAGTACAAAGTTTAACACGCGCTAATTTTGTATGTGTGTACAAAGTTAAAGCGCACTAACTTTCTGTGCACGTACAAAGTTAACGTGCCTAAACTTTGTAGGCGCATAAACGCTCTCCCCCCCCCCAATTTAAGACAATAATTCATGCATCTAATGGATTTGTGCATACCAACAGTATTCCAGTGACTGCTCAATTTAGTATTTAGTTGCATGTCATTTAAAGAATCCAGTCAGACCGAATAAGCTAAAGAGTACTTCTCTTTTCTGAAAGTACCTGGTGCAAGTTACATTTCACTCTGCAGAGCTATCTCAAGGGGTTAACATAAATGGCTGGATTATAATATCTAGAAAAACAAAATCTCAAATTAGTTCATCTCATATTCCCCCTAGGCACTATATAGGCACCCTAACTTTATAGGTGGCTTAACTTTGTAGGCGCTTTAACGTTTTAACGCACCTATATGTTAAGGCGCCCACAAAGTTAAGGCGTGTTAAATGCTAATGTGCCTATTGGAATATATTGGTGCAGTAGCATTTAAACTGCCTTAACTCTATAGACGCCTGAAATTTACAGAAAAATTCTCATGGAGAGAGACCCAAAGAATATTCATTAAAGCCTAGCTCACTTTAAATTATGGTCTTTAATTAGAAACATCACATTTCCTTAACAATTAAGACATAAGTACATAAGTAATGCCACACTGAGAAAAGACCAAGGGTCCATCAAGTCCAGCATCCTGTCCACGACAGCGGCCAATCCAGGCCACTGTTGTACAAAAAACTTCATTCTCTATTTAAAGAATTCAGTCTCAGAAAGTCCCTGGTGTAAGTTATATTTCACTCTGCAGAGCTATCTCAAGGGGTTAACATAAATAGCAGGATTACAATATCTAGAAAAACAAAATCTCAAATTAGTTCATCTCATATTAATTAGTTCATCTCATATTCCTATGTGCGCATTAGCATTATAACGCACCTTCACTCTATTTGCACCTTAACGATTTAATGCAGCTTAACTTTGTAGGCGCCTTAATGTTTTAATGCGCCTATAAAGTTAAGGCGCTTACAAAGTTAAGGTGCGTTAAAATGTTAAAGCACCTTAACTTTATAAGCACGTTAAAATGTTAAGGCACTTATAAAGTTAAGGCGCCTACAAAGTTTAGGCGCATTAATCGCTAACACTCCTATAGGAATATATTGGCTCTGTAGTGACTATTCAGTTCTCTTAAGACTTGAAAATCTTAATATCCTGTAGCATAAACCTTGGCACACCAGCACACCCTGAAGCCTCGTTCTTTTTCTGATATTTTCTTTATTGTGTAAACACATCAATGTACTCACAGTCAGAAGGGATGCTTCATAGCACAGGAACTTTGTTATTCTGGGCTGAACAATGCTTGGAGGTAGAAGTCTGAGGAAAAACAATTCTACTGCTTAGATGGAAAACAGATGAACAGGCAGAGACAGCTCAGAAATGGATGCCTGGAACGTGCTATATCTTATTAACAAGATATATTTTACAAGGTAAAAAAAACAAGTTCTCTTCAGGGAGTTTATCAGGCCAAGTACTGACAGAAAACAAGATGGAGAAAGTTTCAAAGCTAGAACAAGGGGAAAAGCAGGGGGGCTCCCAAGCCCAAAGAACAAGAGCATAAAGACCAGTGAGACAGAGCCATCAGGTAGCAAGGCAGTCAAGCTAGGCTGAGAAGGAGAAGAGGTTCAGGCAACATTACATCAATGATAACAATTTTTAAACAAACAGACAAGTGTGTCTGCACTAGCTGTGAACTATATTACACATAATGCATTGCTCCTCTAACTTACAGACAGATCTGCAGTAACGCATTAAACACATTTCAGGAACCTACTATAACTAAGGCAAGGCTGTCAAAGGACAGAACAGTGACACATCATCATAAGACGCAAATGCATGCAGAAATCTCATTATTATGTTGATAGAATAATGCAGCTTGTGCTGAATATTGAAAGTTACATTATTTTCTTGTCCAGGAGCATTGGGCTGCTGGCCCATGGCTCAGTGCTTCCAAGCTGCATCTTAAAGGGGATGTGTAATAAAAAAAAATCGCCCCTCCCCCCTACAAACACATACCTCCTTCCTAATGTAATCCTATATGTTAAATTTTAAAAGATTACCTTCTAGATCTGGTGTAGAGACAGTGAGCAGTGCAGTGAAACTGAGTAGTCTGTGTGCATGCGCTGAGTGTTCCGCAGGCTGATGGAACTTTCAGGAGAGTGACAAACGGCTCAGGCTGGCAGTTGGGAGGGAGCTGGATTGGTGAGAACATGTTACTAGGAAAAGACTGGAAGAAAGTTGATGCTGCAGATCATCACCTGAAAGAAAAGGCGCCCACCATTCAAGAGAGCCAGAGAGAAAACAAAGAGAACGGCTAAGTGATTGAAACTATTTTAAAAAGTGCACATAAGAGAGAATAGTAAAGGAAACCTGAACAATAAGTGAGAGATAACTAAAAGAAAAAAAAAAAGAGTAGAGAAAAACTTACATGTTGAGATCCTTGAAGTTCTCCATAAATCTGAAAGACAGGAGAAAAGAAACTTTAAAGAATCTAGTGTTTTGTAAAATTGAATGTGCTTAAATGATTTATGTAACTAATATTTATACTTATCTGAAAATGCTCTCAATGTTTCTAGAGACTAAACTGATTTGTGTTGCAAACCTGTAATTGAAATACATATGTTAAATTTGCAAGTTGGTAAAATTTCATTAACATTTAAATATAATTCAACTAATAAAAAAAATATTTTCTTTTTATTGTTAAACTCCCTGGTTGGTGAGTCATTTTGGGGAAACAATGTGACATATTTGGTACCATCATTGTAATACCTTGCTCTGCCACCAGGGGGTTTACACTAAATATCACCTGAAAACACACAACCCCTCCTGAAGCCCCACCTTGCAACCTCCACTTAAGCTGCCCACCCTTTCTCAAATAGACCCCCACTGTCTCACAGGCCCTTGTAGCCTATGTAGTTAAATCTGGTGTCTAAGGATTCAGAGCAGAAGTGATTCCAGTTACTACTGCCCCTACCAGCACCAAGCTCAAAATGGCACCAGCGACCCCTAGAGGTAGTACTGCAGTAATACTGCTAGTGGTCATGGGTGCCATTTTGAATCCTGCACAAGGAGGGTCAATTGCAACTGGGGATTGCTCCTGCTTTGAACCCCTAAAGACCAGGGATTTCACCAGGTTATGTCCTTTTAAGGTGCTGCCTGGAAGCTTCGAGCTGCAGTTTAGCAGCCAGATACTCCTGAATAGAATGAATTACGCAGTTTATTAGGTTGATTGAAAGCTGCATGTACCATAGGAGTCACTACTCAGTACCACAAGTTATTGACTCCCACAAAAAACTAAGGCATAGTAAAAGCCCCAATTTTACTGCACCTTAATATTTAGCTTCCATACAAATTAGATTCGTACAGTTATAGGCAAATACATTTTGTTTATCTAGTCTTACCTCCTCCTTCTCCTGACTACCCAATCAGCACAGGATGGGGGAGGGATAGCAAACTAAAAATGGTATTAGATTTGTGTGAAAGAGAGGATGGGTGGGTTGTTTGATAAGGAAGCTGAGGGATTTCTGAATAGCAGAGATGGGGTTCAGTCAAAGCAGATTTGCAAAATAGGGGTTTGAGAAAGAAAACCTGGGAGAATCCGGGAATGTGTGAAAAATGAATGAGGAACATCATCGGGGGTTAGAAAGAGGAACAGAGGGAGGGCTGGGTGAGCCTATGAGCATAAGTAGGTACTTGGAATGAGAGGAAAGGAACTTTGAATGAAGACAGCAAGGGAGAGAAGATGAACCGGGAGGAAAGAGGAGAGAGAAAGGGTAAGGATAGGGCAGGTATTGTCATCAGGGGGAGCAGGCCTTTTGTATAATAGGCAACAGTACAAGGCTGAAAGGGCCAATCCACATAGGCACCATTACATTCAAAATCTGTTTTGGGGAGCGACTGTTCCCCTTGCACCCTACCTAACTAAACCTCTGGGATGGGGACCAGGGAAAGGGGTATCTCCCTCTCCTTTCTCCAGATTCCAAAATCCCACAACCACAAAAGGATCTGTTTTTCAAGGAAACCGTTCTATGCAAACTTATACTTGCACTTAGATCATGTGTATGTAAATACATCTAATGCGTAGTCAATGTAGATATCCTGCTCAATATTCAAAGCAATTTAACTGAGCAGGAGTGGCCTCCTAACCAGACAGTGCCACTGAATATCACCACTAAATAACCATACACTGTCCAGTTAGTGCTGGATGGTCCATGGGTAGAGCTTGGGCAGAAGCTGGGAGGAGCCAGTAATACTTAACCAGTTAATGGTGATATTTACACTGCTAAGCAGTAAAGTAAGTGGGTACGTTCCAGATAGCATAATGGCTGTCCTAACTGTAGCCAAGGAGCTAACCGATCACCTGTCTGAACATAGGCCAATGCCCATTTAACTTCCTGGTAGCAGCCTAAAGGATTCCTGGGCCACCTTCTCCCCCCACCCTCCCACATCCCTGATCCTGATTTCAACCCTCCCCCCCCCTTCCTTCCACTCCTGAAGGCAGTACACTTCAGATCAGGACCTCTACTTCGTCCCACCCCATAGGCCGCCCAAGTCTACCTTTGTAATCCCTTTTGGGCTAGCAGGATCCTATGAGCAGGAGTGATGCCCACTCACTCCTGCTCATCACAGGTTCTTGCACAACATGACCACTGTGACCCCCAGATATTAAAAAAAAAGAAAGAAGAAAACAACATCCAGTATTCCATAGGATGTTTATAAATCCTGAATTTGGGTGAATTAAGTCAAAAATAACTTGGCATTTCCTTTGATCCTTACCAAAATGTTTGAGTGCATTAGCCCTGTATCTAAGTTAAGCATTAGAGCACAGTGTTATAAAAGCACACTCCCAAATAATTAGTTGGGGAGAACTAAATCATCAACCATTTTGAATGCTGAAAGATCACAGGAGGAGGTCTACTAATGGATGACAGGTGCAGAAGTGAACTACAACCAAGGAGAATACAGAGAAACTGAATACAGCTTAGGGTATCATAATTCATTTTATACTAGACTGAGGTCAAACTCAAAGGCAAATTTTAGACTAAAGAAGGCTGATGTACTAACTAGCGAGATTTCCTACAGGTTAATGATCTTGTTCACATGCAACTTTGCTATTCATTCAGAGAGGATGGTGTGCAAAACTTCACCCAAGCTTTAGCTAAAAGAAAACAAGCTAACTATGGGGCTCATTTTCAAAAGAAAAAAAACATCTCAAAAACCGGCAGAAAGTGGCATTTGGATGTTTTTCTCTGAAAAACTCCAAATCGCGATTGTCAAACCTCAGATTTGAGATATATGTTTCTCTGCAGTGCGTCCAAATCACAAGGGGGTATGTTGGGGGAATATTAGGGGCAAGATTTAAGTGTTTTCAAAATCTGGGCATACCCTAACGATCCAACTTAAATGCCTTAACCCTGCAACACAACAAAACCAAAGCTCATACTGGACATAGCTTAACTCATAGTAACATATAGTAACATAGTAGATGACGGCAGAAGAAGACCTGCACGGTCCATCCAGTCTACCCAACAAGATAACTCACATGTGCTACTTTTTGTGTATACCCTACTTTGATTTGTACCTGTGCTCTTCACGGCACAGACCGTATAAGTCTGCCCAGCACTATCCCCGCCTCCCAACCACCGGCTCTGGCACAGACCGTACAAGTCTGCCCAGCACTATCGCCGCCTCCCAACCACCAGTCCCGCTTCCCACCACCGGCTCTGGCACAGACCGTATAAGTCTTCCCAGCACTATCCCCGCCTCCCTACCACCAGCCCCGCCTCCCGATCTTGACTAAGCTCCTGAGGATCCATTCCTTCGGCACAGGATTCCTTTATTCTTATCCCACGCATGTTTGAATTCCGTTGCCGTTTTCATTTCCACCACCTCCCGCGGGAGGGCATTCCAAGCATCCACTACTCTCTCCGTGAAAAAATACTTCCTGACATTTTTGTTGAGTCTGCCCCCCTTCAATCTCATTTCATCACCACCCTCTGGCGTCTGTCCGTCAACCAGTTCCTAATCCAGTTCACCACTTCAGGTCCTATCTTCAGCCCATCCAGTTTATTTAAGAGCCTCCTGTGGGGAACCGTGTCAAAAGCTTTGCTGAAATCTAAGTAGATTACGTCCATAGCTCATCCCTGATTCAATTCTCCTGTCACTCAATCAAAGAACTCAATGAGATTCGTTTGGCACGATTTCCCTTTGGTAAAACCATGTTGTCTCGGATCTTGCAACTTATTTGCTTCCAGGAAATTCACTATCCTTTCCTTCAGCATCGCTTCCATTACTTTTCCAATAACCGAAGTGAGGCTTACCGGCCTGTAGTTTCCAGCTTCTTCCCTATCACCACTTTTGTGAAGAGGGACCACCTCTCCCATTCTCCAATCCCTCGGAACCTTTCCCGTCTGCAAGGATATATTAAACAAATCTTTAAGAGGACCAGCCAAAACCTCTCTGAGCTCCCTCAATATCTTGGGGTGGATCCCGTCCGGTCCCATGGCTTTGTCCACCTTTAGCTTTTCAAGTTGTTGATACACACTTTCTTCTGTGAATGGTGCTCTATCCACTTCATTCTCATTTGTACTATTTCCAGTCCATCGCGGTCCTTCTCCAGGATTTTCTTCTGTGAAAACAGAACAAAAGTATCTATTTAGCAAATTTGCTTTTTCTTCATCATTTTCCACATAGCGGTTCGCAGTATCTTTTAGTCTCACAATTCCCTTTTTAGTCATTCTCCTTTCACTAATATACCTAAAGAAATTTTTGTCACCCCTCCTTACATTTCTAGCCATTTGTTCTTCTGCTTGCGCTTTTGCCAGTCGTATCTCTCTCTTGGCTTCTTTCAGTTTCATCCAGTATTCCTCCATGTGTTCCTTTTCTTGAGTTTTTCTGTATTTCTGGAATGCCAACTCTTTAGCCTTTATTTTCTCAACCACTTGCTTGGAGAACCATATCGGTTTCCTTTTTCTCTTGCTTTTATTTACTTTCCTTACATAAAGGTTCGTGGCCCTATTTATAGCTTCTTTCAGCCTGGACCATTGTCCTTCCACTTCTTGTACTTCCTCCCAGCCCATCATCTCCTTCCTCAGGTATTCCCCCATTTTACTAAAGTCAGCACGCTTGAAATCCAGGACTTTGAGTTTTGAGTGGCCGCTCTCCACTTTAGCTGTTATATCAAACCAAACCGTTTGATGGTCACTGCTGCCCAGGTGGGCACCCACTCGGATATTTGACACGCTATCCCCATTTGTGAGCACCAGATCCAGTGTCGCTCCCTCCCTCATGGGTTCCATCATCATTTGTCTGAGCAAAACACTTTGGAAAGCATCCACGATCCCTCTACTTCTTTCCGATTCTGCAGACGGAACCTTTCTAATCTACATCCAGCAGATTGAAATCTCCCAGCAACAGCACCTCTCTCTTGCTTCCCAACTTTTGAATATCTGCGATCAGGTCTTTATCTAATTCCTCCAATTGTATCGGAGGTCTGTAGACAACAGCCACGTGGACAGAGGTTCTATCATCTCTTTTTAAGGTGATCCATAACGCTTCTTCCTTTCCCCAGGTCCCTATCATTTCAGTCGCAGTGATATCATTCCTCACATACAGAGCTACTCCTCCACCTTTACGACCCTCTCTATCCTTCCTAAATAGATTATAGCCTGGTATGTTTGCATCCCATTCATGGGAACCATTGAGCCACGTCTCCGTGATTGCAACAACATCCAAGTCTGCCTCCAACATCAGGGCAAACTCTTCCTCCTTATGATTCCCCAATGTGTCTGTCACACTTGACCTTTACTTTACCACAACTTCACTCTGCATTTGTTCATACCAGTATTGGCGATCGCCTCTACGGTACTATGTAAGCCACATTGAGCCTGCAAATGTGGGATACAAATGTAACAAATAAATAAATAATGGAACAAAGCAAAAATGTCCGGGGCTAAAAGTTAGACGTTTTAGTGTAGACCTGATTCAATCACACTTAAGTCACAAAAAGGTGCCCTAAATGACCAGATGGCCACTGGAGGGATTAAGGCATGACCCTCCTTCCCACCCCCCCTAAAGATGTGGAAGAAAAAAATACATAACAGCCTCTATGATAGCTTCAGATGTTTTGGCCAGTCCTATTAGAACAGCAAGCAGGTCCTTGGAGTAGCCTAGTGGCTGGTGCAGTGGACTGTAGAGAAGGGGACACAGGCCCATATCCCATTGTAACTGCTACACTTGTGGTAGAAAGTATGTCCTCCAAAACCCACCTAAAGCCTACTGTACCTACAGATATACGATCTATTGTAGTGGTGTAAGTTAGGTATAGTAGGTTTTGGAAGCCTCACCATACAATATAAGGGGGTAACGGTGAGATGTATGCCTAGGACCTTTTATATGAAGTCCACTTCAGTGCCCCCTAGACTGCCCCTCTGCTCTGCTGGGATACCTGTGTAGCCAGTCTACTAAGAATGCTAGCCCCCCCAAACATCCCAATGGCTTCTTTTTGTGCATTTTTGCCTTGGACATTTTTTTTAATGGTCCTAAAAAATAGATACACCAAGCTCAAAAACGTCTAGCAAATGGCCATTTTTCTGGTTTGCTAATGGCCATGTTCACTACTGAATTTCTTTGAACATTGTTTTTTTTTTTTTTTGCAAAACGTCATATCAAAAATTCCCCTCCACACCTCAGGATGTTTAGGATGCTGGTTTTCACTAACCTCAAAATACATTAATTGCTTTGTCTGATCTTGCAGTGCAGTAACTCATTCATTTTAAAAGACGGCATGTGAAAGTTCATATACTGCAAAGAGGAAGTTGTGCAGTAACTTCCATAAAAGGGGTTTGGCATGCTTAGATAAATAGAAATCCTGGAGTTTGGGGATATCTATTTATCTTTGAGGGGTCCTGAGAAGAGTGACAAAAATGATAATGGGCATGGAAAGTCTTTCCTATGAGGAACGCTAAAGAGGCTAGGGATCTTCAGCTTGGAGAAGAGACAGCTGAAAGAAGATGTGATAGAGGTCTATACAGGGGTGGACTGACAATGATCTGGGCCCCCGGGCAGAAGGGGTTATTAGGCCCTTACCGCCGCCCCCACCTTTGTTTCATGCACCCTCCCCCCCCCCTGCACAGTACTGCCCTCCCGGGCCTACCTTGAAGAGCCATGGTAGGCTATTGGCCTCTTTGGGAGGCAGGAAAACCCCCCACTATTTCCTGCCTGCCACTCTACCTGGCACCGCTGCTTCTTCTTAATGGCTACCAAATCTTCCTGTGGCAGTCTTGCGGGTCTCGGCAGTCTCAGCAGCCATTTTGAAGAGGCGGCAGTGCCGGACAGAGCAGCGCAGCGGGCAAGGAAGAGTGGGGTTCTTTCCCTCCCCTGAAGAGGCCTCTTGACCACCAGGGCCCTTCAAAGTAGGCCCGAGAGATGTAGTGTGTATAGGGGGTGTGGGGAGAGAGGCACTGGGTCCCCTCCCCCAGACCCTCTGGGCCCTTGGGCACTGCCCGGTTGCCCATATGGTCAGTCCGCCCCTGGGTCTATAAAATACTGAGTAGAGTGGAACGAGTAGATGTGAATTGCTTGTTTATTCTTTCCAAAAATACAAGAACTAGTCGGCATGCAATGAAGCAACTAAGTAGTACATTTAGAACAAATCAGAGAAAACATTTCTTCACTCAATGTGTAATCAAATCCTGTGATTATATTCATTGCCAAAGAATATGGTAAAAGCAGTTAGCTTAGCGAGGTTTAAAAAAGGTTTGGACAAGTTCCTAACAGAACAGTCCATAAACCATTATTAAGATGGACTTCGGGCACCATTTTGGATATGATGCATGCCGAGCAGGAGTGAAGGGGGATCACTCCTGCCTGGAAACCACTGGACCATCAGTTAAGGGCTCTAAGGCTCTCTCTGATGATGGAAGGGGGGGGAGGCTGTGCGAGAGAGATTTTTTTCTAGCACTTTCCAGCAAGTGATCCCTGAGGCAATTATGCAGTTTATCCCTGAGGCGATTATGCGGTTTACAATTTCTATTACAGGTACTTTGCACTGTCCCTAATGGGCTCATAATCTAAGCTGCAGGGAATCAGGAGGGAAGGACTCTGTTGAGGGGTGACCTGCAATCAGGAAGGAAGAATGGTATGGAAAGCAGCTAAATGGGGGCCTTTATATGCTCCCTATTGCCCCATAAACATCAAGCCTGGAAATATTGGGCCACAGGTTTGCAGCCCAATGCTCTCAAATAGTCCCAGCAAAAAGTTGGGGTTATTTTATGGTGATTTCTGGGCCATAACACGAGTTATGTTGTATCACCACAAGTTGCATTATGGTATTTACATAGTAAAGAGATGCAAAATAGGTATTAGCATCAGGCATTATTAGGTATAAGCTTCCTTCCGCAGATTATTGAAGACCCATCTTTTTGAAAAAATTTACGGAAAGAACCAAAACACATAAAGTCCATACTTACTGTTCATTAATGCATCATACATCCACTTCTGAACTCTCATTCCCGTAATATCATATCACTCATACCTTTACTCACAGAAAGATATATACCATATGTCTTCATGTCTTATTATCGCCCTCTAAGCTCCCATTGTCTCCTTCCAACGTTTCAATGTTTGTGTTCCATTGTTACATTCCTTAACGACACCTTGATTGTCTCGCATAACTCTGCACAATGTAATCCATAACCAATCTGTAACAAATTGTATTTCCATCATTTAACTCATATTGTAAGCCACACTGAACCCGCAAAAAGGTGGGAAAATGTGGGATACAAATGCAATAAATAAATAAATAAAATTAGTATAGAACACGCTGCGACTTAAAAATCACCGCAGTATTTTTAGTCAAGTAGCATTAGGGCCCTTTAAGTCATATCAAGGGCCAATTAACACAACTTAAGACCCTAATGCCAATTGATGAATTCCCCCCTAACTTTTGTTAAATCAGTTATTATCTTGTAACTAAAGAACCCCATTTTGCATAGGACATCTAGGAGGGAATGGCTACTTAGCTACCACAATGATATTTACCTCAGCATTGTAGGGAAGTAACATCCATGGTAAATATAAAATTACATTTCTGCTTTTGGGAACATTGACTGCAGTAACTCACAGATAGTTGGGGGTCACAAGTTTACAAATGGTTCTACCCAGCTTTTTTGTAGTCCTAAATTATCTGGATAGTTATCCAGATACCGGCACTGAATATTGCCACTAACCAGATTTTTTTTCTATATTAATACCTTTCAAGTATTTAAAAATCTGTATCATATCTCTCTTATCCTACTACTAATAATAATCATTTCTATAGAGCTACTAGATGTACACATTAAATGCAAGTACTTTCTAAGTCCCTAGAGGTCTATCTTTGCTGAAGGTAGAGAATGACACAGGGACAATGTTTGTCACCGTCCCCACGGGTTCTGTCTCCATCCCCGCCCCATCCCCGCAGGTTCTGTCTCCGTCCCCGCCCTGTCCCCGCAGGCCCTGTCTCCGTCCCTGTCCCGTCCCCATGGGCTCTGTCCTCATCTACAGAAGCCTCGAACAATTATGATTTTATATTTAAATCTTTTTATTAAAGTATAAAAAGGTACAATATGCTGTGCAACTATCGTGTATAAGTTACAAATAGAAAGCAATAACAACAGTGAGCAGCTATAATAACCCTCCTCACCACCACCCTCTACCATTCCATCCCCAACAATAGCTGATTTCTACTACCGCAAGGTATCCTAATTCACCCTGTTAAAATGTCCAGGGGTACAAAATACAACCCATTCTGTATGCCCTAAAAGGGAGAAATATGCCCTATGAAGCAATGTTATGATTTTTTCATCTGTGGATGAATAAGAAGTCATCAACAATCTCAGGATTCAGTCTAGCTCTCCTGTCTTCCACAGTCCTTCCTGCAACAGAAGATGTCTTCTTAGAAGACGTGCTGGTAGCAGGATGTACAGGATCCCCTCATGCAAATATTGCTAGTTGTGACCAGCATGTTTGCTTGTTTTTCCAAAAAATCAAAATACCTTTGTCTGCGTCACTCAAACATGAATAACAGTCCAGTTCATTAACAGGCTTCAAAGTAGAAAATGAGACAGGGACAAAGTTTGTCCCCATCCTCGTGGGCTTAGTCATCAGCCCCACCCCGTCCCCGTGGGCTCTGTCCCTATCCCCACCCTGGCCCCATGGGATCTGTCTCTACCCTGTCCCCGTGGGCTCTGTCCCCGTTCCCATCCCCACGGTTACTGCGGGTCCCTGTCCCTGTGTCATTCTCTAGCTGAAGGGTGTATCACAGCCCTCCAGTAGAAATGCCTCATGGCCTGAACCTCCCCCTGTTTTTTTTCAGCCACCGATGCCAGCACTCCTTGTGCATGCTCAGTGCATGCACACAACCTGAGCATGTGTGAGGATTTCTGGCATTGGCAGCTAAAAAGCATGCCGCCAACTTCCTCACACCAGGGGAGGTTTGGGCCACAGAGCTCTTTGGCTGGTGGGGCTTAGGCATCCCCGCCAGTCATTCAAGGTACTGCAGTCTAGGAGGCTGCAATCCCAAAGTGAGAGGGGAGCCAGACCCCCAAGGACCCCCATGGCTACACCACTGGCATATACATATATTGTACGTCGCCTAGTCTTGGCAGGTCCAATTTTGGTGATATATCAATGTATACACAAGTATATGAGCACAATATTTCAGCTATGCATTATTCTATTACCTGGCCCCTAAATGTGATAATGCAGTTTAAAGATGGACATACACATGGGCGAGATCTGGGTGTAGTGTGGACAGAAATTATAGAATACTATAATTTACATGCATTTGACAGCAATCTAGGCATAATTTCTCACACTTATATGGACATTTATAAATCCTCAATTACACCAGTGTGGTATAAAGAAAAGTAGGTGCCTACTTACATTTATAGAATAGGCTTTAAATAGACACCCTCTAGATCCCTAAATATATGCTTTACAGAATTTACCTCCATGTGTTCAGTGTGGCCCTTTCGGCCAGCACTTCAAGATTCAGTGTCCAACCTCACAGCCCTGCCCCGCAGCTGATGAATATCCAACTGGCACTGGGTGACATCAGTCAGTGCCATAGTTTTGCTGACACTCGCACACTGCTTTAGGTTATATATACATATTGCTCTTCATTTACGTATCTTAAGGCTGATTTTCAGACCATGGGAGTTAGACCAGCCAATTCCTGCGGTCTGCGCTGAGACCCAATATTCATTACCGGGCAGTTTCCGGCATTGGATATCTGGTTTATCTATTCAGCCCTGGCTGGTTAAATTCAGACCAGCCAAAAATATTCTAGGGTTACATGGCCACCAAACTTGGTCGGTCACATTTTAATAAGTGGCAGTTAGCCAGTTATATCACCTGATATAACTGGCTATCCACTAGCTGCTAACTGGCAATATTCACTTGGCCGGCAATGTACCACCGAATACTGGTGGATAGCCGGTTTCCGGCATTTAACCGGCCAGGTACCGATCCTGGCCGGTCAAATGCCGCTAAATATAGGTGGGTTTGTGTCCAAGTTCACCACAGTAATGAAGTAGTCACTTCTGAATTCCTACTGTGTGTGTGTGTTTATCAGTAGATCAGTAGATTATTTTACTGTTTAGGCCTAATATATTGTGTTTATGAATTATAGATTATTTCATTATTATTAAAATCTTTCTATGAAATACAAATATAGATAAATTATTTAACTTCATTTGAATAGTACTGAACTCTGTTGCTTACAATGAGATTTATTATTATCTTTACACATTTTTTTAGCTTCTCCAGGGTTCCTCTGTGAGCTCAGTTAAAGCTCTTTGGTATCTATGGAAACCATTTACTGAGTGCTAAACTCCTCCCCAGACACACATTATATTTTTAGTTCCAATATAGTATGCAACTAACAAATATAATTAATATCACTAGACGGAGCTCATCTTCCTGAGAATCCTTCTATCTCACGTTCTGATTTGCTCTTAAAATCACCAAGAAAATGTCAAATAAAAATGTTTTTCAGTTCATTTCACTCCTCCATTAATGTCATTGGGAGCTTCCAAACAGGGCATTTTATTCAAATTCATTACGTCCTACCAACACAATCTAAAAGAGATTATTCTGAACAAAAGCATATGCAGCATGACATGCTCTAATTGACATTTTCAAATAAAGTGAAACAAATTTGCTGTTACCTTTTATTTCAGTTTCATTGGGGTGTTATGCAACCAGCCATAGGAGGTAACTTTTCAAAATGATTGGGGGTACTAAACTCAACACTAATCCCTTCATTCTTTGACAGGTTGCCTAAGTGCTTTTTGCAGGTAAGTGTACGTACTAAAATGCTTATAAGTAATTGTTATTGGGGCATTCACAGGGGAATGGCATGAGTGGAGCATTGGCAGGGCTAACATTAACGTGGGCTATTTGCAAAATACCCTATGTTGCATATATAGATTTCACATTTAGGCACATTTATGTGAGCAATAGAACTACTGTGCAATACCTACATTTTGGCACCCTAATGCCCATTTATGCTAGTATTTTATAAGAACACTTACATGAATAAGTGTTGTTATAGAACAGGTTCACTATCCATGGAGATATGGCACCTAAATGTTGACAGTGAAAGAGATTGCCAATATTGGAAATACTCAGCCACATTAACTGAATTACACCCTTTCCCTGGATGAAACTAATATTTAGGGTGCAGCCACTGAGTTGGCACCATCAGAACCAGCTTTTAATGAGTCTTCCAACTCAGATACAGCACAACCAATTTACAAAAATAATAAAGTATAGTAGAGTCTCAATTATACAATGTAAACAGGACCAATAATCGAAAAGTTGGATAACACAGCTGATCTGCTGTTAGTGATCTGTAACCTGTTCTTAAAAATGTCCATAGTATCTGAAGATTGGAGGGTGACCAATGTAACGCTGATTTTTAAAAAGTATTCCAAGGGTAATCCAGGAAATTACAGAAAGGTAAACCTGATGTCAATGTCGGGCAAAATAGTGGAACTATTATAAAGAATAAAATTATGGAACACACTGATAAACATAGTTTAATGGGACAGAGCCATCATGGATTCAGCCAAGGTAAGTCTTGCCTCACCAATTTGTTTCATTTCTTTGAAGACATGAATAAAAATGTCGATAAAGGGAGCCAGTTGATGTAGTGCATCTAGATTTTCAGAAAACGTTTTGAAAAGTCCCTCATGAAAGACTCCTGAGAAAATTAAAGAGTCATGGGATTGGAGGCAATGTTCTGCTGTGGATTAGGAATTGGTTGTTGGACAGAAAACAGAAGGTAGGGTTAAATGGCTATTTTTCTCAATGGAGAAGGTTGAATACCGGAGTGCCGCAGGGATCTGGACTGGGACTGGTGCTATTTAACATATTTATAAATGATATGGAAATCAGAATGACAAGTAAGGTGGTTACATTTGCAGATAACCCAAAACTTTCAAAGTTGTTAAAACACATGCCGGTGGTGGGAGGCAGGGATAGTGCTGAGCAGACTTAAACGGTCTGTGCCCTGAAGAGCACAGGTACAAATCAAAGTAGGGTATACACAAAAAGTAGCACATATGAGTTATCTTGTTGGGCAGACTGGATGGACCGTGCAGGTCTTTTTTCTGCCGTCATGTACTATGTAACACATGCTAACTGTGAAAAATTGTAGGAAGATCTTTCTAAGATCTTAGGAAATTGGAAGACTGGGAATCCAAACGGCAGATGAAATGTAATGTGGACAAATGCAAAGTGATGCACATTGGAAAGAATAATCCGAGTCATAGTTACCTGATGCTAGGGTCCATACTGGGAGTCAGCACCCAAGAAAAAGATCTAAGTGTCATTTTAGACAATAGGCTGAAATCTTCCCAGTGTGTGTGATGGTGGCCAAAAAAGCAAACGAGATGCTAGGAATTAGAAACATGATGGCAGATAAGGGCCAAATGGCCCATCTAGTCTGCCCTTCTTCAGTAACCACTGACTCTTCCTTTACCTAAGGGATCCCACTTGCCTGTCCCAATCATTTTTAAATTCTAACATTCTTCATCTCCAAGACCTCCACCGGGAAGCCATTCCATGTATCCACTACCCTTTCCACGAAAGAGTATTTTCTTAGATTCCTCCTAAATATATTTCCTCAAAAAATTAATCCTATGCCCTTATTTGGAAAGGGATGATAAATAAGACCATGAATACTATAATGCCTCTGTATTGCTTTGTGATACAATCTCACCTTGAGTATTTCATTCAGTTCTGGTTGGCGTATCTCAAAAAGGATATTGCAGAATTAGAAATGGTTCTAAGAGCAGCCAGTGATAAAGGAGATGTAGCTCCTCTCATATAAGGAAAGGCTGCAGAGGTTTGGGCTCTTCAGCTTGGAAAAGAGGCAGCTGAAGTAAGATATGACTGAGGTCTACAAAATCCTGAGTAGTGTAGTCAAGTAGACGTGAATCGATTTTTTACTCTTTCAAAAAGTACAAAGACTAGGGGATACTCAATGAATTTACATGGAAATACTTTTAAAACAAATAGGAGGAAATATTTTTTTCACTCAATAAATAGTTAAGCTTTGGAACTTGCTGCCAAAAGGATGTGGTACCAGTGGTTAGCATATCTGGGTTTAAAAAAGGTTTGGACAATTTCCTGGAGGAAAAGTCCATAAGCTGCTATTGCGATAGAAATGGGAAAGTCACTGCTTGCCCTGGGATTGGTAGCATGGAATGTTACTACTATTTGGGTTTCTGCCAGGTACTTGTGACCTGGGGTGGCTACTGATGGAAACAAGATACTGGTCTAGATGGACCATTGGTCTGACCCAGTATGTCTATTCTTATGTTCTTGTGTTCTTAAGTGGTTAAGGGATAAAATAGAAGTATACTGAATACATGTTTCAAATAGGAAGCAGTAGAAAAGAGTTTAAAACTTAATGTGCCCAAGAATCTTACTTAGCACTGCTGCCTTTTAACTAAACTTGATGCCAGGAAAGTGAAAGAGAAACTCACACACAGCTAAATGACAATGCAGTGACATCGTTGAGGTATGTTGGATAATCCAGAATGTCGGATAAGTGAAGGTCAGATAAGCAAGACTCTATTGCACCGGTATAAGCTAATAAAGCATTTTCAGATCAGTGAGATGATTTTGTGGTGTCACTTGGGTGCGCAGCAATATAGGGCAGGAGCCAATACTAGAAGAGCTTGTGAGAACCATACCTACATTGCTTTGAGCTACCTGAACTATCTGTCTGGTATGCTTTCTCCCTGGTTTTTGTAACTTGCCTCCTGGCCCGTGACAACTGTAAGCCCCACCTCTTATGATATCTCTCAGGGTGCATCAATATAGTAAAGGAATAAATCCCAGAGGAGCTTATGAGAACCAGACGTGCAGTGTTTTGAGCCACCTGTCCATCTGACGGGCACACTTTCTCCTCAGTTTCCATTTCCTGCCTCCCTATCAGGGACTAGCATAAACCCCACTCCTTGTGACATTACTTGGGGTATGCCACAATATAGAGCAGGAACCAGCAATGAATATGCATGGCACTCAAGTAGATGCTGACTACATCATGCTGAAGAAGGATCATGGCAAAGGTGCTCCTTTGTAATCTCCTTCATTAGGACTTTGCATGGGTCACATGTGATATGATATTGGACTTTTATCCACCTTGACATTCCTGGAATTGTATGGGTTTCCATTAGGTTTTTATTGGATTTTGGAAAGGGTGTTATCATTTGGGCTTGATGTTTTAATAATCATTTTAAGTTAATTAAAAAAAAAGAATAATTTTATGGTCAGTGTGGTTTGCTTGGACAGTCTATTTTATAAAAGTGTACAGGATTATGGTTTTCTCTTATATATAGATACTCCAGACCACTATTCTAACTGTATCAAAATATTTGTTTATACAAATAATATCACACCTAACACATTCATATCACCCAATCACACTATTAACTGCTTAGCTTAATGGTGATACTGTACACATTTTTTTCTGACGATAATAATACAATCACAAAGACATATTACCAAAAAATACTGACCCTTAAATAAAAAAATATTTTCAAGTCCACTCTTTCTACTATGTCCCAGGAGCACACATCACCAGCAAAAAGATTTCAAATAGGATGTCATCAATCAATGAACTATCGCTCCCACAAAGTAAATGCTAATGCAGTTAAGTTTCAATGCTGTCGGCTTTCAATGTATCCTCCAACTGGACTCAACTTCTTCACATCCATCAGAGCAGGCAAATAATGTGATTTATTTATTTATTTGTAGCATTTCTATCCCGCATTTTCCCACCTATTTGCAGGCTCAGTGTGGCTTACATTTGCCGTAGTGGTGCTTGCCATTTCCAGTCTACAGAGTTGCACATGGTTTTACAATCAAGTGCGTACATACATGGTAGAAGAATACATTGTGATGCCAATGCAACAACCACTAGTCTAGGCTAGGCAAGCTGTTAGATATAAAATTCAATTGCTCCTCTGCTCCCCAATGTGAGACCACATTTCATATATCTTCCTCAGGGGAAGCAAGTAAAATCACAGAGGGGCCTCATCCAAACTGTACCATCCTGACCTGAATGTTTTTTGCCTGAAGGTCAGGGCGCCGATGGCATGGTTTGGATGAAGCCCCTCCATGATTTCTGCCTGGGGTCAATACTCAAAGTGATTGCATTATACACATTGTTATTGTAAGCATGCATCTAGAATAGGAGAGCATGCCCCTGATGTAAGTGCATGCTGAAATATGGCCACGTTGGGCAGTTCATTAACAAAGTGTCTGTCACCATACTGTGATGTCAGGCTTGTCCAACCTTCTTCTATTTGGAAGCCACATTTTATATTTTGTAACATTTGGAGAGGCAAAACACGCACCATCATATTTTGTCGAATAATAGCAAACTACGATGGTGCATCATCCCTTCCCCAGCCTTCACCCAGTTTCTCTCTCATGTACCTCCCAGCCTTCTCTCTCTCTCTCTGTCCACCCCCACCCCCCCCCCACCCCCAGTGTTCACCCAATCTCTATCATGTAGCCTCCATCCTTCACTCAGTCTCTCTCTCTCTCTCTCTCTCTCTCTCTCTCTCTATCTATCTAATGTATCCCCCAGCCTTCACCCAGTCACTCATGTACTCCTCTCCCCAGCCTCTCTCTCACCTGGCTGACTTTAGCTGCATGAGAACCACACAACTCTGGTTTCCCCACTATGACACTGGCTCTCTTTAAGTCTGAGCTGCTCAGTACAGAAAGTTTGGATTGGTCATGCAGTTTCGAGTCTCATGAGACTTGAAACTGCAAGAGCTCCCAAACATCCTGTAATATACGGCTCAAGCTTAAAGCTTGAACCATGTGGTTCAGGAAGTTCAGGTTGGTTCCAAGGTTTCAAGTCTCACAAGACTTGAAACTGTGAGAGCTCCTGAGCTCCCTCCACCACACAGCTCAAGCTTGAAGAGAGCCAGAGTTGAAGGGAGGAAGCCAGAGTTGTGTGGTTTTGATGCAGCTGAAGGCCCAGGGGCTATAGCTTGGACAAGTCTGTACTACGTGTTTCTGGGATCCAACTCCTGGTGTTGTTCCTTTGTTCACTGAATCCTGAACTCAAATGCTCATACTGCAAACATGGAGTCTGTCGCCTCTCTAGCATCAGAATGGTAAAGTCAAAGAGTGACCACAGTTCTTGAGAACTTAATGGGATATTATGTAATTTTGGAACAGACAACACTTAAAATATTAATATCCTCTTTTTCCTAAGTCTGTGCCACCAGTTTTATGTATCATTCACTTTTTTTTAGTCTTAAATTCATTAGTGCCCCAATGTAATGCACATAGCACCAATTCTATAATGGCATCCTGGTGCCAAGATTCTGTTGTAGATTATTAGTGTATGCCAGGGGCATAGCCAGACTTCGATGAGAGGGGGGTCCAGAGGCCGGTGAGAGGGGGCAAATTTTAGCCCCCCCCCCAGATGCCACCGACTCCCCCACCATTGCCGACCCCCCCGCCGCCGCCGCCACCACCACCACCAACAACAACTTTGACCCCCCCCCCGCTGACGACCCTCTCAACCCCCCTCCCACCACCAACCCACCGTCAACCCGCCATCGCCTACCTTTGCTGCAGACTCAGGACGTCAGACTCAGAAACAGAATGAAGGAAGAAAAGGACCTCAGCTGGTGGGGGTTGGGGTCCCCCGCCAGCAAAGATAGGCGACGGCAATGGTGGGTTGGCGGCGGGAGGGGGGTCGAGAGGGTCGTCAGCAGGGGGGGGTCCAGGGCCAAATCTATGCCCCTGGTGTATGCCACATCAGCATGCCTATGTTTAGATTTTTAGGCATGCCCTCTAAAGCCATTTCAGTGGCAGGCATAAGCTGGCACACCCAAGTGTACCAAGTGTGGCGCATAATTTATAGTATTCTTTAAATTGCACATCTAGCTGAGAGACACCATGGTCCACCTATGCTCTGCCCACATGTACGCCCCCCTTGTAGTTAGGTGCTATCTGACAGAATAGCACCTAATGCACAAAGGTATCTAATACCCAGTGTACCTGAATGTAACACCTTGAGCTACTACTGAAAAAAAAAGTGTGAGCAAAATCTAAATAAATAACTATCAATCCATGGGATCTTTCACGCACCTAAGTGGCACATACTTCTTATGGAATTATCCCAATTGTGACATGTGAAAAGGAAGTGGAGAAAAACTGTATGGAAAGATATGTCATCCATGTATTAGTATCAAACTTAGGAATGTGATTTTCAAGATTATCAAGCATAGAAAATGTGTTACAGCTGTAGACCTGTGAAGATATCATGACATCATTTGCACTGGATTTACATAACTATAGCATCTGTTTCCAAGCAGATCTAGTATTTGTATATCATCTGCTGTCAATAAGAAAAGGACTTATATTTAATAAACAGGAATTCCTTAGGAAGTCATTACACCATGAAGAAAAATTGTCCTTTTATGCTTTACCATTTAAAGATGTCAGATAAGAATAAGTTTTAAGATAAAGGCATAAAAGCACATTTCCTCATCATCCAGAATGTGAATGGAGGAGGTGTTTTCATACTTTTCTCACTTCTCCTCAGGACAACTGCTTCATCAACATAAATCCTCTCACTTCCTGAGGGCTGGAAGAGAAGCCAGGTTTGGGTGACCCCCTCAGCAATGAATCCCTTAGCCCTGCAGTGTCTGTCCAACTTCCTTCTCACCTCTACCCCCCTCTACAAGCACTTTCTGATGCACCCAACATCTGTCAGCCCTAAAAGAAGGAAGAGTTGAATGGGGATTTCCTGCATTGTGGTGCTAAATAATTCAAGCTGTTTCACAAGAGAAATTCAAATATGAAATCCAAATATGAAAAAATCCTAAATATTGTATCATTAAACTGTACAAGAAATAGAAAGGATTCAAGAAAGCATACAAATATAAAGAAAGCACTAAAGTGGTAATAGTACACATTACATTGCAAGGTTACATTCAGGTATCAGCTCGGGCAGACCTATGATTCGAAGATTGCTCCTGCAGAAATGATTTTCTACGTCTTCCAGTTTGATGGTGTGCTCTTGCAGTTGCTTCTGCAGACGCTCTATGGCTGGGCCCTGCGCAAGCACATCATCCTCCGTGGAGGACATGTGGGTTTCTAACTCTCCAGTCCTCAGAGGGATCTCAGAAAAGTCCTAGCGAGAACTCTTAAGGATTTATTAATAG
The DNA here is from genome assembly GCF_901765095.1 of Microcaecilia unicolor. Lineage (NCBI taxonomy): Eukaryota > Metazoa > Chordata > Amphibia > Gymnophiona > Siphonopidae > Microcaecilia > Microcaecilia unicolor. The sequence goes on from NC_044037.1 coordinate 41,505,504, forward strand.
ATCTTTAAGTTGGAAGAGTTCCTCAGGACTGGAGACGGCTGATGTGGATCCTCTTCATAAAAGCGGGGACAGGGAAGAAGTGAGAAACTACAAGCTGGTAAGCCTCACATCAGTGGTAGGAAAAATAATGGAGTCACTGCTGAAGGAAAGGATAGTTGACTTTCTAGAAGCCAATGAGTTACAGGATCCAAGGCAACATATCTTTACCAAAGGAAATTTTGCAAATCTGATTGACTTCTTTGACTGGGTGACCAAAGAACTGGATAAAAGGCATGTGCTAGATGTAATCTACTTAGATTTCAGCAAAGCCTTTGATACGGTTCCTCAGAGAAGACTCATGAATAAGCTGAGAGGACTTAACTTAGAATCCAAAGTGGTCAAATAGATTGGAAACTGGTTGGCCGACAGGCAACAGAGGGTAGTGGTGGTAGATGGAATCTGCTCAGAGCAAAGGAAAGTGAGCAATGGAGTGTCTCAGGGGTTGGTGCTGGGGTTGATTCTGTTTAATATATTTGTGAGAGATATTGCTGGAGGGTTAGAAGGAAAAGTATGCCTTTTTGCAGATGACACAAAGATAGCCAATAGAGTGGATACCCGGGAGGGTATAGAAACCATGAGAAGGGATCTCCAAATGTTGGACGAACGATCAAGGGTCTGGCAGTTAAACTTTAATGCAAAGAAATGCACATGGGGTGCAAAAATCCAAAATAGATGTACTAGATAGAAGGGGAGAAATTGGTAGCTCAACTCAGGAAAGGGACCTTGGGGTGATGGTGTCAGAGGATCTCATGGCGACTAAACAATGCAACAAGGCAGAGGCCATGTCCAGAAGGATGCTAGGCTACATAGAGAGGGGTATAACCAGTAGAAGAAAGGAAGTGTTGATGTCCTTGTACATGTCATTGGGAGGCCCCACTTGGAGTATTGTGTTCAGTTTTGGAGTCTGTATCTTGTAAAAAGACTGGGAAGTGATTCAAAGAAAAAGCAATAAAAATGTATGTGGTTTGCATAGCAAGACGACGAGGAGAGACTTGATGACCTGAATATGTATACCCTGGAATAAAGGAGAACCAGGAGTGATATGATACAGACATTCAAATATTTGAAAGGTATTAATCTATATCTTTCCCTTTTCCAGAAAGGGAAAATGATAGAACTAAAGGACATGAATTGAGGTTGAAGGGGAGGCTGACTCAGCTAATGTCAGGAAGTATTTTTTTCACTGAGAGGGTGGTGGATACTTGGAATGCCCTCCGTGCAGGTGGTGGAGATGAAAACCATAATGGAATTCAAAAAATGCATGGGATAAACACATAGGAATCCTGTTTATAAGGAATCCGATCCAAAGAAGCGCAGCAAAGACTAGGTGGCAACATTGGTAATTGGGAAATTGGGGAAGCACAGCCAATACTGTTCACGCTTTCCATAAATACTAGGACTAGGGGGCATGCGATGAAGCTACAATGTAGTAATTTAAAACGAATCGGAGAAAATTTTTCTTCACTCAATGTGTAATTAAATTCTGGAATTCGTTGCCATAGAATTGGTAAAGGCAGTTAGCTTAGCGGAGTTTTAAAAAGGTTTGGACGGCTTCCTAAAGGAAAAGTCCATAGACCTTTATTAAATGGACTTGGGGAAAATCCACTATTTCTGGGATAAGCAGTATAAAATGTTTTTCTACATTTTGGGATCTTGCCGGGTATTTGTGACCTGGATTGGCCACTGTTGGAAACAGGATGCTGGGCTTGATGGACCTTTGGTCTTTCCCAGTATGGCAATACTTATATACTGGGCAGATTTCTACAGTCTGTGCCCTGATCGTGCTAGATAGATTTGGATGGGCTGGAATGGAGCTTTTCAAGGGCTTTGATAACACTTCAAAAGTTCTAGAACAAGGACAGTGCTGAGCAGACTTATACGGTCTAGGCCCTGAAAATAGAATGGACAAATCAAGATCAGGTATACATATGTTATATCACCTGATACCTTATGTAATGAGTTTATCTTCTTGGGCAGACTGGATGGACCTTACAGGTCTTTATCTGCCAGCATTTACTATGTTACTATGGGGCTCATTTTCAAAGCACTTAGACCATAGATACCCATGGTACTTTGTATGTCCAAGTGCTTTGAAAATGAGCCCCAATGTTACTATATATATGTAAGTCCTCTTTTAGAGTACTGTGTACAATACTGAAAACAAATTGACTATTGCAATAGTATTTATGCAGGTAAAAAGGAATGGCTTATAAGAAAATTAGATTAATACTCAAAATACTGCAGCTCAACTTATGTATAGGGTCACTAAATTTGAAAGAGTATCCCCACTCTTAGTAAAACTACATTGGCTCCCAATAAAGGCCAGAATTATCTTCAAAATCTGTACTTTAGTGTACAAAACATTGTACGGTATGATACCTGACTACATGCTCAACGTGATTGACCTTCCGCCAGAAATGCTAGACTGAATCCAGGGATTATTTCATTCTTCATTTCCCTAAATGTAAGAAAATAAGATACAAACCCATTTTCACAAATGGATTCCCTTATTTATCCTTCCGCAAGTCCTTAAAGGCATTCCTGTTTTTAAAGGTTCCTGTCTTTGGATGCTAAATAACCTCATGCAACCCTACAGTTCTTTGATGTATCACTCATGTGGAATGTGTAACATGTTTAGCTTGTCAGTATTTCATTATATTGTAAATCTCTAAACCTGTAAAAATATAGTTCCAACCCTATTACTAAGAATTATACATCTGTTATTAACTTTTTTAGAATACTAGTGTAACCTGAGATCTGAATGCCTTACATTTACACGCCCATAGCTACATCAGCCATAGATCTGGGTGTAACTGCAGCAAAGGCATAGGTTACTTATTATAATGAAGCAGACATTGATGCGTTATGTGCTGTTACTATGCGTTAAGTTATACGGACCATACCCTGAAGCAGCATTTGCGAGACATGTTTCATGTTGGTGGTGGCGTCTGTGTCCCCGCATACTTCAAAAGATAAGCGTTGAATTATAGAATTTTTATTCTGACGCCTTTAAATGAAATTGTTTTTATAAAGAGCATGTGGACCAATGAAGAGGTTGGTGAGCTACGGGTTAAATGCTCATAAGGAACAAGTCACTGCTAAGGTCCTTCAAAAATTGAGAAACAGAATGAATGCACAAATTTGAAAATTTGAGCCTTGTGCTATATGGAACTGTGAATTTATTTATTTATTGCACTTGTATCCCACATTTTCCCACCTATTTGCAGGCTCAATGTGGCTTACACAGACCTGTTATGGCATTGCCATTCCAAGGTAGACAAATACAATTGGTGTTACAAAGTATCAAGGATAACAAAAAGGACTAGTCAAGCAGTTATGGAAAGAAAACTTTCAGGGAAGGGTGAAGTGGTGAAGTGTTATAATAAGCTATGGATTCTCGAGGTAGGCTTTGTTGAAGAGGTATGTTTTCAGAGATTTGCGAAAGTTAGTTATTTCGTTGTTTTCAGGCTAGTTGGTAGTGCATTCCACATCTGTGTACACGTGTAGGAAAAACTGGTCACATGTGTTAGTTTGTATTTTACTCCTTTGCAGTTGGGGAAGTGTTAGATTAAGGAATGTGCGGGCGGATTTTTTTAGCATTTCTGGGGGGGAGGTCTACAAGGTCTAGCATGTAGGACGGGGCATCTCCGTAGATAATTTTATGAACAATCATGCAGATCTTGAACGTGGTACATTCTTTAAGTGGAAGCCAGTGCAATTTTTTTCTTAGGGGTTTTGCACTTTCATATTTTTGTTTTTACAAATATGAGTCTGGCTGCTATAAGACATTATATTGCTGGGAGATATCTGGATTTAATGTGTCCCTGCTATTAAATTCAGGAGGGCTACTGATTTATCACAGGTTAACTTATAGCATTCTGTAGATTGTGCACATAAGTGGCAGCACTGCCCATGCTCCTCCCATGCTCACTCATGTGAACACCCACCTTGCATTTACATGCTATGCCACTAATGCACATGGGTACAGAACAGCACTTAGGTGTCCTGCTAGCACTTACACGTGTAACTCCTTTGTTGTATGGAGCTACTGAGAGGATAGAGCCCTGGTAGAAGGTCGCTGGGGAGAGTATCCTGGAGGTCTCTGGGTGGGGAGCAAGCTCAGCCTTGGGGATGAGTTAGGAAATAAATGCAGTAAGATGGTACAGCAAGGGAATGAGTGACATGTTGGGAGGAGTTAGGAGGAGATAAAAGGGCTATCATGTGCTTACACATGATTTTTTGTAGTCCATATTCTCCTGCCATTAGATCAGTCGAGGGAGAAAGGGGAGTCCCTGGTTAAAAAATGGCAACCTGTGGGTTTGGAGAAGAAGAGAAGTCATAGTCCAGATGGACAGAGAGGTGGTTGGTGAGCACCAGGAGCTGGAGATGAGAACTGGGGTGAGTTCCTTCTCATAGGGGAACCGGGACATCAGAGTCCAGAACCCGTGCACCAGAGCTGCAAAGCCTGTGCAGGGTTGATTGCTGCTTGGAAGGGATGGACAAGGACAGGTGTTGTATAAAGTGGTATATATTTCTGATCTGCACTTTGTAAATACTCTGCTAAAGTCAAGTTTATATTGGACTGTTATCTATTTTCGTTGGTTTGAACATACTAAATTGCTGGTTGCAGAGGCTGATAAAGTTCTAGTTGATTTTCATATAAACTGCTGGACTTTGGAGTGATTTAATCCTGGAAAGTTTGCATCCCCACAGATTTGGAGCAGAGACTGAGTTCCTGGGAGGAGAAGAGGGCCTCCAAACCCACTACACACTACTGAGAAGTGAAAGGGTCCGAAGGAGTGTGCTCACCAAGGGAGGCTGTGCACATACATACGTAAGTGGTGACATTCTGTATATTTATCTGGTGCAAGTAGTGTGTAAATGCTAGCACCTAATTATAGAATCAGGAGAAAATGTATAAAAGCTGCCTGCCATATATCCAGACAAATCCCAGTCTTTTAAAGATTTATTTAGCAACCATGGCCTATTTTATCTTTGATATTTGTCCTCTTCTATAAGGAATAATAGGCTGCTACAAAAAAAAATAAATTCCATGACCAATACTGTAAATAGCATGGTGGCAAAAAAAAAAAAAAACAGCAGACCAGTTAAGAAAAGTCCATATTCAAAATGTATTCACCACATCAAGGTTAAAAGCATAAGAACACTAAAAGCCCGACATGGCCATGTTATGCCCTCCTAAGGGCTGCATCAGGGGCTAATGGCAATTGTCAATGAATATATAAGTATGTTACTATAAATCATAAATTATGTATAAATATACAAGTAAACCACAGACAAACAAAATGACTATTAAAAATTATGAATAAAAAATGTCATATAAGCATGCATATGTGAAAAATTATAAATAATAAAACAAGAAAATGAATCTAAGAACATAAATCTAAGTAAAAGAGGTGAAATAAATTCCAACATACCCAAAAGATGTGATTCCAAAATGTCACTTTTTGGTTGAAAGCTAGAAATGGAAGATAACCAGTTAAAAATCCACATTCAGGACTAGCACCTTAATCTCATAAAAATTACTTATGGAGTCTATAGGGCCCTTTTACTAGGGTGCGCCCGAAAAAATGGGCTGCACTAGTGTAGGTGCATGTTTTGGGTGCGCGCAGATCCATTTTTCAGTGCTTCCGTAAAAAAAGGCCTTTTTGAAATTTTTGCCAAAAATGGACATGTGGCAAAATAAAATTGGCGTGTGTCCATTTAGGTCTGAGACCTTACTGCCAGCCATTGACTTAGCGGTAAGGTCCCATGTGTTAACCTGTGGCAGTAATCGTCTATGCGCATAGAGGAGTATTACTGCCCATTTTTGCTGTGCGTCCAGAAAATAAAAATTATTTTCTGGCGCATGTAGTTGGATGCGCATCAAAAATGACATTACCACAAGGTCCACGCGGAAGCCAAAATTGACAAGCGTTGGGTGTGCGTAGGCGCCTATGATGCTTAGCAAAAGGGCCCATATATATATATATATATATATATATATATATAGATATATATATATACTAATATAACCCTCCATTGCCCCCAGGACAAAATAAGTACCTGTATATGTAAGCCGCATTGGAGCCTGCCATGAGTTGGGAAAAAAGCACGGGGTACAAATGTAACTAAAATATATATATATATATATATATATATATATATATATATATATATATATATATATATATATAAACAAATCTTATGGTTTCTCATAAAGCATGCAGACTGAGCCAAATATTGTGAATTTGCTGGTATATTAAAGTCAATTTTTGCATTTGTGAGTACCTGATTTCAAGACACAGGAAGTTGATCTGATAAAAAAAAAATTAAATGGGGAGATAGTTGATTACATGCTAAAAGTAGTAAGTTTTCTTATTGTCAAGCCCTATACACAAATCATACCTTTTAGTTAAATTATAATCTTGGACTACAGAAGATCGAACAGTTTGTGTGCTTCTAAGCAGAGTGTGGCCACACTCATTGGGTCATGATTCTTTTATTGTGACCATTGGAATGCAGACTCATTCTCTATATAATTATTTGATGAATTCAACACAAAAGCCTAATTTAGCATGCATCCTAACATTAGTAAGCTATTCAGATAACCTTCTAAACTGAGGTCACGTTAGTGAATTGGCCCCCTTCATGGTAAATTTTATAGTACTACTTTGGGCAAGGCCTTATAATACATGATGGGTTTCTCTCTTCCTGTAAATGTGTGTCTGTTTTAGATAGGTTCTTATATCAATTAAATAATCATTACAGATGTCCAGCCATCAGAAAATTGCTTGACCAAAAAGGTAAAAGAAAAAATATTTTAAATTATATACTGTTTGTTATAATACTTTTCAGAGTAGAGCATTTGGTTACACAAAATATATAAAAATGAAGGCAGATAAAGACCATATGGCCTACAATCTGCCCATCTATTATCCCTTCCTCTCCCTTAAGGTCCTATGTATTTATTTTATTTATTTTATTGCATTTGTATCCCACATTCCCCCACCTATTTGCAGGATCAATGTGGCTTCATAGATTTGATACCATTGTCATAACAGGATATCGGATACAACTAGTAATGTGTAGCGCTTAAGAAGGGGTGATGGAAGAGGGAAGAGAGTTGTTAGGGTAATTATAGGAGGTGTGCGCTCATAGTTGAGTGGACTTAGTGAGGTTATAAGTTCTCATTGTAGGCCTTGTTGAAGAAGAGATTTTCGAAAGATAGATGTTTCTTTGATTGCTTTCAGGTCTGTAGGTCCATATCTGCGGCTCTTGTAAGAGAAGGTAGTGGCGTGCATCATCTTGTATTTAAGTCCTTGCAGCTGGGGTAGTGCAAGTTGAGAAATTTACGGGATGATCTTGTGGCGTTTCTGGAGTAGGTCTACGAGGTTTAGCATGTAGATTGGGGCGTCTGCTGAATAATTTTGTGTACTATCGTGCAGATCTTGAACGCAATGCGTTCCTTCAGTGGAAGCCAGTGAAGTTTCTCTCTTAGTGGTTTTGCGCTTTCATATTTGGCTTTTTCCAAATATGAGTCTGGCGGCGTATTCTGGGCAGTTTGAAGTTTTTTGATTGTATTTGCCCCAAGTTGTGAACATGCTTTCCTCTATCTTAATGGTGTATAAATTGGGGGGGGGGGGGGGGGGGAGGGAGAGAGATATGACTGATCCTGCACAGTGGCATACACTGTTATTTCTTTAAAAAAGAAAAAAAAGCAATGGACTAGTAGATGAGTGACAGGTTGGGAATAAGTAATGGGAAGGGAGGAGGAGCAGCAGTGGCCTGCATGAAACAGGAGTTTAGCAGTTCAACAGTAAGGTGGGAGAGAAAGACCTTCTGTTCTGAGGGACAGGCAAGAGAAAGCCTGGTGAATATGAGGAAGAGAGGGAGAGAGATTGAACTGAGAGAGGAATAAAGAAATACTAGTAAGAGTAGAGGTAAAGGGAGCGAGACAGAGAGGAGGGCAGGGCCACCCAAACATTAGGCTACCATTAGGGCAGCAGCTTCTGGGGAGGGAGGCGATAAACCAAAGAGCAGCTGCAGTCAAAGTAAAGCAAAATATTCTAATAAGCACATAAAGAGGTCCTTTTACTAAGCTGCTTACCGCAGCTGAAAAGGGCTTAATGCTGGATGCGCTATGTTCCATGGTAATTTTGCAATCTGTACATGCAATGTACTAAAAATCATTTTTTTGCAGAGTGGGTGTGTCATAGTAATACTTGGATGTTTCACTTATATATACTATCTGCTACCACATTTGCTTAATTACTACTACTACTACTACTACTACTTAACATTTCTAGAGCGCTACTAGGGTTACGCAGCGCTGTACAAATTAACAACTAAGGACAGTCCCTGCTCAGAAGAGCTTGCAATCTAAAGGACGAAATGTCAAGTTGGGGTAGTCTAGATTTCCTGAGTAAGGTGTTGTGATTAGGTGCCGAAAGCGACATTGAAGAGGTGGATTTTGAGCAATGATTTGAAGATGAGTAGGGAGGGGGCCTGGCGTATGGGCTCAGGGAGTTTGTTCCAAGCATGGGGTGAGGCGAGGCAGAAAGGGCGGAGCCTAGAGTTGGCGGTGGTGGAGAAGGGTACTGAAAGGAGGGATTTGTCTTGAGAGCGGAGGGTGTAGGGATGTAAAGGGAGATGAGGGTAGAGAGGTAAGGAGGGGCTGCAGATCGAGTGCATTTGTAGGTTAGTAGGAGAAGCTTGAACTGTATGGTATCTGATCGGATTTGCTTATTTCCGATCTGAGGAAGAAGGGCAACCTTCGAAAGCTAATCAAGAAATGTATTAAGTTATGTCCAATAAAAAAGGTATCATCTTATTTTCTTTTCCATGTTTTATTTTGTTTGATTTCTATTGATAACCTTTTTATGTGGAAATTCACCAAATTCTGCATACTTTTAAATTTTAATTACTAGCAGCAAGCAAGGAATAGCAATATTCTTTGGCTTTATAGATTGAATCGGCAAAATTGGAAACTGTAGAAGTAGCATCAGTCACTGAGGTTTCATTCCTATCAATCGGCCATGTATCCAGTATAGATGTACACATATAAATCATCTACAGATGAATAGATTTAAAAATAATTTAACCTAATATGACCCCAGTGTTGAATATTCTAATGTGTTAATTGTTCCTTACCAGTTATCACAGTCATTCACATTTGTGCTTATTATCACCAAAAAACTAGATCAATAAATATACAGTAAGTCTAATTTTTCTAAGTCAACCATTTCTGAATACTAACATACAAACCAAAAAAATGGCTAGTAAATCAGAGAAAGGTTTTTTTGGTCACTGATATGCCACAGGGGACTGTATAGCACCACTTACAAGTAACTTTTTGTTCTGTTATTTTCAGTCCCATACTGGTGTAATCATTAAGGAACTGCAAAGATTTAAAAGTCTGGCCACATTTCAGTTGTTTTTTCCACTAGCATACCCCATGCAGAGAAAACTGGCAATTAGCACCTTAAGGGAATCTGGTATGCCTGTGTTAAATTTCCTGTGACCTCCAGTGCAGGTCAAAAGATGTCATTTTCCACTGGGAGTCTCAGCCATACTGGGTCCTCGGGATTTATATTACATCCTGGTAGGCAAAGTACATGCCAGACAAGAAAGATATGTATGCGAGGTAATAATATGGCTGGTCTCATATGATATCCTGCTTTCCTTTAGGATGATCATGACAGCTCTGATTCCCGAACTAAAGTAGTTTTCTTGATAGGAATAAATGTTCTCTCCATTTCAGAGTGGCCTCATCCCGCTCAAACTCAATCACAGAGGGCTATTTTGATTAATCACATTTTATAATTTTAAATATTGCCCTACAAAAATAATTACAAGCTCTATCAACATATGGAATTTTTTTTAAAGCTAGCAAGGTAGCCAAATGATATATTTTACAGAAATAGCTTGGTCAAGCCCTGAAAATATAACCACCCTAAAATTCAACTGTCCAGGTCAGATGTGCCATTAAGTCAAACTGACTCCTGAAGTCTTCAATGAGGGTTCTTTCCTAGTGGTTTTCATAGCATGATCAGCAGTGGTTTGTCATTGCCTTCTGAAATGCAACTAAACAGTTTCATATAAACCATTTACCCATCTTAATGCTCAAGATCAATCAATAACACAAATAATGTAAATTTGACTAAAATTACTACATAATGATGATATCTATAGTTTACGATATATCATGCAGGGATTGTTTTAATAAAGTGCATTAAGCTTTTGCACTTTGGGGCTGGATTCAGTAAATGGCACTCAAAATTCAGCGCTGAAAAATTTGGCGGTGAACAGTATTCTGTAACAGATGTTCAGGAATGAGCGCCCTTTATTGAAGTTACATGGAAGTACTTTTAAAACAAATAGGAGAAAATTATTTCACTCAACGAATAGTTAAGCTCTGGAACTCTTTGCTGGAGAAGGTGGTAACAGTGGTTAGCGTATCTAGGTTTAAAAAAGGGTTGGACAAATTCCTGGAGGAAAAGTCCATAGTATCTATTGAGACAGACATGGGAAGCAACTGCTTGCCTTGGGATTTGTAGTCTGGAGTGTCGCCACAATTTGGATTTCTGCCAGGTACTTGTGACCTGGCTTGGCCACTGTTTGGAAAACAGGATACTAGGCTAGATGGATCACTGGTCTGACCCAGAATGGCTATCCTATATAATAAAACGCACCTCCAACATTCTGAAGCTGACTGCATGGCTGAGGCATTCCTGCTCTCTGTATCCATCTCCTGAATTGACATCACGTACTTCCGGGTTCGTCACAAGCAGAAGTGACCAACCACACGAGGTTTCTCGGCTTCAGAATGTTGGAGGTGCATTCTATTAAATAGGATTGGTCAGTTCCTTGAAGCACAGCCAGAGCTCAGCGTCCTGCACAGTAACGCTCAGACACCAGGGAGGGGGGGCCTGACACCAGAGAGGGGGAGGGGGGCCTGACACCAGAGGGGAGAGGTATCTCTGTCACACACACACACTCTCTCTCTCTCTCTCACACACACTCTCTCTCTCTCTCTCACAGTCAATGTCTTTCTCTCTCTCACTCTCACACACTGTCTCTCACACACTCTATGTCTCACACTGTATCACATTCACTCTCTATGTGTCACACAGTCACTCACACACTCTATTGGTCTCATACACTCAGTATCACAGAGAGTCTGTGTCTCACACACACTTTCTCTCTCTCTCGCACACATGTATCTGTGTGAAACACACTCTCTCTCTCACACACTGTGTCTGACATATGCACTTGCACACACTCCTCTCACACACACACACACACACACACTCTCTCTCTCACAGACAATCGCACCCAGACTCACTCTCTCTCTCTCTCTCTCTCACACACACACACATTCGCACATTCACTCTCTCTCTCACAAACAGTCACTCTCACATAGACTCTCTCAAACATACATACTCCGAAGAAAACCTTGCTAGCGCCCGTTTCATTTGTGTCAGAAACAGGCCTTTTTTACTACTTCTTATAATAATGTGCAGCACTGGGATCTATACTCAACTTTGAGCATGAGAATTTACACCAACTAAACCCAGGTGTAAATCCAGGCGTACGAGTTGGGCAAAGATCCGCACTATTCTATAGTACTGCGAGCACCTTAAGGGAACTCTCTGACCTGCCCATGTCCTCCCATCATTACTCCCCCTTTGCAGATTCACGCAGAAACACAAGTGGTATTCTATAACTGTGTTTTGACACAGATCTGCTATTTCTGCCCCATTTTGGCGTCTTGCATCTGTTGCAACACTTTTCCATGCTAAAACCTTGATGCAGGAGTAGCACTTAACATTAGACACCTAACATAGAATTCCCCTGATGGTGTTTTAACTGCAAAAATTAATGCATGGCAAGTGCAAAGGCTGACCAGTAATTGTTGGGGGCTCGACTAGCATGTCATAGCACTGAAATAGTTCTTACATTAAGGCTGTTTGCAGATAGCACAGATGCACTTTACATATCTCTTTGAGGAGGTGGTGATAAGAATACCTACGCTAACTATACAAGTGTGGTAGCTACACTGTACAATCCACACCCATTCTCCAGCTATACTCATCCACTAGTTCCCACCCCCCTAGCACAACAAATTATTGTGCACTCTGGGGCACTTTACCAGGGGCGTAGCCAGACTTTGGCTGGAGGGGGGTCCAGAGCCCGAGGTGAGGGGGCATATTTTAGCCCCCCCCCCCCAGCGCTGCTGACACCCCCCCCCCCCGCCATTGCCAACCCAACCACCACCACCGCTGCTGCCACCACCACCAACAACAACAACTTTGCCCCCCCTGCCGACAACCCTCTCGACCCACCCCCGCCGCCAACCCTCCCCCTCCGCCGTCGTCTACCTTTGCTGGCGGGGGACCCCCAACCCCTGCCAGCCGAGGTCCTCTTCTTCTGGTGCAAGGCTTCATTCTGTTTCTGTGAGTCTGATGTCTTGCACATTGTACGTGCAGGACGTCAGACTCACAGAAACAGAACGAAGCCTTGCGCCGGAAGAAGAGGACCTCGGCTGGCGGGGGTTGGGGTCCCCACCAGCAAAGGTAGGCGAGGCGGTGGCGGGGGAGGGTTGGCGGTGGGAGGGGGGATCGAGAGGGTCATCGGCAGGGGGGTCCAGGGCCAAATCTATGGGGGGCCCATGCCCCCATGACCCCACGTAGCTACGCCACTGACTTTTACTAAGGTGCAGGGGGCTAACGCACGAGTAGCACACGCCAAATTGGCACTACTGCCAGTCTAGTGTATGCACCAGGCAGTAATTCTGAGTTTGGTGCATGCCAAATCCCGCAGTAGAAAATAATTTTCTATTTGCTACCATGGGGGGAGGGGTGTTCCTGGTGGTAATCAGCAGTTGGTGCTCACTGCATGGTTACTGCACGGGTAGCATGTCAGCCCTTACCGCTAGGTCAGTGGGTGGTGGTAAGGGCTCAGGCCATAAATTGGCATGTAGTTTTAATTTCAGCGCATGCCCACTTCCCGGCCTATTAAAAAAAAGCCCTTTTTCCCAGCCATGGTAAAAAATGGCCCCAGCGCAAGCCTAAAATATGCGCCCACACTACCACAGGCCACTTTTTACTGTGGCTTAGTAAAAGGACTCCTATGGGTCTTATTCTATAAAGGTTATGCTCCTAAATTTACACTCAAGATTTATGCTCCTAAATTACAAGCATACACTATGCTCCAAAATAGAGGAGCATAAATTTAGGAGTACAAATTATGCTCATAAATTAGAAGCATAAATTTAGGAATATAACCTTTATAGAATAAGGCCCCATGTCACCACACTTGTGCATTAGAAGCACACACTGATTCATGTATGTATGAACGTATTAGGATTATTTACCACCTTTTTAGGTAAATACACCCAAGGTAGTGTAGAACAAGAACAAGTTAATCGTAGGCTTAATGCACCAAAGGGTCCGATAGTTGAGAAAAATGAGGTAACACCTCCTTTTCACATTTTATTAATGTAAGATATCCTCCTTGAAACTCTTTTATTAATGCTTGCCTTATTTATGTTGTAATGACCTGGCTTTGTATTCTTGTTCATGGAACCCTTGTTACACTGGATGCCATTACTTGTCTTCATTACCTGGAAAAGTCAGCAGGGTAATGTTTCAAGAGCTTTCGGGTTTGCATGCACACATAAAAACTGGTATTCCTCAAGCACAGCATCTAAAAAAAAGTTCTGCACAGCCCAATCGAGACGTCAGTAGAAACGCCATAGCCAAGCTCTGAGCAGCTTGCTAAGACTGTGACAGTGGTTCATTTCCTGATCATTCATGTGCAATTGGTAAAAAAAAAAAACAATTAAAAGCAATGACTAATCACTGAATCAGAGTAAATAACCAAACTAATTTTCTATTATCTGCTGAGGCTTGTATGCAAATAAGCAAAGGCTATTGATGGACTTCATTACTTCAGCTAATTAAAATGTTGGGGAGGGAATATATATGCATTTTGTGGCTGAGCAGTGAGCTTTTAAAACCATATTATGAACTGTTGTGCAGCCTAATGTGAGAACCATTAACCATAGTTATGTCTTAAACCTCAGTAGAGTTGCAGAATTAAGTCTGTGAATCATTTGCAAATTTTTGCATTGAATGAGAAAATGAGAAAAAATTACTAGGTAAAAGTAAAAAATGTTGCAGAACAATGTAAAGCACCAGTATACATTTTTTTGAGTGTAACCTATTTCAGCAACTCATTTGGGTTGAGAATTTATCAAGATGCTAAAATAAAAGCACAAATTCCAGATTGCTCCAAGTCAGGAAACCCTCCACTACATTTCCTGGCCCACACTGCAAATTGCACAAGCTTTAAAGGCTACCAAGAGGGTTATTAAGGTTACAGATGATGAAAATATGCTGCTCTCCCCCCCCCAGTGCTGAGAAGAACACAATACGTTGAAAGAGGGGCAGTGGCTCATGTACTGAACAGCAGCAAAAGGAAGGCAAAGGAATGAAAACATGAACCCATTTGGTAGAGGTTGTAAAAGGCAAGTTACAACAGCCAATTGTCTTTATAGCCCAACAGCTATAGACACTCAGAATGCTCTAAAGTACAACATTGCTCACTTCTAACTGATAGGAGGTTCTAAGGAGACCAAGACATGCATTTTTTGTTGTTGTGTTTTTATTTTTTACTTTCCTAAGATTTGGATAGCTTAAAAAAATGACACATTCATACCTACAAAAATACCTTATTTATTGACCCATAAAGGGGAGCAGTTTAATAAAATGTTCTGTATTTAAATATTATTACCCTCAGGGTAGCTCTGCCCTCCTTAATTCATTAGAGGTTTAAATGTGATTGCTCATTATTATTTGGGTGTAGGCGATTTTGGAATATAATGGGGGATTGTTTATGATGGTTGTGGGGTGGAGGGGAGACGGGGGAGGGGTGAGGGGTGCGGTGAGACATAGGATAGTTGTTTTGGATGGGTCTCTTGGTGTTTGTTGCACCTTTTGTCTTTGTATTTCTTTATTATTTGAAATCAATAAAGGTATTCCACATAAATTATTGTTACCTCTGTGTGTGGACCTGTGTGTGTAAAAAAATCCAAAATGAGTACATCTATTTTTATGCAATCTGAATGCCGACATTCCCAAGAGATTAGTATGGGCAGAGCATTGGTTGATTTGTAATGCTTGCATGCATTTTGTAAAAAGTGCAGGTATATGTGTGAAATATACACCCAAGAAGAGGAAATGCCAGCTAAGGACAAGGGAGAACCAGGAAGACAGACAGCAGAGGACTTGGAACCCAATGACGAAGAAGGGCAACCTTCAAAGCTAATCAAGAAATGTATTAAGTTATGTCCAATAAAAAAGGTATCATCTTATTTTCTTTTCCATGTTTATTTTGTTTGATTTCTATTGATAACCTTAGGGAATAGGAAAGGCTTAGCAAAAAAGCCAATTTTTCAGGGTGGTCAAACTTTTTCAGGGAAAGTTCAGATCAGATGGACAGAGGTAGGGAATTCTAAAGGGCCAGAACTGCAAAATAAAAAGCCTGATGCCTACTGGAGTCTAAGAAGGCCATTATAGGGCTAGGTAATACGTGGAAAGGAGGGGGTTGCTTCAGGGACTAAGGGGGGGGGGGAGTAAGTTA
Source organism: Microcaecilia unicolor (assembly GCF_901765095.1). NCBI lineage: Eukaryota > Metazoa > Chordata > Amphibia > Gymnophiona > Siphonopidae > Microcaecilia > Microcaecilia unicolor. Next base: position 41,521,191 of record NC_044037.1, read on the forward strand.
TGCGAGTCCTGGATGATATTCAGTGCCAGAACCCGCATAGCTACCCCAGCCAGATTAGGACAGCTTTTGAGCAGTTCTAACTTGGCTGGGTTAGCTATGCAGGCCCTGGCACTGAACATTGCCAGCACCTGCATAGTCACCAGCTCCTCCCCAATAGCATTCCCTGTACCGTCCCTGACCTGCCCAGTTTGTTTGTGGCCAGTCAGAGCCAACATTCAGCAGCACTACCTGGTTAAGTGCCATTGAATATCAACGGTTGGGCATCCCCAGGCGATTTAAACAAGCCAGAGCCTCTTTTGCCCACTTAAATCACCTTGGGAAATCGGTCAGTAAGGAAAGTAGCTGGAAGCGTAGCCTAATGGTTGTTGCAGTGGCATGAGAACCAGAGCAACTGGGTTCAATTCTCAATACAGCTCCTTGTGACTATAGGCAAGTCACTTAACCCTCCATTGCTTCAGGTACAAAATAAACATGTATTTAATATGTTAAACACTTTCCCCCCTGTTTACTAAGCCACACTAGCAGCTGCCACACAGCAATGCCAACACAGTCCACTCAATATAAATGGGCTGTGTTGGCATTAGCACACAGCAGCCGCTAGCGTGGCAGAAGGGTTGTTGATTGTAACCACAGAAAGATTACAAATCCTATCCCCCTTTCTGTTATACAATACTGGTGTAACCAGGTATATATGGACATATGCACTTAGGAGTCCTTTATTAAGCCGCATAAGTGTCTACACGCCCAATGCGCGCCAAAATGGAGTTACCGCCCGACTACTGCATGGCTTTTGTGGTAATTTCCTTTTTGCCACGTGTCCACTACGCGCGTCTGAAAAATATTTTTTATTTTCTGGTGCATGTAACAGACGTGCCAAGTGGCATTTGGCATGCGTAGGTCATTACCGCCCAGTTACCGCATGAGTCTTTACCACTAGGTCAATGGCTGGCGGTAAGGTCTCAGACCCAAAATGGATGCACGGCAATTTTCATTTGCCGCATGTCCATTTTCCTTGACGTCAGAAGAAGGCGGAACACTGAGCGAAGGGAAGACTAGTAGAGACATCGGGAGTGCCGCCTCCTTCACTGACACTGCGCCTTCGCTGCCAGATGGAGGTAAATTTAAAAGGGATCTTGGGGGGAAGAGTAGAGGGCGGGCAGTTGGGACATGGGAGAGGGCAAGGTACGCATGGCGCGGCGGAGTACCCCAGAGGACGGCGGGAGGGCAGGGGAGAGAGGAGCATGGATGGGAGGGCAGCGATCACTTTCATGGGGGGGAGGGGGCACACATGCACCAACTGTTTGTCTGCAGGGGGGCGCCAACTGATCCTCTGCAGGGGGGCGCCACAGACCTTTGGCATGGCCCTGCACCTGTAAAAAAGGCCTTTTTTGCCGAAAATGGACATGCGGCAAAATGAAAATTGCCGTGCATCCATTTTGGGTCTGAGACCTTACCGCCAGCCATTGACCTAGTGGTAAAGACTCATGCGGTAAGGGCTGGGGGTAATGACCTACGCATGCCAAATGCCACTTGGCACGTGTCTGTTACATGCACCAGAAAATAAAAAAATATTTTTCAGACGCGCGTAGTGGACACGTGGCAAAAATGAAATTACCACAAAAGCCATGCAGTAGTCGGGCGGTAACTCCATTTTGGCGCGCATTGGGCGTGTGTAGACACTTATGCGGCGCCCGTGCTTACCTTGCTTACCATGTTGGCACGGCCCTGTACAGGCACACTAAAAATGGATAGGCACACACCCAAAACTCGCACCTACACTACTGCAAGCCATTTTTCAGCGCACCTTTGTAAAAGGACCCCTTAGACACAAGCACTCATGCCAGCCATAGGAACTGGCATAAGTGTGTCTACATGCCAGTGATACACATTTAATTTATTCAATAAATTAAGTGAGTAAATGTGCACTCCATCCACGCCCCACTTAGAATCCACACATGTGCATGCCCCCCCTGTAAACTACGTGCTATTGCAGATATGACTGTATTACGCACTAGCATAGGGGGTATAAAATGCAAAGAATAGCAGACACAGAGAAGGTGACGAATTATGCTCAATCTACCGCCAAGATGTGAAATTAAACTTTATGTGATAGACAGAATCTTGATTCTTTGTTTCTGCAGAGTCTGATCTACGATATCACATAAAGTTTAATTGTCATACCTTGGTGGTTGATTTAGCATCATTCATCACCTTTGCTGTGTCTGCTATTCTTCGTTTCGGCGGAGGATTTTCTCTTGTATAAAATGTAAGAAAACGTATGCACTACCATCTTTAACCATATCTTGTGAATGCTGATCAAAGTCCTCTTAGGTGGAACATAATAATCTTCTAAATCTAAAATTGACCAACTAAGAGCACTTATCACATACACACTAGTATTCTAAAACATTTACACCTGTAACTGGCAGGGCACCAAGAGGGGAAGCAGGGGGGCAAAATTCCCCAGGGCCCGGCCGGGCCTCTAAGGGGGGGCCCAGTGCCAGGGTCAGGCCGCCGCACTGCAGTCCCCGGTCTCATCTGCCTGCCTCCACGGCTCCGGGCCCCCCTTCATTCAAAGTGGTAGTCGCAGATCGCGTCTCTTCGGCCTTCCCTCCCTGTGTCCTGCCCTCATCTGATGTAACTTCCAGTTTCCGCAAGGGTGGGACACAGGGAGGGAAGGCCAGAAGAGACGCGATCTGCGACTGCCGCTTTGAATGAAGGGGACCCGGAGCTGTGAAGGCAGGCCAGGTGAGACCGCGGACTGCAGTGGCAGGGGAGCGACGGGGGACGGCAGCAGCAGGGGTGGAGGCAGGGCGGCCTTGCCCTGGGCCCGGCCTAGTCTCTCGGCGGCACCTGGTAACTGGTATGAAATAATATTAATGCTTACTTTATATAACTACTCCCTTAATGCTTTGCTTACAGCTTTAGAGATTCACTCCATAAATGGAAAGATGACCCTCTAGTGACAGCCCTGGATTAACCATTTTAGCAAAATAAGTACATGCTTAGGGCACCAAGGGAAAGGGGCACTACAGAGTTTTTCCCCTAGCTATCATGTCCTTAGCTCTTTCATTCCCGTCTGCCACACCCATTATCCAAAATATGATTTTAGTGTTTTTCTAATCATTATAAACATAAATGGTGTTTTGTTTCTTACAATAATGATATTTCTCAGCACTTACCTGGGCAATACTTTTTCAGTTAAGCAATGGAAGGGCCCAGAGGCACCACTGTTGAGCTGTGTTTAGGGCATCAGTTGGTCTTAATCCCGCCTTACCTAGCAGCTAAGGGTCATGGACACCATTTTGGATGACAGAACCAACCCAGGCAACAGCAAGGGGGATTGCTGCCACCTGGGACACCCTGACAGCAATGCTGACCCCAGGTAAGGTCCAGAGGGGTTGGGGAGGGAAGGGCTCTGGCAGCAGGAGGGTTGTTAAGTCTAAGGGGCGGGGTTTGGGGAAGGGGCACAGTGGTTGTGCTGGTGCCCCGTTTGATTGGGGGTCAGCCTGTCACGGGGGTTCAGGTTCTTGTTGGGAGGCAGGATGTGTCGGGGTCCAATTCTTGTCAAGGGGATATGGGGTTCTTTTTGAGGGCATTGGGTTCTCTCAGGGGGATCAGGATTGTGTCAGGAGCACACTGAGTTAATGTTGGGGGCTGGGGAGGATGGTGGGAGGGCATCAGGTTTGTGTCGGAGGGTCAGGATGGTGTCGGGGGGATTGGGGTGCTCATTGGGAGGAGCCGTGATATGGTTGTGCTGTCCCAGCCAGCTGTTATCATGATAGTTAATACCCAGGATTGCGTTACATGCCTGGCCCATAACGCAGAGGCCCGGACAGAGGCCTAAGCATGTTATATGGTGTCTGTATGCTAACTGTATGTTTCTGTGCAGTAAATGCAGAGGCAGATGCAGGCACGCCCCCTGCATTTACCGCACATGAATTTTTGCAGTGAATGTGCAGTAAGCACAAAACAATACACTTTAGTAAAGAGCTCTTAAGAATTAATAAGTGGCTGGATAAGATATGCTAAGGTTCTTGTCATTTTACTAACTCTATAATACATTTTTTGAATGGCATTGCTTATATTTTTTGTTCTGTAAGTAATACCATAAAATAGGTTACTAGATTCATGTTGCCACAAAGAAACATATCTGGAATGTGTTATCTTTAAAGGAACTTTTCCAGCCATGCACTAGCATATTAAATACATTCTGATTTTCATTCCTATCATTTGTCTTATTTCTAAGTGTTCTTTCCACTTCTCTAGAGACTCCATTTAAATTGTATACCTTTTAGAATGAGGATAGTAATAATGTATAATGATTAGCAGAAATTTTCTTTTAATTCCCTTATTATTGACTTTTTGTGCTAGCTGGCATGGAGTGGAGGAGTAGCCTAGTGGTTAATACAGCAGACTTTGATCTTGGAGACCTAGGTTCAATTCCCACTACAGCAGAGCTCCTTGTGATTGTGGGCAAGTCACTTACCCCTCCATTGTTCCAGGTACAAAACTTTATAACAACCTTGAGCGCCCTGCAGCAGATATAATGCAACTGTGCAAATCATTTTGTGTAGTACAATGCCATATAATATAATATCAGTTAATTAAAAATAATATAAGGCAGCTTTTTTTCCCGATGCTAGACTTTACAGAGTAGGGAACAATAAAATATAAACAACTCCTCATGAAGCATATATAAAAACCCTACTGTCCCAAAATAATCATCCACCCCTAAAAACATAGCATACCATTCTTATCCCCTCACAAACACTAAGGGCTCCTTTTATAAAGCCGCGCTAGCGATTATTCTAGCGCGGCAAATGCAACGAAGCCCATTCAGTTCCTAGTGCAGCTTTGTAAAAGGAACCCTAAATTTCTCTTTTTAAATTGTTCTTGCTCCTTTTGAGCTATTTTATCTTTGTGATTTTACTGTGATGTTTGGATAAATCTATGAATTGTATGATTGTTGTGTTAAGTTTGCTATGAGTAGGATTCAACTTGATAACACTTATTCGTTGTCATCATCATGTTAATCTGCTCCAAACAGTTCACTGGAAAAGCATCTAAATAGTATGAGTGGCTAAATTACAGATGTCCAAGTTCAATCCACAAGGCTGAAAATAGATCAGGCTTTCGGCCTAATGTTTTTGCCTAAAGTAAATCTATCTCAGGCATATTCATGAGGGAAGATCCTGCCTATTTGTGGCTCTCAAAAATTTAGCTTTGGCATCCCTTAAATAAATAGATACATCAATAAAATCCAACAAAAAACTCAGCAACTCAGTATTCAAAGGCTTAGGTGGCATTTATTGTGCCCTTAGACAGATAAGCTTGGTATAAACAGTGATATTCAGCTGCTGACAACTATAATTATCACTCCTGACCACTGGATATATAACCGCAGGGGTGTTTTGGGACTTTTGGGGGCCAGACATCCTGTTTTTAACACCTATTTTTAGCATCATGGCAGTGGTCAGCTGATGATATTTGCACAGTTATTATTAGGAGTGCTTTTTGGTATTTTTCCTGGCATTTTGAACATTCAAGGACAGCTTTGGCAGCCTCATTCAGAATGGTCCTGTTCTGAGTTCCCTTCTGTGCAGGACTTCATAGAGCCGTGAGGACAACTGTATGAGGCAGCAGAGGAAGAGTCAGGGGAGCCAGGCCCAGCTCTAGGAGAAACTGAGGTCCAGCAACAGTAATAGCATAGTAGTAGTAGGTGGAACAGGCCCTAAATGGTGTAGAGGCAAAGGAGAAAGAGGTGTTCAATTGGTATAGATTTAGTAAGGTAGCCATTACTGAAATCTGTAAACTTTCTAAAAGGTGACTTAAAGGCCCCAACCAACAGGAGCCTTGCTCTATCAAAGCATTTAAGATGGCAACAACCTTAGTATTTCTGGCCTCTAGAAGTTTCAAGAGTTGTTGAGATCACACAATCAGCCATCCACCATTGTAGAGATGCTTTCCTGCATGCTCCGTTTCCTCACATTAGTGAGCAGAGGTAACAAACCGTGGGGACCTCTTTGCCATTGCAGAATTCCTCTCATTGCTGGGGGCCATTGTTGTCTTAAAGAGAGCATAAAATGCTTATCCACCACCACCTTTAATGATATCTTGTGAATGCTGATCAAAATCCTCTCCTCCCAGTCTATGACATTATCAATCCCCCTCTCCCCCGGAATGTCCCCCCACCCCTCCTGGGTCTACCTCCTATCCCTGGTGGTCAGGTGAATTGTTCTCAAGAATCACAAAGACTTGGTCCCCCAGGCAGTTCTTTCCCACACTATTGGCTACGCATAAGTCTCGGGGTCATCACCCCAGGACATTGCTCAGGTTTTTCATGATTATTTTCTACCATGTACTCTTCTGACAATAACTCTCCAGTCCCCTTAATATTGGATTACCTGGATGACTCTGGCCTTACTCGTCTCCTGCCGTGACACGGCAACAACTTGAGGCACTGCTTCAGGCCATGGAGATTCAGAGAGTGATCAAGACATTATCTCCTGGCTCTGCCCTGGGCTCCATTTGATTTACCACGGAATATTATAAGTTATTATCCATGCAGTTATGTGGCTCCTTGGTGGCTTATTTTGACTCAGTAGTATCTTGGGGTTGTTTTTCCCAGCATACCAATGAAGCATTGATAACACTGCTTCCCAAACTGGGCAAGAAGCATGATAGGCCAGAGCTGCATAGGGAATATGATTTATCAATTACTGATCATTTTGCATATGCTCAATTACAACATTATGTTCATACCTTATCAGTTGCTTGTTTGTCACCTGAATTCTAGGACCGCTTTTATACTATGTATAGTCAGTGACATACCAAGGGCGGGGCAGTGAGGGCAGTCCGCCCCAGGTGCATGCTGCAAAGTGGTGCAGGGAGCAGTTGCGCTGCTGTTGGCTCCGCCAGTTCCATGCTTTCTCTGACATTATTTCTTGCTCCAGGGCAGGAAACCGGCAGAGCCAACAGCCATGCGACTGCTCCCTACACCCCCAGGAGATAAGAGCAATGTGCTTAGGGGGAGTGGAGGTGATACGCCGGGGGGGGGTGGAGGTGATGCGCCAGGGGGTGATGCGCCAGGCAGCCGACCTCGGAACCCCACTGTGTATGATTTAGATGCTCAACTGTCCATCCCTTTGAAATATTATCATGATTATTTGAGAGACATCTTCCTGGAATATGACTATGCACATTTGGCTCAGAAATGATCTGGGGAGCTGGCAGCTGGACTGCAGGATCAGCAACTGAAGTCTTGGCTCCTGAATCTGTATAGCTTTACTGAAAATGCCATGTTATTGGTGCTTCAATATAAATTTCTACTGCATCTGTATATTTCTCCCCACCAGGTATATCGCTCCACTTTGCAGGAAGATGATATCTGCCCTAAATGTTTGGCCGTGGGAGAGCACTTGAGGCATATGTTTTGGACCTGTCCTCATATTCAGGTTTTTTGGACTCAACTGAATGGACATGTTTCTAAGTTTTGGAAAACCTGATGGTTTCCATCAGCTCGGCATACCTTTTTAAAGCGCTCAATTTGATGGCCAAAAAAAAAACAATTCTACAGCAATGATTGTCTGCTGAGAGCCCCACAGTGGCATATTGGCGATCAGCTATGATTCTGCTTTCCTCCTCGGAATGTAAAGGAATCCTTGACTTATCATCCTTCTTAAAGGCCTGGGCACTCTTCTGGGATATTAGCAACAGTAAAGCCATTGTTAAAAAAAGAGTCTAAATAATCCAAAATATTATAGACCTGTTTCTGTTATACTATAGAAAAAAAACTGTTTTGAAACAACTTCAGAAGTTTGTGTTAAGTCAGCGAGTATTGAATGATTTTCAAGACAGCTTTAGAGAAAATCATAGCATTGAGCTCGTAGTCTTATCATTGACTAATGAGCTGAGACTTGGATTGGATCAGAAAATTGGATTTTGTTTAGTAACACTGGATATTACATCAGCTTTTGATATGGTAAATCACATTACTGTTTTTAAAAAAAACTATGTGAGTTTGGAATTGGTGGTCAAGTGTTGCAATGGTTTAAATCTTATTTGCAGAATAGATAATTTTTGGTGAAATAAGATGGGGGAGTTGGAATATATTGCACTAAATGAAAAATTAGATATAATAGGCATCTCTGAGACCTGGTAGAAGGAGGATAACCAGTGGGACACTGTCATACCGGGGTACAAATTATATCGTAGTGATAGGGTGAATCGGATTGGTGGAGGGGTAGCATTGTATATTAACGAGAGCCTTGAATCAAATAGATTGAAAATTCTGCAGGAAACAAAACACTCCTTGGAATCACTGTGGATTGAAATTCCATGTGCAAAGGGGAAAAGGATAGTGATAGGAGTGTACTACCGTCCGCCTGGCCAGGACGAACAGACGGATGCGGAAATGTTAAAGGAAATCAGGGACGCAAACAAACTGGGCAACACAATAATAATGGGGGATTTCAATTACCCGCATATAGACTGGGTTAATGTAACATCTGTACACGCAAGGGACATAGGATTTCTTGATGAAATCAAGGACAGCTTCATGGAACAGCTAGTTCAGGAGCCGACAAGAGAAGGAAAAATACTAGACTTAGTCCTTAGTGGTGCTCATGATCTAGTGCAGGGGGTAACGATACGAGGGCTGCTTGATAACAGTGATCATAATATGATCGGTTTTGATATTGGCATTGAAGGAAGTGAAACTAGGAAATCAAGTACGCTAGCGTTTAACTATAGAAAAGGTGATTACGACAAAATGAGAAAAATGGTGAAAAAAAGACTGAAAGGAGCAGCTCGCAGAGTAAAAAACTTGCATCAGGCGTGGATGCTGTTTAAAAACACCATCCTGGAGGTTCAGGACAAATATATTCCACGTATTAGAAAAAAGGGAAAAAAGACTGAACGTCAGCCGGCGTGGCTAAACAGTAAGATAAAGGAAATCATTAGAGCCAAAAAACAATCCTTCAGAAAGTGGAGAAGAGAACCAACTGAAAGTAACAGGATAGATCATAAGGAATGCCAAGCCAAATGCAAAGCGGAGATAAGGAGGGCAAAAAAGGACTTTGAGAAGAAATTAGCGTTGGAAGCAAAAATACATAGTAAAAATTTTTTTAGATACATTAAAAGCAGGAAACCGGCCAAAGAGTCGGTTGGGCCGCTGGACGAAATGGTGTTAAAGGGGCGATCAAGGAGGACAAAGCCGTAGCGGAGAAATTAAATGAATTCTTTGCTTCGGTCTTCACCGAGGAGGAGTGGGGGGGACACCGGTGCCGGAAAGAATATTTGAAGCGGGGGAGTCGGAGAAACTAAACAAATTCTCTGTAACCTTGGAGGATGTAATGGGTCAGTTCAGCAAGCTGAAGAGTAGTAAATCACCGGGACCTGATGGTATTCATCCCAGAGTATTAATAGAACTAAAAAATGAACTTGCGGAGCTACTGTTAGAAATATGCAATCTGTCCCTAAAATCGAGTGTAGTACCGGAAGACTGGAGGGTAGCCAATGTTACTCCGATTTTTAAGAAGGGTTCCAGAGGAGATCCGGGAAATTATAGACCGGTGAGTCTGACGTCGGTGCCGGGCAAGATGGTGGAGGCTATTATTAAGAATAAAATTGCAGAGCATATACAAAAACATGGACTGATGAGACAAAGTCAGCACGGATTTAGTGAAGGGAAGTCTTGCCTCACCAATCTAATGCATTTTTTTGAGGGGGTAAGCAAACATGTGGACAATGGGGAGCCGGTTGATATTGTATATCTGGATTTTCAGAAGGCGTTTGACAAAGTGCCGCACGAAAGACTCCTGAAGAAATTGCAGAGTCATGGAATCGGAGGTAGGGTATTATTATGGATTAAGAACTGGTGAAAGATAGGAAGCAGAGAGTAGGATTGCGTGGCCAGTATTCTCAGTGGAGGAGGGTAGTTAGTGGGGTCCCGCAGGGGTCTGTGCTGGGTCCGTTGCTTTTTAATGTATTTATAAATGACCTAGAGATGGGAATAACTAGTGAGGTAATTAAATTCGCCGATGACACAAAATTATTCAGGGTCGTCAAGTCGCAGGAGGAATGTGAACGATTACAGGAGGACCTTGCGAGACTGGCAGAATGGGCGTGCAAGTGGCAGATGAAGTTCAATGTTGACAAGTGCAAAGTGATGCATGTGGGTAAGAGGAACCCGAATTATAGCTACGTCTTGCAAGGTTCCGCGTTAGGAGTTACGGATCAAGAAAGGGATCTGGGTGTCGTCGTCGATGATACGCTGAAACCTTCTGCTCAGTGTGCTGCTGCGGCTAGGAAAGCGAATAGAATGTTGGGTGTTATTAGGAAGGGTATGGAGTCCAGGTGCTGCGGATGTTATAATGCCGTTGTATCGCTCCATGGTGCGACCGCACCTGGAATATTGTGTTCAGTACTGGTCTCCGTATCTCAAAAAAGATATAGTAGAATTGGAAAAGGTACAGCGAAGGGCGACGAAAATGATAGTGGGGATGGGACGACTTTCCTATGAAGAGAGGCTGAGAAGGCTAGGGCTTTTCAGCTTGGAGAAGAGACGGCTGAGGGGAGATATGATAGAAGTGTATAAAATAATGAGTGGAATGGATCGGGTGGATGTGAAGCGACTGTTCACGCTATCCAAAAATACTAGGACTAGAGGGCATGAGTTGAAGCTACAGTGTGGTAAATTTAAAACGAATCGGAGAAAATTTTTCTTCACCCAACGTGTAATTAGACTCTGGAATTCGTTGCCGGAGAACGTGGTACGGGCGGTTAGCTTGACGGAGTTTAAAAAGGGGTTAGATAGATTCCTAAAGGACAAGTCCATAGACCGCTATTAAATGGACTTGGAAAAATTCCGCATTTTTAGGTATAACTTGTCTGGAATGTTTTTACGTTTGGGGAGCATGCCAGGTGCCCTTGACCTGGATTGGCCACTGTCGGTGACAGGATGCTGGGCTAGATGGACCTTTGGTCTTTCCCAGTATGGCACTACTTATGTACTTATGTACTTATGTAGGCAATAAATTGTCTCAAAGTTATAGGATAAATCGTGGTGTGCCTCAAGGCTCAACTCTATCTGCATTGTTATTTAATATGTACATGATATATTTGGGTAAGGTTTTTCAACAGCTGGGTGTCCCATTTCATATGTATACTGATGATATTCAGGGTTTTTTTTCAGAGGACTCTGAAAAATTAACAGAAATATTCAGTACATATGGATGAAATCTCATGATTTATCACTAAATTTCTTAAAAAATGAATTTGTGTATGTTGGAAAAAAAATCTTGATTCCTCACAGCCTAAAGTTTTGAAATATTGAGGTGTGAATTTACATATGAAGTCTGTGAATCAAAATTTGGGTGTGATCTTAGATTATGACTTAAGTATGCAAACATAAATAGATCATGTTATTTCTGCTGCCTTTTTTCAGTTACGAGTATTGAGTAAGTTAAAGGGAATGATACCAGCAAATGATTTTCAAACAGTTCTGCAGAGTCTTGTACTTTTGCAATTTGACTATTGTAATTCCCTTTATTTGGGTTTGAATTTGACTAAGATACAGGTTCTGCAGATTGTTCAGAATGCAACAGCTCTCATGCTTGGGGGGCATAAGGAGATTTGAGCATGTTTCTCCCATTTTGAAATGTTTGTATTGGTTGCCAGTAAGATTTCGTGTACAATATAAAATTTTGTCTTTGATCCATCAAAGTATATATGGTAAGATTCCGCAATATTTTTTGGATTCTTTGCTCATGTGTGAACCACAACAAGATTTACATTCTGTGGCGAAGAAACAGTTAGATGTGTCCGTTTGTCGTTTATCAGAAACAAGGAATTGTGCTTTTTTTGGTAGCTGGGGAGAACTTGTGGAATCACCTGCCTGGTTATTTAAAACTGTACAGATTATCAACAATTTAAGAAATTGTTGGAAACTTTTTATTTTGTAAAAGCGTTTATTGACGGATGAAGATTATTCTGTCTTAGCAGCTCTTTCTAGTATGTTTATGGCACTTAAAATGTATGAGTTTATATGACCGTTAATGTCTGATGGATGTGTTTTATATTGTGAATGTTTTTATTGTAACCCGCTTTGGTTCTAAAGCAAGATATAAATCCATGAAATAAATAAAAAATAAAATGAAGGATTTGGAACTAAAATGCATGTATGTTAAAGGTTAAGAGTTAAAGAGATTTTTGAGTAAATGAGAAAATGTACTTGTAATGAGAAACTTATTTATTACTGTGTTAAAAATGATAATACTGTCGACAGTCCCATGCCAAGGATAGGATGGACACTACACAGATTGGGAAAGCTGAGAGGGATGCTAGTAATATTACTATTAAAAAGCTTGCTAGAAGTATTGTGGAGGCTGACTGACCTGTGGCCTGAACAACTACGAGGCCCACATTGCAAATAATAATGAAGATGGTTGATGTGTTTTAATTGATTTTGGTGTTTTGACCCCATCTGATTCGAATTACTTTTGCACTTTTGCGCACACTTTTGCACAAACCTCATTAACAACCAAGGTGTGAAGTTCATTCCTGTCATAGAGAAATTACCCCCCAAAAGACCAGGCTGTGTGAAAGATGCCTCAGCGCAAATTTCCACTGAAACCTTGCAGAGAAGGACCAAATATCACAGCCCAACATGAATCCACATAATTTGAACATTAGGACCTTCACCTCATCAGCTACCACAGGGAACTGAATGACTGTTGTGAGCTCATCTGCCAACAGGCTCACTACCTACAACTGCAACAAAATTTTATGAGATTGAGCAGCACAGCTTCATAGCTTGTTTTTGTTTTACTTGCAACTACTACTACTTAACATTTCTAAAGCGCTACTAGGGTTACGCAGTGCTGTACAATTTCACAAAGAAGGACAGTCCCTGCTCAAAGGAGCTTACAATCTAAAGGACAAAAATGTGCAGTCAATCAATTTGGGGCAGTCTAGATTTCTTGAATAGGGGTATAATGGTTAGGTCCATGTTTTATTTTGTTTGAGTTCTATTGATAACCTTTAAGAGTGGACTAACACGGCTACCACACCTCTCTACTTATGGTTAGGTGCTGAAAGCGACATTGAAGAGGTGGGCTTTGAGTAAGGATTTGAAGATGGGCAGGGAAGGGGCTTGGCGTATGGGCTCAGGAAGTTTATTCCAAGCATAGCAACTAAGGACTTATGTTCATTGTGTTTTAGGAGTTTATTATTTTCCTTTAGCACCTATTAAGTATTGTCCCATGTGTATTATTGTGATTACTTTGTGAAAAAAAAAGTGATAGTAAATTTTAGAATAAAAATCTTGAATCTTATATCTGTTCCTTATTTTTACTCCCTTCAAGAGACTCTCTATTCTCCTTGCTGCCCAACTGAAGTAAGACCTGGTATGAGTACAGTGAAGAAAGAGAAGATACCACCTGCTGATAAGAGATGGGGGCCAGGCTATTGCAACAGCTCCTGCCTCATGACTGAATGTTAACTACTTTCCCTCATCCAGAGGTAGAAGTTTCTGGATTAGGGAGTGATATGCTGAACCTGAGAGCATAAGAGATTCTAGCATGGTCACCCAGATTTAACACCTCTACTTGTGGGCACAGCCTGAAGATGTCCAGAATAACCCAGTCTGCAATGGTCAAAGCCTTTTTAGAAGAGCATGCAGATAGCAGTACTTTCTTATTAGTGAAGGGTTTATTGACTTGTTGCTTTAGTTGTGGTATGTTCTTGACAGGATGAAACTTTACATATATTTGGATGTACACTTCTGAAAGAGCAGTATTTTATGAGGATAAGTTATTTGAATAAGAGATTATTTCACTTTTGTTAAAGCAGTCCATAATCACAGGGTTGTCTTCCTTACTCTCTCTCAGGTGGAATTGGCATGTCTGGGCCTGGCACCGGAGGTCCAGCATGAATATCAAATTGTATATTTAAAAAAAAAAAGTTTATCTGAGTGTTATAGATTGTTTAACTGGGTATTGCAAGGGATATATCCTGTATAGTGTGTCCCAAGCTTAAAGAAAATGAGGAACTATACTTATTTCTGTTCTTGAACCTTGACCTGCAATAAACTGCTGATTTAGATAATTAATGTATAGCTTCTTCTCTCAGGAAACCCATAGTTTGAGGAAAGCGGTTATCTAAAACTGCCTAGTCATTGATGATTTGCTCCTAAGGGCCAATCATAGGTGCAAGGAATTTGAGGGAATGTGTTGTTTTATCCTTATCTAAAAGAAACTTAAAGACCTTAGAAATTTGTCTTCTAGAATTTGTTAGCTGGCTGCCTAATATTGCTGGCTTTGTGACCTCCTTCTTTCTGTAATAGGCTTCCTTGTTATACTGATTTTTTGTGCTGTTTTCTGCAGTGTGTCAGCTCTTTGGTGGCTGAATAAGAATGTGTTTTTTAGCCCTTCTGCTGTTCATAATACTATCAAGCTGCAGACTGTCCCTGACAAAGTTGTTACTGCTTCTTTATTTGAGCAACTGCCTTTCTCTCCTTGTGTGGGTGATTCTGGACAGAATCAAAGGGGGGCCTGTTGTAGACCCTGGAGGGATCTGAGAGAACTAGAGGGATCTAGTAGGAGATAAGGGGGAAATGGGAAAGTCTGTGTCAGTCATATAATGAAGGAAGTTTAAGTTTTTCTGAGGCTGAAAAACAGTGGCCTTGAATACTATGACTGTGAATGCTTGGCTTAGGCTAATTGTCTGTTGAACTAAATGTACTAGCAAAAGGCCTTGAAATCTAGGCTTGAAAGAAACAGAGAAAAATTGTCTGTAGTGTAGCCAAAGAAGATGTGTGTGGGCCAACATGATGTGGACATGTATATTCAAAGCACTTAGATGTACAAAGCTACATTGGAACCTATGGAACTTCAGTCTAAGTGATTTGAAAATGAGCCCCATTGGTGTACCTATTGATGAAACAGTCAAGGTCTGAGAAAGGGAAAAAGTGTGTTGCTTGCCAATTATGCTATCATGCAAAAGAATGAATTTGTTTTCTGAAATTTGCTAACAAAAGCAACTCAGCTAAAGGAGAGATCAAAAGCTTATCTAGCAAAACTGCTGGATCTTTTGGCTACATGATAGTCTCCCCTGAAGCTGGCTTTAGTTATAGCTGTAACCTATGTTGTGTGTTTATTTCCTTGAGCACACCTTGAGCTAAGAGCTAAGGTAAGGGCAAAAGGGTCCAACAGCCATCAATTCCAAGTGGCCAGGTCTTCTAACCCAGTTCTTTCACTTCCCATTAACATACCAATATACTTATCTATAACAGAGGAACTGGCCAAGGAGAAGGAATTCTCAAAAGCATCATACATGCTGTTATCCACTGAGCAGAAATAATTTAAATAAATACATAAATAAGGAGGAGTAGCTATTCAATTTTCTTTTTGTTTGGTTAGGTGAATTATTTTACAAAAGTGCTGCTGCTCTAAGTCCTTGAAAAAAATAATATAGAACTGATTTGCAAAACAAAGAGTTCAATTTTCTTTTTAACCCATAAGTGATTTTATAAAGTCTCAAAAGCTGAGGAAATGAGATACCTATTCACCAGATGATGCACAGTACACCTGAGTACATAATCACCCAATGGCTTGCTGTCCCCATTGTAATTAATGCAGTTGATGCTAGTCAAATGGATGATGAATCATTTCTATTTAGCAGTGGTCTTCTGATTTGCTTAAGAATTTCTTCTAAGAAGCAGTCTGGCTTTAGTACTTTGCACGACAAGTGACTTCTTAAATGAGTTCAAAGTAACAAGCTTGCTGGTCTCTATGACAGGCCATATATAATCACCATAGGAATATATAATTACACCTGCCAACCTCATCTTGTGTAATTGATTCAATAACTAACAATGTCAGTAGCAGGGCTAAGCTTAGAGGTCTCACTGTGTGAAAATACTCATAACATGGCTAAACATCTTGGTATTTAATTGCTTGTCATACTGCAAGGTTCCCATAATGTATCCATCTCCACAGCAACAGAGTGGAAGAGAATAGCACTTTAGGAACCGTAATGGAAAAGTGAATTTATAACCTTTTTACCTCTTTTTTTCTTAGTTTTCAGCATGTTTAAGAGTACCATAATCTAATTAGCGTGCACGCTAACATATTCTGGCTGGAAATTAACTTTGAAAGAAATTTCAAAGAGTTATGCAGCTTAAACAGCTTAAAACACCCCATAATCTGGATTGTCAGGTTATGGGTTAACGTTATTCACCAATGTATTAGTACAGCAAAATAAAATCTTCCACTTGATCCATGATTTATTTCTAAATCTGTAGCCATGGCTTTTATTTCTTAAATCTGTAGTCAGTGAACGCATGATCAGCTTCACTGATCTTAACTGCAGTAATTCCCAAACTTTTTACCATGGCAGAACCCCTAAAATATTTTTTTCATACACTGAGGAACCCTCAACTTATGTAACATATATAAGTTCATACAAACAGATTCTAACAATTAGATTCTTGAGGAACCCCTGACAAGAGTTCCCAGAACCTAGCTGGGGAATCACTGCCTTAATGTAATGACAGAGGATTGAATGGGAAGACCACAATTTTCTGACTGTGTTAAACCTGCATTACTTTTGTTTCCAGAATCCTACAATCATGGGCCACTAAGTGTGGGGGGGGGGGGGGGGGGGGAGGAGTGAATTATCAATGGTGGCTACCATTAAGACAGGTTATTTTACTGTTAACCTAGGTTATTAGTAACTAGGTCTCACTGCATAAAATGGGAGTAAACTACTAGATATTCTTTTCTCCTAACAGGTAGTTCATTGGGATAAGTATGCTCAAAGTTTATTACTTTTGATGACTAAGGAGGAGTGGCCTAGTGGTTAAGGTGGTGGACTTTGGTCCTGGGGACTGAGGAACTGAGTTCAATTCCCACTTCAGGCACAGGCAGCTGCTTGTGACTCTGGGCAAGTCACTTAACCCTCCATTGTCCCATGTAAGCCACATTGAGCCTGCCATGAGTGGGAAAGCGCAGGGTACAAATGTAACAAAAATAAAATAGATACTATTGGAGATTCTACATGGAATGTTGCTATTCCACTAGCAACATTCCATGTAGAAGGCTGCGCAGGCTTCTGTTTCTGTGAGTCTGACGTCCTGCCTGCACGTATGTGCAGGAGGTCAGACTCACAGAAGCAGAAGCCTGCACGGCCACATTGGTGATCTGCAAGGGCCGACTTCTACATGGAATGTTGCTAGTGGAATAGCAACATTCCATGTAGATTCTCAAATAGTAGCAACAGTGGAGGAGTGGCCTAGTGGTTAGGGTGGTGGACTTTGGTCCTGAGGAACTGAGTTCAATTCCCACTTCAGGCACAGGCAGCTCCTTGTGACTCTGGGCAAGTCACTTAACCCTCCATTGCCCCATGTAAGCCGCATTGAGCCTGCCATGAGTGGGAAAGAGCAGAGTACAAATGTAACAAAAATAAATAACTGTAGTCAGTTTTAGAAATATATAAAAACGTATCTATTCAGGAAATTTGTATTGAATTGTAATGACTAATAAGTTGCTATTCGGTAGTTAAATTGTTACTTGTCTTTAGTATTTCCTGGAAATGACCAGCTTCTTTTACATGACCTGCATTGAACTAAAAGGTATATGGCGGAATATAAGTTTTATTGTTATGTTATGTTGTGGTAAAATAACCTGTCTTAATAGTAGCCCACATTGATCATTTTCTCCTTAAGTGTGGCTGTTGATCAATGGCTAGGATGCTCTGCTTCCAGGGAGGGAATCAAAACCAGGTGCTCCACATGGCACTGCAAAGAAGAGAAAAAAGTGGCAGATGCATAAGCACAGTGGGAAGTATAAAGTGTTACTCCAGGAACCATTCAAAGATCAAAACCAGACACTTGAATGGTTAAGGAGAGCTGAACTGAAACCTTGATAGTTGCAACCCAGGACAGCAGATTATGGATGAGATGGTTCACAGTAAGTATAGAAAAGACCGGTATAACAGACATATGTGGATTCTTTGAGCTGGTTACTCATCTCATAGCTTGCTGCAAAGTCCTGGTGGGAGAAAATGACTATACAAAGGCATAATATGGTGGCAAGTCTCATTTACTAGAAACTTTGAAAGCAATATTCAGCCAGCTGTGGTCAGAATGTTTTGGTCACCAGCGGTCAGAGAAGATTCTGTGGTTAAGTGCCACTGAATATGTGCTCCTAGCCCACTCAGTGTTGATTAACTGGACAGGACCCTTTCCTATCCAGTTAAACTACACTGAATGTTGACCCCCTTGTAAGTATTACAGCAGTGCTGTACCAGAAAAGCACTGGGATCAGATCCAAAGAGAATTATGGAGAATAAAGAAGCTATGATCACCCAGGACATCCCCATTCCGACCGATAAAAGCTGGATGCAAGAAAACCAGACATCGTGATAAAGGAAAAAAAACACCAGAATGGCATTGATTATGGGGTGTGAGTTCCAAGCCATTATTGTGTGAACTGAGGGCCCCTTTTACTAAGCCGCGTAAGGCTCTACACGTGCCCAATTTACGCCAAAATGAACTCACTGCCCAACTACCACATGCCTCTTGTGGTAATTTCATTTTTGGCTCACGTCTGCTACATTCATCTGAAAAATATTTTTATTTTCTGCCACACGTAGCGGACGCACGCCAAGTGGCATCTGACATGCGTAGGTCATTACCACGCAGATTCCTTACTGCTAGGTCTATGGCTGGCAGTAAGATCAGACACCCAAAATGGATGCACGGCAATTTTGATTTTGTCGCATTTCCATTTTCGGGGAAAATTTTCAAAAAGGCATCTTTGGTACGTGAGCTGAAAAACCCGTGCCTACACTATCGCAAGCCACTTTTTACCGTGGCTTAGTAAAAAGACCCCTGAGTGAAGAGGGAGAAAATCCTTAAAAAGCAACCAAACTATGAAAATGTGCTAGAAAAATGCAGAAATATTTCCTATTGCACAGGTTACCAGAGCCCTAATGAAAAGGAATTTTCAGGACTGTTCAGAGCTGGAGAGTAAGATGGATGCACAGATAGTGAGTTCCTTCCCCACACACTTAGAAATTCATATTTTCTTTCATTTATGCTGCACAAAAGTCCCTGGTGACGAATATAAAGTGTCTGCAAGATGTCTGGCACAAAGAATAGCAAAGCTGAAGCAACTTTTATGATTTCATCAGGTGTTAAAAGATGTAAGCAAGATCCATCCCAGAAAAAAAATGGCGGCTCTATGACCTGTTACAGTTGCACCAGGAACCTTTCAATGGAGTTGGTAACAGAAAATTATGAGAAAACTTGTGAAATTAACACTGAGATACCGAACTAAATTCATCTGTGAAGATTTTTCAAACTTGCCTGGAACAAGTGGGATGGTAGTCAGAACCAACAGGTTTACTACTGTCTAACCAACTCACCAGTCTTGGTAAACCTGAACAGGATGTCAAAAGATCTTGCAGATCAGAAGAGCTGAAATAATATTAGAACCCTTGGTCTCAGAGAAGGTGTGGAAGGAAACAATGGGGCTCATTTTCAAAGCACTTAGACTTATAAAGTCCTATAGGTTACTATGAAACTTTGTGTGTCTAAGAGCTTTGAAAATATGCCTCAATATGTTACAATTTTTAGAAAACTGGTTATGGAAAATACTGCAATTTTCCCTTGACTACCCTCTGCAAATAGAGAGGGCCTACAGGTTCCTCTTGTGACTCAAATCTGGAACACAACATTCGAGGACTGTGATAGCCAAGCTTCTTCAGCTTCACTACCTGAAAACATTATAAATTCTAATAGCCACTCACACTAAAGAAGTGATGCTTATGGAGGGGAAAGAGTTCTGATTGTTCTGGACCTGGCCAAAGCTACGTGCTGCACAGAAAGTTCTGGACATGAGATCAAGTTTAAAAGCTCTTGGCGCCTCGTATGGATTGCAATACCCAGCGTGTATGATCATCACTCTCCATAATACTGCCAAACTGTATTTGATTCCCCTGAAAAACTTCAGGCTTTCTTCGGCCAGAAATTCTCACAGTAAATAGAGCAATCCTTATTCTGGAAAATATGAGGACATCTTTACATTCAGCTTGTGTTTACAAAAAATCACAGCAGTATTGAAAGTAACTGTATTACTTTTGGTGACTTGTGGCTTTTCTGGACTCTTCTGGAGATTGAAAACATGGTTTGCAGATTTTTGTAACTTTTGTGAATTTCAATATTAGTTAAAACCCACTCTGCAGGACCAACTGCATTCATTTTCCTTCTTTCAATAGGAACGAGAGTGGAGGAGTGGCCTGGTGGTTAGGGTGGTGGACTTTGGTCCTGAGGAACTGAGTTCAATTTCCACTTCAGGCACAGGCAGTTCCTTGTGACTGGGCAAGTCACTTAACCCTCCATTGCCCCATGTAAGCCACATTGAGCCTGCCATGAGTGGGAAAGCACGGGGTACAAATGTAACAAAAAAAATATATATATATAGTCTGTCAATTGCACTCTGACATGATATGGCACCTATTTTTTACTTTGAGTACTTTTTTGGACATGCAATATAATGGACCGGGATGTTACCATCTAATGCCATCCAGGGGTCTTTCTGGCATATATAAAGCTCTGGTTAGATAGTGCACTGTTTTTCCTCTCACCCCCAGAACATTTGCTCCTGAGCTGTGCTGAAGTGTCTGGATTGAATGTAATACTATGGGGCCCATTTTTGAAAGAGAAAAACATCTAAAAAGTGGCATAAAGCAGCATTTGAATTTTTCTCATGAAAAGGTCCGAATCAATATTTTCAAAACCGATTTGCTAGATGTTTTCTATGCAGTTCGTCTGCAGTACATCCAAATCTCAAGGCGGCATGTCAGGGCATTGTAAGGGCAGGATTTGGGCATTCCTAAGACCTGCACGTTCTTCAGCCATATGGAATAAAACGAAAATGTAACATTTTGGAGGAGGCGACATTTCACTGCTGATTCTGCACAACGTTGTATTCTGAGTTTCAAACTTCATACATGAGGTTTCTATCTGGTAACATATCGACAGACAAAGTTTTTTCCTCAGACAATCCTAAAAGACTGTAAAGACTCCTGAGGCAGGCCGATGGGTTGAAACACTGCTGTTGAGTCTTTTTGAGTTACACACCTGATCTGGACTTGTCATTTCTTTGGAACAGCTCAATAAATTTGGACCATTTTAAACATCATCTAAAGACCATATCCTTGTGTCATCTTCGCTGTGTTCTTTGTAATCTTGCATGCTAACACTAGAGGTTAGGCTGGATTGAGAGTATGGTATGATTTCCCAGGGGTATTTAAAAAGGGATTGGGTGATATGGGGGTATTTGAAAAAAGAATCAAAGTTAGGGGGTATTTGAAAAGTGATTGGGTGGGTGGATAGAGGGTATTTATTACTAAGCACTAGCCCTTTTAAGTTGTTCCCCAAGGAGCTCTGGGGTGCATGATAGTGGCCCAATGCTCCTGTGGAGGTGCTGTTAACTTCCATGAATAGCAGGTTGTGAGTTTAACACAAGCTATGGTATTTTGTATATAATGACTGCTTTGCATGCAATGCATCTTATTTTTCAATATGTATTGGGCCAGATTTTCATGCATTGTGATGAACTAATGCACATGGAGCATTATTATATATGCACCTGAAAAATCTGCATTGAATAAATTTCTGCCTAAGCATATCTTCAAGAAATGCCTAGATTTAGGCAGGGCATATAGAATACACTTAGTTGATATCTCAGTGCTTAAAACTAGGTGCATCCATTTATACCAAGAGAAACGTGGAGTAAATAATGGTGCATAGATTTAGGCACAGAGGGGAATATTCTATAACAGTGTGCATACATTTTGGAATGCCCATGAAATGCCCATTTCCCTGCCCATCATCACGCCCCTTTTTTGGCTCTGCACATTAGAATTTAGGCTCTGTGCATTACAGAATACACTTAATGAGTTATGTGGATAAATTCTAATTATTGCCAATTAGTGCTCGTTATTGTTTGCTAAGTGCTGTTAAAAACGCTTAAGCCAATTAAGTTACATGCGTTGTTATAGAATACGCTTGGATTTCGGTGCTAAACGCTAGGCACAATATAGCATCTGGCATATAAAGTGCAATTTACTTGCATTATAGGATTTTAACATGCTTTATTGTGTGCTTTGGCCATGACATGGTTTAGTAAATAGACCACGTTAGAAAAAAAGCTCTGTAAAATTGCCCTTTTTATGACTTTTACAATTTAGTAGAAGAGGAGCTCCTTGGTTTAGATGTTCACAAATAGTTTGAAAAGCTCATCACAAGTTCAACTAAACCTTAATTAGAAATTTTGTTTGGCACAATGTGGCCTGCATATCAATTTTTACATAAGTGCATAAGTATTGCCATACTGGGAAAGACCAAAGGTCCATCAAGCCCAGCATCCTGTTTCCAACAGTGGCCAAGCCAGGTCACAAATACCTGGCAAGATCCCAAAAAAGTACAAAACATTCTATACTGCTTATCCCAGTATATACTGCATTATATCAGTGGCGTAGCCAGACCTGACATTTTGGGTGGGCCCAGAGCTAATATGGTGGGCACTATGTATACAGGTACGAGTAGTGTTTCATGGGATATTACAAAATAATGCCTTAGAGTGCACTTGATGAAGGATTTCTAACTAAATAATCTGCCCAACAGTGTCCTGTGTCAACATAAACTGCATGCATACTTTATGGAACACCACCATTTTAAAAATTTCTATCCTGCACTATCCCACAATTTAGTCAATTACTAGACAAACAGAACTTAAACCTGACCAGACATAAGTCTACTGTAATGGCAAACATCCTAACATCACAATATCCTGCAAAATAATTATAACAATGGCACATATCCATCAAACTTTGCTTTATAACAAATGTAAATGCCTGATTAAACTGTGTTAAAACCACCTTTTCTAAAACTTTAGATAAAAATGGCAAATTGGCCTAAAAATATTTAGGAGATCTATCATAGTCCACAGCTAAGATGTTTGCTCTTACAGTTTTCCATTGGAAAAAAAAGTGTATTAAAATTCTGGTAGGACCTCAATAATAGCAACATTGTCAAAATCCCTTCCCTGCCAGATTCTTTGTGCAGTAACATTAAATCTTATGAAGCTTCTTAGAGCCTATATAGCAAACCTTAACACCACCAATTCTGAACACACAAATATGAATAACAATACCTTTAAAAAGGCAGCAGTGAATATATAGAACAGCAATAAATGTCCCATTTTAAAAGCCAAACAGAGTCCCCTGATTAAAAAAAAAAAAGCATTTACAATTTTACTACCTGCTGGGCTGGGACTGGGCTGGCACTGGCAGGAACTCGATTCTCGACTCGAATGATCTCGGACTCGAACCTTTCCAATTCCCACGTTTCCACAGGGCAGGGCCAGGCTGAGGCTCACACTAGTTCAATACTCAACCCGGCCTGCGTGCACGTGCAGGCTGCAGTTTTTTTTAGCCTGCCCTCAGATGCGAGCGGAGAGAGAGCGAGGCTGAGCACGCCGCCGCACATAGCAGCCACGTCATCATACGGTACTACCGCGTAGGTTCATATGGAGGGAACAACAACAACAACTACGATACGCTGTGCGGCCGCGATGGGACCTGCTGCTGCTGTAACAAGTGTAACAAGAGCCGAAGGTAGGCGGGATGAGCCTGCTGGAGAGATCAGCTGAGCCGGCCCTGAGCGGGTGCCTGCGACCGTGCGACGTGGTACGCTGCTGCAGTGTTTGCGCTTGCCGCTTGGGTGGGCGGGCGAAATCGGGCTGGAGCCTGCCGTGGAGAGATCAGCTCAGCTGAGCCAGAGCGAGCGGGTGCCGTTTCTGCGGTGGTCGCTAGGCTGCTGCACAGTGTGTGTGCGCTTGGGTGGGTGGGCCTGAGCTGAAATTGGGTGGGCCTGGGCCCACCCAGGCCCACCTTTAGCTATGCCCCTGCATTATATAACACAGTATAGCACTTCACAGACAAATGTTGAATACATTAGGCAATCAAGTAGTGAAAAGGAATTGAAAAGATAAAACTTTGAGCAAAGAAATTAAGGGGTCTTTTTACAAAGGCACGCTGAAAAATGGCTTGCGGTAGTGTAGGCATGGGTTTTGGGCGCACGACGATCCATTTTTTAGCGTGCCTGTAAAAAAGGCCTTTTTTTTATTTATGCCGAAAATGGATGTGCGGCAAAATGAAAATTTGCCACGCATCCATTTTGGGTCTGAGACCTTACCGCCAGCCACTGACCTAGCGGTAAAGACTCACAAGGTAACTAGACGGTAATGACCTTTGCGCACCAAATGCCACTTGGCGCGCGTCCCTTGCGCACGCCCGAAAATAAAAAAAATATATTTTCAGACATGTGTATCGAACATGCGCCAAAAATGAAATTACTGCAAGAGCCATGCGGTAGTCGGGCGATAACTCCATTTTGGCACGTTGGGCGCACTTAGACACTTACGCGGCTTAGTAAAAGGACCCCTAAGTATAACAAGCAGCATCTATTGTCATAGATACATGTCAAAAGTGTTACGATCAAATGTGTTGCAACAGGCTAGAATTAATATATATTTTATATGATGGAATTTGAGTCATCACAGAAACAGCAATAGTTTCAAAGCTACACAATCCATAGTCCAATTCCAGTGAATGAACAAAGGAAGGATCTATTTTTGTACCACACAAAGAGCAGAAAGAAAGATCAACACAATTAGATGTAAATAGTAGCAATTACTGTACATCAGCAGTTGACTAATAATTCAAACTGCCTTTAGATTGTAATATGCTTTAAAGCATGCTGGTAAATTATACGTACCCCACACATAGACCTTTGTTCTATCCCTTAAAACATGCTGCCTGCTCTATATTTCTTGAATAGGCTCAGCTAAGAACATCGACACAGTAAATTGCTTAACATTTTAAAATAATATTTAAACCTGCACCATAAAATTATTTTGCTCTTGTTCATTCCAAATATTTAAATAATGCTATCAATTGTGCAGAATGAAATATGTTCAAAAGTACCTGACAGCTGATATATAGAATTATTTAGAAGCCTATCTTTGGCTGTGATTGAATAGCAGCATCTATTTATAAATCCTTTCCCGTTTTTTATTTAGTTTTCAGTGTTTCATTCTTTCCTTTGAGGGAAGCAATGAAAATGACTGACATGCAGGGTATAGTCTCCTAATTCTGTTGTCAACCTTTACATCTTTTAACCCACATGTTCCAGACTTAACAAGTGATTGTCATGTTAAATCTACCTTAATGTTTAGAATTAAAGGTCAGCAAGCATGTTGTAGATGATACCTTTTTGTTGGACTACTTCATAAATTTTTGAGTAGTTATTAAAACCTATGTTCCCTTCATTAGGTCAATAATGAAACAGTGCAGTTGTTAGATATTCAGCCAGTCACCTTGAGTCATTTGCTTCACTTTGATATATTAAAATACTGCTTATGAAGATTTTCAGCTCTCTATTTCCCGTACTTACTACTGCTGCTTATCATTTCTATAGTGCTACTAGACGTACGCAGCGCTGTACTTGGAGTCAAAATATGGAACTCTCTACCTATTCCCCTCAGAACAGAAAACAGCTACCTCAACTTCAGGAAGAGGCTAAAAACCTTCTTTTCCCAAAGACTGCTTCATAATAATCCACATGACTTCTGCTTCCTACTATCATCCTTTAACGTTTTTAGTCTCATGCATTACACCAATGGCCTCTAATGTTTCTCATACCTCACACTAACACTATCTGCTTTTGTCTCACCTAGAATGTAAATCACATTGAACCCTTGAAAGGGGATATTAGTGGTATACAAGAATTGGATTGAATTATACTTCTGTAAGTCCCAGAACTGTGTGGTTTAATTATTTACTGCAATTCTATGTCTACTCTCATGTTTTCACGCTGTATTTTAGTACCGTACTTGTCCTCCAATAAACCTATTTTAAATAAGTACCGTGTTTGATGGTTTGTACGTGACGGCAAATATGCTCATGTCAAACCAAACAGTGAATCCACTGAGCTTCACATTCATTAACATCTTTTTCTCTGTGCCTGCAAGTGTTTGAGATTTGCACAGGAGATGACCCTTACAAAATAGTAAAGCATGTAATAGGCATATTCCTGGATTAGGAGGAGAAAATACATACATTGGGGCTGATTTAGCATCCCAAAGCAATACGGTACAACCCAGCGTTAGTGGTATTTAGTATACTGCTGGGCTTAGTATTTTATATTACGTAAATGTATCATTGCTAAGACAATGAGGATAGCCATATATAATTAGGTTTCAACCTTAGGTGGGGTAAAAGAAAAAAAAAAGAGGACATGCATGTAGGAAGTATTAAGCTTTCTCTTGATGTGGGCAGTTTTGTATAGATGAATTTCAAAAGATGCCAACATTGGTTTTGATGGTGAGGAAACAAACACAATGCAAGGAAAGCCAAGTGAGAATGAATCCAAACAAAAAAATAGCAGTGACAACCAAAAAGAGGGAAGAAGACAGCCAAGGAATCCAAAATGCATATACTCTGAGGTTTATTCGGCAACCACCAAAGATCCAAATAAACCTCAGAGTATATGCATTTTGGCCTCCTTCATCACAGCTGTTTTTTCTTAGTTGTTGTTGAGGAAGCCTTTTAAATCCAGCACTAACCAATCTACTACTGCTATTGCACCAGGTAATGTTTAATATTCAAATCTGCCTTTGTTTATTTTTCCAAGCCTTACAGTCACACTCCCTTCTTACAGGGCTGCCGAGAGGGGGTAGCAGTGGGGCAAGATTCCCCAGGCCCAGCCTCTAATGGAGGCCCGGCGCCAGAAGGTTCTGCTCTCTCAGTTTGTTTCTCTCCTACTCCTGTGTGTGGGAATCTGGGTGATTGCGGTCATAGGAGCCAACTTTTCAAAATTATTGGGGGTGCTAAGTCCAATGGAAATAACACTTCCCTGGACACATCCAAGGAATTTTCTTAATATTGGGGGTGCTCAAGCACCCACAGCACCCACAGAGTCGGCTCCAATGATTGCGTTAACCAAGCTGGCGAGTCATACCACAGATGAAGTAGTGTCTAGAGATGAAGTAGTGTTCCCCTGAGGACGCCGATATGGCGAAACATGCCAGCATGTAGGGAACCTGGAACAACATATGCTTGGAATGATGGATTTTTTTTTTTTTTTTTTTTTATTTGCTTTTTAAAACTTACATTTCAAGTGATAACACTTGTAAAGAAATACAGATAGGCATGAGTAATGCAGAAATAACAACCAAAAAATTTTTGTATATAATCTTCTTTAGACCACAATAAAAGGGGGGGTAGTTTAAGCAATTCTTCTAGGAGAAGGAAAACCACATAACAAAATTAAACATATATATAGCTTAACACGCCTATCCAGACATCAACTTAAATAGCCCAATATCAGATACCAAGTTACTGACTTATTTTTTTTAAATCTATAAATGCTTTCAAATGTTCAGGATTGAAGAAGATATATTTAAGCCCTAAATATTTTATCACACATCTACAGGGATAATTCAGATAAAAGGAGGCTCCTATTTCTAGGGCCTCCTTTCTAATTGCTAAAAATGCCCTTCTTCTTTCCTGTGTATGCTTGGCAACATCGGAGTACATCCATATTTTCGCCCCACAAAATAGGGACTGTATATGTCTAAAGAATAGTCTTTTGACTGCTTCCAAATCTTGTTCAAAGATAAAGGATACAATTAAAGTATTTCTTTCAGAATCCTCATTTAATGAGGACTCTAAAAGTTCCGTTAGGTTCAAGTTTTGTCCATTTTTTTTCTTTTGTGACTCTATGTCCATTCCTGGTTCACTTTTCTTCTTTTGTGGAATATAATAAATTCGATTAATTGGAGGAATATGTTCTGGGGAATATTTCAAGACCTCTATCAAATATTTTTTAAAAGCTTCTAAAGGAGAAATCCCAGCAGCTTGTGGAAAATTTAGAAATCGCAATTTAATCTACGATTATAATTCTCAGTTGTTCAAGCTTCCTATGTATAGCAGCATTATCCTTTATTAACATGGTAGAAGTTCCTTGAATCTTTTCCACTTCAGTTTTAAACTGAACCATTTGGGTTTTAGAGTCAGTTTTAATTGTTTCTATAGATTTAGAAAGATTGTCAACAGTACTCACAAGTGCTGCCATACTTTCCGTTGAGTCAGTAAGTTTGGTATCAAGTTGTTGGAGAGCATCCCATATGCTCTCTAAAGTTACCGTCTGAGGTTTAATCAGAGAAACTCTGTAAGTTTGATAGCCTCCGTCGGTTGAACTCCCTTCCTGACCTCTTGCTTGGGAAACCCCTTCGACGACTTCCGTTTCTGGGATCCCAATAGGAGAGGGAGGACCTTCGGGCACAGGCGGTATGTTGGGCTCCCGGGCGAAAGAGTAACATCAAGCCCCAGGTCTCGTAGCTCTCCCAGCAACGAGACAGCAGGGCGGCTCCCGGTAAAAACTTCTGGAGTCCTCACGGTGAACCTTTCGATTGACGGCTGCGAAGGGGAGGAGGTCCTGACCGCCGAGGCTCCGGTCTTAACCGCTCCTTTGCGCTTCGTGTGCGGCATAATGGTAAAGTAAAAAAGATTTATTTCGCTGCCGTCGTCTAGAGGTCTCATCCGAGTTTGCGGCGTGCCGCCATCTTGAAACGCCCCAGGAATGATGGACTTTAATCCCGCTTTTAGGGAGTAGTATGCACTACATTTGAGTTTTAAGTCACTATATGGATGGGGATCCCCACAGGACGTCGGATCCATCAGTGAACTCCTGAACGAGCTAAGTACTATTATCTTTTATGAAATTGCTAAAACGCTGCTAATATCACGACTAGCTCTGAAGATATTGTGGAAGGTAGGCAGGAATGCTATGATGGTTTAAGGGGTGTCAGCAGTAACATACTGCAAGACGATCCTGTGACCCCTCTACTGAGCACTATCAGCATAAAAAAAAAGAAAAAAAATTTTTTGTACTGCACGACACATATCAGCTTGTTTATGGTTTGAAAAAATATTGAGTGGTTTCTATGTATGACATTCAATAATTATTAATAAAATAATATCAATGGAAGATCACAAAATATACAATACCAAGTTGCAACCTCACTACTTACTATACCTTGGATAAACAATATACTTTTTAATTTTTTATAATCAAACATATAAACGGCGAGTGACCGACTCACTCGCAAATGCGCAGTAGAGACTTCCTTCTCTGTCCCGCCCCGCATCAATACGTGATGACGAGGGCGGGACAGAGAGGGAAACTGCACCGCCGAGGTTGATACCGCTCCCCCCCCACCCGTCCACCAGAGGTCGCCACTACCGTTACCCCCCCCCCACACACACACACACACACACACACCGGCCCGGCCCCCTCTCTTCGCTACTAAACTTACACATCCATTCGCCGGAACGCAGCACGCACATCAGCTGAGCTGCCGTCGGCCTTCCTTCCCTGCCTGTGTCCCGCCCTCGCTGACGTTACGTCACAGGAGGGCAGGACACAGGCAGAGAAGGAAGGGCCGACGGCAGCTCAGCTGATGTGCGTGCTGCGTTCCAGCGAATGGATGTGTAAGTTTAGTAGCGAAGAGAGAGAGGGCCCGGGCCGGGTGGAGGGATGGCGGCGACTCCGGGGGGGGGGAACGGTAGCGACCTCACGGGGAGGGGGAAGGAAGGAAGGAAACCCCCAATACCAGCCCGTTTTTACGGGCTCAACGGCTAGTGCAATTATAAAGTGTTTAAATGTGCTCAGACCATACCCATTCCAACCATTATATCCCCAAAGGGAGTATGGTGATGTCATAGATGGAACCATCATTGCACATTTGGTGTTCCACCTCCTTACCGTGTATGTACATACATCTAGGCTATTCTGAACTCTTACGCATATAGCATAGATTAAACCAAAGAACCCTCTGTATATAGCATATATTCAATATTATTAAAAGAACATATTCACAATGCCCTAAATTCAAAATATACATAAGTCTCCTCACTACTGGACTAATGATCTCAAACAAATGTAACCTTCAAATCTGCAAGCTATAACTACCCAGCATGTTCAAAAAGAGGTACAGTGCACTTGATAACATTGCATATATATTGAATATATGC
Source organism: Microcaecilia unicolor (assembly GCF_901765095.1). Taxonomy (NCBI): domain Eukaryota; kingdom Metazoa; phylum Chordata; class Amphibia; order Gymnophiona; family Siphonopidae; genus Microcaecilia; species Microcaecilia unicolor. The sequence goes on from NC_044037.1 coordinate 41,551,362, forward strand.
CATATACACTTTATATATATATATATATATATATATATATATATATATATATATATATATATATATATATATATACTACTTTAAAACAAATAGAAGGAAATATTTTTTCACTCAATGAAAACTTAAGCTCTGGAACTCTTTGCCACAGGAAGTGGTAACAGCAGTTAGTGTACCTGGGTTTAAAAAAGGTTTGGAACTTTTCCTTTGTCCAAACCTTTTTTAAACCCAGGTACACTAACTGCTGTTACCACTTCCTCTGGCAAAGAGTTCCAGAGCTTAAGTTTTCATTGAGTGAAAAAATATTTCCTTCTATTTGTTTTAAAAGTATTTCCATGTAAGTTCATAGAGTGTCCCCCTAGTCTTTGTAATTTTGGAACAAGTAAAACATTGATTTACTTCTACTCGTTTTAACACCACTCAGGATTTTGTAGACCTCAATCATATCTCCCTCATCTGTCTCTTTTCCAAGCCAAAGAGCCCTAACCTCTTTAGCCTTTCCTCATACGAGAGGAGTTCCATCCCCTTTATCATTTGGTTGCTCTTCTTTGATCCTTTTCTAATTGCGCTATATTGTTTTGAGATACTGCAACCAGAACTGAACGCGATACTCAATGTGCAGATGTACCATGGAGTGATACAAAGGCATTATAGTATTTTTGGTCTTATTCACCATCCCTTTCCTAATAATTCCTAGCATCCTATTTGCTTTTTTGGCCACTGCCAAACACTGAGCAGAAGATTTCAGCATATTATCTATGACACCTAGAACTTTTTCTTGAGTGCTGACCCCCAAGATGGACCCTAGCATTAGGTAACTATGATTCGGATTATTCTTTCCCATGTGCATCACCTTGCATTTGTCCACTATAAATTTCATCTGCCATTTCGATGCCCAGTCTTCCAATTTCCTAAGGTCTTCCTGCAATATTTCAGTCTGCATGTGTTTTAACAACCTTGAATAGTTTTGTATCATCTGCAAATTTGGTCACCTCACTCGTCGTTCCAATTTCCATATCATTTATAAATATGTTAAATAGCGCTGGTCATAGCTTATGCAAACTCGAGCCATTTATTTCTTCCAACTCTGCAACAGGCAATATTTCAAGTCTGTATTAAGCAATCCAAACAGCATATAAGCCCCAACTTAGATCCAATCCTTCTGGTGTTCCTCAAGGAAACTTCTATACCAGTTCTCCTCTCAGGTATATTTACAGAAATACCTCATGAGCACCAAATATGTACATATATACAGTTCTCCTGGCCATACCTATTCTGTAAGGCAGTGCTATTCTCAGTGGCTGTTTCTCCTCTCAGCACAGATTCAACCTCTGCAGGCTCAGACCCTCTTCTGGTCTGACCCTTTTCCAACAGTGACCCCTCTCTGGATCTACCCTGGTCCTGGGACTGAGCTCTCCCTATCTCCAATCCCCTGCTCCCAGGCTGGGCCTCTCCTCTGCCCACCCATAGCACAAACAGTATCCCGGTTGCCACTTTCAGAAGCCGCAACCCTCCTTTACAGCCATTGGCCCCACTCTTCACTTCAGTTTCCCTTGTCCTCCTGCTGGTCTGTTGGCATGGGACCATCGGGCAACTAAACATGACTTCTCTATGGGTATAATTCCAACCGTTATCCTCTTTGTTGCTCCTCCCCTTTTGTCATTCTTTACAAGGGCAACTCTTTTCTCCTGCATCTATTTCAAAACCATTCCATCCTCCCACCCAGGGACATCCTACCACTCCAGCCATCTAGCAGGGGCCTCCGTCCCCCAGGGCTCTCAAAACGTCTATCACTTAAGTAATACCCATTCCATAGGGCATTACACATAATATATAGATAGGTAAATTTACAGGTAAAGCTGTGATACAATATATACATATAGAACTTTATATAGGTGCACTAGTGTTTTTAGCAGGTGTGTTAATATGGATATGCTAAACGCTAGACACACACATGTATTCTATGGGTGTCTCTAACATTTGTGTGTGCTATAACATTAGTGCATGCTAAAAACACTAGTGCCTTTGTAAAAGACCCCTTATTGTCTTTCATATCTAACAGGAAATCAGTCTTACAGGTGACCATCTACAACCCAAACTTACTACGCTAAAGTGAGTAAAATGAAAAAGTCAAACATAACCCAGGCAACATGAGAAAATCATTATGAAGTTGGAGAACTTAATAATGAGATGTGTACCACACAATGCTTATTTCATGTGGACATGCACAAGGAACATCAATGAAAGCCACATGCTTCAGGATAATGCTATTCCATAATCAGCTTTTGTGAATATGAATGACTTTTGTGGTGCTGACCACATAAATACATAACTTTTTTTTTTCTATTTCCTTGCTGTCCCTGTGCATTCCCACTTCAATAAATGGAAAAGAAAAAGAATAAGAGGATGACAGAGAACCTGGTAGTCTTAAGAATGGTCTGTTTGACAGAGCATTTTACCAAAATAATTGTACAGAAAGAAAAAAAATAACATTTGTTTACCATCAATTCTGCAAAACAAAGAGACCATGATGCTCATTTTCAAAGCACATAGACTTACTATGGAACTTTAAGTGCTTTGAAAATACGCCTCTATGATGCTCATTTTCAAAGCACATAGACTTACAAAGTTACAATAGTAACCTATGTAACTTTGTAAGTCTGTCTGCTTTGAATATGAGCCTGGTCACATCAATCCTCCTTTACACATCCTTGTGTAGCTATAGTTAATTCTTAAGTATCTGGCTCTCTTCGGCCAGTCAGAGTAGGCGGCAGCTTTTTTCCTTGATTAAGATTCATTTGTGCCCTCCTACTGGTAGAAGGCTATAACAAGCTGCCTCGCTATAGGGGGCAAAAGCCCCAGCCTGGGGCACTTACTGCTGCTGCTGCTTCTGCCACTGACTGTCAGTCACCTTCTTGTTAATTAAATATTTCCAAAGAGCACGGATTCCATTGTCTTGCTTAGTGGCTGTCCCTTTCTCATCACAGATACTTTGTTTTCCAATCTATATGCTGTCCTAAAGCACATTCATGTCTTAGTATTGTTTTTCTAACACACTATTTCTTCATATTCCAAAATAGAATAAACTGTTTACATTCAGAATACTAGTTTTCATCAGTACATAAAGGAGTTCTATCATTCACTCAGACCAAAAAAAAAATCCACACTGACTGTACATGACTAAAATTTTATTAGATGATACCTATGTTAGATGATTATACAGAAAGCTTTATAGACAATGTTGGTAAGTGCCAGTCTATAATTGTCTATAGAAATATAGACCTTAGAGGTTCTTAAAACAAGTTATTCCTCTTTATGAAAAACTAGAATGTAAATACGAAATATAAAACAGAAAAATGGTACTATTATTTCATGATTGCAGTCAAGTCTGATGTTTACACAAATCTCTATAATCATAGCCACATTCCCACTACAGAAGAAAATGTTCAGTGAAAATCAACCGAGTTGTATTGGTAGTGGTGGGGAAGTCATTCAGCTAGTATTTTTTCACTTTCAGAATGGAATACTTTGGTAGTTGTCCCTAAAGGTAAAGAATAATCATAGTGCAAAGTCATATATTATATTTATACTGTGAGTATAAAGAGGTTTTTAAGGATTAGGTCAGGGTGCTAACTAGAGGTGGGCACAAGGACATAATCTGGTCCCCTTCCCCATTCATCCTCTGTCAATTCTATTCCATTCCATCCTATCCCTACCACCCCACAGTTTTTTTTCCATCCCTGTACCCAACCCAAATTTAAAAGATCTTGTAAATTCAAGCAAAACATAAAATGCATCCTATAAACTTGTTAAAATTTGACTCAAAATAATAGGCAGCTGGGCAGCATATGTGAATCACTGCTCTCAGCGGTGACTTTTACAAGCAAATAAAGGTAAACTCAGGGGAAGAGGGTTGAGGAAGGAAGGGGGAGATGCCAAACCGTGGCCAGGTGGGGCGTAAGGGATTGGGAAGAGAGAGTGTGAGTGAGTGATGCTGCAGCTGGACAACAAGAGGCAGAAGGGAGAGATGTTGGACTCAGAGGAGCTAGAAGGGCAGGAGACATGTCAGACTCAGGGGGGGGTGAAAAGGAGTGAGGGATTGTTGAGAGGAATAGATGTTGGTCTCAACAATGAGATAATGGAAAGGAGGGAGAGATGTCAGATTCAAGGGAGGGGTGGGAGAGAAATAGATGGGGAGAAATGGATGAGAAGGGTAGGGTAGAGGCGGATAGAGAGATGAACTCAGGGGAGGGCAGAGGGGGTGGAAGGGGGACAGGGAGAGATGAGGAGGGTGGAGGGGTGGTAGAGGGAAAGATGGACTCAGATGAGGGCAGAAGAGGAAGATAAAGAGATTGGCTCAAAGGAGGGCAGGGGGAGCAGAAGAAGAAGAAAAAGATGAATCAGAGGACCACAGAAGGGGGCAGAAGAGGGAGAGATGAAACAGGGAGAGTGGAGGGGGCCAAGTAGGAGAGGGAGAAATGGACTCAGGGAGAGTGGAGAAGGTCATAGGGGGAGAGGGAGAAATAGATTGGGGAGGGCAGAGGGGGGCCAAAGGGGGAGAGGGAGAAATGGACTCAGGGAGGGTGGAGGGAGCCGAAAGGGTATAAGGAGAAATAGACTTGGAGCAGAGGGGGCAAAATAGGGAGATGGAGAGATATCAGACTCAGGGGAGGGGGTGGAAGGGAGAGAGGGAGAGAGGTGGTCAGGAAGGGGAGAAAGAGATAGACTTGGGGGAGGGCAGAGAGAGAGATAGACTCAGGGGCGGAAGGGGGCAGAAAGAGATGCAATACTTGGGGGCGGAAGGGAGGGAGAGATGTCATACTTGGGGGACAGAAGGGAGGGAGGAGAGGTGTTAGTTTTGGGGGATGGAAGAGAGGGAAGGAGAGATGTCATTCTCGGGGAGGGGGTTGCAAGGGAGGGAGATATGTTGGACTCAGGAGGTGGAAAGGATGGAAGGAGAGATGTCAGATTTGGGAGGAGAGGGAGGAAGGGTGGGAAGGAGAGATGTTGAACTCAGGGGAGAGGGGTGATGGGAGGGAGAGATTAGACTTCAAACATGTTGGAGGGAGTGAAAGAGAGAGAGGGAGTTTACAAGGTTGGAGCAAGAGATAGGAAGAGAAGATTTTAGAAATGATGGATCCATGTAGGAGAGGTCATGGGAGAGTTGTTAAGGATGAAAGTGAGAAGAAAATAATGAGTACAGAGGGTAGAAATGTGAAAATGGGGAACAGATGAAATATAAAGGGAATAGGAGGCTGGGAAATGAGTAAAATGGAAATGTGAGAGCAAGGGGATGAGAGAAGGAGATAGAAAGTTGATAAGTAGATGAAAGTTAAAAGGAGTAGAGCAAGAGGGTGAAATCTGAGTGGACAGAGAGGCAGAAGCGAAAAAATGGAGAGGAGCACTTTAAGATAAAGATCAATATATCAGAGACTGGTATAGTGAGGGAATTAATTAATTTATTTATTTATTAGGATTTATTTACCACCTTTTTGAAGGAATTCACTCAAGAATGGAACAAGATAGGAGGACAGAGTAAAAGCAGAAGACAGGAAAACAGAAAAGGTAAACTGGGACCAATGTGATGGAAAAAAATAAAATGCCCAGACACACAAAGGTAGAAAAAAAAGTGAGTTATTTTCAATTTATAAACTGGAATATGTTAGCTTTGAAAAATGTACATTGCAGATGTCTATGTATTATGTTTATTTCAAAAGGAAACACATTTGCTCTTTTTTCTCCAGTGTTGCAACATATGCTGAGCTTTACTTCTTGCGGTTCCCAGTTCAATTTTTATCAACATATTTCTATCTTTAATTGGGGATCCCTTGTTCTGTATTTGGTAAGGGTCTGTCTGTGTTTTGCATGTGACTGAGGTGTGATATTTGTTTGCATATAGTTTCTGTGGTGAGTTCTGTCGCAGTCCCACTTCTTCTGTTTTACTTGTAGTAGACATTCTGGTGTTTTAGGGTCCAATATAATATTTGTAGTGCTGCCTATTCATAGGTTACTCTTGGGGGAATTCTGAGCCACTGCACCATGCAGAATTCTGTACTTGCCTTGAAGAATTCTGCACAGGGAACAAAAGGTAGAAAATTTGTCAGGCTCCTGATCACCCTCCCTTTGCGACACACACCCACATGCTGCTCATAGAAATCCCCCTCTCCCATCCGGCTTACCTTGTCCTTCCAGATCATGTGGCATAAGGAAGAAACAAGTGGCTGCACATCAGGTCACTTTCTCCTCTTCTGCTAGCCTAGGTCCAACAGCTGTACAGAGTCTCACATAGTTCAAATAAGCAATGAGTTCAGGCCAGCAGAGAAGGAGGAAGTGGTCTCATGTGCAGCTGCTTGTTTCTTCCTTCTGCCACATTATCCAGGAGGAAAATATGGCAGTGTAGAGGCAAGGAGAGAAAGAATACAGAGAGTTAGGAGTTGGGGGCTAAGAAGAGAGAAAAAAAGTAGGGGGGCAGAGAAAGTTGGGGGAAGGGAAGTGGTTCAAGCTAAATCAGGGTGGGAAGGTGCAGTGGCATACCAAGGGGGGGCGGGTGGGGGCGGTCTGCCCCGGGTGCACGCCGCTGGGGGGGTGCCGTGGCGCGCGCCTGTCACCCTGTCTCCGAGTTCGCATGTGTTCACTGCTCCCTCTGCCCCGGAACAGGTTACTTCCTGTTCCGGGGCAGAGGGAGCAATGAACACATGCGCACTCGGAGGTGACAGGCACGCGCCGCGGCACCCCCACCCTTCAGCGGTGTGCACCCGGGGGGGGGTCATTTGCCGGGGGGGAGGTGTCATTTCGCCAGGGGGGGGGGGGCATCGGCGATCCGCCCCGGGTGTCAGCCAGCGTCGGAACGCCACTGGGGAGGTGGAACCTGAAGCTAAGTTGGAATGAGAGGGAGCTGGGCAAGCTGGAACCTAGAGAGCGATGTTACTGGTGATGGAAGAAGCTTGGGGAGTAATTTGGCCTTATGATTGGGGAAATTCTGCACAAATAAGTTACAAATAAAGATGAAGAATTTTAATTTTGCACTAAATTTCCTCAGGAGTAATAGTAGGGTTCTTGTTGTTTGAATCAAACCATTAGTGCTACTGTTGTATAACATGTTTGCTAAATGTATGTTGAGTTTGGATTTTCTTTAGGTTTTGCATTTCACAATGTGCCTGGTAGAGAGATTTATGTTGCTATTAGTCCGATGACATGAGAATCAGAATAATTGTATTGTGACTTCCATGGAGAAATGTCCTAGTTATAATCTGCAATTCTTGGGGG